>NC_030681.2:5325981-5925981 GCF_000004195.4 Xenopus tropicalis | reverse complement strand
TTACATATTTTTCTATTCAGTCCCTCTTCTATCCATATATCAACCTCTCATTCAAGTGACTCCTTGGTTGCTAAGATAATTTGGACCCCGGCAACTTAATAGCTGATAAAACTCCAAACTGAAAAGCTGAGGAACAAAAAGTGAAATAACTAAAACAACTACAAATAATAAAACACGAAGACCAACTGCAAATAGTCTCAGAATATCACTCTCTACATCATACTAAAAGTTAACGCAAAGGTGAACAAGGTGGTAGAATCCACTTGTTTTGCTAAAACACAGCTATAATGGCTTGATTACCTAAGCTACCAACAAATGAAATGAACCCAGACTTGGGGTGAGCGTTCAGTTTCCCTGTGTCGCTATGACAGTCCTATGACAATGGGCTTGCACTCAACAAAGCAATTCAAACAGGCGGTTATTATCAAAAGAAAATATCTTTATTAAAAAAATGTGACAATGAAAGTATCACAATTCAGCTCAATATTACAGAACATTTATATACATGTAATAAGCGCAAAAAAGAGCAAAAAAAAAGTAAGGAAGCGTATACCGTGGCCAAAATGAGAATGCCTGTATGGGGGTAATTTGGGGCTTTATTGCACCTAATTCTATTTTTTTAATGCTGCTTAATGAAGACATATAGGATAAATTGGAAAACCCTAATTTTGTAGGCAATTATGAATAATATCCGGTGCTGGTTTCCCTTTGGGCTAAACATTAATCCTATCTGTAACAATGGCCCCTTTATAGGGGCTCCCTATAGATCGTATCACTCCTCCGTCCTAGTTTGAAATGGAGAGTGGGCGTGTCCTAACAGTCCCTGCCAGAAGCACAGTAGGAGGGGGAGAGCCAATCACAGCCTTACACTCACACAAGCAAAGACAGGCTTCAGTTCCCTATCAGGTCAGCCTAGCTGCTGATTGGTTCCTATCTTATAGTGCAGTGTGCGGAGGGCCGCCGGCTCCCCAGCTCATCCAGAGAATTCAGCCAGCAGGAAGTGGAACAGATGGGCGGGACTAGTCAGAAATACAACTTTTTTAAGCACATTCCTTCTATATCTAGAGGAGTATAATTCTTTGGTACATTCTTAATTTTTATAGGATATGTCTCCTTTAATAGTGGGCCCTCCATTGGTTTATATTGTTGTTTGCCATGACAGGCCTTCAGCTTTGGGGCAGGGTTCTCTTCTGACTCCTGTCACTATGGGGCAAACTCTGTCCATGTTCCTACAAAGAGGAGCAGACACCATCCCCATAGGCCAAACATAAGCAATAGAATTTGGGGGAAAATAAGAGCGGGCAAAGTTAAAATATCTTAATTTGGATTAAATGTAATTACAAATCCACCTTTAGACTCTGTTTAATCTCAGTTTACCGTGGGGGTGTATTTTTATTACCACGGATATGAACCCAAGAAAGTGGAACTCAAAGTGTAACTCAGAAAAAGATAGGTCTCCATCTCTTGGCATTTGGAGCCCACTGTCATTTATACTGTTTCAAAGGACAGAATGAGAACAAATGACAATTTTTATTTGAATTTTGGCACAATTGAACAATTGCACTCTCTGCTTTACAGATTCAACCCCCCTCAACCATGCTGAAGCTCCTATTGGCAGACTCAGGGAGCGATGGGGTGCGGCATCAGAGGACCCACCTCTGGGAGGACAGGGATGCACAATCCCCCCTGGATATGAGTTCAGAGGTCCCTGAATATGATATAATTCTCCTCATTGGTTGTTTGTGGAGCACCATGTGACAAGGAGGAAAGCAGTCCCAGCAGACATGGCCAAGGTTTGAATGCTTTATTTACAGTTGCACACAGTATTGGTAATTATTAAATATTTGTCATTACTGGTGACATTGCCCATAGAATAGAAGGCTTAGACACTGTGCATTACAGAGGCTGCTCAGGTTTCAGAGTTGCCCCATGTTATTACATGAGCATTCCCTTTTCGAGGGGGTTGGTATGGCAGCCATTCCAGCTATGGGCTCCTTGTGACAATCGCTTGTCCTTCCAGTACTGGTTCCTTGCAATGAAACTACAGACACAGTTGTACAGATTCCTGCTCTCCAAATGGCATTTACTATAGATAAAGTGTAAAGGGCAAGTATAAAGGGCAAGTATAAAGGGCAAGTATAAAAGGCATCCGACAAGTGCAAAGCAAAACCCCTCTTTGTTCTGCTATCGAGTAAGGACTGGTTTTGCTTGATATCCACATTCAATCAATATTCTTTGTGCATCAGCTCTTAAAGGGGAACTACACCCAAAAACATTTTTTTCCATAATGAAAGAAAATGATTACATGCTAATTAAAGAGTTACACTTGTAAAAAGCTATTTGTATACGCGATTAGAAGCAGTGTATTTGTTTATCCAGTTTTTTCCTCAGCACTTTTTTTTATCCGGTGAGAGGAGCACAGTGATGTTAAACCCCTTAGTTCTCTTGTACTTCTGCCTGGGGTCTTGTAGGGGATGCACCAAATCTATTATATTTGGGTTTGATTGAACCCCGAATCTTTCATGAAGGATCTGGGGTTTGACCAAACCCAAAAATAATATATTCAGTGCAAATCCCAATCCTAATCCAAATTTGTATAAGCAAATTAGGACAAGGAAGGGTTAAATAGAAACACATGCTTAAAAAAAATGTATTCCCATGTTCATGTGACCAAAAGTCAAGTCATATTAAGGATTCTGATTCGGTGCGGCCAGACACCAGGATTCGGCCAATCTGAATGCTGCCGAAAAAGGCAGAATCTTCACCGAATCCCGAACCAAATCCTGGATTCGGTGCATCCCTAGTCTCGGTAAATGACCCCTCTAGGCTACAATCCACATTGGATTATTTTCTAAGGGACATGGTTTTAATTGGGCAGTTGCTTATTTCAGGATCCTTCTGGAAATTGAGGTTGCCATCTGGCTGGTATTTTAGCTAGTGAAACACCAACCGAGGCCGGGGCTGATATTACAAATTTACCGGCAATGTAGTGGCCCCTGGACTGCCCCCGATTTGCCCCAATCTGCCTAGAACTCACCGTATTTCTTCCTGGATGCACTCCATAACCTTCTCTCTGGTCATAGCACCACCCATTTTGCGCCATCGCCCCTCCCATTTGATATCATCGTCCTGCCCTTTTTGTGCCCACCCCCAGCTGCTTGTAATGTATTGTGACAAAGGTGGCAACCCTACTGGGAAATTGTGTCCTACTTCTAAGTGCCAGCCTTTGGGTGTTGACAGTCACATTTAGCATTTGCCCAGTGATGTATCTCCACGTACATCTCTATTCTGTGCTTTTCTTTTGTTGGGTTCCAACGTATCACATTAACCTTCAATAGAGAGCAGTTCTTGGCCTTTGCAGACAGAGAGCGCTTAGATACATATTTTTCTTGTGAGCTGAGCGAAAGATTTCATTATCATTTTTTATTGCAATTTTCCAGCAGGACACAGGCCGTTAAATAATTCCAAGGACGCGGAGGCCTGCGCATATGACAGCCGTGCATATCCAGAGAGCATTATTCACATGCTAATGGGGGGGATAGAGTGCGCACAGCGTATATTAATGAAAGCAAGCGGCTCTGTATATCCAGGAGGGAACAATTACAGCAAAGCAGAAAGTGACCCCGGTGCGAGACACGACTACAGTATAGCGAGAGAGGCTGCCGTCTCATCACCACTGGGATAGAGAGTCTGACATTCAGCCGTTGGATTCCCTTTGTTTCTTGATGCCAGTGGGGCCGGGGTGCAGTGCTTTATCTGGAAGCTGATCTTGGTTGTGCCCAGGGTCGGACTGGGCCGTTGGGACACCGGGAAAAATCCTACTCTAGCCCCAGCTCTAGTGGGCCCAGGCGGGCCAGACCTGACCCTTGCCCGACCGCTCCTCCCCTGACGCGTTAAATGTACATGCTTAGGGGAGGACGTCGGGTGGGGGGCCCTGCGAAGGGGGTTAGGGAGGCCCCTGTGGGAGGTTGGGGATGCAGCCGGCGGGGGTACCTGCAGGGCCCCTGGGGCGGGAGCCCCAGTGAGCCCTTCACCCCCCAGTCCGACCTTGGTTGTGCCATGGTGCTTGCCAGTATGGGACTTCCCATTGAATCTCTCTGTTTTATTAACCCCAGCCTGTGTGTGGTTTGGTGTCCTTGACTGGTTTCTCTACCTGTGACTTGGTGGCAGGGGGCAATTTTTTGGATATTTTTAGCTAAAAGTGCCCAGTGTGCCATTACCTTAAGGTGCCCATACACGGACAGATTTCAGGTCCTTCAGACTGATCTTATGCGTCTGTGTATGGGCACCCCCAACGGGCCTCCCCGATTGAAATCTGGCCTATGATTGGTCAGATCTTGATCGTCGGATCAGGGGCTGAATAAACTCCTTGGTCTGACAGCCCATATACCCCCCGATTTAAATCTATGGTTTGGCTCTAGGGCCAAACAATCGAATTAGCCAGATATCGCTGGACATATCGGGAGATGATCCACTAGTTTTGCAACCTCGCTAGTCGAGCAGAAAGGGACTGTGTATGGCCGTATGGCCACCTTTATACCTTACATAGTGGGCAAACCCATGGAGTATAGCAGTTTGTGCCAGTTCTATTCATTTCCTCTGCATTCTGTTTTGAATTATTTACCCATCTGACTCCTTCAAGCTTTTCAAATGGGGGTCACTGACCCCGGCAGCCCCGGCACGATTGCTCTGTGAGGCTCCAGTTTTACAGTTGCACATTCCAGTGGTTTATGGGAACCTGTTTGCCCATATAGTCAGCTGGCATGGAGAGCAGGAGTCGGGCACGGGCATTTAATGGTTTCAGATTGCTTTTCCATCTGCAGACCTGGGGCAGGGTCACTCACACTCACATTATGGCCCAGGCACCCATGGGTTACCATTTGCGCCAACAAAGTGACATCAGCAGGGACCTTTGCCTCTCACTATCACTTTATAGCTGGCGTCCCTATCTGATATCAAATAAATCTTTATAATAATTTGGCAGCTCTATCAGAGGACATTCCCTCCTCTTACTTGTTCCGATTAACCTTTGTTTTTGGCAGCGACGACTGCAGCACAATGCACCTGTTAAATGTCACTACTGGCTTGTCCCAAGTCAGCATATATGCACCGGGGGGTGAAAAAAATAACAGAGACATCACTTGGAAAAGTACAGACTGGCTAGTCGGTGCATAAAGGGGAGGTGTGTGTGTCAGAAGAAAGACTACAACATGATTTACTGTCCCAAAAGATAATAATAACATATGCCTAAAATGTAAATACTGTCCTGTGCTTTTTACCCCCCTCCCCGTGGCATTAGTGACTTAAAGGGACACTGTCATGATATTTATGGGGCACTTTTATTTCTAAATGACACTGTTACACAGCAAATAATTTCCTCTGCCATTTAACCTTTTATTCTTGAACCAACAAATGTATTTGTAGCTGTAATATTGGTATGTAGGCGCCATCTCAGTGCCTTGTGCCTGAGTCTGAGCTTTCAGCCAGCGCTACACATTAGAACTGCTTTCAGCTAACCTATTGTTTCTCCTACTCCCATGTAACTGGAGGAGTCCCAAGCCGGACTTGGATTTCTTACTATTGAGTGCTATTCTGATACCTACTGGGAGCTGCTATCTTGCTCCCTTCCCATTGTTCTGCTGATCGGCTGCTGGGGGGGAAGGGGGGGGATATCACTCCAACTTGCAGCGCAGCAGTAAAGTGTGCCTGAGCCTGAGCTTTCAGCCAGTGCTACACATTAGAACTGCTTTCAGCTAACCTATTGTTTCTCCTACTCCCATTTAACTGGAGGAGTCCCAAGCCGGACTTGGATTTCTTACTATTGAGTGCTATTCTGATACCTACTGGGAGCTGCTATCTTGCTCCCTTCCCATTGTTCTGCTGATCGGCTGCTGGGGGGGAAGGGGGGGGATATCACTCCAACTTGCAGCGCAGCAGTAAAGTGTGCCTGAGCCTGAGCTTTCAGCCAGTGCTACACATTAGAACTGCTTTCAGCTAACCTATTGTTTCTCCTACTCCCATGTAACTGGAGGAGTCCCAAGCCGGACTTGGATTTCTTACTATTGAGTGCTACTCTGATACCTACTGGGAGCTGCTATCTTGCTCCTACATGGATATAGGTGTCTTTATACATAATTTTATATACATTTTTACACCTCTCTGCCAAAAACCTTATAGCAGAACAATAGGAATGGGATATCTTGGCACTTCAGGACTCTAAGTACACATAAAAGTAGCAGTACTGCCATATGTTGGGAGCATAAATCCCTCAGCAGAGTAAGAAGCGAGGGAAAACACGGCACCGGACCGGCTAACCTTGTACGGACTCAGAAGAGCGTTTGGTATTTGATGGAAATGCTGATGGTTATTACTGTCCTTGGATGAGACAGAGTAGCACTAAATGGCAGCTTCAGGGTCCCAGAGGTTATGGACATGGTGACGAATTTAACTGCAACACTGCCATAAACATACGGATAGTTATTTTGTCTGATAACATTACACGTTCTTTAAAGGGGAAGTTGACATCTCAGTTACATTTCAGTTTGTTATAGAACGGCAAGAATCTTTATTTATTCGTTTTTTTTATAGGTTTTTGTATTGTTCATTTTTCTTCCAGTTTTGTTAGTGAAGCTTTAAAGCTCAGAATGGACTTTAGTGATAATTTATGATTATTGAAGATGATATTCCTTTCCTTCTTTAAGGGTTATCTTCTGCCATCATCTTGCCCTACTGTATCTACTGATCCCCAACTCTCTATCCGCAACATCTTGTTCTGCAGGGCCCTATTTGCTCCTCATAAAGGCAGTTTTTGCCTCTTAATATTGTTGATACCAGGCCCGGCCTGGCAATCTGTGGGTTCAAGCAAATGCCAGGGGGGCTGTAAGGTGCCACAGACAGTCACTATTTATTGGGCTGGGGGGGGCTGTTTGTGCCTCTGGGTACTGGGAATGCCAGGGGGGCTGTAAGGTGCCACAGACAGTCACTATTTATTGGGCTGGGGGGGCTGTTTGTGCCTCTGGGTACTGGGAATGCCGGGGGGGCTGTAAGGTGCCACAGACAGTCACTATTTATTGGGGCTGGGGGGCTGTTTGTGCCTCTGGGTACTGGGAATGCCAGGGGGGCTGTAAGGTGCCACAAACAGTCACTATTTATTGGGCTGGGGGGGCTGTTTGTGCCTCTGGGTACTGGGAATGCCAGGGGGCTGTAAGGTGCCACAGACAGTCACTATTTATTGGGCTGGGGGGGGCTGTTTGTGCCTCTGGGTACTGGGAATGCCAGGGGGGGGCTGTAAGGTGCCACAGACAGTCACTATTTATTGGGATGGGGGGCTGTTTGTGCCTCTGGGTACTGGGAATGCCAGGGGGGCTGTAAGGTGCCACAGGACACTCACTATTTATTGGGCTGGGGGGGCTGTTTTTGCCTCTGTGTACTGGGAATGCCAGGGGGGCTGTAAGGTGCCACAAGACACTCACTATTTATTGGGCTGGGGGGCTGTTTTTGCCTCTGTGTACTGGAATGCAGGGGGGCTGTAAGGTGCCACAGACAGTCACTATTTATTGGCTGGGGGGCTGTTGTGCCTCTGGGGTACTGGGAATGCCAGGGGGGCTGTAAGGTGGCCACAGACAGTCACTATTTATTGGGCTGGGGGGGCTGTTTGTGCCTCTGGGTACTGGGAATGCCAGGGGGGCTGTAAGGTGGCCACAAGACAGTCACTATTTATTGGGCTGGGGGGGGGGCTGTTTTGGTGCCTCTGGTACTGGGAATGCCAGGGGGGCTGTAAGGTGCCACAGACAGTCACTATTTATTGGGCTGGGGGGGGGCTGTTTGTTCCTCTGGGTACTGGGAATGCCAGGGGGGCTGTAAGGTGCCACAGACAGTCACTATTTATTGGGCTGGGGGGGCTGTTGTGCTCTGGGTACTGGGAATGGCCAGGGGGGCTGTAAGGTGCCACAGACAGTCACTATTTATTGGGCTGGGGGGGCTGTTTGTGCCTCTGGGTACTGGGAATGCCAGGGGGCTGTAAGGTGCCACAGACAGTCACTATTTATTGGGCTGGGGGGGGCTGTTTGTGCTCTGGGTACTGGGAATGCCAGGGGGGCTGTAAGGTGCCACAGACAGTCACTATTTATTGGGCTGGGGGGGTGTTTGTGCCTCTGGGTACTGGGAATGCCAGGGGGGCTGTAAGGTGCCAGAGACAGTCACTATTTATTGGGCAGGGGGGGGGGCTGTTTGTGCCTCTGGGTACTGGGAATGCCAGGGGGGCTGTAAGGTGCCACAGACAGTCACTATTTATTGGGCTGGGGGGGGGGGGGGGTGTTTGTGCCTCTGGGTACTGGGAATGCCAGGGGGCTGTAAGGTGCCACAGACAGTCCTATTTATTGGGCTGGGGGGGGGGGGGCTGTTTGTGCCTCTGGGTACTGGGAATGCCAGGGGGGCTGTAAGGTGCCACAGACAGTCACTATTTATTGGGCTGGGGGGGGCTGTTTGTTCCTCTGGGTACTGGGAATGCCAGGGGGGCTGTAAGGTGCCACAGACAGTCACTATTTATTGGGCTGGGGGGCTGTTTGTGCCTCTGGGTACTGGGAATGCCAGGGGGGCTGTAAGGTGCCACAGACAGTCCACTATTTATTGGGCTGGGGGGGCTGTTTGTGCCTCTGGGTACTGGGAATGCCAGGGGGGCTGTAAGGTGCACACAGACAGTCACTAATTTATTGGGCTGGGGGGTGTGTTTGTGCCTCTGGGTACTGGGAATGCCAGGGGGGCTGTTAAGGTGCCAGAGACAGTCACTATTTATTGGGCAGGGGGGGGGGCTGTTTGTGCCTTGGGTACTGGGAATGCCAGGGGGCTGTAAGGTGCCAGCAGACAGTCACTATTTATTGGGCTGGGGGGGGGGGGTGTTTGTGCCTCTGGGTACTGGGAATGCCAGGGGGGCTGTAAGGTGCCACAGACAGTCACTATTTTATTGGGCTGGGGGGGGGGGTGTTTGTGCCTCTGGGTACTGGGAATGCCAGGGGGGCTGTAAGGTGCCACAGACAGTCACTATTTATTGGGCTGGGGGGGGCTGTTTGTGCCTCTGGGTACTGGGAATGCCAGGGGGGCTGTAAGGTGCCACAGACAGTCACTATTTATTGGGCTGGGGGGGGCTGTTTGTGCCTCTGGGTACTGGGAATGCCAGGGGGGCTGTAAGGTGCCACAGACAGTCACTATTTTATTGGGCTGGGGGGGCTGTTTGTGCCTCTGGGTACTGGGAATGCCAGGGGGGCTGTAAGGTGCCACAGACAGTCACTATTTATTGGGCTGGGGGGGGGTGTTTGTGCCTCTGGGTACTGGGAATGCCAGAGAGAGAAGGGAAGGGTGGAAGGAAAGAAAGGAAGGGGTCTATTTTTAAACAAATCAATACTTTGAATTACAGTTTCAGGGAACCTCATTTCCTATCAGCCCCCCCTTAAGGAACATGACAGGAGTTGAGAAATGTCACTAATTTTGCAGTCATTTTTGCTACACGGCTCTGAGTGATTCCAAAGGCCCCAGGCAAAGCCCGATCAATATGGCAGCGTGAGCAGAGACATTAATTAACAGGCAGGTAAGTCCCAGCGGGACAGGAGGGGGCTGCGGCACTATGTACACATGATGTATTATTTGTAATTAGGGGAGCGTCTGGCCTCCCTTATTGGCACAACCACTAACTGCAGTGCAGACCCATCTCATAGGAAAATAAGGGGGCGCTAAGGAAATACAATTTTATTTCATTCACTAGGGATGGGAAACATGTGACGTGGCAAATTTCATCAGACTCCACTTTCTGTTGTCCTTTTAGCGCTTCTCTCCCTCGCCCTGATGGGTTCTCTGCTCTCCACCTCCGACTCCTGCCCCCCAGGGGCTGCACTGATACATCAGATATACAGTATGGCTCTGAGCTATGAGCTGTATCTGTGCTAGGAACCCAGCGGCTCTGGATCCATAGTTGTCCATAGGGATATTAAAGGGACACTGCCATGATATTTATGGGGCACTTTATATCTCTAAATGACACTGTTACACAGCAAATAATTCCCTCTGCCATTTAACCTTTATTCTTGTACCAGCAAATGTATTTGTAGCTGTAATACTGGTGTGTAGGCGCCATCTCAGTGCCTTGTGCCTGAGTCTGAGCTTTCAGCCAGCGCTACACATTAGACCTGCTTTCAGCTAACCTATTGTTTCTCCTACTCCCATGTAACTGGAGGAGTCCCAAGCCGGACTTGGATTTCTTACTATTGAGTGCTATTCTGATACCTACTGGGAGCTGCTATCTTGCTCCCTTCCCATTGTTCTGCTGATCGGCTGCTGGGGGTGGTGGGGGGGATATCACTCCAACCCCTGACATGATATTTACATTTGTATCATGTTAAAGCAGCTCAAAGTGAATACAGAGCGGCAGTGGGTAGAGGGCAGCAGTAGGCATTCCTGGAGGTTTCTATATTGGTCTGTGCCCCTTTGCCCTTTTACCCGCCACTGACTCAGTTAGACCTTTGCCCTGGTCGCCAGTAAGATAGTGTTACATGCCCCAAGTGCCTGCGCTTCTTACCCCCCAGAAGGACTTTCCAATAATAACTCTCTCAAATACCAATCTCCAAAAAATACACATCTGACCCAATTCGATACGACGCGCTCAGCAGGTCGGGCAGCGAGCGCTTTGAGTAACATGATACTCGCTCACAAACTTTGAAATAAAATGGTTTCTGGTTTTAGCACAGGAATTAATTCATGGAATAAGTCATAACCCCCATCTGGTACCCACAGGACTATTGGCTTACTTCTGGTCATGTGATTCTAGATCCACCTCACTTCAAATCCCAAAGTCAGTGCTTTAAAGGGAAACTATTCCCCCAAACAATGTCGGTCTCTATACAAATATATTGCATAAACAGCTCATATGTAAAACCCTGCTCCATCTAAATAAACCATTTTCATATAAATATACTTATTTAGCAGTATGTGCCATTGGGTAATCCTAAATAGGAAACTGCCATTTTATGTACTAAGCCCCGCCCCCTGGGATCATAGGAGTCACAGTGCACACAAACAAGCCAAGGCACACATACATGCTAGGCCCCATCATTTGTTTGCTTATATCATAAACCAACAGCCCAATGAGGTAAGAAAATAAATAAAAGCATATGATAATAATATTTCTGCATCGTTTTACCCCGACTGTAAAGCAGTTATTATTGATGCCGCCCAACTTACCGGCACCATTTACTGTCTATGGGTTCAACAGCAGAGCACTGGCACAATATTAATCCCTGCACATTACAATGCCATATAAATAGTGCTACTGTGTATACTGCCTGTGTCTATAACTCTGTTACTACTAATAATTGTAACTAAGGGACAAGGTACAGTTTGGAACAAAGGCACCAGTAGGGCAAAGCACAAACAGTAAGGTAAGGGGTAATGACAAGACAGTTGTGCAAGGTTAAAGCAGGAAGGCAAGATGGAGACAGTAGGGCAAGATGGAGACAGTAGGGGAAGATGGAGACAGTAGGACAAGATGGAGACAGTAGGGCAAGATGGAGACAGTAGGGCAAGATGGAGACAGTAGGGCAAGATGGAGACAGTAGGGCAAGATGGAGACAGTAGGGGAAGATGGAGACAGTAGGACAAGATGGAGACAGTAGGACAAGATGGAGACAGTAGGGCAAGATGGAGACAGTAGGGCAAGATGGAGACAGTAGGACAAGATGGAGACAGTAGGGGAAGATGGGGATAGTAGGGCAAGATGGCGACAGTAGGGCAAGATGGCGACAGTAAAAATCCATATCAGTGTGGTCCAATCAGCAAGGTGAGTGCCTTATTGCTGGGGGGTAGGGCTGGTACTGGAATCAGTAGTGCCAGTGTCTCTGTAGTTACAGACTAAAGGAGAATATTCTGTGTGAATGAAAAGCAAAGCATATTTGGATGGGAATAAATATTATATGGAGAAGCTGCAGTGAGCGAGGCAGTGAGTGCTGGGCAGGGGTGGGCCGAGCCGACCGGGCGCCCTAGGCAACCCAGTCGGCTACCTTGCCCCAGCACCTACATCGCGCACCACCCCCCCTCTGGGGGCGGCGCGGTGTGCGATGCAAAGTAGCGCAGCGCACAACTGCTGATCGCGTACTAGGGGTTGGCAGGAGAGGCTGCCTGGCGCCCCCCAATCGTTGCCCACTTGGCAGCTGCCTCTTCTGCCTACCCCTAGTTCCGGCCCTGGTGCTGGGGCTGCTGAGTCATGGGAGCCGCGCAACCTGAGGCGCATTACACACGGCTGCACCATCACTCATACAGAGACACTCACATACACACGCATATACACACACACACTCACATATACATACATACATACACGGAACTCTAATGAGCTGCCCCCCCCCACCCCAGCTTTCTATGGCTTCTGTTCCCTACTGCTGCACCAACTCCTGATATCCCTGTGGGGCTACAGAGACATTTCACTTTTATACTCCCATCAGTTCCTGCATAAGGCAGGCAGTTATGGGCACTTATAGGCAATTATGGGCAGTTATGGGCACTTATAGGCAATTATGGGCAGTTATGAGCATGATTTAATGAAGCATTATGGGTATCAGGGGTGGCCATGGGGAACAAGAGATGCTCTTGTTTAAAAAGTACACAAGAAACCAAAGTGCAGAGGGGTGAGAGGGTGGCACCTCAGGGTGGCGCTAGGGATGAAACACCCCTGTGTATTGGATGAATCAAACCAGAGGCCCAGGGTTGGGGGCAGAGAGGCAGGCACGGGTCTAGGTTGGCACATCCCTCCCCATTAATCTACATTCCCACTCCAGAAACCCACTACCTGACCCATCCTGCCCGGGCTGAAACATGTGTATGTATTGTATGGGGTCCTCCACTCCACTCTATTGTGTAAAAACTGGTTTTACACAATAAAAGAAAATGTTAAACATTATCTATTTATTCCTTATTCTTAATGGATTTTTAGTTATGTTTTTCTGTTATTTAGTTCTGGCTCTTAAAACATTGTAGAAGTCAGTGCTCCAGAATATAGAATATACGCAGCCAGGCACTGCTATCAATAGCAATGACAGTTACACATAACTATAAACCCAGTGAGAATGAGGAATGAATGGATATTGGGGAGTTGTATCAGGAGTCAGAACCAGCAGTGCAGGGAAGGGAAAGGGACAGACACAGTGACAGTTACACATAACTATAAACCCAGTGAGAATGAGGAATGAATGGGTATTGGGGAGTTGTATCAGGAGTCAGAACCAGCAGTGCAGGGAAGGGAAAGGGACAGACACAGTGACAGTTACACATAACTATAAACCCAGTGAGAATGAGGAATGAATGGATATTGGGGAGTTGTATCAGGAGTCAGAACCAGCAGTGCAGAGAAGGGAAAGGGACAGACACAGTGACAGTTACACATAACTATAAACCCAGTGAGAATGAGGAATGAATGGATATTGGGGAGTTGTATCAGGAGTCAGAACCAGCAGTGCAGGGAAGGGAAAGGGACAGACACAGTGACAGTTACACATAACTATAAACCCAGTGAGAATGAGGAATGAATGGATATTGGGGAGTTGTATCAGGAGTCAGAACCAGCAGTGCAGGGAAGGGAAAGGGACAGACACAGTGACAGTTACACATAACTATAAACCCAGTGAGAATGAGGAATGAATGGGTATTGGGGAGTTGTATCAGGAGTCAGAACCAGCAGTGCAGGGAAGGGAAAGGGACAGACACAGTGACAGTTACACATAACTATAAACCCAGTGAGAATGAGGAATGAATGGATATTGGGGAGTTGTATCAGGAGTCAGAACCAGCAGTGCAGAGAAGGGAAAGGGACAGACACAGTGACAGTTACACATAACTATAAACCCAGTGAGAATGAGGGATGAATGGATATTGGGGAGCTGTATCAGGAGTCAGAACCAGCAGTGCAGGGAAGGGAAAGGGACAGACACAGTGACAGTTACACATAACTATAAACCCAGTGAGAATGAGGAATGAATGGGTATTGGGGAGTTGTATCAGGAGTCAGAACCAGCAGTGCAGGGAAGGGAAAGGGACAGACACAGTGACAGTTACACATAACTATAAACCCAGTGAGAATGAGGGATGAATGGATATTGGGGAGTTGTATCAGGAGTCAGAACCAGCAGTGCAGGGAAGGGAAAGGGACAGACACAGTGACAGTTACACATAACTATAAACCCAGTGAGAATGAGGAATGAATGGATATTGGGGAGTTGTATCAGGAGTCAGAACCAGCAGTGCAGAGAAGGGAAAGGGACAGACAGACACAATAAGATTTTTATTTCACTTTATTTCCCCTTTTGAGAAATAATTTAGAAAATATCAGAATAGAACTAAATTCATTGTAACAACATTTCAGCTGCTGTTGGTTAAGAATCACAAAATGTCTGACCGTGGGAGCAGTGAAGCTGAAGGAGACGGACACCATAGGGTTAATTTATTAGTGGAATTCAAAGTACAGAGAAACCTGCTATAAAATTATGTTTTTAGAAATGTGTATAATCTCTGTACAGCGCTACAGAATGTGTCAGTGCTATATAAATAGTTCTATTTACTGAATACTGTGCTGTACTGCCCCCTGCTGGCCATTTGTTTGTAAGAATCCTACATTTCCATTGTACATGTAACAAGCAGAATCGGCTTCTTTCTGCCAGGGGTCACGTGACCATGATTGGCAGCAATGACATCACAATGCCCATGAGTGCTGACATCACAATGGAGCCCAGCGGGTATCAGGGCTGCTCACAGCCGGGACTGGCAGATCAGCGATTGCAGCCAACATGAAATCACTGATCTTCACACTTTTGATTTTTACCGGATTTTTACGAGTAAGTTCTATGTATTTATACTGGGGGGATAATGGGCTCTGTACCCGAGTCCCTATGGCTTCCCAGTTATTAGTCTCATCTCTCAGTATTTCACTTATTTTTATTGGGTTTGTCAGAAGGTTTCTATGCAATGTACAGTACAGCGCCGCGGCCCATCTGATCCGTGTCACTTGTTCCCTACAGGAAAGACCTATCAATGACGATGATGAGAAATTCTATTATGGGACTGAGCCAGTAGCCCACGCTGTGCCCGGGCCAGTTTGCCCAGTGCCCATAGAAAGGAACAAAGAGGAGTTCCAGTGCGGCAATACCCAGTTTGTACAGGAGAAGCCCGAGCCGCTGCCCCTGCTCATTCCTGGGGATATAACATGTGATGTGAGTTTCTATTTGTTTCATTGAATGTTTCTTTCTGTTTCCCCAATGTAACTGAGTATAATGGAACCCGGAGCCACTGGGCCAGTACAGTGTAAGTGACTGGGTTCCTCCCAGAATGGCCCATTGTTCCATGTTATTTAGTGTTTGGCTGCTGTGTGAGTAACTGATACTCTCCTATTGCAGGGCTTGCTGTGTCCCATTCTACCTACAGCGGGTCAGAACCCAAACCCACAGCCAGATCTGAGCGGCGCCATCATGCAGGTAAGTGGGATCCGTAGAACAGAATCTCATAGACACAATGATGTAGGGAATTATTATTATTGTGAGCTAAATACGTCGCCAGTCGGCTCTAACTGCCATAACCGACTGATCCCTTAGTGAGCGACTGTCCAACTGTCTGACCCACTGATTTCCTTCTCTCGTAGGATTTCCTACCAATTCTGCCTTATATCAAGCGCCTCTTCCGTGATACCGAGCAGCAGCCTAGTATGGAGGAGATCCTTATGGTGAGCGGGAATTACATACAACTCAGGGTGGGAGTCCGACGGGTTATCAGGGGTTATTGGGTAATATTCCCCCCCTACTCTGTCCCATCAGCTGCTACTGAGTCCTTCTATCAATACAATATAGGAACATTATACAGTGAATTATGAAATATTTGGGGGGAAATGAATTCCCTTTGAATGTTCTTTGTAATAAGTCTCTTTCTCTCCGTTTATGTAGGACTTTTTGTCTCCACAAACCCTCATCCTCATCCTACTGGAACTCTCTTGTCTGTATATTTGGGACAAAATGAAGGCACAAGAGGCCGGAGATGGTGCCTGTGCCGGGACAGAGAGTGAAGGGGAACAGAGCGCGGCTATAAAGCCCCATAACCATGAGGAAGATGAGGAGGAAGAAGCGCTACAAATGAGAGAAAGCACAAAGCGGAAGCCTAGAGCCGCTAAAGTTTTCTTTTCGCGGAAAAAGCAAATCTGTTTTTCTAACGAACATCAAGGATCAAAGCCTAAAGGGAAACGTCTGGGCTTTAATGTTAGAAGGTGTTTGTGTCGCAGCCCAAGGGAAACAGAGAGAAAGAGAAGAACGAGAGGAGAAGAGAAGAGGGAATTCCAGCAGCTTTCCCTACAGTTCCTGAGCCTGTGCCTGGGGGGGGATTGCTGAAGAGCTCTATCCCTCCGGCTAAGGGCATGAGAAGCACAAACTGAATGAAATACAGAGACAGTGGGTGGGAGGGAGGATAAACACGTCCCCTAATGTTCCTGCCCATAACTGGCACGGTGACCCCCAACCAACAGGGATCATGTACAGGGGGCGGAGTCTCTGGGCTTAAACACATGTCACTAAGTCAATATATTTGCAGCATTTTATGACTTTGTTATCTTGCTTTTTCCCAAAATGTTCTCACTGCTCTGATGTGGTGAAGAGCATTTTTAATAAAATATGAAATAATAAAAATTGCGATTTTAATTTTGTCTTATTCTAGTGATACATTGGCCGGGGGGGGGGGGGGTTGGGGGGGGACTGAGAAAGAGTTGGTTACACTTGTGTTGGTTTTATGTATAGAGACCCCCTTAGCTCAAAACCAGCCTGAAGGCCAGTTAGGGGGGGATTTGGAGTGAGTGCTTATTTGTGCCCTGGGTACCCCTGGAACTATAGCGGGGTGACTGTTACCCCAATGTTTCTATATATCTGTAACCTTGTTATGGGCTAAGGGGGCCCAGCCTGAAGGCCAGTTAGGGGGGATTTGGGGTGAGTGCTTATTTGTGCCCTGGGTACCCCTGGAACTATAGCAGGGTGACTGTTACCCCAATGTTTCTATATATCTGTAACCTTGTTATGGGCTAAGGGGGCCCAGCCTGAAGGCCAGTTAGGGGGGGATTTGGGGTGAGTGTTTATTTGTGCCCTGGGTACCCCTGGAACTATAGCGGGGTGACTGTTACCCCAATGTTTCTATATATCTGTAACCTTGTTATGGGCTAAGGGGGCCCAGCCTGAAGGCCAGTTAGGGGGGGATTTGGGGTGAGTGCTTATTTGTGCCCTGGGTACCCCTGGAACTATAGCGGGGTGACTGTTACCCCAATGTTTCTATATATCTGTAACCTTGTTATGGGCTAAGGGGGCCCAGCCTGAAGGCCAGTTAGGGGGGATTTGGGGTGAGTGCTTATTTGTGCCCTGGGTACCCCTGGAACTATAGCGGGGTGACTGTTACCCCAATGTTTCTATATATCTGTAACCTTGTTATGGGCTAAGGGGGCCCAGCCTGAAGGCCAGTTAGGGGGGGATTTGGGGTGAGTGCTTATTTGTGCCCTGGGTACCCCTGGAACTATAGTGGGGTGACTGTTACCCCAATGTTTCTATATATCTGTAACCTTGTTATGGGCTAAGGGGGCCCAGCCTGAAGGTCAGTTAGGGGGGGATTTGGGGTGAGTGCTTATTTGTGTTCCTGTGCCTGGGGAAGAGCTCAGTTCTATCATTGTTGGTCGAAAGGGGTGCCTAGGTTTGGAGCCAAAAATCAGGGGGGGGCAGCAGTTTATAAAGGGGCCCCTGTTGTTTTGCCTGAGTTGAGACAGAGAGATCCAGTAAGCAGTGAGTGTACAGACTGTGTCAGTGCTCTGCTTGGCATCGGGAGTGTCAGTCTGTAAAGAGGGATCTGCTACACTGAGGTTGGGTGCCTTTACCCCCTGCGGATCCCCAGTGAGTGATCCATCTGAGGGAAGGTGTTGGGAGTCCCCTGTGTGTGGCCCCTGTGTGAGAGTCGGTGTTTCTCAGGGTTACATGGGGGCAACTGCCTATTCCAAAGGGGGGTACTTTGGGGCAGGTAGCGCTACCTGGGGGTACTGAGAGCTCTTTTGGTTTCCCCAGGTAGCGGTACCTGCCCCACCGGTTGTTGTTATTTTCAGTGACGCGCTGGGGGATAAACTGATTTGGGTCTAAAGAAGGACAAATGGTTCATTTGATTCACGTGAATGAAACTGGTTTAATTTTCTAATCTGTAAATAAGTCTAATGAGGAGTTTGCCAGATGCCTATACACAATAGTAATGGGATTAACCCTGTAGGTTACACAGCGCTGCCCGGGGGCACGATACACTCACATGATACAGTTACTCACATCTCATTGTTGTGTATTCAGCCTTTATTGTGCCAGTAATTTACACAGATTTACACTCGCGTACGATAAAGACTTTTTAAAAAAAATACGCATTTCGCAGTATTTACACCAGTGATTCATAAACCTTTGGCGTCGGGTCCCCATACTGTTCCCAGTGAGTCTCTAAAACAGGGATCCCCAACCAGTGGCTCAGGGGGGACATATTGCTCCCCAACCCCTTGGATGTTGCTCTCAGTGCCCCCAAACCAGGTAGTTATTTTTGAACTCCTGACTTGGGGGCAAGTTTTGGTTGAATAAAAACAAGATTTCCTACCAAATAAAGCCCCTGTAAGCTGATAGGGTGCATAGAGGCACCTAATAGCCAATCACAGCCCTTATTTGGCACCTCCATGAACTTTTATGGTGCTTGTGTTGCTCCCCAAGTCTTTTTACATTTGACTGTGGCTCCCGAGTAGGAAAGGTTGGGGACCCCTGATCTAAAATATCCTCCCCAAATGGGCAAATGGGAAATTAACAGAAGGCGCATCATTCTAAAGCAATTCTTGGCTCCAACATTTAATTTGGGTCAACTAATAAAAGGAAATATTTTTATAAGTACAGGATGCGAATAACTGGAGGGTCAATACAAATGAATAATGTTGATGTTTTGGTGTTACTGGGCCTTTAACCAAGGAGCATTTGTCTCAGAGGGAGGCCCCAGGCCCAGGATAGATGGGGGGATCAATAGGAATTTGGAAGAGTCAGTAAATTTCCGCTACGGCGGCTGCAGGTGGGGCTCAGAAGGAAGAACTGTTTTTTGTTAGTGATCACATCTTGCGCATCTTCTTTTTATACGTCATGGACATTGCGATGCCGACAATCGCACACCCTACAGCACATCCGCCAATGGTGCCCACTATCACTGACCAGTAGGGCACCTGGCCTTCTTTTTCCTCTGGCACGGGAACAACAGTTTCAGGGGGTTCAGGGAGCCCACTATTTTTCAGGGTGAAGAGATAAGGCTTGTCCTGGAAAATATCAGGAAATGCAGTTTAATAGGAAACCTACAGGCAGATTTACTGAATCTCCAATATTTATCATTTTTTTCATTTTTAAATTCGGTTTCTCGAATGTCTGATATTAAAAGTCACTGCGAGAAAAGTCGTAAAAAACTTGACTCCGGCTTGCTGCAAGAATTCAAAAAGTCGAGTTTTTGGACAAAACTCAGCGAAATCTCTAAAGCAGTGGTCCCCAAACTATGGCCCACGGGCTGGGTTCAGCCCCCCAGGGGAATTTACCCGGCCCCCCGCTGCGTCCTCACCCCTGGCAGCAGAGAGAGAGGACTCAGCGAGGAGCAGGACGGGGGAGCTGGGAGGACGGACGGTGGGGAGGACCAAAGGGGGCGCTGGGGGGAGGGGTTGGGGGGAAATGCGACAAGTTTGGGCCACATTTTGCCGCTGATGGGGGGGGGGGGGAGGTTGGGGTGTGTTGATGGCAGTCCGCCCCCCCAGCAGTCTGAGGGGCCCTTGATACGGCCCCTTTAGTCATCTGAAAAATTGTCGGATTTTCATTTTTAGCCATTTAGCCACATAGTAAGGTCCCACACCTATATCTGTATGTATTGTGCCTTCACTGATTCAGTTATACTATGTGACACATAATGTGCACTTACTATTGTGTATTGTTGAGCTACTATAAGATCTACTCACCTGCGTAGGGCATTTCAGATTTGATCGATCGTTGGTGAAATTATTGTATTCCTGTTTTTGTCCAATGGGTTCCAGCTGAGAATTAAGCAGATATATTAAAAAAAATAAGTGACGGGCAGATTCTGTTCATCCTTATCCAACAGATTTGGGTACATCCCAACCTACTGGGCGAGCTACACCCACACTGACCCATTCCTCCATTCTGGTTTGATTTTAAAGGGGCACTAAACCCTGCGGCACAGCGCGGCTCAACCAAACGTTACTCAGCTGTTGCCGGACTACAAATCCCAGAATAATGTAACATATAATGAAGGGTGAGGCATGCTGGGAGCTGTAGTCCAGCAACATCAGGGTTGTATTCTTAAAGCAATATTGCCCAATAAAACTTTCCCCCATTAAAATGCAAGAAATCCCCCAATGAGAATCCCAGCTGGTGTGAGTAAATCCGGCTCCCTGTTCTCTGTTCCTGCAATTGGAGTTGGGAGCAATAAGCACAGTTTCCCAGCACTGAACAAGTCTGTCCCTTTATCCCCATGTCTGATTCCTGTGCCATATAATGAGGGGAAAATGCCATCATTATCTCTATATGTAAGGTACCAGCAAGGGGCCTGACACAGTGCTGGGAATCAGCATTCTCATTGGTCACTTCTCTTGCACTTATAATCACATGTTGCTCAGTAGAAGGCTCATTGGGGAATTTCCTTGCATCTAGAATTACGTTTTTCGACAACTTCTATAGCAAAACTAGGGGGCGCCGTGGGGCAGCGTTATGGTTGGGTTTATATCCCCATTACAGACAGAGACAGCTCCCACTTACCATGCTGTTCCACAGGGCCTTGGCCATCTCTGACTGGCCTCTCTCAGTGAAATGGAAGCAATCCACGGAAAAGAAGCTTATATCGACATCGCCGTTCTGAGGGGAGAGAGGGACATATATTCGTATTGATATAATCCTTTATTTAGTGCCTGGTATTTAGCTAAAGAGGATCACTGAAGGCCGACTTACCTTATCAACAGGCAAAACGCTGTTTTTGAAAAATGGTTGCACCACGACAGTGAAGTCTTCCCGGTCCTGGTATTTGTCAGCCAATGCCGTGACTTGGCTCTGATAGAAAGAAAATTAATAGTCAGAGTCTCACGCTGTGATTGGGATTTGATGTGTAAGTTGGTAGTAAAATGCAACATCCCATCTACTGCTCAGGCCTGGGGGGGGCTAATAGTTGATGCCATAAAAACTGTGCTACAGGGTGAAAAACAGGCACAGTCTGGTCCTGGGGTAGGAGAGTATATTTTGCAGAGACCATTTTATGAGGGGTGGGGGTCCTGCTGGACCATGGGAAAGAGAACAGCCCAAAAAGAGACTTCCCTGCACATCAGTTGAGACTCTTTTTGGACTGTTCTCTCTCCCATGGTCAAGCAGGACCCCCACCCCCATCTTGAGTAAGTAAATCCATCTCCTCCCCAGTATTAACCCAGGAACAGAATTCTCTGTACTCGGCACGGCAGGGAGCTTTGTCCCAGTTCCAACACTTTCTCACCTGTAGGTCCTTGTTAAACCTTTTCATTTCATACAGCTCCGGGGAGCCTTCCCGTGGGTTAATGAAACACGGACAAAGGTTCCTAAAGAAGAACAAACCAAATATCAGTTCTGTTATTTGTCAGGAAATAAAAGAAACTTCTTTCAGCTTGTAATTCTACAAGACCATTGAAAGCATGGGAATAACTGGAAAATTCTAAATGTCCATAAATGGAAGCTGAACCCAGTTATTCTGGTAGGCTGTCTCTATCTTGTCCTACTGTCTCCATCTTGTCCTACTGTCTCCATCTTGCCCTACTGTCTCCATCTTGCCCTACTGTCTCCATCTTGTCCTACTGTCTCCATCTTGTCCTACTGTCTCCATCTTGCCCTACTGTCTCCATCTTGTCCTACTGTCTCCATCTTGTACTACTGTCTCCATCTTGTCCTACTGTCTCCATCTTACCCTACTGTCTCCATCTTGCCCTACTGTCTCCATCTTGTCCTACTGCCTCCATCTTGCCCTACTTTCTCCATCATGCCCTACTGTCTCCATCTTGTCCTACTGCCTCCATCTTGTCCTACTGCCTCCATCTTGTCCTACTGCCTCCATCTTGTCCTACTGTCTCTATCTTGTCCTACTGTCTCCATCTTGTCCTACTGTCTCCATCTTGCCCTACTGTCTCCATCTTGCCCTACTGTCTCCATCTTGTCCTACTGTCTCCATCTTGTCCTACTGTCTCCATCTTGCCCTACTGTCTCCATCTTGTCCTACTGTCTCCATCTTGTACTACTGTCTCCATCTTGTCCTACTGTCTCCATCTTACCCTACTGTCTCCATCTTGCCCTACTGTCTCCATCTTGTCCTACTGCCTCCATCTTGCCCTACTTTCTCCATCATGCCCTACTGTCTCCATCTTGTCCTACTGCCTCCATCTTGTCCTACTGCCTCCATCTTGTACTACTGTCTCCATCTTGTCCTACTGTCTCCATCTTACCCTACTGTCTCCATCTTGCCCTACTGTCTCCATCTTGTCCTACTGCCTCCATCTTGCCCTACTTTCTCCATCATGCCCTACTGTCTCCATCTTGTCCTACTGCCTCCATCTTGTCCTACTGCCTCCATCTTGTCCTACTGCCTCCATCTTGTCCTACTGTCTCCATCTTGCCCTACTGTCTCCATCTTGTCCTACTGTTGCCATCTTGCCCTACTGTCTCCATCTTGTCCTACTGTCTCCATCTTGCCCTACTGTCTCCATCTTGCCCTACTGTCTCCATCTTCTCCTACTGTCTCCATCTTCTCCTACTGTCTCCATCTTGTACTACTGTCTCCATCTTGTCCTACTGTCTCCATCTTGTCCTACTGTCTCCATCTTACCCTACTGTCTCCATCTTGCCCTACTGTCTCCATCTTGTCCTACTGCCTCCATCTTGCCCTACTTTCTCCATCTTGCCCTACTGTCTCCATCTTGTCCTACTGCCTCCATCTTGTCCTACTGCCTCCATCTTGTCCTACTGTCTCCATCTTGCCCTACTGTCTCCATCTTGTCCTACTGTCGCCATCTTGCCCTACTGTCTCCATCTTGCCCTACTGCCTCCATCTTGTCCTACTGTCTCCATCTTGTCCTACTGTCTCCATCTTGTCCTACTGTCTCCATCTTGCCCTACTGTCTCCATCTTGCCCTACTGTCTCCATCTTGTCCTACTGTTGCCATCTTGTCCTACTGTCTCCATCTTGTACTACTGTTGCCATCTTGCCCTACTGCCCATGTATTGTCCTACTTTCTTTGTCCTGTGCTACTATTGGTATAAAAACAACTACCTGCAAGGGGCCTACACTGTGTGGGTTCAAGGGAATTAGGCACCCCAATAAAAATAAAATAAAATGACTGTGTGTGGCATACAGGCTTATCACTGGCAATGACCAATTCAAGTAATCAGTTTTCACAATGACTTGCTACTTGCCCTACACCAAACCCCAGTCCTGGCACAGGGAAGCCGGGCAGATTAATACTTACGGCTTTAGCAGGGTGCAGCCAAAAGTGTTTGCCTTTACTCTGCGCAGCCCTTCCACCTCCAGGATTTCCACCAGATTCACAAAAACACGAGGAATCTGCAAAAAACATTCTGAATTGAGTAACAAATCTATTCAACTGTACTGCACTTTTCGCTATCCCTTTTACCACGTCCAGAACATTATTTAACTTGTGACCCAGCAGAAAGCTGGAACATGTGAGTGGTTAGGGCCGACCCTCAGAATAGAGTCCATTAGCCCTCGTGTAGGGGGTTTATTTGTTTAAGCCGGGGCTGTTTGAGTTAAAGGTTCTGTAGGGACCCATAGGGTTAATATGCCCCTATGGCTTTAAACCCTACAACTTCCTTAGTTTATGCTGTTACTGAGGCCCATGTATCAGTTTAGAGTTTGCCTTATTCCTTATTGGTTATTTGGGTTGACCACGCCCCTTGCACTCTAATATAGTGTTTAGCAGGAGGGAGTGGCTTCTTCTTTGGCTGCCACTGTGTCTCAGGTGAAGGGCCACTGAGCCTGGGATCAACAGGGCCCCAGTAAAGCCTTAATTTACCCTAGAGACATCACCCCGTGAACGAGGACCAGTTAGATAGTTACTCTAGGGGAGTGAGATAGAGAGGGAAGGAAGCAAGAGCAGTTTGGGCTCCACCAAGGAAAGTAGCTGGAAGTTCCCTTCCATACAGGCACTGTTGCCTCAGCATAGGGCCACGGTTAAGACATAGGAGACAGGCGGTAGCTAAACCCTGATCCACACCCCTGGTTCCACTGGTTACTTCCATTACCGAAGGCCCATCCTGAAGGATTGAGTCGCATGTACCCCATGCTTTAAACCTATACTAGCCGTGTTTTGTCTGTTTTACAGCCAAATTGGGGTCAATCACAACTTGTTATCAGTGATATGCACCAATCACACTGCTGGCTCAGCCAAGCTACTTCCTATACCAGCAGCATAAGCTTTGCCCCTTCCCTCACTAGTGAGTGTTTTGCAAGGATAACGTACAGTACCTCTTTGTATAGAATGTCCAAAGCATTTTTAACATGGGTGACGTGATTGTGCACGGAATATCTGTCCTGTAAGGGAAGAAAAAACCATTATATATTATGGAAAGCTTTACGGTATCAGCTGGCAATCACATGAGAAGTGAAGTTCTCTCACAGGTCCCTATATCTGAGCGCTTAATTCTGAGATATGACAAGTTCATGCAGTGTTTAATTGAACCATTTCCCAGTATGGGGGAAGCCAGATGGTGGGCAAATGGCGGGTACATATACTATCAATTGTAAGCCCCACCTATGAGGTATAAACATTTGAACATACAGAAGGAATATACATAACAGTTGGTAAGCCCCACCCATTGCCCAGCATATTGATGCCAACATCTCGTATATCGGTTACCAATACATAAACAATACAGTATCAATAACCAGTATAGGAAATACTGAACATTACGGTTTCCCTTACCCTGTTGTGGCAAAACTGGCAGAGGTCGTTGCCGCCAATAAAAATGGTGATAACCTTCCAGTCTTCATTAAAATTGATCACCTGAAGAGGAAATACAGGGGATAACAATTACTGAAAGGCTAGAATGTGTGTATTTGGGGTAGCACAGTAACTTGTAGTGTATATTCACCCCTAACCCACCCCCCCTTTAAAGCAATACGGGTTTAAAGGCTCAGACCCAACTTACGGTGCTTTCTTTCATCTTATTCACTAGGTTGGTTGCTTGAGAAGTCATATCTCTGGTGGGAGAAAAGTAGCCAATAAGAAAGTGACAGAGGTTGGACTTGGCCACGGGGGCACTGGGAAAATACCATTGGGCTCAGGTTCTCGTGGGACCCACCAACCCAGACCCATTCCCCTTGGCGCTCCCCCACTGTCTCATCTCTCTCCCCCAATGAAAATATGGAAGAAGGTAGGCACGCTTGGGGGAGGGGATTGGGCAGGCAGTGGAGGCACCTGGGGGGGTTTGGGGGCCCCTGTGTTGGTAGCCCCGATGGGCCCTACAGAGGCCAGTCCGACCCTGCAGACATTATTTTGGGATTAAGTACAAATGATCTGCATTTGAAAGATGGGAAGAGGGAAGGGAAAGAAGGGGAAGGCAAATAATTCAAAAAGGAGGACGTGTTTGTTACTTACTCTGCTTTTGCTCCACCAACGGCGACATTAAACATTGCGTTCTCTCTGTCGACTCCAGTGGAAAATCCCTTTATGTTTGGATTGAATTTCTTCAAAATATCTTGAAAGGAACAGAAACAGAGAAAGGTTTGAGTTAGCCCCAAAATGTTATAAATGAACTGCTTTCAGCTAACCTATTGTTTCTACTACTCCCATGTAACTGGAGGAGTCCCAAGCCGGACTTGGATTTCTTACTATTGAGTGCTATTCTGATACCTACTGGGAGCTGCTATCTTACTCCCTTCCCATTGTTCTGCTGATCGGCTGCTGGGGGGGAGGGGGGGGGATATCACTATAATGAACATACAAAAACCTACGACCTGTTTATTCTGACACAATGGGAAACCCTATACAACCTATTGATTTATGTTATGGCGCGTGTCCCTTACTCACTGGGCAGGGTGGTACATTCCTCCAGGGTCCCATCGCCGCCAATGCTGAAATGAAATGATTTCTTACAGTTAATGTCAGATTTAGGGCCGGGCCCCCCTTATGAAAGAATGGATTTCACAGGGCAAAGCACAATTGTACCCCCTCTCCCCCTCCCGATGGCGGCCCTGCTTATGTGCAGACTTACCTCCAAGAAACCCCCCGATACTCAGTCCCCAATTCAGCCATTGAAGTTGACTTAGCGCCAAACGCTGCCTGTAACCAACATAGAAACAACGTGATGCAACATTCCCACTATGTGTCACTATATGGCACCTTGCACTGGGCAGGGGGGCAACTACAGGTATGGGACCTATTACCCAGAATGCTCAGGACTTGGGGTAATTATATCTTAGTTGGGATCAAGTACAGGTACTGTTTTATTATTACAGAGAAAAGGGAATCATTTAACCATTAAATAAACCCAATAGGGCTGTTCTGCCCCAATAAGGGGTAATTATATCTTAGTTGGGATCAAGTACAGGTACTGTTTTATTATTACAGAGAAAAGGGAATCATTTAACCATTAAATAAACCCAATAGGGCTGTTCTGCCCCCAATAAGGGGTAATTATATCTTAGTTGGGATCAAGTACAGGTACTGTTTTATTATTACAGAGAAAAGGGAATCATTTAACCATTAAATAAACCCAATAGGGCTGTTCTGCCCCAATAAGGGGTAATTATATCTTAGTTGGGATCAAGTACAGGTACTGTTTTATTATTACAGAGAAAAGGGAATCATTTAACCATTAAATAAACCCAATAGGGCTGTTCTGCCCCAATAAGGGGTAATTATATCTTAGTTGGGATCAAGTACAGGTACTGTTTTATTATTACAGAGAAAAGGGAATCATTTAACCATTAAATAAACCCAGTAGGGCTGTTCTGCCCCCATTAAGGGCTGCGATGACATAATTGGGCACAACTTGACCCAACTCATCGTCCTTTACTGATCAATGATGGAACTCTGTACTTACGGTCAGGGAGTCCCCAAGGGCCGCTACCACCTTGATGTCAGCTGGGCGTAACTTGTGCACTGTTGAGGTAGATAAATAGAATATGGATCCATTACTCTCTGTACATAGCACAGGGCTTGGGTTATTAGTGAATGGACAAGTGCAACACCTTTCTAATAGGAACCTTATGGTAAGGAGCCAACAAACACTTTGTAAATTGCCTATAAGTAACCAGAGAAGCCCTGTAACCCATAACAACCAACCAGTTACTTGCTTTCATTACTCTGAACTGCATAGAACAATCACAATCAAAAGCTGATTGGTTGATTCCGATTGGCTGATCTTGACAGTGTGGTGCAGCATCCCTGGGGTGCCCAAGACTTTGCTCCCAGATTTCATTTCCTAGTGATACTGTGGGGTTTGGCTCTGCCCTTACCTGATGTTGGGACTTGGGAGGAAGGTCCGGTTGCCTGGCATGTCAGGTCACTGCCCCAGTTCTACACAACAGAAAGAAAGGTGTAAAATGTAATTCAGCTCATCGAAACGTAGACAGGTTCTCAGACATTTCATCCAAAGTGTTAGCAGCAGGGAAGCAGATTGCATCTACATTTATATTATACTCACAATGGCAGTCCTAACATTCTATTGTGGATATACAATAACCCATATAAGGGGGT
Organism: Xenopus tropicalis; assembly: GCF_000004195.4. Lineage (NCBI taxonomy): Eukaryota > Metazoa > Chordata > Amphibia > Anura > Pipidae > Xenopus > Xenopus tropicalis. Next base: position 5,898,155 of record NC_030681.2, on the reverse strand, counting down.
GGACTTACCTTTATAGGGGGCTGGGTGGGCTGTGCAGGGGTATAATTGTAATTGCTGTTTTTGTATGTCCTTAGGAACGGCTGATCCTGAGGGAAAGAGGGAACATAATGAGGTCAGTATTTGCTCTGCTCTGTGACAATAAGATCCACTTCATCTCCTTGGTCTTCAGATTTATTGGCTGAATCTATTGACCAGGCTGTTGGTTTGGCCACATACATGGGCAAATAAACTCTAAAGTGAGGCCACTCACTGGCCACTGACCAATCAGGGATTGTGTTATTACATACCGGGGTGGGGCAGGTCAGCGTCTCAGCAGCTGCAAAGTCTAATAGATCCGTTTTCATTCCAACTGGTTCAAGCTAAGGAAAGAGAGAATATAAAGTCAGTGCTAAATACTTTCTTGTAGCAGCAATGGGGGAGGTCAGGGCCGCCATCAGAAATTACGGGGCCCCTCACAACAAAATTTTCTGGGCCCCCCTCCTCCCGTGCCCTGCCCCCCAATGGCCCTTCCCCCAGTGACCCCTCCCATCAATACAAAGGACATTGGTAGCACAGACATTGGTAGCCAGGACCCCCCTAAAACATTGGTAGCCAGGACCCCCCTAAAACATTGGTAGCCAGGGGTTATGTTTTGCATTTGTGCCAGCCCAGGGCCCCCTAAAATATTGCTGGTCCTCCCCCAGTGTCCTCATACTATGGCTCACTCCCCACTGCTTCCTCCCGCTCCCCTCCCCAGCATCCTCCAGCTCCCCTCCCCAGTATCCTCCAGCTCCCCCCCCCAGCATCCTCCCCAACATCCTCCAGCTCCCCACCCCAGCATCCTCCAGCTCACCACCCCAGCATCCTCCCCAACATCCTCCAGCTCCCCCCAATATCCTTCAGCTCCCCCCAGCATCCTTCAGCTCCCCCCAGCATCCTCCAGCTCCCCCCAGCATCCTCCAGCTCCCCCCAGCGTCCTCCAGCTCCCCCCCAGCATCCTCCCCCAACATCCTCCAGCTCCCCACCCCAGTATCCTCCAGCTCCCCAGCATCCTCCCCAATATCCTCCAGCTCCCCCCAACATCATTCAGCTCCCCCCAGCATTCTCCAGCTCCCCCCAGCATCTTGCAGCTCCCCCCAGTATCCTCCAGCTCCCCCCCCCCACCAGCAACCTACAGCTTCCTACGGCTCCCCCCAGCTCCATCCTCCAGAGACCTCCTGCTTCCTATGTCTTTCGGTTGTGTCTGTCCCCTGGCTCCCCGCTGCATCCACACACTTTTATACGGTTGCGCCCCCTGCGTACTGACATCACACATACGCACTGTGCGCAACCAATCAGGGCCTGTAATTCTTTAAAGAGTGGAGGTAGAGATAAGATATTAACTACTGCATTGTATTATTTATACCCCCTACTCCCAGATACAGGGCACACCAAGGCCAAACTGCCAATCATTCATCATTAGGCACCATAATACGCCCTCTGCTGGTAAGTTCTCTTTACCATATTTTTCCAAAGCATCCTGGCCATCTGTGAATGAGACTTCTGACTGAGGTGAAAACAGTCGGGGGCCATGAACGATGCATCCGGGGTCCCATTCTGAAAACAAGAGTGAAAGAAGTGGAAGGAGATAAAAAGGTTAGGTGAGACAGCATGCGGCACCCCCTACTGTAAATGATAAGGATATTAGCAGTCACTGAGGGGTTCTGTGCCCATATAAAGGCACAAGGCTGCAGGCTGAGTTATACAGGGAACTCTGAGTATCACTCATGTATTATAAGGGATAATGTACCCCCTACTGTAAATGATAAGGATATTAGCAGTCACTGAGGGGTTCTGTGCCCATATAAAGGCACAAGGCTGCAGGCTGAGTTATACAGGGAACTCTGAGTATCACTCATGTATTATAAGGGATAATGTACCCCCTACTGTAAATGATAAGGATATTAGCAGTCACTGAGGGGTTCTGTGCCCCCCATATAAAGGCACAAGGCTGCAGGCTGAGTTATACAGGGAACTCTGAGTATCACTCATGTATTATAAGGGATAATGTACCCCCTACTGTAAATGATAAGGATATTAGCAGTCACTGAGGGGTTCTGTGCCCCCCATATAAAGGCACAAGGCTGCAGGCTGAGTTATACAGGGAACTCTGAGTATCACTCATGTATTATAAGGGATAATGTACCCCCTACTGTAAATGATAAGGATATTAGCAGTCACTGAGGGGTTCTGTGCCCCCCATATAAAGGCACAAGGCTGCAGGCTGAGTTATACAGGGAACTCTGAGTATCACTCATGTATTATAAGGGATAATGTACCCCCTACTGTAAATGATAAGGATATTAGCAGTCACTGAGGGGTTCTGTGCCCATATAAAGGCACAAGGCTGCAGGCTGAGTTATACAGGGAACTCTGAGTATCACTCATGTATTATAAGGGATAATGTACCCCCTACTGTAAATGATAAGGATATTAGAAGTCACTGAGGGGTTCTGTGCCCCCCATATAAAGGCACAAGGCTGCAGGCTGAGTTATACAGGGAACTCTGAGTATCACTCATGTATTATAAGGGATAATGTACCCCCTACTGTAAATGATAAGGATATTAGCAGTCACTGAGGGGTTCTGTGCCCATATAAAGGCACAAGGCTGCAGGCTGAGTTATACAGGGAACTCTGAGTATCACTCATGTATTATAAGGGATAATGTACCCCCTACTGTAAATGATAAGGATATTAGCAGTCACTGAGGGGTTCTGTGCCCCCCATATAAAGGCACAAGGCTGCAGGCTGAGTTATACAGGGAACTCTGAGTATCACTCATGTATTATAAGGGATAATGTACCCCCTACTGTAAATGATAAGGATATTAGAAGTCACTGAGGGGCTCTGTACCATTCAGTATTCAATATCCATTCCCTGAGATCAGTAGGAGGGTAATGCTGACTGTGTTCATTGAACAGTTCTCTGTACAGTTACAGTTATGGGTGGGAGTGGGAATAGTTACTCACCGGGAGACTGGGAATTTTGGGGTTGCGGAAGAATGGCTGCAGAACCACAGTAAAGTCATCTTTTGTGTCGTACCTTCCCGTGTCAATTAACTGCTGGGTGTTGCGCTGTAACAAAGGAACAGAGGCCCCCATAAGACATTCACTATCAAAGTCAGGAGAGGCATAAATAGAAAAGAAAGTTACAAAAAGTAACAATAACAGTAAAACTGGAGCCTCACAGAGCAATAGGTTTTGGCTGCCGGGGTCAGTGACCCCCATTGAAAAACTGCAATGAATTGAAGGAAGAAGGAAAATAATTCAACAACTGTAACAAATAAGTAATGAAGACCAACTGAAAAGTTGCTTAGAATTGGCCATTCTATAACCTATTAACCGTCTGCTTTAAAGAATTGCTAAATTACACAGTTACTGGCAGTTCCCATTACAAAGAGTTGCTTTAGGGTTAAATAGGAGGATCTGCGTAGGGACTCACTTGTGTGCCTTATTACACAACTTCTTATTTTATTCATATTTTATTTGTACCACATTATAAACCCCGAAACCTTCTTTCTGCAAAAACATTTTTGTCTGTCCCTGATCTGATTACCGTAATTAGTGCAACCTGTTTGTGAATAAAGATTAAGCATTGGCTACAGGTTGGGTGATTATTTACATTAATGACAGTTCCCCTTTAATACAGGTATGGGATCCCTTATCCAGAAACCCATTATCCAGAGAGCTCCAAATTACGGAAAGCCTGTCTCAAATAGACTCCATTTTAATCAAATAAAACAGTACCTGTACTTGAACCCAACTAAGATATAATTACCCCTTATTGGGGGCAGAACAGCCCTATTGGGTTTATTTCATGGTTAAATGATTCCCTTTTCTCTGTAATAATAAAACAGTACCTGTACTTGATCCCAACTAAGATATAATTACCCCTTATTGGGGGCAGAACAATCCTATTGGGTTTATTTCATGGTTAAATGATTCCCTTTTCTCTGTAATAATAAAACAGTACCTGTACTTGATCCCAACTAAGATATAATTACCCCTTATTGGGGCAGAACAGCCCTATTGGGTTTATTTAATGGTTAAATGATTCCCTTTTCTCTGTAATAATAAAACAGTACCTGTACTTGATCCCAACTAAGATATAATTACCCCTTATTGGGGCAGAACAGCCCTATTGGGTTTATTTAATGGTTAAATGATTCCCTTTTCTCTGTAATAATAAAACAGTACCTGTACTTGATCCCAACTAAGATATAATTACCCCTTATTGGGGCAGAACAGCCCTATTGGGTTTATTTCATGGTTAAATGATTCCCTTTTCTCTGTAATAATAAAACAGTACCTGTACTTGATCCCAACTAAGATATGATTAATCCTTATTGGCTGCAAAACAATCCTATTGGCTTAATTAATGGTCTATAGATTTTTTAGTAGACTTAAGGTATGGAGATCTAAATTACGGAAAGACCCCTTATCCGGAATACCTTTGGTCCCGAGCATTCTGGATAACGGGTCCTATACCTGTATTAACTTTCCATTATATAGAGGTCAGCGATAGCTAAGTGCCTTTTAGTTAAAGCAATTCAGAGCAGTTTCTAGCTGCACCGAAATGTTACTCAAGGTGCCCAGGGATAAGCCAGGGGCTTTATTCCTTTTACATGCCAGGGCCCATTGGCTTAGGCTGGGGCCAATACAAGCCGTACCTGATAGCCGCTGTTAAATTCCCGTACGATCTTCAGTTCCTGTGAGTTGTCGGCAATGTTTAGCAGGCAGGGGCAGAGCATCCTACAGACAGAGAGACAGGGATCCAATTAAATCTCTCTCTCTGGATGTGAGACAGTCACACTCTGTGGGAGACTGTGGATATGTGAGTGGATGTGTAACTGCCCTCTCTATATGGAACTCCATGGTGACCCAGGGGATATTATTCCTTATTTATTCAGGTTGACTGACAGAGTCAAGCAGCATGAGTATCCTTAGCTAGAGCTGAATAAATAAATCCCAGCAGTACCTGCCCGGCCCGACCAGAGAGACAGCTCTGCTGTGACTTACTTAGTAATAAGCACCGGGCACTTCACTCGTGGGTCCAAAACAGCTTCTCTCAGGGGGTAGATATCCATCACTTCCACCAGGTTAACAAACGCTCTAGGGACCTGCGGAAAGGGAATAAATAAATATTTAACTCCCATGTCTGATACACATATATACCCTGGTATTTCTGCCTCCTATATCCGCATTCCTACCTCCTTGTGCAACAGGTCCAGCGCCTCTTGAATGTAATCGATAAAGTTTTTGGTGGAATAAAAGTTCTTTGGGGAGAAAAAGAGGAAAATATAACAATGAAAATAAGTTGCAGCTTCCCAAGCTCCACCCACATTGCTCTGCTGAGTATCAGCGAGTACAGCTAATGGCTGACATGGACACAGGTTTACACTGTACAGAAAAATATACTTTAGAACTGGAAATAATGGCTTTTATTTTTTTAAATAAATATGTGATGCAGGCGTTATACAGAGATTATACATTTTTCCTAAACAGGCAAATCCAAGCAATGGCTGGAGGTCACATAAGGAAGAATAATAACACTTACAGCATCTGAGCACGAAGAACACAAGTCATTAGGTCCAATTAATATAGTGATCACTTTCCAGTCATTATTGTAATTGAATCTCTGTAGAAAATATCATAGTTATGGACATAATATTAGCAGGTACAGAACCTAATCAAACACATTTTTTTCAGACTTCCTGGTTTTGCAGTCCAACATTTGGCCAGAATCCCCCTATTCCCTGGCATATAAAAGGTTACAGATATATAGAAACATTGGGGTAACAGTCACCCTGCTATAGTTCCAGGGGTACCCAGGGCACAAATAAGCACTCACCCCAAATCCCCCCCTAATTGGCCTTCAGGCTGGGCCCCCTTAGCCCATAACAAGGTTACAGATATATAGAAACATTGGGGTAACAGTCACCCCGCTATAGTTCCAGGGGTACCCAGGGCACAAATAAGCACTCACCCCAAATCCCCCCCTAACTGGCCTTCAGGCTGGGCCCCCTTAGCCCATAACAAGGTTACAGATATATAGAAACATTGGGGTAACAGTCACCCCGCTATAGTTCCAGGGGTACCCAGGGCACAAATAAGCCCTCACCCCAAATCCCCCCCTAACTGGCCTTCAGGCTGAACCCCCTTAGCCCATAACAAGGTTACAGATATATAGAAACATTGGGGTAACAGTCACCCTGCTATAGTTCCAGGGGTACCCAGGGCACAAATAAGCACTCACCCCAAATCCCCCCCTAACTGGCCTTCAGGCTGGGCCCCCTTAGCCCATAACAAGGTTACAGATATATAGAAACATTGGGGTAACAGTCACCCCGCTATAGTTCCAGGGGTACCCAGGGTACAAATAAGCACTCACCCCAAATCCCCCCCTAACTGGCATTCAGGCTGGGCCCCCTTAGCCCATAACAAGGTTACAGATATATAGAAACATTGGGGTAACAGTCACCCCGCTATAGTTCCAGGGGTACCCAGGGCACAAATAAGCACTCACCCCAAATCCCCCCCTAACTGGCATTCAGGCTGGGCCCCCTTAGCCCATAACAAGGTTACAGATATATAGAAACATTGGGGTAACAGTCACCCCGCTATAGTTCCAGGGGTACCCAAGGCACAAATAAGCACTCACCCCAAATCCCCCCTAACTGGCCTTCAGGCTGGGCCCCCTTAGCCCATAACAAGGTTACAGATATATAGAAACATTGGGGTAACAGTCACCCTGCTATAGTTCCAGGGGTACCCAGGGCACAAATAAGCCCCCAAATCCCCCCCTAACTGGCCTTCAGGCTGGGCCCCCTTAGCCCATAACAAGGTTACAGATATATAGAAACATTGGGGTAACAGTCACCCTGCTATAGTTCTGGGGGTACCCTGGGCACAAATAAGCACATTCAGATCACAGCCAATGAATAGCCACACGAGGCTGAGAGCTATTTGTCAACATCTACTAGAAACCTTTAAGTTGGGGACCCCAAAAAGCAAAATTGTACTATATACACAGTATGTTAACTTGCTCTGAATTATTATTTTCTTACCCTGTCTTCTTTCATTTGAGCAATCAGGTCCTTTACTTGTTCTGGTAAATTACTGAAACAAATATAAGAATAATTTGTAGCTTTCATGATTTAAAGTGACACCCTCACTAATACTGTGTTGTACCCCTAGAATCCCCCCAAAACATGTCTTAGGATTTTGGCCCTGTGATTAATACCCCATTGTGCAGGTTGAGTATCTTGCCCCACTGCTCCATGTTGCCTTACTAATACCATCTTACATTACTACCCCATATGGCTACACCTCCCATCTATATCTGTTGCGCTGCAGGGCCCAGGCCATTCTATTGGGACCCCCTACAGACAGCTCAGCTATGGGCCCCTAGTTCTGCTACAGAATTAAAGCTAAACATTAGATGCTAAAGGAAACAAACTTACAAGGCCTTGGCTCCAGGAACAGCTTCATTCAGATAGGAATTATGAAGAGTTTTGTTCCCTGTCCCGGTTGAAAACCCAGTGAGCAGTGGGTTGAACTCAAGCAGTATATCTACAGGGAATAGAAAGTGCCAAACAGATCAGTTTATCTGAGTATGGAAAGATCTGCTGTGCGGTTGTACAAACATGCCCTTCTTGCACCATACACTGGCCAACTCTCAGCGTATATGAACTACTGGATCGAAGGGTAAACTGCACCACTCCTTTACATTTGATTTTTGTTCTGCATAGCAAGAACCAGGCTTGTTTTGAGATAAGGAATCTGTTGGGTCACAAAGTTTGGGTTCATCCCAAGAACTTGGGTTTTAGAATTGTTATCTCCCCTTCATAAATGAGGTAGCAATGAAGATACTCACTTGGTAGGGTGGTTACACGGTCTAAGGTAGAATCACCCCCAATGCTGCAACACAGATAAACAGAGACATTTTTCAGCCTTGTTGTAATAAAACCATGAACATCTTTAGTGGTGGCAGGGCCTTGGCAAAACAGAGTTTGTGGAGGCTCCATTATTTATATAGAGTAGGGCTGTACAAAACTTCCATCTCCAGGAGCTTCAACAACAGCTGAAGAGCTTCAAATAGAACTGAAGAAGCTGCTCGGATGAGTAGTGAAACGTCTTCAATGATTACTAAACAAGTCCAGTTGCTTCAAATTTATTTATACTAGATATTCAAATAGAACAGTAATTTATTTGTTAACCTGGCTATCTTGTCCTACTTTCACCTTCTTGTCTTTCTTACTCCATCTGGCGTTATAGTCTCCATCTGTAATGTCTCCATTTTATCCTACTGTTTCCATCTTGTCCTACTGTTTCCATCTTGTCCTACTGTCTCCATCTTGCCCTACTGTCTCCATCTTGCCCTACTGTCCCCACCTTGCCCTACTGTCCCCACCTTGCCCTACTGTCTCCATCTTGCCCTACTGTCTCCATCTTGTCCTATTGCCTCCATCTTGCTCTACTGTCTCCATCTTGTCCTACTGTCTCCATCTTGTCCTACTGTCTCCATCTTGCCCTATTGTCTCCATCTTGCCCTACTGTCTCCATCTTGCCCTACTGTCCCCACCTTGCCCTACTGTCCCCACCTTGCCCTACTGTCTCCACCTTGCCCTACTGTCTCCATCTTGCCCTACTGTCTCCATCTTGCCCTACTGTCTCCATCTTGTCCTACAGTCTCCATCTTGCCCTTCTGTCTCCATCTTGCCCTACTGTCTCCATCTTGTCCTACTGTTTCCATCTTGTCCTACTGTCTCCATCTTGTCCTACCGTTTCCATCTTGTCCTACTGTCTCCATCTTGTCCTACTGTCTCCATCTTGCCCTACTGTCTCCATCTTGCTCTACTGTTTCCATCTTGCCCTATTGTCTCCATCTTGTCCTACTGTCTCCATCTTGCCCTACTGTCTCCATCTTATCCTAATGTTTCCATCTTGCCCTACTGTCTCCATCTTGCCCTACTGTCTCCATCTTGTCCTACTGTTTCCATCTTGTCCTACTGTCTCCATCTTGTCCTACTGTTTCCATCTTGTCCTACTGTCTCCATCTTGTCCTACTGTCTCCATCTTGCCCAACTGTCTCCATCTTATCCTAATGTTTCCATCTTGCACTACTGTCTCCATATTGTCCTGCTGTTTCTATTTTGCCCTATATTTTTTGGGTGGGGGACCAGTCAAACATTCCAAAAAATGTGTTTAATTACTACCATCAAGCAGAACAATTAACAAGGGTTATGTGCTAAAAAGGCCTAATAACCCATAGAAACCAATCATACATTTGCCTTCACATATTTTAGCAGTAAATGCTACTTGATGATTGGTTGCTATGAATAACTTAACCAGGTTCAATCTTAGTTGCCTTTATTACACATCCACATTACGTTCTTACCTCCATGATAACCCTCTGTACATATTAAGCACATCCAAGACATCATTTGGTTTGGAGGCAATGCCATTTCCAGCCTACAATAAACAAATTACAGAATTTTTTTTTTTTTTTAAATCCCTTCAGTATACAGATTAATATTTCATATGTAGTCATGAATTACCATGATAGATGAAACAGGTATAAGCGCAGTTATAAGTCATTGGAGACAAATATCACCGGTAATGTTGCCCATAGCAGCCAATCAGATCCTTGCTTTGGTTTTCTAACTTGTAGGTGATTGTAATTGCTGATTGGTTGCTATGGGCAATATCACTGGTGATGTTTGTCTCCAATGTTTATAAATTCGCCCCCTCCTGTACTACTTGGGCACACCCTTACAAGCATTTTATTATTACAGGGGGTCCATAGAAGAGAAGCTCAGGTAAAACAGATTGAAAACAGTTATTTGGGTTCCTTTTAATTGAATTTGCCGGTTATTTAGCTTAAAATGAGTTTAAATGGATCTCCTTACTGTCAGGGAGTCTCCGATGGCAGCCACAACCGCCACATCCGCGGGTCTCAGTGCGTGAACTAAAACGAAATAAAACAAATATCATAAATTATTTTCATGTATTCCAGCTGTTTCTGCATAGAGGAGAATTCCAAAAATGCCTCTTTCCTTTAGTAACCAGAACAGATGCTTGGTCCATATAGGACCAGGCTGAAGAACCCAAACTGATTCCCAGACATATCATCTTCCCTGGGTAACTTTCAGCCATGCCCCTGATGTAACCACACCACCCCCAATTCCAACCAGATCCCTCCTGTTCAAACCAGAACAACGCTTCCTGATCTGCCCCCCCATCCCATTTTATAAAGATACGTGACTCCCCAAAACTGGGGGGGGGTTGGCAGATCTGCATTTTGATGTGGGTAACTAGTGTTCCACGTAAGCCCCAGAGAGGGTACAGTCGCTTTAGAAATTGCTGGAACACGTGTTCCCACACTACACGTATGCACAACAAGAGTACATGCTAAGCCAATGAGACATTACCTGATGTGGGTTTTGAAACGGAGGGGCTTTTGTCTGCACATGTGACCTTGCTCCCGTGGATCTAGAAAACATAGCAACAAATAAATGAGAGAAATACAGATTTCCCCAGCAACCAAAAGATCCAAAAAACATCACAATATTTGACAGAGACTGGATTCTATTGGCCTTTTCTGTGTTCTCCTGGGTGTCGGGGAGTAGGCTTTATCTTGTACAACTCCTGTGGGCAGAGCTGAGACTGACATACAGGAGGCACCACTTACACCAATGGCAACTCCCCCTGCTGGTCAGACCCAAACTCCAGCCCCCAGTCAGTGCAGAAGAGAAAGTCCAACCCCTGACTCTCTGGAGAATGAAGAAAAGGCAAAATGGGTCTCAAAATCCTCCACAGCTTTTGAAACCCATATTATTCATGCTGAGAAATCCTAATAATATCATTATGGAAAGTCTATGTTTACGATTCTATTAAAAAGAAATACAATGAGTAACTATTAAGAATGTAAAAAACTCACTGGATCGGGGGCAGTGGTCGGGTAGGCAAAGTTACTGTTCCGCGCTGTCTTCACAAAGGGGTCACTCTGTAATGGTAAATGAGTTTAATAATTAGTGCATTTGTATCAGGCATGGTGGTTCCTTGTAGAGTTTGTATTGTACAACCACATCACAAATTAGTTATCCATTGTATTGTCATATGATGTTTTTCCTGTTGTTAATCAACATAAACCCCGCCTCGTTGCATATTGGAAGCCCCTGGTGGTGCCACCTTGCTGTATGTTAGAAGCCCCTGGTGGTGCCACCTTGCTGTATGTTAGAAGCCCCTGGTGGTGCCACCTTGCTGTATGTTAGAAGCCCCTGGTGATGCCACCTTGCTGTATGTTAGAAGCCCCTGGTGATGCCACCTTGCTGTATGTTAGAAGCCCCTGGTGGTGCCACCTTGCTGTATGTTAGAAGCCCCTGCTGGTGCTACCTTGCTGTATGTTAGAAGCCCCTGGTGTTGCCACCTTCCTGTGTGTTAGAAGCCCCTGGTGGTGCCACCTTGCTGTATGTTGTTTAAAGCCCCTGGTGGTGCCATCTTGTTGTATGTTGGAAGCCCCTGGTGGTGCCATCTTGTTGTATGTTGGAAGCCCCTGGTGGTGCCACCTTGCTGTATGTTAGAAGCCCCTGGTGGTGCCACCTTGCTGTATGTTAGAAGCCCCTGGTGGTGCCACCTTGCTGTATGTTAGAAGCCCCTGGTGGTGCCACCTTGCTGTATGTTAGAAGCCCCTGGTGATGCCACCTTGCTGTATGTTAGAAGCCCCTGGTGATGCCACCTTGCTGTATGTTAGAAGCCCCTGCTGGTGCTACCTTGCTGTATGTTAGAAGCCCCTGGTGGTGCCACCTTCCTGTGTGTTAGAAGCCCCTGGTGGTGCCACCTTGCTGTATGTTGTTTAAAGCCCCTGGTGGTGCCATCTTGTTGTATGTTGGAAACTGCTGGTGGTGCCACCTTGCTGTATGTTGGAAGCCCCTGGTGGTGCCACCTTGCTGTATGTTAGAAGCCCCTGGTGGTGCCACCTTCCTGTGTGTTAGAAGCCCCTGGTGGTGCCACCTTGCTGTATGTTGTCTAAAGCCCCTGGTGGTGCCATCTTGTTGTATGTTGGAAACTGCTGGTGGTGCCACCTTGCTGTATGTTGGAAGCCCCTGGTGGTGCCACCTTGCTGTATGTTAGAAGCCTCTGGTGGTGCCACCTTGCTGCATGTTAGAAGCCCCTGGTGGTGCCACCTTCCTGTGTGTTAGAAGCCCCTGGTGGTGCCACCTTGCTGTATGTTGTCTAAAGCCCCTGGTGGTGCCATCTTGTTGTATGTTGGAAACTGCTGGTGGTGCCACCTTGCTGTATGTTGGAAGCCCCTGGTGGTGCCACCTTGCTGTATGTTAGAAGCCTCTGGTGGTGCCACCTTGCTGTATGTTAGAAGCCCCTGGTGATGCCACCTTACTGTATGTTAGAAGCCCCTGGTGATGCCACCTTACTGTATGTTAGAAGCCCCTGGTGGTGCCACCTTGCTGCAAGCCATTTAGGAGCTCACAGAAGAGCCAACTTACTATTTCTCAGAAACGGATATGTTGCCCACAAAGGCCCCAAATGGCTGGTGCCATCTTGTTGTATGTTGGAAACTGCTGGTGGTGCCACCTTGCTGTATGTTGGAAGCCCCTGGTGGTGCCACCTTGCTGTATGTTAGAAGCCTCTGGTGGTGCCACCTTGCTGTATGTTAGAAGCCCCTGGTGATGCCACCTTACTGTATGTTAGAAGCCCCTGGTGGTGCCACCTTGCTGTATGTTAGAAGCCCCTGGTGGTGCCACCTTGCTGTATGTTAGAAGCCCCTGGTGGTGCCACCTTGCTGTATGTTAGAAGCCCCTGGTGGTGCCACCTTGCTGTATGTTAGAAGCCCCTGGTGGTGCCACCTTGCTGCAAGCCATTTAGGAGCTCACAAAAGAGCCAACTTACTATTTCTCAGAAACAGATATGTTGCCCACAAAGGCCCCAAATGGCTTTATACCATTTCATATTAGTGGCCACTGGATGTATTTTAGCCTATATCATATCTGAGCCAACTTTCCGCATCTCAGCCATCCCTCCATATTGGAGCCAAGGTTCTCAATCTCTCAGTGGTAGTGCCTACTTGCTATATACTAGCCAATTGCCCATATTAATTGAACCTTTCTTTTCCCAGATAGCAACCCAAAGTAGCATCTATATCCAAGTTAGCAGCCAATATCAGAGCCTACTTGCTGGATCCCAGCTAATAGCCCATAACAGAGCCTACTTGCTGGATCCCAGCTAATAGCCCATAACAGAGCCTACTTGCTGGATCCCAGCTAATAGCCCATAACAGAGCCTACTTGCTGGATCCCAGCTAATAGCCCATAACAGAGCCTACTTGCTGGATCCAATGTATAGTAGATTATATTAAATTGTTTGTCCAAGTCCCCTCAGCAGTTGATCTCTTGTTCATACCTGCGTTGGGCAGTAGATACCGATATCTTCAGCTAGAGACTGATCTTGTGTCTTCTGACCAACTGGTTCAAACTTTTGGGAAATTAAGAAAAAGGCAGTAATTATAATTTAGATATAAATAATAATAATAATAATTTAGATTATCAGGTGACTACAGCCAAAGAGAAAGACCCAGAGGGTAGAAACAAAACTGGTGTCTACACATTCTCTGTAACATTTCAGAACTCCCTCAGAAGGAACAGAAATGGGATCTATGGATTATCTTTGGCAGCTTCCAAACTCACCATGTTTTTCCATAGCGCGCGGGCACTCTGGGAATGGCCTTTCTCCCCAAAATGAAAGCAGTCTGGAGACATGTAAGATCTGTCGGGAACTCCTTCCTGTTTGTACCAATAAACATATGAATCAAAAACTTGATCAGATTCTAGTTGCACAACATTCATTCATTAATGGCCATGGGGGGTATATCTAACTTGGGGCAGTTTTGATTGACCATCACATGTTCAGTCGCTCTGTTTAGCCCCTTATCTGTGCATGGCTTATCCAGTTAACTGGGAGTTCAACAGCAGCTAAGAGGGCAAACAGCCCCAAGCCCAACCCCCAGGGAGCCTGGACGCACTTCTATAAGCTGAATATACAGATAAAGATATGTTACCGGAGATTTTGGTACTTCAAGGAATTCGAAAAAAGGTTGGACAACGACGGCAAAGTCCTCTTTGGTATCATACCTCCCGGTTTCAACTAACTGATATGTCATTTCCTGATACAGAATAAGAAAAATGGGTTATTGGTCTGTCTATAGGCCACAAAGGGACAAAGACAAAGAGAACATTAGGGCTTATTTGCTGTAGGCTGGAGCTTAAGGCCAATATTGGTCAGTCAGTAAGAGCACTGCATCCATAGAGGCGGCATTTAGTGCCCACCTAATAAGCCCATAATGGGTTTAACCTACCAGTACCCTAAACTGTGCAGCGTCTTCCATTTACTGTACCTACTGTACTGTGCAGCCGAGACCCCCTACCTGATATTTCTTGTTATAGAGTTTAACGGTCTCAAGTGGCAGAGAGTTGTGGTCATTTACTACAATGCAGTCACACAATCCCCTGTGGAGAGAGAGAGAAAGCAATGTAGTTAGTACTGACTGAGTAACATGTAACCCTCACTCACATGAGTAGGCTACTCCCCTCTGTGTTTTGAATACAGTCATATAGTATAGGAGATATACAGAAATACTCACTATCCTATATACTATATATTAGGTACCTACCTAGTGCTACCAACCCGTATTTCTGTAGGGAAATGAGAGCAGGGCAGGCAGTAACCCTTCCAACACTTTCCCCTGTCTCTGCCCCTATATATTAGGTACCTACCTAGTGCTACCAACCCCTATTTCTGTAGGGAAATGAGAGCAGGGCAGGCAGTAACCCTTCCAACACTTTCCCCTGTCTCTGCCCCTATATATTAGGTACCTACCTAGTGCTACCAACCCCTATTTCTGTAGGGAAATGAGAGCAGGGCAGGCAGTAACCCTTCCAACACTTTCCCCTGTCTCTGCCCCTATATATTAGGTACCTACCTAGTGCTACCAACCCCTATTTCTGTAGGGAACTGAGAGCAGAGCAGACGTGCCTGTCTGAGCTGTGAGTGACCTACAGAATGGAGAGTGTTAGCCCGGGTCCAGTAGGGCCTGGGCGGACACGTTCTCAGCGCGAGGCCCAGGCCTTGGGGCCTACAGTGGAGGGCCAGAGATCCACTAGAAACATCACTAAGCCCCAGGAGGAGAAAGCAGGGAAGAAGCCAAGATCTGCCTCCCTGGGGAGAGTCCCTGCAGCAGCCCCGGAGGAATGGGCCAAGCCGGCAGCCAGAGGCCACAGGGAAGCTACTGGTAAAGGGGAGAGTGGAAGTGGGAAGGAGGGAGGAAAGAGCCACAAAGGTGGGAATGTGGTGAAGAAGTGTGTGGGGAGGAGAGGAGGCAAAGTGGAAATGGCAGTAAGTGCAGACTCAGACAGTTCTGTTGTAGAAAGTTCTGCAGAAAATGTTACTGATTATGTTGTTACACCTGCATGTAAAACTGAGTGTGCGGCTCCCCCGGCAGTGACTGCCCCTCACCAACATGGGGCCCCTGCTGCTGCCCCTGGGGGGGAGCCAACCCTGCTGCCCAGTCACAACACATTGCTGGGTGATGTTACACACACTGCTGAGAGTACAAGTTGCACAATAACACAAACTGTTGGTGTACATACCCAAGATGGCGCATCTGTAAGTGCAGTACCAGCTCCCATAAACACTTCCCCTGCTCCATCCCAGGCTCCCACTGCTCTGGGGAAGGGAAATCCTTCTCTCCCTGGGGGGAAAGTGCTGAAGGAAGCCAGCAAGCAAACACAGAATGCCAAACAGCAAGAGTCCAGCGGCCATCTTGGATTTCCTAAGCACATGGCTTCCAAACAGGAAGTGCATGTTGCTGGCGGCCATCTTGGATTTCCAAAGCACATGGCTTCTAAGCAGGAAGTGGATGTTGCTGACGGCCATATTGGATGTGGCAAAGAGCAGAGCCGGCTTCATGGCAGCCATCTTGGTACTCCCAATTTGAGTAGCAGCCATCTTGGAGGTGCAGAAGGTTTGCGGAAACACAGTGGCGGCCATCTTGCTACACCTGAATTGGAAGGCAGACATGTTGGTGCTCCAAGCCTGAATGTTAATACGCACAGTGCCAAAAAAAATACCTTAGCTGGGCAGGCCATCTCTGTGCTTAAACAGTCTCCTTTTGAAGGGGACAAGATTGATAGTGACCAACTGATTCAGTCAATCAGACTGATGGAAGATCTGGAGGCAAAAAGGAAGCAGCTGAGCGTTGAGATGAAGGCTGCCTACAACCAGTACTCCTATGCAAAAGTAGAGGATCAGGAGTATTACTTGTCTAAAGTTAACCATCTAAATGCTGAAATGTTTTCACTGGATAAAGAGCTGGACAGCGTGAGGGGCCAAATAGGGCCAATGGCGGAGGTGTACGCCAACAGGAGGCGCTTTGAAGCATCTGCAAAAATCCTGAAGGAGCCGGTGCCGTACAGATCTCCCAGGCAGGTCTCCTCATCCGAGAGCGAGCGGGAAGGAAGAACGCCAGGGAAACTGCACTATAAGAAGACTGTTGTTGCCCAGATACATGCCCCTAATTTCGTCTTTACCCAGGAGGAACTGGCAACAGTGCAAGGGAAGGTGAAGAAGGGCAACCTGCCCCAGAGAGAGGTGGAGACTTTTGTCTTTTCACAAGATGACTTTCCATCTCTTCCATCCTATCAGGAAAGTGGGGCCCCCCAGGGCCAAACCGAGGTTTCTGTTGTAAAACCGAGTGCTTCAGATGCTTCTGCTCTGGGGCATGGGGAGTGTTCGGATATGGAATTGACGGTAACACCTTGTGTGGATGGGCCGGTGGCAGTGAGTGTTGGAGTGGCAGATGGCAAGAAGGAGGAGCCTAGTGTGGGTGTGGCTTGTATGAGTGATGGAGAAAGTGATGGTGAGAATGCTGGGGTGGTAACGCGGTGCGTGGAGTCAGTTCTGCAGGAACCACAGGGCAGGGAGAGTGGAACTGCAGGGGCAAGTGATGTGGCAGTTGAGGCACCCTCTGGGGCTCATCAGTCCGTTCCACTTACTGTGCCGGTACCTGGTGTCTCCTCAGCACCTAATCCATTAATGCCACCCCCTCCCTCATCAATCCAGGCAAATAACGCATCCATGGGTAGAAACTCAGGCCAAAAGACCAACCCCCCACAGCCACCTAATGCTTGGAATAGGCCCCTAAATCGAGTAAGAGTCCCAGGGGTGGAGCGGCGAGTTACTGGCCCAGTGTTCAAGCTGAGAAACCGCATTAGGCTGAAATGGGAAGGAGAAAGGGAGTCAATGCCCAGCAGGGATGTGATTGGGAAGGAGTTGCTGCTGAAACAGGCCACCCTAACCCCTGCAGATGTGAGAGCCTGCATAAAGAACTCCGAGTTGGAGTACGACATTGTTTTCAGGACCTCTAACAAACTTGAGTACTTCTGGCATGAGTATGATCACTTTAGATCCACGGGTCTCTGGAAGAACTTTAAGGTGATTCCAGTCACTAAGCCAGAGACCAAAAAGGTCACGATTTTGTTTAAAAATGACAATGTCCCTCCTGAAGACATAGCAATATGGCTGGGCAGGCATTGTAAGGTTCTCTCCCCCTCACTATGGACATAGACAGCAATGGGTACTGGTCTGGGGGTTGGTGTGCTAATGTGGAGCTCCGAATGCGCTATAACATCCCTCAGCATCTCCCTAACTCAGTCTTTATTGGGGATGAGAGGGGAGTGGTCTTTTACCCCGGGCAGCCGAGGGCTTGTTTCAAATGTGGCTCTTATGGTCACCGTGCAAATGCCTGTGCAGTGGTCAGGTGTTCACTTTGTGGTGATGTTGGGCACATAGGGCGAGACTGTAAGGACGTAAAGTGCAACCTGTGTGGATTCTTTGGCCACTCGCACAGGGCTTGTCCCGAGGCTCTTCATAATATCAGGGAGAGTTGCCCTAATTTGGAGGAGGAGATGGCTGAGGAAATGCTGGAAGAGATCAGAGAGGAGCTTAGAGAATGTCAGCCCCCAGTCCAAGGGTCAGAGTCTCATCAGTCCATAAGTCAGCCTATACTGGCCATAGAACCACACAACCCATCCCCACCTCCTCACCAACCCAAAGGTCCCAAGTCTGCTCCTTTGCCTCAGAGGCAGAGTTCTAAGCCCATACTCCTAAAATCTGGTTCTGTAGCTCCAAAATCCTCTGTCCCTTCTAAAGGAAAAGAATGGGTGGAAGTTGGTAGAGGGAAAGGAAAGCAGCAAGCCCCACAGAGACTAATTCCCTCCATGAAAATTGATCTCTCAAATAAATTTGCCCCTTTGAGTAGACAAAAATCTTGGGGGGAAGAAATGGAGGAACAGGATGAGCTCAAAAGAATGGAAAGGGAGGAGGAGAGACAGGCTGAGCCGGAGAGAGTCCCTTTGGAAGCTGATCCTGTACATTCCCCTGGTCAATGTCTTGCTGAAGAATCTGATAGTGGGGCGGAGGGGGATTCCGAAAGCAAGAGTGGGGATGATGGGGAAATGGACACAGGGCAGGAGCATGTAACCCAAAAAAGGCCCTCTGAAAGGCAGGGGGTTAAAACCCAGGTAAAGAAAGGTAGTGGGGGTGGTAACCTTTCAGTGGACACAGATGAAATTGTGTCTATTGGGGATGATGATCCTGTCCCTTCAGGTGTTCAGGTCAAAAGGTATGGGGACCTGGAGGGGGATACCAGTCAGGAGGATAAGAGACAGGAAGAGGCAAGGAAGAGAAATAAAAGATATAAACATAAATCTTAACCATGGTTTTCTCTCCACTCAGGATCATGTCCACCAATGTATCAAGTATGAAGTCGCCCCGTGCCATGTTCCAAGTATATCAAGCCCTCGAACACTCCTCGGCAGATATCATTTTCCTCCAGGAAACCAGATTGGGATCCTCTGTGGATCTTCGGAGGGCTTCCCGGGAGTGGCATTGTGGTCCCAGCTTCTTCTCGATTGCACCAGAGCCAGGTGCAGGAGTTGGGATCCTATTTCGGGGACATTCAGGGATCCAGGTGCATCGTCTCGTGGAAGTTGAGGTAGGGAGATGTCTCCTGTTGGATGTGTCAGTTGCGGGGCGCAGATTGCGGCTTATTAACACCTATGGGCCTCAGTCAGGGCTCGGGAGGAGAACTTTACTTAGGGAATTACAGCAGTACCTCCACACCTCCATCCCGGTCATCTGGGCTGGAGACTTTAACCAAGTCCTTAATGCTGCTGATAGATCAGGTCGCTTCTTTGATAAGCATGAAAGTCACTTTTTGAAGAACATGCTGCAGCAGGCAGATATGGTTGATGTCTTCACCCATGATGGCCGGGTAGGGAAACATACTTATCACTGTGCTGGGAAAAGTAGTCGGCTAGATATGGCTTTTGTCCAGTCAGGGGAGGTCTTTACAGAAGTTGAGGAAGTCCTTGTTGACTACTCAGATCATCTTGCCTTATCCTTTCTGTTGGGGGCTTCCTCAGTTCCAGCTAAGGGTCGGGGGTTGTGGAGGTTGAGTGCTGAATCCCTGGAGGGGGAGGCAGTTAGGCACTCCTTTGAGGCACTCCTTCAGCTCGAGTTGACAAGGACTATGCTTTTCGACTCTATGTCGCAGTGGTGGGAGGAGGCTAAGGAGTCATTCCGCAACTTCTTCCATAAACTATCTGTTGTTAGGGAGGGAAATAAGTATAAAAAGTACCTGTCCCTACGAAAGAAGCTTGAGTCTTATATTTCGGATGGGGTGGCAGGGGATAAAGTTTCCCAGCTGAAGCTCTTGATCAGGGAGCATCAGTACAGTCGCTACAGGTCTCTGGTTCTAGAGAGGGATTATGGTGGTTTCCATTCCCCTGATCCTTTTCGGAATTGCAGAGAGTCTGTGGAGAAAAAGGTAATAACTGGCCTGGAGGACTCCCAGGGTATAGTCCAGACATCCAAGGGTGGGATCTTGCGAGTTGTTCAGGCCTACTATGCTGACCTGTTTAAGAGCAAAGCTTTGGAGGGGGAGAAGATAAAAGCCTTCTTGGAGGGAACCCCGGGTCCTGATCTGCAGAATTTGGACTTTTCCTCTTTGGTGGCTGACATTACGGAGGATGAGGTCAAAATAGTGATTGACCAGCTTCATTTAAAGAAAGCCCCAGGCCCAGACGGCCTCACAGCCGAATTTTATAAGACCTTTAAAGACCTTTTGGCCCCAATTCTCGTGGAGGTCTTTAGAGACTGCCTGGGAGGAGGTGTCTTACCTCCCTCCATGAGATTGTCCTCCTTAGTGTTGTTATCAAAAGGCAAGGAGCCCTCGGATGTCAAGAATTGGAGGCCTATTGCCCTCTTGAACACAGACAGGAAGCTTCTCGCAAAGGTGCTTTTTTCTAGACTGATTTTGTTTTCAGGCACTTTATTGTCCCGTGAGCAGTTCTGCACGGTGAAAGGGCGGAGCATCTTTGGGGCACTCTTGTCAATTCGTGAAGTGCTTGAAACATGCAAAGCTCAGAGTAGTAGGAGATATGTGGTAGGTCTTGACCAGGCCAAAGCTTTTGATAGAGTGGATCATCAGTACCTATGGGCCACCTTGCGTAAGTACGGCATCCCGGATCAATTTGTCGAGTGGCTCACTGTTTTGTACAGGGAGGGAGAGAGCTTCCCACTTGTTAACGGTTGGCGAGGTGAAAACTTCAGGGTTGAGGCCGGGGTGCGTCAGGGTTGTCCTCTGAGTCCATTGCTGTATGTCTTTGCCATAGACCCTTTCCTGCGAGCGGTGCAGGCCTTGGATTTGGAGGGCTTTCGGGCCCCTCGTTGCCTGCCCCTGAAGCTGGTAGCCTACGCGGACGATGTCACAGTCGTTGTCTCACATCCTGAGGAGGTGAACTTGTTGACTGATGCCATCGAAAGTTACTCAGAGGCCTCCGGGTCGCTGGTCAACACTGACAAGTCGGAGGCTTTCTGGACTGTGGAAGGGGAGCCAGATTTCCCTCTTCCTGATTTTCAGCTTGCCTCCAAAGAAATTAGTATCCTTGGGGTCAAATTTGGGAGGGAAGACAATTCCAAACTCAATTGGGAATCAAAGTTGGATGCTGTGAATGCAAGGGTACAGCGGTGGAAAAAGTGGAGGCTGTCCTATAGGGAAAGGGTGAAGCTCATCAAAACTTACCTGGTCCCTCTCCTCCTGTATGTGTCTTTTGTTTATCCTTTGCCAGAAGCTTTCTATGTGAGGATCCACAGTCTGTTCTTCCAGATGCTCTGGGGGAGCAGGCTGAACCCTGTAAAAAGAGGGATAACCTACCTGCGGACAAAAGAGGGTGGGTTGGACATGTTGTGTCCTGTGGCCTTCTTTGGCACCATTTTCCTGAAGTTTAACTTTGGGCACCTGGGTCAAAGAACTGAAGTTCCGTGGCAAAGCAGTGTCAGGGCCTGGGTATCCCCTTTTGTAGGTGACTGGTTACAGGGCGATAGGGTGAAGCAGGTGCGGGTGCGACATAGTCATCTCCCATCATACTTTGTCCTTGGGCTGAAGCTTTTGAGGAGATGGGATATCAGAGTAGATGATCTCGGTACAGCCTCCAGGCGCGCTCTTTATATGAGGGTGCTAGATGTCTACTTTGCTATTCTGCTCGCCTTGAGGGACTGCGTTGGGAACACTCTGGTCAGGAGCTTGCGTTTCCTCAATAGCAAGAGGTTGCCTCCCAAGTTATTTGACCTATCCTGGCTCTCTCTTCAGGGAAAACTCTTTGTCAGGGGAAATGTCAAGTATTTGTCGGTGGTCGACCGAAATTGCCCCTGGGGATGTGGTGTGGAGGAGTCCCAGGAGCATTTTCTGCAGCATTGTCCCTTGGCAAAGAGTGTGCGCTCTCAGGTCTCCCGAGCTCTCTGTGCTCCGCTCCTGGACACCCTGGGCTATGCTGAACTGGCCTATGGTGTGTCGGCCCGACAGCACAGCCACGACCACGAGACGTTGTACCTGGTCATTACGGTATATAGGTACCATCTATGGCACGGGCGATGCCGCTATTCCTTTGGTTCAGATGTGACTCCTGAGAACATTGCTAAATCCATCATGGTGGAGCTAAGGTACATTAGATCATTAGAGTCGGCTCAATCCTTTTGTACCCCGGCATTATGGAGGGGCTTTACCCTTTAGGCCTCACCTCTAGGCAGTTTCCTTCTGCTACTGAGTTGGTTTTTGTGTGTTTATATTTATTTCAAGAACGTGATACTGCCTTTTTGTTTATTTTTAGGCATTTTCGACAGATCCCAAGCCTTTGCCTTCATTATTATGGCGGAAGCCTTGAATTGGGTTTGGGGGTCTTCTTTTTCCTTTGGGTGGGGGAAGGGGTTAGGGTGGGCGTGGGCTTTGGACATTTTGCTTTGGTGGAGGGGAATGGAAGCCAAAAAGGACAGAGACAAGACTTTGGAACTGGCTATCCATTGGGTGTTGTGGGATTGGTGAGGGTGTGGGGAGGGGAGGCGGTCAATATGGACAAAGGGGTGGACTTTGATAGTTGGCCGTCCTCATGTGGGTGGAATGGGGAGGGAGTAACAAGTGAACTGGTTA
This sequence comes from Xenopus tropicalis, assembly GCF_000004195.4. NCBI lineage: Eukaryota > Metazoa > Chordata > Amphibia > Anura > Pipidae > Xenopus > Xenopus tropicalis. Next base: position 5,875,578 of record NC_030681.2, on the reverse strand, counting down.
TGATTAATTCAACAAAACCCTTACTTTTGTATTGTTAGTATAAGAATTGTATTGTTTTGTTTCTTATTGTAAGCATTTTTATTTTTAATAAAAATTCCTATATATTAGGTACCTACCTAGTGCTACCAACCCCTATTTCTGTAGGGAAATGAGAGCAGGGCAGGCAGTAACCCTTCCAACACTTTCCCCTGTCTCTGCCCCTATATATTAGGTACCTACCTAGTGCTACCAACCCCTATTTCTGTAGGGAAATGAGAGCAGGGCAGGCAGTAACCCTCCCAACACTTTCCCCTGTCTCTGCCCCTATATATTAGGTACCTACCTAGTGCTACCAACCCCTATTTCTGTAGGGAAATGAGAGCAGGGCAGGCAGTAACCCTTCCAACACTTTCCCCTGTCTCTGCCCCTATATATTAGGTACCTACCTAGTGCTACCAACCCCTATTTCTGTAGGGAACCTCTGGGCTGGTACAGTAAGTACAGTACATAAAATATAGCATTTCCAACCAGATTCATTGTTACACTTTAGTTCTCCTTTAAAAACAGCCCAGGGCCCCTAAGCAAAGATGATAATGACCCTATGCATGCCAGTGGCCAGGGGGGTGCAGGAGAATTAATGGACCCTTCTGGGCACGGTCTCCCCCTGGTGCCGTAGGATCTGCTCCCCTTTAGTTATGCCATTGGCCAAGGCCCATATGCTTTGCAAATAAAAGGAAAATAAAGGGTAACTATACAATGTATTGAAATAGTCAAACCTCATAATAGTCTGTGGGCAGTGAGTCCGTTTATCATCATAAAGTTCTTTCAGCGGCATTATATCCAGAATAATCACCAGATTCACGAACAACCGTGGGACCTGCCACACATCAAACATATTATTATTACTATCATTATTAACAACGTATAAAAAGACCACATAATCTGTGGCCAAATGGGGAAAAGATCCACTTGTTTGACATTCTCGCCACGACTGGGACTTGCTGTGGGCCCACTATAGAACCGTATAGTGCCCCCTCTATGCACCATTGGATATATAATGTACTAAATAGTGTTTGTATCACACAGATCTGGGGTAGAAATAAGAGCGACAATGGGATCTAGGAAACAGTGTTGCATTGTGGGTAAAAACATAGCAGGTCACATCTAATTTTTCCACTTTGTAGGGACAATGTAGAGACAACTTTACTACCAAACATTAACAAAACAATACATGGACACTTACCTCAGCCTGTAGGTAGTCCAGGGCTTCTTGTATACGATAAATATATTTTTCTGGAGCATTATAAACCTGTTGGGGGGAAAGGGAGTTTACATGTCATTAGGTGTCCTTGGAAAGTCACTGTGTCCCCTTATTCCCTCTGCCTGAGAATTAGATTGCAAGCTCTGTGAGGCAGGGAGTGTCTAGGTGTGTTTTGTGTTCACTGATTGGCCAGAGATCTGTACATGGCCAGCACTGCCTGTGTGTTTCCTATAATGGCCCAGGGGCCACATGTTTGGATCAACTTTGTGTGTCTTACTATTTGGAGGGGGCGGCAATCAGGCACTGCCCCCCTCCAAATGGCAGGACAGCTTTCGGCCGTCCAACATCTCCTCAAATGAACCAAACACACGAAGGGGCATATTTTTACAGTGTGCAAACCAATATCACCAGTGATGTTGCCCATAGCAACCAATCAGCAGCTAGAATTAAACAGCCATCTACACATTAGAAAACAAAAGCAAAGATCTGATTGGTTGCTATGGGCAACATCACCAGTGATGCTTGTTTTCACACTATAATAAATATGCCCCTAAATGTACTTTGGCAACTAATTGGTTTTCAGGGATTTCTTATCTCTCAGAAAGCAGAGGTTTCACTATCTGAGCAAAAAGTGGCTCTCAACACAGGCCGGAATGGTAATGGCTGTAATTAGCAGGGACTTGCACCTATCAGATGGGTTCTGGGGATCCAATAAAATATAAATACATGACTAAAGGTTTTTATAAATATACCAGATTACTTCTCCTAATCAGTCGTCTTATGCTCTGCAAGGAATTGGGAAACTACATCTCCCACTGCCATAGCTTTATGGTATCTCTCTGTACAGGCTATGAGCAAACTTAGGGGGCTGTTCCTGCTGAATTGTGCTTAGTACAGGGGAATCCCTATGTGCCATAGTTTTATGGGATCTCTCTGTACAGGCTATGAGCAAACTTAGGGGACTGTTCCTGCTGAATTGTTCTTAGTACAGGGGAATCCCTATGTGCCATAGTTTTATAGTATCTCTCTGCACAGGCTATGAGCAAACTTAGGGGGCTGTTCCTGCTGAATTGTGCTTAGTACAGGGGAATCCCTATGTGCCATAGTTTTATGGTATCTCTCTGTACAGGCTATGAGCAAACTTAGGGGGCTGTTCCTGCTGAATTGTGCTTAGTACAGGGGAATACCTATGTGCCATAGTTTTATGGTATCTCTCTGTACAGGCTATGAGCAAACTTAGGGGGCTGTTCCTGCTGAATTGTGCTTAGTACAGGGGGATCCCTATGTGCCATAGTTTTATGGTATCTCTCTGTACAGGCTATGAGCAAACTTAGGGGGCTGTTCCTGCTGAATTGTGCTTAGTACAGGGGAATCCCTATGTGCCATAGTTTTATGGTATCTCTCTGTACAGGCTATGAGCAAACTTAGGGGGCTGTTCCTGCTGAATTGTGCTTAGTACAGGGGAATCCCTATGTGCCATAGTTTTATGGTATCTCTCTGTACAGGCTATGGGCAAACTTAGGGGGCTGTTCCTGCTGAATTGTGCTTAGTACAGGGGAATCCCTATGTGCCATAGTTTTATGGTATCTCTCTGTACAGGCTATGAGCAAACTTAGGGGGCTGTTCCTGCTGAATTGTTCTTAGTACAGGGGAATCCCTATGTGCCATAGTTTTATGGTATCTCTCTGTACAGAAAATGAGCAGATTAAGGGGAGGGCTGTTCCTGCTGAACTGAGCAGAGTACAAGGAAAAATGTATGTTAGCATAGGCAGGTACAGCACCTAATAAAAGTATGATGCTTTAGAGATTCTAACTTACTGGGTCATCACAGATGGCGCAAAGATCATTTCCTCCGATAAATATGGTCAGAAGTTTCCAGTCCTCGGCCATATTTATTTTCTAGAATACAAACAAAGAGAGAAAATGATCCCACAATACAATATACTGCATGTACCCAGAACACAAACAAAATGGAACCAGATATTTCACTGTGTGATAGAGCTCATAGGCTGATCACTTCCATTGATGGTGGAGGTGGGTTTCCCAAATCTCCCAGCACCCCCTGGTGTCTGTATTTACACCATTATTGGTCCAACTCACCGAATTCAACTTCATCTTTTCCACAAGTAACTGAGACTGATCCATCATGTCCCTGCAAAGCAAGAGAGACAGAGCTACGAATGGGAATGAACAGTCTCTGAGATATCTGCACCAACCTCAACAGTGAAGTAGACAACTCACAGGCCGGTTGGTGGGATATCCTATTGACTGGCCCATTCATTTGGAGATTGTGTGATTGGTCACATAACTAAATTGCACTTTATGGATTGAAGAGCCCCTAGCTCTGGCTCAGCCTGAAGGCCAGTTAGGTCAAGAGTAGGGTAGAATGGACATTTGTTCTCCTAGTAGTGATGTGCGGGTTGAGAAGAACTCCCGCACCCAACCCTAACCCACCCTCTCCCAACCCAAATCCTATCTGACCCAGCTTCTACTCTCTATTTATAGACCTGCCCCGCCAATGACGTTAAAAATGTCCTGTGGGTATCGGACCAGGATGTGCATCATTATCTCCTAGATACACCTGAAAACCCAGCTTGGATGTTCATTAGGGAGAGATTTGGAGTAATTATGTATTTGCTGCCCTAGAACTGTGGCTAAATGACTTGATATAATGATACTTTTCCTATATCTGTACTCATTTCATGAGCTGAGGGTCCTCTGACCAAAGGGTGGACCTCTATGTGGGATTTCTACCGAAAAACTCTCACAACCAATGGGCTATAACCAATAATAAAATTATGTTTTTACACTTAAAATGCTAACATTGCAACTTTGAACATGAACTAAGCAACAACCAGCTCAAACAGCACCAATATGGCTGAACTAAGTTCCTATATCTCACTTGGACCCACACTAGGACTATCCACCCAACATGAATTAGCAGGTGGTTGTTCCCATTCATCTGCCCCTTAGTAACATCCCTGCACATACTCTGATTCGCCTCCAGGGAAGGCCCGGTTCAGATTGGAATTGGGAAGGTGGTGGGATCCTCTTCCGGTGGAGAAGCCTATTAAATCAGGGTTGTACTGCCGGAGAATGTCTACAACACAAAGTAGGGTTATTAGCCAGAGTCCAATGGGGAATTATTTAGTTAGAAATGATAGGAATTACGGTATATAGAATACAGAGCACTTACTTGCCAGTGTGGTCACGTTGCTGAGGCTCAAATCTCCCCCAATGCTGTCATAGAGAAGAACAATCTGATATTGAATTGGTTCCCTAATGTGAATCTCTTCTTAATAGAACATAAATAAGTTATGGGTAAATAAGGAATGGGCTGATAATCCGCCAGTTGGGGACCCGACTCTCTGTCTCACTTCCTAAATCCCAGTTTTAGATTGTTACCACTCATCTCATATATGGAAAAACTAACAAACTTGGGGTATATCCTCTTTACAAAATGGGTGTGACCATTTAATATGTTCCAGTATACTGGAGGTTAATATTAATATTTTTATGAAAACTTTCTCTACTGGGCTGTGCAATTGGCAAAAGCCATCAAATGAGCCTGAGGGAAAGAAGATTTAACCATCATCATTGGAAGGGTTTCATTTCAAAAGGGCAGTCAGGTTACATGATTCCCTATCCAGAGAGGTGGCAATGAGCCATTGGCTGGGTTAAAAACTTGGTTGAATGCCTTTTTAGTAAGTGACGACACATAAATCACTATAATTTTGGGGGTCAGAAAATACTTTCCCTCCGAGAGGCATCTGGATCTGGGCTTCTCTTTGTTTTGGAAAGGCCAAACTTTAATCTATATACAGAAACAGTGCCGACCGACCAAAAAAGGAAAATAACTGAAGGCTGAGAAGATGTGCACATTATTTATATCTAATCATAAACCAATAATAATTCCAACTGACCTCCAGGAGAGACCACGGTACTCAGTAACCACGTCCAATGGATTCGTGATCACGGCACCCGCTCCATTTCCCGCCTGTTAGATAGAAACAAGAAAAATCTTCTACTACTTTTGCCATCTTTTGTTATTGTCACCATTTTGCCATTTTGCCCTACTGTTGTGATCTTCTTCTAATGTTGAGATCTAGCCCTACTGTTCTATATTTTTATACTGTTGCCATCTTACCATCCATCTTTTTGTCTTCTGTCACCATCTTTCCACTTTCTTGTCCCCTTCTTACCATCCTGCCCTACTGTCCCCATCTTGCCCTACTGTCTCCATCTTGCCCTACTGTCCCCATCTTCTCCTACTGTCTCCATCTTGCCCTACTGTCCCCATCTTGCCCTACTGTCTCCATCTTGCCCTACTGTCCCCATCTTCTCCTACTGTCTCCATCTTGCCCTACTGTCCCCATCTTCTCCTACTGTCTCCATCTTTTTCTACTGTCTCCAGCTTCTCCTGCTCTCTCCATCTTGCCCTACTGTCTTCATCTTGCCCTACTGTCTCCATCTTGCCCTACTGTCTTCATCTTGCCCTACTGTCTCCATCTTGCCCTACTGTCTCCATCTTGCCCTACTGTCTCCATCTTGCCCTACTTTCTCCATCGTGCCCTACCGCCTCCATCTAGTCCTTCTGTCTTCATCCTCTTCTATCTCTTTTTACCCTATTGCCTGATCTACTTTAATTGTTGCCCTCTAACCCTGCTGTCACCACCTTTTTCAATTGTTACCCTCTTGTCTCCATTTTCCTCTTGCCCTATTTTTCCTCTTACTCCCATTTTTTGCTATTGTAACCATTTTGCCCTACTGTTGAGATCTTCTTCTAATGTTGAGATCCTGCCCTACTGTCTCTATCTTCTTATACTGTTGCTATCTTACCCTCCATATTTGTCTTCTGTCACCATCTTTCTACTTTTTACCATCCTGCCCTACTGTTTCCATCTTGTCCTATTGCCTCCATCTTGCCCCACTGTCTACATATTGTCCTACTGTCTCCATCTTGTCCTACTGTCTCCATCTTGCCCTACTGTCCCCATCATGCCCTACTGTCTCCATCTTGCCCTACTGTCTCCATCTTGTCCTACTGTGTCCATCTTGCCCTACTGTCCCCATCATGCCCTACTGTCTCCATCTTGCCCTACTAGCCCCATATTGTACTGTTCCCATCTTGTCCTACTGTCTTCATCTTCTTCTATCCCTTTTTACCCTATTGCCTAATCTTTTATTGTTGCCATCTAACCCTGCTGCCACCACCTTTTTCATTTGTTACCCTTTTGTCTCCATTTTCTTCTTGCCCTACCTTTTCCTCCCACTCTGCAAAGTTCTTGCACAAAGCGTGATCTGTTTGATAGGAACTCAAGAAAGTGACAGCAAATGAAGCAGATAAGGCAGCGACATTAGCAGGATCTGAGGGGCCTATTTATCTAGTCTCACTTCAGCTTCATAAAGGAAATAAAATATCACAGATTGGGTCATTTCTACCCTCCAGCCTTTCCCTTTGGGGTAACTAAATACAGAAATTGTGCCGAGATAAATGATTGCTTACAGTAATGGAGTCTCCCAAAGCAGCGATGACCTTAAAATCTGCCGGCCTCAATCTGTGAACTAAAAACGCCAAGTCCGGTTAATATCTCAATGTGTTATCCAAATGGGGCAAAATACAGAAACAACTGAGAACAAGATAAACAGAGGAGAAACTGGAGGAAGTAAAATGTTATGGAACAAGGAAATGCTATTCCATGTTTATCAGGGCACTGATGTTCAATTACAATAATATTTTTATATATAATAAACAAGAGCCATGAATATCCTGTAAATTATATCCTTATAAAAGGTGCTTAGTGATGCTACTAAAAAAGGATTCTACTAAAAGTCTACTAAAAAAGAATTTAACCATGAAATAAACCCAATAGGGCTGTTCTGCCCCCAATAAGGGGTAATTATATCTTAGTTGGGATCAAGTACAGGTACTGTTTTATTATTACAGAGAAAAGGGAATCATTTAACCATGAAATAAACCCAATAGGGCTGTTCTGCCCCAATAAGGGGTAATTATATCTTAGTTGGGATCAAGTACAGGTACTGTTTTATTATTACAGAGAAAAGGGAATCATTTAACCATTAAATAAACCCAATAGGGCTGTTCTGCCCCAATAAGGGGTAATTATATCTTAGTTGGGATCAAGTACAGGTACTGTTTTATTATTACAGAGAAAAGGGAATCATTTAACCATGACATAAACCCAATAGGCCTGTTCTGCCCCAATAAGGGGTAATTATATCTTAGTTGGGATCAAGTACAGGTACTGTTTTATTATTACAGAGAAAAGGGAATCATTTAACCATGAAATAAACCCAATAGGGCTGTTCTGCCCCAATAAGGGGTAATTATATCTTAGTTGGGATCAAGTACAGGTACTGTTTTATTATTACAGAGAAAAGGGAATCATTTAACCATTAAATAAACCCAATAGGGCTGTTCTGCCCCAATAAGGGGTAATTATATCTTAGTTGGGATCAAGTACAGGTACTGTTTTATTATTACAGAGAAAAGGGAATCATTTAACCATGAAATAAACCCAATAGGGCTGTTCTGCCCCAATAAGGGGTAATTATATCTTAGTTGGGATCAAGTACAGGTACTGTTTTATTATTACAGAGAAAAAAGAAAACCTTTCTAAAAATTAGCATTATTTGCTTATAATGGAGTCTATGGGAGATGGCCTTCCAATAATTCAGAACTTTCTGGATAGCTGGTTTCCGGATAATGGATCCCGTACCAGTATGAGGAATAGTTAAAAGAGACAGACACCCCATGTGTGACCCTACTTCTGCATAATGGGTGCACTGCATATTAATTGTAACTCTGAGATTTCATTCTAAGCAATACCATCCTTTTTCAAGAAAACTGAACCCTCAGAATAAGTACTAAACAGCTAATTTATATCATATTAAGTGGCAAAAAGCCGCTCCTGGTAACTTTAAGAGCCGAATTTCCAGTTTTTAAACCGGAAATTCGGCTCTTCTAGTGCAGAGAGCGCAATTGCGCCTTGGAGCCACCTCAGGCGGCGATATGTCCAGAATCGCCCCTGGAAGTGATGCAGCTCTAACTGTAACAGGAAGTAGTGTGGGAGCAAAAGGCAGAACTCTGCCCATTCATTGGCTGATGGGGCCTAGCATGTATGTGTGCCTTGGCTTGTTTGTGTGCACTGTGACTCCTATGATCCCAGGGGGCGGCCCTTAGTACTTAAAATGACAATTTTCAATTTAGGATTACCCAATGGCACATACTACAAAAATATATATTTATATGTAAATGGTTTATTTAGATAAAGCAGTTCTTTTTGGCAATATTTTTTATATAGAGACCTACATTGTTTGGGGGAATAGTTTTACTTTAACTTGCCCTTTTATCCTACCTTCTGCCCCCTTGCTTCCTACCTACCAATGATCCCAGAATATGGACCCTGATCCTAAACCAGATAATAAAAACAAGGGCTTCCATATAATTACTACGGTTTTGTATTGATCGACATTCAGACGTGTTCTTTGCACAACTCACCAGAGGTCGGGATGGTGTCGGAAGGAGATAAATCTGTGCAGGTGAAATTAGAGCCAAAGACCTTTGTCTAGGGAAGTAAGAACAACAAAGAGATTACTGACCGGACCATAAATCTGCCCTGGTAATAGTGCAGTTACTGGCTTACACTGGGAGTACTGGGAAGCCAAGGGAACCGTGTAGCTTTCAGGTTAGATTACGTAAAACTACAATTCTAGATGCCAAACCTGGTTTTCCCAGAGACCCCCCTGCCGGAGCCCCAGGGGTTCATTTATTGCACGATCACAGCAGTGAATTCTATACAGTGAATCCCTTTTTCCCAAAATTTATGAAACTTTCCCATGACTCCCATCAGCTTGGGTCTAGTTGGGTGAATTTGCCTTGACCCATCACTCATCTTCATATTGTTGAATTTGCACCAGGGGACTACAGATCAAGCAGGAGGAAGAAAGTGGTGTCGGTTTGTCTGAGCTGTCCGTACCTGGGCATTTTTCTCTTCATACAGTAGCATGTTACTGAGCGACTCGTAAGGGCTGTTCCTGTGAGTGCTGAGGTAAGGACCGGCCTGTAAGAACCACACAAAACCAAGTTATGAGAGCAACAATCTGTGTTCACCCCTTGGAGCTGTGTCTGTCTTAGTAATATATGGTATGCAGACACATTGGGGCATATATATTAACATTGGAAATAAACATTACTGGTGATGTTGCCCATAGTAACCAATCAGTAATTAGATCTGAATGGTCACCTACAAGTTAGTAAACAAAAGCAAAAATCTTAATTTTTTCTATGGTCAACATCACCACTGATGATTGTCTCTAGTGTCAAGAAATACACCTCATTGTAAATTGGCCAGGGTAATTTTAACTAGTGAGGCCTAGGTGGTGACTATGGCTAATATGAAAGGCTCCTGGGGCATAAAGTGTTGAGAACTGCAGTTCTAGTGGTTGTCAAACATTTTTGGGTTAATGCCCCACTCGAAAGTCCAACCTTAAGCCAAGGATCTCCTTGCAGATTGAATATTTAGACAAAATTTACCCCTTAGCTTATGTAATGGGCAGAGATGTAGAAAAAATATGTGTGTATCAATCATTCAGCCACAGCTCCAACAATATCTAACTCAGCAAATACATATTCATCCCAAATATACACCCTAACTGAGTTTCCAGCTGGGTGTTAAGGTGTATCTAGCAGAGCAATGGACAATCTCCCTAATTCTCACTCTAACTTAGACTGACCCCCACCTACCACTTCTCCAAGACCCCCAAGGTATTAGAACCACTGTTCTAGAGTATTTAACTGCCACAGGTTACAGGGATTGGGGGCTCAGCTGGATAGTAAGAGGTTGACTAGATGTTCTTTTCAACACTGACCTGGACAGAGCACTGGAATTCGTAAGACTCCCAAGATGTATCAAGGTTCTGGTGATTTCCATAGTCCATCTGTAAGAGCAAAAATGCAACATTGCTGGTTTAACCCTACAAGGATCTTTATACCCACCCAGTACCCAACTGGTCTTGGATTGGCCCTTGAGCCAATCATTGTATCATATTAGAGGCCAATGCAGAATCATTGGGAGAAGACTGACTCAGTGTTCCAACGAGGTCCTCACTGGAGTGGACTTTTAAACTTGCCAGATAGATACCAGGTCATGTCTTTGGACATTTCAAGAACCCTTTTCCAACAAATAATTAGTCACAATTAGAACAGTCCTATTTGGTTTATTTAATGTTTAAATGATTCCCTTTTCTCTGTAATAATAAAACTGTACCTGTACTTGATCCCAACTAAGATATAATTACCCCTTATTGGGGGCAGAACAGCCCTATTGGGTTTATTTCATGGTTAAATAATTCCCTTTTCTCTGTAATAATAAAACAGTACCTGTACTTGATCCCAACTAAGATATAATTACCCCTTATTGGGGGCAGAACAGCCCTATTGGGTTTATTTAATGGTTAAATGATTCCCTTTTCTCTGTAATAATAAAACTGTACCTGTACTTGATCCCAACTAAGATATAATTACCCCTTATTGGGGCAGAACAGTCCTATTGGGTTTATTTAATGTTTGAATAATTATATATCAGACTTAAGGTATGGCGATCATAATTACAGAAAGACCCCTTATCCGGAAAACCCCAGGTCCCGATCATTCTGGATAACAGGTCCCATACCTGTACTATAAGATCTTTATGTAACTTTCAATGAATAATGCCTGGATTGGGGGAATGATTTAATACCATTTTGATGACGGGATGCAGCACCACGGTGAAGTCTTCCCTGGTGTCATATTGTCTAGAAAGTACCAGTCTTTCAAGGGCAACCTAAAGGGAGAGAAACAGCCAACAGCGCTCAGTCAGAATCCCTGGAAAGCCCATTTCTCCCATCACTGTGGCAATAAAGCAAAATCTGCCCCTTATAGTGGAAAATGTTAGAATAGAAAAAAATAGAACTTCATTAAAATCATATCTAGTATAAATAAAAGCAATTGGCTGAAGTGAATTTTCCAAGGGAACAAATGGAAGATTCCCTGAGTCAGAAATACACAGAAAGAAAACACAATATAAAATGACATTGAACTTTGATGTTTACATTCATTGAAATAAATGCCATATTCTTATTATCGCCAACTCACGTTGACGCACACATATATCTGGGCCAAGGCTATCTCTGAATGTAAGGCAGTGCCTTTATCTCCTACAGATGGGATGGACGATAGGTTCAGTTATCGGGCTGATGAGCTGACAATCTTGTGCTTTATCAGATGGGGTCAGAGTGTGGGCCCTTGCCAGGAGATCAGATATGATAGTGCAGGCACAGAGAGATAATATTATCCTGGCTCTCATACCCTTGGGAAATGAAGTTGTTCCCTACAAAGGTAAGAGCTGGTTCTGAATGAGAGTAGCTCTTATGAAAAGTGGGCAAATTATCACATGACTAATAATTCCAGCAAATCATTTAGGTCTCCTTTTGGGCTTTGGTCTGCCCCCACTCTTGACCTTCCCAAAAATATAATTCACACTCTTGGAACCCACAGTTTGCATTTTCTCCTGCTATTATCATTGAAGGTATGTAAAACTCAAGGGCCCATTTAGGGAGATATCACCAATTTGTCCAACTTTGCCTAATTTAAAGCTTCAGCATTGATTGAAATCTTTTATTCTGACATATCTTCATTACAACCTTGACCTCTTTGTCTCCCAATCACCCTCTCATATCCTTTTGACCAGTAAAACAATAAAATCTACTATCAAGTGTTTTGGTGACCTGCCCTGCCCTGCAACTTGCGTTGATGGACCCAAAACCTACTCACTCCCTACATAGAAAGATTTTGAAGCTTTCTACAAAGTCATTTCCATCATTGATGGATCATCATTTATAGTTTAGCACTAAGGACATTAAGCTTTAACAATGTTGGGATTGAATGATCTGCTTGGGATCCATTGTGGTTCTGTTGTGGTACTTCTCCACCTGTATATCCAAAAAAAAAGGTGGAGGGTGTAGGACCTTATGGCAAGAAGGTAGGAGACAGGGTATGGGCTTAGGCCAGTACTGCTATGGGATGTAAGAACCTGTTTTGGGGACTCTTTCTTTACCCCTGCAGGTGTATAAGGCAGAGGGGAGACATTAGTCTCTTGGATCCCCTTGGGGCTAGAGATTTTGCTGATAGAACCCAACAAATACTAAATGGATGTAGGAGAATTAACCAATGTGAGTATTAGATTCCTACACTGAGGTTATGGCCTGAGTAGCCAACAGTTCCCCTTTGGTGGTAATAACCTTTACTTTTAAATCAGGGATTTTTAACCTATCGGTAGTGACCTGGGTCTTGGGTTAGCCCCTATGACCTCTTTAATAAGAAATGCCTACTTCCAAAAGAAAATAGTAAAAGCACAAGGTGCATACAGTAACTAGTTCTAAACTAAAGGGCCCCTTTACTAACATTTGTATTTTTTTCCTGTGATTTAACAACTAAAAAAGGATACAAATATATGGACTCAGTCTAAAGAATTACAGTCACTGTGGGACATTGCTTCTTGGCATTAAAAACACAAGTCCATCGATTGATCGTAAGCAAATTCTCCCCTGTGTTACCCCTGCAAAGCTCCAGGCTATGACTTTATCATGACAATGGGGGATTCTTACCTGGAATGAAAAGCGGAATGTGGTTTTGGCGTAATTTGATGGTTTCCTGAAACAGTCACATGATTTCCTAAAATAAAATAAAATCCAATGAGACACCCTATATAGGAGCATTGTGCTGATCACTCAGTAAGAGTCTGATTAGTGTTTTCCCCAAAGTGGAGGCACAATTATTCTGTTACAAACTGGCTGGCAAAGCATACTGGGAATTCTGTCTGGGAAGTCCGTATGCTTTGGGCTTGCTGTATACTAAGGATATAGACCTAGAGACATGTTGAACTGATTACTGGGCAAAACCGTGATGTCCAAGAATAAAAGGTGTTCTTTATAATATCTTATTGGTATGATTAAATCATGGTGGGCCAATGATCAAGACCAATAGCCATGTACTAACATTTCATCTTCCAATGCACCACGTCAGTCAGTTTATGGCTACTAATGCCTAAACACAGGGACACAAGTACCCCACGTGCCATTACCCGTATCTATATAAAGCTTTTGCGACAGAATAATGTCCACCATTAAAATGAAGCTCCGTATGTGTATATCATAAAGCATTGCTTCAACCCAAGCAATAAGCTGCAATTTTATGATCACAAAAATACATATACAAATGCACTGATATGTTATCTTTATTGCAGTAGGGATAACAGATGGGATCACTTCCCAGGAATCAATATCTCTGCTTGGCTTTCAGCTCTTGCACCAAGAGGCCAGAACTTCTCAGGAGATATAGCACACAGGTGTCGGGCCTGCAGCAAAGGAAGTGCTCCCTGCGTCTTCTGCCAGCACTTATAGAAGAGTCACTTGATGGGGACACTTTGTACTAACTTCTCTGCCAAGGAGCTGCCATTGTTTACTTACACCTTGGATCATGTCACTGACAGATTGAGGTTTGATAAATAGACATACAGGACCAAAGCTGTTGGTACCAATGATGAACTAGCCCAAACCCCATTTCCAGTTTACCCCACATTGGTCCTACCTGAGCTCAGCTTGGCTGGGATGAGACAGGTACAAGCCATTTAGCTCTGTTAAATCCACCAAATTCACAAATGTTCTTGGAAGCTACAGTACAGGGAAGGGAAAGGAAATCTGATAAATGCAAACACAATAAGGCACATAACTGGTCCACTGTTAGCCAATGTTTTGCAGGGGAGGGGCTGGGAAAATTGCTTACTTCTTGGTGTAGATAATCAAGAACCCTCTCCAAATTTCTGATGGTGGCTTCTGTGTGATCCATCTATGATAAAACAGAACAAGGAGAAGGTGAATGTTGTTGTACCAGTGATTAGAGGAACATTGGTACTTACAGGCAGGTCTGTGGTCAATATGGCAACACATGTGCAAGATCCGATTGCCCAATGTTGCCTCGTTTGAAATTTAAACTGTGACCACCAAAAGGTAGTTTAATAACTCATCATGTTTTGGTGACCTTAGGTAAGTCATGTCATCTCCCTGCTCTACAGGCAACAAATTAAGGTTATCATAAAAGCGCAACAAAAATATCCAGAATTTTAACCCATAAGCTTCAAAAGGAACATAATTACCTTATTACAGAACTCACAAGGGTCCTCAGCAGTAACAAAGATGGCGATCATCTTCCAGTCATTGGCAAAGGACATCTGAGAAAAAAGCATCTTGATTACCAGACTGCTTGGGGATACCTGTGATCATTCTTCTAAGCACAATTAACATCTAAATTGTTTCCATTCTAGGCTGTTAAAAAGTGTGGGGGCATGGGAAATTTTACAAAATTAGCAGAGAATTTACCTGTCCTTCTTTAATGCTTTCCACCAACTTCTTAGCTTCATCTAACAGGTTCCTGGCCATAAAAAAAAATCATACAAGGGTTAATTTATAATAATCATGGTTAAAGTATCCATAAAAGGTCCAGTTGGGCCTCACCAACCCTCTGAATTCAGTTATATTCTGTTTTAATTTTTAATTGTGGAGTAAAGATATATATTTGTTGACTTATCGCTCCTCTCCAGAGGATGCTTCCAAAGGACAGAACAAAGAAGAGAGCTGGGCAAGTGATGAGGTTTGGACCCAAGGCCTTGCTGAGAGCCTGAAGAACTTACTCTTGTGGTGAAGGAGAAATACGGGAGGCTGAAGGCAGTTTTTGGCCCATGTCTGTAAAAAGAAGATCACAGAAACGCCATGTTGGGATCAAAATCTAAGGGACTTACCATCTAGTGAGGGGAAAATCAGCAGCTAAATCAGGATATCATGGGGCAAATACGTTACATTGATACTTACAGGATTCCACATCCCGGCTGGCCCTCTGCAATCCCTGCTCCAAGCTAAAGAAAGGACGGTACTAGGTAAGCAGTGACACTTCCGGCAATGACTGTTATTAGAATATATTTTTAAACCCTCCCATATCAGGGGGGCACTAAAATATAGGGAATCAGATATTGTGCTAAATACCCACCTCTGAAGTCTGTTATTTGCACCATCAGGAGCCTGCAAAAAACACCAAGCTTCCTTAGTCACATACGTTCTATATATTCAGCCGGTGATTTCCCTAAAGTGTCTCATAATGGTAACTAACTGCTAATAGTTTAAAATATCTGGAATGATCTTTACTCTCCTATGTTTCCTTAAAGTTCAGCAGTTACCTGCCTGAGTAATGATATCCCTATGGAGGGAAAATCCTTTGCAGCAGAGACAGAGGGCAAAATACTGAGAATTGCCATTGGTTCTTACTAGGTCTGTTGAAATACAGGGTCATATTGAAACAATGTAGCAGAAGCCAACTGACTGCCAAGCAGGCCATGGATTGTAACATTTGGACCTTGTGTTTCCTATAATCAAAACATGGATTCAGGGTGAAGCAGCCATGTTGTTGGTACTTACCAGTTTCAAGCTTCTCAAAGTGGAGAAAACTTTGACATCCAAGGGGCTGAGAGAATGAACTGTCGATATAAAAAATAGATATGTATGAAACAAATATGTATATGGAAGTGGGTGATGAGACTAATAGGAAATACTGTATATTACATATCTGGCATATGAAGCTGAATAAACAGATTGCAGAGTCAGCTCTGCAAATAACTGGATGTTCTAACAGGTTACTGACTCACAAAGGACATTCCAGGGTCTTAATTGGGCCCCATACACTGACAGATCTGTGTATATAATCATAGCACCAAGTTAAGATGGCCATACACAGTCAGATTTTAGCTGCCAATTCAGCCCCTTTAGACCTAAGGGCTAAACAATTGGATCAGACCAATACTGGGATATTGGTGGCCATATTGAGTATAGATTGCTTGTTGAGTGACCTCGCTAAATGAGTGGATTTTAAGGTGGTGTTAGAAAGCTGCAGGCAGCTGAAAAGTGAATGTCATAGTTGTCACTGTGTACCTGAAGGGTTAGGTAACACTAATTTAAAGTGTTGCTGTCATTATCTTGCTGGATTGTTCTCACCCTTATGTCCTTCAACTGTCCCTATCCTGCCCTACTACGTCAACCTTGTCCTACTAACACAGTCTCTTTCAGTTGTCACCACCTTACCATACATTGTACCCTACTCTCTCCATCTTGTCCTACTGTCTCCATCTTGCCCTACTGTCTCCATCTTGTCCTACTGTCTCCATCTTGCCCTACTGTCTCCATCTTGCCCTACTCTCTCCATCTTGTCCTACTGTCTCCATCTTGCCCTACTGTCTCCATCTTGCCCTGCTGTCTCCATCTTGCCCTACTGTCTCCATCTTGCCCTACTGTCTCCATCTTGCTCTACTGTCTCCATCTTGTGTTATTGTCTACCGTAGTGTCATCTTTTTGCTCAGCTATACTTTCAACCTCCCTAATCTTCCTTACTATACATGATGCTTGTGGGGCCCCAGTATGTCCCCCCCATAAAGTCAGATCTCATGGGACACTGCTACCAATTAAAATGCTATAACACCTCTAAACATGCAACTACATCTGCACATTGGTTTAAGGTCACTTTAATTAATTAAAAAGAACCACTTTGCCCAATTCCCTTTGGTAACCTACCTGATGCCGCACTCTGATCGGATTTTCTGTTGGTGTTTATGTCACAAGGGAACAGAAATTTCTGCAGGAAAAAAAAAACAGAAATTACATAAAAAATGACAACATGTGCCATGCCCAACAAACTTAGTCTTGTGCTAGAGGATTCTGGGAGTTGGGGTTAGTAATTCTAATGAGCTGAAGGTGTGAAAATGTGTTGCTGCATCTGGGGCACTCTGGGCACACAGACTATCATTTATGGTGGGGAAAAGGTGCATCTGTTTGTACCAGATGCTTCAATAAAATACTGATGCATGTAGGTACATTCCCTCATCCTGTCTGCAGTTTGGTTATCGATAATAATACAGAATATATCTAACAATATTCTACTTAGATACATTCCTGTCCCAAGGGACCCCTCTAATACGGGGGGCAGATCTTTCTTTGCTTCATGGTCTTAGAGATTTTTGGGTTTTGGCTTTTGTACGACAATGGGAAAATGTTTTTTTTTTCGTTAGTGCTTTTTCAATTTGGATCTTTTTATAAATGTCCACAAAGCTACAGACAAGAGTAAAGACACACCCTACACAGCCAATCCCAGGAGAGTTCCACTAATTAGAAACTGATATAATTAGATGTATTTACCGCATCGTTCTGCCCTTCGTCTCCAGCGTTGGCTTTCAGTGCAGGGTTTCCTAAAAACAAAGGAGAATTCCATGAATTTAATAGAAGACAGTAATATGTATGAGGGAATATAGAGCTTTATGAGGTTGCGCTACAAGAAGAAGAACAACTACTACTACAATCAGTAGTGGGACTAATATCTTCCAGGCTTCATTTTCTTAGTACATATGTATAGAAACTATACCGTCCTCTATAGCTGTGGGCCTCCCACTAGCCACTGGGATTTCTGTCCCTAATGTTATTTGGCTTAGAAAAGGGGCATGAAATGTTAAAGCCACTCACCTATTCCCGGCACACAGTACTGGGCCCTTTAGAATAAGGAAACCTGAAGACATGGAATAGATTGGCGCCCAATGATAACAGTCTAGAATGTAACGGCATCCCCATTGTTTGCTATGTATGTCGTTAGAAATCAACATATAATCTTATGGAAAACCGTTTTTTAAAGAAGATATAATGGTGATCATCAGTAACATTCCAGCATTAGATATTATCAAGTTCTTTATATTTGTAGGTGTACAGGGACAACTATAGGTACTGACTGCCCAACCCAACTATTTCTCCTAATTAAAGGACCAGTAAATACAGAAAATTAAACCCACATATTTGGGGGAAATATAATAAATAGTTTTAGGTTGGCTACTTGTCTAGTAACCCATAGCAACCCATAGCATTTAGTGATCTACCAGTATCCCTAAGCCACTTTCTCTTCTCCACATTTCGTACTTCTCTCCAGTTATTTTGACATATTCCCAATCCACTAGCACGTTCTTCCACTTCTACTCTTTATCCACAAATCCCCATCCCTCTGCCCATATTCACATTGGTCTCATTTCTTTATTAATTCTGCTCCTTCCCACCAGTCCCCTCGTCTCCTACCCATAATCCACCATCACTTTCTCTCCCTTTATCCTTATTTCTAATTTTCTCTGCCCCTTTCTCTTCTGCCATTATTACTTCTTCCTGCATTAATAACATCTCCAAGAACATCTTCTTCTTTGGGAAATCCATATTTTTCGTTCTAATCATTTTTATTAGAAAATTATGATAAACAGGAAATAGTGATGAGCGAATCTGTCCCATTTCACCAAAAAGTAATGTGTCAACCAAGGAACACAAATATACATTTTTCATACTTCATTCTGCATCAGGGGAGCAGATATTTAGTGTGGAGAATTGGAATTTATTTTTTTTTTATTTTTTTATGATTTTATATTTTTTTATTAATTATCATTATAGACAAATATAATAAATGTTCCCCTTCTGAGGCAAATATAAGACTACGATTTTTCTTGGATCTATAGATCAGCTGGAAGCTAGGTATCCGTTACCTAAAGGGATAGTTCACTTTTTAGTAGGTTATAGTATGGCCAATTCTAAGGAACTTTTCAATTGGTCTTCATTATTTCTTTGTTATCGTTTTAGAATTATTTCCCTTCTTCTTCTGACTCTTTGCAGCTTTCAAATGGGGGTCACTGACCCCGGCAGCCAAACCCTATTGCTCTGTGAGGCTCCAGTTTTATTGTTATTGTTACTTTTTATTCCTTATCTTTCTATTCAGCCCCTCTCCTATTCATATACCAGTCTCTCATCCAAACCACTCCCTGGTTGCTAAGGACATTTGTACCCTAGAAACCAAATTGCTGTTGAAACCCCAAACTGGAGAGCTGCTGAACTGAAAATGAAATAACTAAAAAACTACAAGTAATAAAAAATGAAGACCAATTGCAAATTGTCTCAGAATATCACTCTCTACATCATACTAAAGTTAACTACAAGGTGAACAACCCCTTAAAGAAAAAACTTGGACCTGAAGGATGAATCAGTTACTATGTTTTAGGGGGGGAAATTATGTGGCAGCATTTAAAATTTCAGGCTGGGGGGGAGCAGAATTAAAGGGGAACTTTCCCTCTTCTTACCTGTTACAGAGCACAGACAAAGGGCAAAGAGGAGGCAGAGGGTCCCAGGCAAATGATGCCCCATTTGGTCTCCTCGGTGCAGCCGGTTGCTATGGAACCTCACTGTGTGCAGAGTCCCGGAGAAGAAGACAACCTCCCTCCCTGCTAATGCCGCTTTTATAATTTTCCCTCCACTGATAACTCAGCCGCCATAAATGGTTGTTATCATTTTCACCTTTGAGTGCTCAAGCCCTGCTGCCCAATAAAACTGTGTAACCGGCACAAACATCTCAATGCCACTCTCTCACTACAGTGTATTTCTGAGGGGGATTGGATGGGGCTGGGGGGGAGCTTGGACATTTTGCAGAAAACATCAAAAAAAGCTAAAGGAAAACTAAACCCCCAGAATGAATAAGTAACCAATGTGGCCCATTAAAGAATCTCGCCAAACTGGAATATATATATCAGTAAATATTGCCCTTCTACATCCTTTCCCTTGAGCCGCCATTTTGTGATGGGCTGTGTGCTCCCTCAGAGATCACATGACCAGAACTTATTGTATTTATTGTTATACTTTGTATTTATCTATTATTATCTCAATAACCCCCTGTTTGTATTAATGTATTCTACTGTACAGCGCTGCGTACATAAGTAGCTCTTTATAAATAAAGATATACATACATACATACATACATGTGTGCCTTGGTGATGCACCCAATCCAGATTCAGTTTGGTATTCAACTGTATCCAGAAATAGTGGATTAGGTGCATCCCTAGTGCACTGTGAATCCTGTGATCCCAGGGGATTCGGCCCTTAATTCTTCTGCAATTTTCTATTTAGGATTACCCAATGGCACATACTGCTAAAAAAGTATATTTATATAAAAAAAAGGTTAATATAGATGAAGCAGGGTTTTACATATGAGCTGTTTATGCAATGTATTTACTGTATATAGAGACCGACATTGTTTGGGGGTAAAGTTTTCCTTTAAAAAGAAAGTGACTGACATGTCCCAGGGGTCGGTTTAAGAACGGCCTGTTCTGCATGCACCAAAGCAACCAGTGCATCAATAATTGTAATTTACTAAGCAAAACTTTTTTTTTCACCTCTAATATCTGCCCCACAATTTTGCATTGAATTTATCAGCTGCAGTTACAGTGGAATTCTAGGAAAGACTGCTGCATTGTGGGTAAATCAACAGAGAACTGCATCTTCTTTTGCACTTTGTTTTATAAATGAGGACTTGTGAATCCATCTCTGATGTTCTGCTCCAGAGCTGATAATACAGTATGGGACCTGTTATCCAGAATGCTCTGTACCTGGGGTTTTCCGAATAAGGAGTCTTTCCATAATTTGGATCTCCATACCTTAAGTATATATGAAAAAAATAATTTAAACATTAAATAACCCCAATAGGGCTGTTCTACCCCCAATAAGGGGTAATTATATCTTAGTTGGGATCAAGTACAGGTACTGTTTTATTATTACAGAGAAAAGGGAATCATTTAACCATTAAATAAACCCAATAGGGCTGTTCTGCCTCAATAAGGGGTAATTATATCTTAGTTGGGATCAAATACAGGTACTGTTTTATTATTACAGAGAAAAGGGAATCATTTAACCATTAAATAAACCCAATAGGGCTGTTCTGCCTCAATAAGGGGTAATTATATCTTAGTTGGGATCAAATACAGGTACTGTTTTATTATTACAGAGAAAAGGGAATCATTTAACCATGAATTAAACCCAATAGGGCTGTTCTGCCTCAATAAGGGGTAATTATATCTTAGTTGGGATCAAGTACAGGTACTGTTTTATTATTACAGAGAAAAGGGAATCATTTAACCATTAAATAAACCCAATAGGGCTGTTCTGCCCCAATAAGGGGTAATTATATCTTAGTTGGGATCAAGTACAGGTACTGTTTTATTATTACAGAGAATAGGGAATCATTTAACCATGAAATAAACCCAATAGGACTGTTCTGCCCCAATAAGGGGTAATTATATCTTAGTTGGGATGTTAATCCTTATTGCATGTATGTATGTATATATTTATTTATAAAGCCCTACTTATGTGCGCAGCGCTGTACAGGAGGTAAAACAATCCTGTTGGGTATATTTAAAGTTTAAATCTTGCCCTACTGGTAGGTACTACATCCCTGCAGAACAACTCAGTTCATGTACAATATCTGTATTACTTTAAAAGTAAACTACTGAAAATTATCAGAGAAGAATATCAGTCTCTTTTCTTTTTTATTATATTTACTGTCGCTGACAGATATCTGTATATAAGTTTCTCTTATTAAATGTACAAGAAAAACCTTTATTCAACATAAATGATGTTCATAGAAAATGACTTCTGCTCCCAGTGAGTTCTGCTGGTTCCTTTACGGAAACCTTTGTTTTTATTTTATTTTTATTAAACCAAATGAAATAATTCTGCACTAAATTCTCTGGAGTCCCAGCGAGGCAGGAAAGGGTTATATTTCTTATTAGATTCTACATCATCCTCTCTGTATAATGAACTTGTGGCAATAGGATGAGATGAACAGCAGTAAAAATAGAGGCTACTGTGCAAGGGGAGACAGTAGAGTAAGATGGAGACAGTAGGGCAAACATAGTGTCAGTAGGACATGATGGATATGGTAGGGCAAGATGGAGACAGTAGGACAAGATGGAGACAGTAGGACAAGATGGAGACAGTAGGGCAAACATAGTGTCAGTAGGACATGATGGATATGGTAGGGCAAGATGGAGACAGTAGGACAAGATGGAGACAGTAGGACAAGATGGAGACAGTAGGGCAAGATGGAGACAGTAGGACAAGATGGAGATGGTAGGGCAAGATGGAGACAGTAGGGCAAGATGGAGACAGTAGGGCAAGATGGAGACAGTAGGGCAAGATGGAGACAGTAGGGCAAGATGGAGACAGTAGGGCAAGATGGAGACAGTAGGGAAAGATTGAGACAGTAGGGCAAGATGGAGACAGTAGGGCAAGATGAAGACAGTAGGGCAAGATGAAGACAGTAGGGCAAGATGGAGACAGTAGGGCAAGATGGAGAGAGTAGAGCAAGGTGGAGACAGCAGAAAAAGTTGAAAACAGTAGAACAAGATTGAGACAGTAAAGCAAGATGGAGATAGTAGGGCAAGATGGTAACAGTAGAGCAAGATGGGCACAATACAGAGACAGTAGGACCACATGAGGGCAGTAGGGCAAGATGGAGACAGTAGGGCAAGATGGAGACAGTAGAGCAAGGTGGAGACAGTAGGACAAGATGGAGACAGTAGGACAAGATGGAAACAGCAGGGCAAGATGGAGACAGTAGAAATAGATGAAAACAGTAGGACAAGATGAAAACAGTAAAGCAAGACAGAGACAGTAGGGCAAGATGGAGACAGTAGGGCAAGATGGAGACAGTAGGGCAAGATGGAGACCGTAGGGCAAGATGGAGGCAGTAGGGCAAGATGGAGACAGTAGGGTAAGATGGAGTCAGTAGGGTAAGATGGAGACAGTAGGACAAGATGAAAACAGTAGGACAAGATGGAGACAGTAGGGCAAGATGGAGACAGTAGGGCCAGATGGAGACAGTAGGGCAAGATGGAGACAGTAGGGTAAGACGGAAACAGTAGGACAACATGGAAACAGTAGGACAAGTTGGAAACAGTAGGACAAGTTGGAAACAGTACGGCAAGATGGAGACAGTAGGGTAAGATGGAGACAGTAGGGCAAGACGGAAACAGTAGGACAAGTTGGGAACATTACAGCAAGATGGGGACAGTGCTTGAAGAAAGAGACAGTAGGACCACATGAAGACAGTAGGGTAAGATGGAGACAGTTAAACAAGACACAGAAAGTAGGATAAGATGAAGACAGTAGGACAAGATGGTTAAAGGAGGGAAAAGATGGAGACAGTAGGGCAAACATAGTGTCAGTAGGACATGATGGATATGGTAGGGCAAGATGGAGACAGTAGGACAAGATGGAGACAGTAGGACAAGATGGAGACAGTAGGGCAAGATGGAGACAGTAGGACAAGATGGAGATGGTAGGGCAAGATGGAGACAGTAGGGCAAGATGGAGACAGTAGGGCAAGATGGAGACAGTAGGGCAAGATGGAGACAGTAGGGCAAGATGGAGACAGTAGGGCAAGATGGAGACAGTAGGGAAAGATTGAGACAGTAGGGCAAGATGGAGACAGTAGGGCAAGATGAAGACAGTAGGGCAAGATGAAGACAGTAGGGCAAGATGGAGACAGTAGGGCAAGATGGAGAGAGTAGAGCAAGGTGGAGACAGCAGAAAAAGTTGAAAACAGTAGAACAAGATTGAGACAGTAAAGCAAGATGGAGATAGTAGGGCAAGATGGTAACAGTAGAGCAAGATGGGCACAATACAGAGACAGTAGGACCACATGAGGGCAGTAGGGCAAGATGGAGACAGTAGGGCAAGATGGAGACAGTAGAGCAAGGTGGAGACAGTAGGACAAGATGGAGACAGTAGGACAAGATGGAAACAGCAGGGCAAGATGGAGACAGTAGAAATAGATGAAAACAGTAGGACAAGATGAAAACAGTAAAGCAAGACAGAGACAGTAGGGCAAGATGGAGACAGTAGGGCAAGATGGAGACAGTAGGGCAAGATGGAGACCGTAGGGCAAGATGGAGGCAGTAGGGCAAGATGGAGACAGTAGGGTAAGATGGAGTCAGTAGGGTAAGATGGAGACAGTAGGACAAGATGAAAACAGTAGGACAAGATGGAGACAGTAGGGCAAGATGGAGACAGTAGGGCCAGATGGAGACAGTAGGGCAAGATGGAGACAGTAGGGTAAGACGGAAACAGTAGGACAACATGGAAACAGTAGGACAAGTTGGAAACAGTAGGACAAGTTGGAAACAGTACGGCAAGATGGAGACAGTAGGGTAAGATGGAGACAGTAGGGCAAGACGGAAACAGTAGGACAAGTTGGGAACATTACAGCAAGATGGGGACAGTGCTTGAAGAAAGAGACAGTAGGACCACATGAAGACAGTAGGGTAAGATGGAGACAGTTAAACAAGACACAGAAAGTAGGATAAGATGAAGACAGTAGGACAAGATGGTTAAAGGAGGGAAATAGGGAGACACTAGGGCAAGGTGAAGGCAATACAGCAATAAGGATACTTGAACAAGCAGATAAGTACAGGGCTCCCTTTGTTTTTCTGACACACCTGTAGAATGTAGTGCATCCAACCCGTATCCCGGCCTTTCCTGGTCACTCCATATCAGCATTACAACCGGAAGCCCCTCCCACCCCCGCCTACAGACCAGACTGTCCCTCCCTCTCAAAACTATAAGTACACCCATAGGTACCCACCTACCTTGTCTTTTTTCTTTCTGTCCTTGTCTACAGTCCTCTTGTAGGGTACCTGGGACTGTCCGGGGCCGGCTGCGGGGATCCAGAGCAGCGCCGCCGGTCAGTATGGGTGCGCACAGCGCACGTCCCTCCACTTCGCGCATGCGCGCGGCTGTTGTGACGCCGGCGCATGCGCGCGCGCACGTTTTTACGCCGACGCATGCGTGCGTGCGCGCCTTAGCGCGGGTGCGCGCGCTTGACGTTTTTGCGCATGCGCAGTGGGTTTTTAAGGACGCCCGAGGCCTGTGATCCTTGCAAAGTGATCTTTTCCTCTGGTTAGACACTGAGCTTGTTACTACTCCTAAGACTTCGATTTTGACCCTGCCTGAACTTGGATTTGACCCTCGCTGCCTGCATAGACCTTTCGCCTGTCCGACTACGCCTCTGCTTATCGATTTTGGTTCTGACGTTCCGGTTCGGCACTCCTGCCACTCCTCCACTAGGCCCAGTCCTGTTACACCTTCAGCGACTGTCACCTCAGTGGGAGGTGTAGGAGAGGTCCTTCCCCTACGAATTCTTCAACCCATTCTTCATCTGGAGTGACAGTATCACTTTGCCACAATGGAAGAATCTGGGGAGGCCTCGGCCATGCGCCACCTCAGCCAGCAGCTGGCAGCACTCACCCAGGCAGTACAGGACCTCCAGATGGGTTTCCAGCAAGTGCAGGCTCAACTACAGGCCTTGCCCGAGGACCCTGAGGCCGCTCCTGCAGCCCCTATCCCCGTTATAATTCCGGCTCCTGCAACCAAGCTTAAACTTTTGCTTCCTGAACGGTTCTCTGGGAATCGGAAGAAGTTCCGGGCTTTTATGAACAGTTGCAAGTTGGAGTTCACCCTGAACCCTCACGTTTATACTACTGAACAGGCCAAGGTGGGGTTCGCAATTTCCCTTTTATCTGGCGAACCACAGACCTGGGCTCATCGGCTTTTGGAGCAAGAAAGCCCACTTTTTGGGGACTCAACTGCCTTTTTCCAGGCCATGGCGCAACTTTATGATGATCCACAAAGGGAAGCGTCAGCTGAAGCGGCTCTCAGGTCACTGTGCCAAGGGAGACGGGCAGTTGAGGAATATGTGACAGACTTTCGTAATATTTCCGCTGACACACAGTGGAACCAAGCAGCGCTAAAGCATCAATTCAGGATCGGATTGTCGGAAAGTTTAAAAGATGAATTAGCCCGCATCGGGGTACCCGAGGATTTGGAAACATTAATTGACTCTGCAATCCAGATTGATCGGCGTCTGAGGGAAGGAAGATTGGAAAAGTCTACAATGGGTCAACCCAGCTGGGTAGTTCCCAAGGCTCCTCTGTTCCCCAGGCCATCCACATCGTCGCCTATTTCATCATCCCCCTCGGAAGTTCCTGAACCTATGCAAATTGGGCTCATCCGCTCTCCATTGACAGCTGAGGAAAGACTTCGCAGACGTCGTTCGAATCTATGCCTGTACTGCGGGGGTTCTGGGCATCTCCTTCGTACCTGCCCTATTCGACCTGCACGTAAGAGATCCACTCCTGTCTTCCTTAGTGCTGAGGCTGTTGATGGTCTGTCTCTCATGTCTATTGATGCTGTTTTACAGTGGTCAAGAAGGACTCTCCAGATACCAGCGTTGATTGATTCTGGAGCCTGTGGATGCTTCATTGACCGAGACTTTGCTCGTCGTCATAATATTCCGTTGAGGCCGAGATCCTGTCCAATGGCGATTAAATTGGCAGACGGATCCAACATCTCATCTGGCCCCGTACTTTTTGAGACATTTCCTTTGTCAATAAAGATTCAACAGCATTGTGAGTCCTTGTCATTTGATGTGGTATCTTCTCCCTTATACCCACTCATCCTGGGGTTTCCTTGGCTTAAGGCGCACAACCCCCTTATTCACTGGGACTCTAAGCTAATTTCATTTCCGTCCGATTCGTGCCTCCGTCATACCCTGCCTCCAGGAAACTGGCAATTATTAGCCTCTGATCCTCGTCTCAAACTTGTCCCCGAGCCTTATCACGAGTTT
This sequence comes from Xenopus tropicalis, assembly GCF_000004195.4. Classification (NCBI taxonomy): domain Eukaryota; kingdom Metazoa; phylum Chordata; class Amphibia; order Anura; family Pipidae; genus Xenopus; species Xenopus tropicalis. The sequence continues at coordinate 5,848,714 of NC_030681.2, read as the reverse complement.
TTGGATGTCTTCGATGAAAAAGGGGCCGATGAACTTCCCCCTCATCGCATTTATGACTGCCCCATTGACCTCCTGTCTGGAGCAGCCATTCCTTTTGGACGGATCTATCCCCTTTCTGAACCAGAACTCGTTATCCTTAAAAATTATATTGAAGAAAACCTGAGGAAGGGCTTCATTCGGCCATCCACGTCACCTGCTGGAGCAGGCATCTTCTTCGTAGAGAAGAAGGACCATTCCTTACGTCCGTGCATCGACTATCGTGATTTGAACAAAATCACTGTAAAGAACCGATATCCCTTACCGCTTATACCAGAGCTTTTTCAAAGATTACGGTCTGCCAAAGTATTTTCCAAGCTTGATCTACGGGGGGCCTATAACTTAATCCGTATCCGCAAAGGTGACGAATGGAAGACGGCCTTCCGAACCCGGTATGGCCACTTTGAGTATCTGGTGATGCCTTTTGGCCTCTGCAACGCGCCAGCTACTTTCCAGCACTTTGTCAATGACATTTTTAGAGACTTTTTAGATCATTTTGTCATCGTTTATCTCGACGATATCCTGGTTTTTTCCCCTTCCTTGGAAGAACATCGGGTTCATGTCAAAAAAGTATTTGCCAGGTTAAGAGCCCATAAACTTTTCGCCAAGCTCGAAAAATGTGAGTTTGAGAGGTCTTCCATAGAATTCCTTGGTCTCGTCATCTCTCCTGATGGAATGTCCATGGATTCCCGAAAAGTTTCGGCCGTGCTTGACTGGCCAACTCCTGGTGACCGTAAAGCAGTTCAAAGATTCGTGGGATTTGCTAATTTTTATCGGAAATTCATCAAAGACTTTTCCAAGATTATAGCCCCGATCACTTCTCTCACTAGCTCGATTAAGAAATTCCATTGGTCTCCTGAAGCTCAACAAGCTTTTGTAGACCTCAAGAAGCGTTTCACGACGGCTCCTATTTTGCGGCACTCAGACCCGGCTTACCCATTTACTCTTGAAGTTGATGCATCTGAATACGCCATTGGTGCGGTACTCTCACAAAGAACTGATTTTAACTGCCAATTACATCCTGTGGCATTCTTCTCAAGGAAGTTATCACAGTCCGAGCAGAACTATGATGTGGGAGATAGAGAACTGCTTGCTATTAAGTCCGCCTTCCAAGAATGGCGTCATCTCTTAGAAGGAGCAAATCATCCCATTTTAGTTTTTTCCGACCATAAAAATTTGGAATACTTACGTTCTGCCAAAAGACTTCGGCCTCGTCAAGCTCGGTGGGCACTTTTTTTTTCCCGATTCAACTTTCACGTTACGTTCAGACCTGGTTCTAAGAATGGGAAAGCGGACGCCTTATCTCGTATGTTCCCTGCACCTGAAGATAGACCAGCCACCGGTAACATACTTAAAACTTCTAATTTTCTTCTCCTCCAGGCAGAGCTGCTGGAAAAGATTCAAGCTGCCTCCAGAAGTACAAACATAAAGCCTGAAGGTTCTACCTTTCAAGATAACTATTTCATGAAGGATGGAAAGATTTTTGTCCCTGAAAGTCTACGCCTTGAAGTTCTCAAATTTGTCCACGATCATCCAGTATCCGGTCATTTGGGAGTCCATAAGACCCAAGAACTTGCCAGGAGACATTTTGTTTGGCCGGGCATAACCAGAGACTGCCTTAAATACGTTATGTCTTGTCTGACTTGTGCTCGATTTAAGGGGCCTCGTTCTCGTCCTATGGGTTTGCTTCAGCCTCTTCCGGTCCCTGAGAAACCGTGGGAAAGAATCTCCATGGATTTTATCGTGGATCTTCCTGAGTCCGCTGGCTGTAATACTATCTTTGTTGTGGTTGATGGCCTTACCAAGATGGCTCATTTCATTCCCATGGTCGGGTTACCATCGGCCGCCATCACCGCTGAAATCTTTATCAGAGAGATCTTTCGACTCCACGGGTTGCCTAAGCAGATAGTGTCCGATCGTGGCTCTCAGTTTACTTCCCGTTTTTGGAGATCCTTGTGCCAGGGACTGCATATACAACTTGCTTTGTCTACAGCTTTTCATCCTCAAACTAATGGACAAACGGAACGCACCAATCAGACACTGGAACAATACCTCAGATGTTTCTCTTCATTTTCCCAAGAAGATTGGGTGACACTCTTACCCTTGGCAGAATTTTCTTATAATAATGCGGTTCATGCCTCTTCGAAACAGTCTCCTTTCTTTTCCAACTATGGATTTCATCTCACTGCTCTACCTGGACTTTCGGAAGTTTCTGTTCCTGCGGCACAAGATCGGCTTTCCTTTTTGAATAGTAACTTTAAAATTCTTCAACAAACAATCCAGGAGGCACAAATGGCTTATAAGAGACACGCTGACAAGAGGCGAAGAAAGGGTCCAGAATTCAAGGTGGGTGATCTCGTTTGGCTATCTACACGTAACCTTAAACTCGCCTGTCCCTCTAGAAAATTGGGACAAAAGTTTATGGGACCTTTTCCGATAATTAAACAAATAAATCCTGTTGCCTATAAGCTAAAATTGCCAATTAATCTCCGGGTGCACCCCGTATTTCATGTTTCCCTTTTAAAGAGCTCTTTCGAAAACCCATTTTCTGGTCGCACTGAACCTCCTCCTAAACCTGTGGTGGTACAAGGTTCGGAGGAATTTGAGGTTCAAGCTATCCTTGACTCTAGATTCCGGAGAGGACACCTACAGTATCTAGTTCAGTGGAAGGGTTTTCCTCCTGAAGAGAATTCCTGGGAGTCTTTAGCTAATATCCACGCTCCTCGATTAATTCGAGTCTTTCATAAGAAGTTTCCAGGTAAACCTGCACCTGTACACGTCCAGAGGCCGCTCCTTGGGGGGGGGCAATGTAGGGTACCTGGGACTGTCCGGGGCCGGCTGCGGGGATCCAGAGCAGCGCCGCCGGTCAGTATGGGTGCGCACAGCGCACGTCCCTCCACTTCGCGCATGCGCGCGGCTGTTGTGACGCCGGCGCATGCGCGCGCGCGCACGTTTTTACGCCGACGCATGCGTGCGTGCGCGCCTTAGCGCGGGTGCGCGCGCTTGACGTTTTTGCGCATGCGCAGTGGGTTTTTAAGGACGCCCGAGGCCTGTGATCCTTGCAAAGTGATCTTTTCCTCTGGTTAGACACTGAGCTTGTTACTACTCCTAAGACTTCGATTTTGACCCTGCCTGAACTTGGATTTGACCCTCGCTGCCTGCATAGACCTTTCGCCTGTCCGACTACGCCTCTGCTTATCGATTTTGGTTCTGACGTTCCGGTTCGGCACTCCTGCCACTCCTCCACTAGGCCCAGTCCTGTTACACCTTCAGCGACTGTCACCTCAGTGGGAGGTGTAGGAGAGGTCCTTCCCCTACGAATTCTTCAACCCATTCTTCATCTGGCGTGACACCTCTGGGGGTCACTACCGGTTTGGTTATTCCTTAAGGGGCACAGATGTTCCTTCAGCGAATCAGGCAGAGAGCTTCCGTTTTTCCCCCCATTCTTGTGAAGTTTGGGAGGCAGCGGGGTCCGTTCCTGTGCTAGCCCATTGTAATACTCTGAGGCGGCAAGGTACGGCAGGAGACAGAGGTGGTGACATGTGGGTGATTGCAGAGGTCGCTCGTGTTGCCAGGGAATCCTTCTTCGTGTTTGCTTCAGGCTGACACGCTTCGGTTCTGCAGCGCGGTTTGCGTTCCATTGGGCGGAAGTGAGCTCAGTCTTGCGTTCCATTGGGCGGAAGTGAGGTCGCGATTCATTCTTCCGGCCTGGGGGCTTTAAATCTTTGGCGCGTTCAGCGTTCATGCTGCTCCTGAGGATCTTGCTTCAGTTTTCCTGACGGGGAGGACTTCTTTTTCCCTTCAAGAGGTCCCTTATTCTACTCCTGGTAGGTTTTTTGTCTGCCCCAGGGGTTTTTTGATTCTGTGCTTCAGGTGCTTATTTTACTTGTTTTTATTGTTCAGGGGGGTGCTTCTGTACTGCATTATGGATTCCTCAGCCTCAAATGCCTCTGCCTTCCAAGCTAGGTAGGTCCCTCCTTCCTTTTTTCCTTTCTTTCTGTTTTCTATCTTTCTTTTGTATACTATTTGCTGTCTCTCTCTCTCTCTCTTTAGCTTGCCAGAAGAGGGTCTCTCCAAGAAACGCAAAGTCAAGGCCAACCCCTGAATGTGTGGGTTGTTATAACGCTCCGCTTCTGGGAAAGAAATTTTGTAGTTCTTGTTGGAGAGACTTTTGCAAAGCTTCTACTTGTCCTCCTGTGGAGTATGAGTCATCCTTGGATGCTGGGAGTCATGCTCAGGGGCTTTCCTGGGATTCTGATGATTCTGATGAAGAGTGTTTTCCTGTCTCTATGCCTTCCGAAGATCCTTTGGATTCGGAGGAAGAATCGGATGGAGCTCAGGATTCCTTTGATATCTCACTGGTTTCTCCCTTAATCAAAGCAGTCAAGTTGACATTAGGAGTGGAACAGGAGTCAGATAGTTCCAAACCGCTCAAGATCCTGCCTACTCCTACTAGAACTCGTCAAACATTTCCTCTCTTCCAGGAGGTTTCTGATCTTATCAACACGGAGTGGCAAAGAGCTGCGAAGAAGGTGTCATTTGTCTCTCAAGGGACAAGATTTCCTAAACTCTATCCTTTCAAGGAGTCTGATATACAAGCTTGGCTTACAGTTCCCTCTGTTGATCCGGCGGTCATACATCTAGCCAAAAAGACTACTCTTCCCATTGATGACTGTTCTGCCCTCAAAGACCCTATGGACAGACGAGTGGAGTCTGATCTGAGGAAGAGTTTTTTGGTGGCAGGGGCAGCATGCAAACCTGCAGTAGCCTTAGTTTCAGTGGCCAAAGCCATGTCTCTCTGGATTGACGGTATTGATAAAGCCTTGACGGAGGGTGCTGAGGTGAAAGACATCTCTTCTAGCCTGGCAGAACTTAAGTTGGCTGCTGGTTTTGTATCAGAAGGAGCAGTAGATTTAACTAGGCTCGCAGCACGATCCATGGCCATTTCTGTTTCTGCACGTCGAGCTCTTTGGTTGAGATCCTGGTCGGCTGACGTTTCTTCTAAGATGAGCCTTTGCATGCTTCCTTTTGAAGGCATTCGCTTGTTTGGCCCCAAGCTGGATGATGTCATCTCTAAAGCTTCAGGAGGTAAAAGTCTTTTCTTACCGCAGGAGAGGAAGAAACAAAAAACCTTTCCTTTCAGGGGCTCCAACTTTCGTGGTTCAGGAAGAGGTAGGCCATCGCATCAATCTTCCAGTTCGACAAGTGAGAGTTTCAAACCTTTTTCCTGGAAAAGGGGTCATGCCATATTTCCCAAATGGGACAAGTCAAGAGCTTCCCAGTCATTCAAGAAGTCTTCCTGACTATCCGTCTGCAAGCAGCAAGGTTGGGGCAAGGCTGGGAGGCTTCCTTCAGGTTTGGCATTCCTCCATCTCAGATCGCTGGGTGCTAGATGTGTTAAGAAGAGGCTACCGGTTGGAGTTTACTTCCCTTCCATCAGTCGACCATTTTGTAGTCTCCTCCTTTCCCAATTCAAGAGAAAAGAGGGCAGTGCTGACCCACTACATTCATTGGTTGATCGAGGAAAAGGCGGTGGTTCCAGTCCCAGCACAAGAGCAAAGGAAGGGAATTTATTCAGTCCTGTTTTTGGTAAAAAAGATATCAGGAGGATGGAGACCCATATTGGATCTAAAATTCATCAACAAACATCTGAATATCCAAAAGTTCAAGATGGAGTCCATTTTTTCCATCATCGCAGCCATTCTTCCAGGGGATTGGCTACTCTCCATCGATTTGAGGGATGCCTATCTCCATATCCCAGTTTCATCAGCTCATCAGCACTTCCTTCGCTTCGCCATTGCCGGAAAGCACTACCAGTTTTGCTGCCTTCCCTTTGGTCTGTCCACCGCACCAAGGGTTTTTTCCAAGGTGTTAGTCACCTTGGTTGCGGCTCTAAGACTCGAGGGAATTTCCATCTGGCATTACCTGGACGACATCCTTCTGTCAGCAAGAAGCAAGGAGGCCTTACTATCACATCGCGACAAAGTCATCTGCTTCCTGGAGGCCCACGGTTGGCTTTTGAACTGGGAGAAAAGTCAGCTGGTCCCAACTCAATCGCTGGTCTATTTGGGAGCCTGGTTCAACACCAGGGAGGGGTCGGTCTCTCTACCTCCGCAGAAGGTCTCAACCATCATCAGTCTAGCAAGTTCTTTCCTGCAGAAGGAGCAGGTCCCAGCCAGGGAGATGATGTCTCTTTTGGGCTCCATGGCCTCTACCATCCCAGTCACCAGGTGGGCCCGGTGGCACATGAGGCCAGCTCAATGCCTTTTTCTGGAACAGTGGAACAGATTCAGGAGGGATTGGGATCAATCGATTCATTTGAATCAGGCCTTCAAGGACTCAATCCAGTGGTGGCTCTCCAAGGAGAACCTGGAGAGGGGGCTACCTCTCTTTCAGCCCCAGTGGAGAGTGCTAGTCACGGATGCCTCCACTCTGGGCTGGGGTGCTCACTTAGGTCCGGAGTGGGTTCAGGGAAAGTGGTCCATCAGACAGTCAGGGGTCCCATCCAATGTGCTGGAAATCAGAGCAGCGAAGCTAGCTCTTCAATCTTTTGCCCAAGACCTTCGGGGTTCTTCGGTCAGGATACTGATAGACAACACTTCTGCAGTCTCATACATCAGGAGACAGGGGGGGACAAGGAGCAGTTCACTGCTTCAGGAAGTCCGTCCTATATTGTCCTGGGCGGAAAAGAATCTCTTCCTTCTGACAGCCGAATATTTGCCTGGAGTGAACAATCAGGAAGCAGATTTTCTGAGTCGCAATTCAGTATCGAGTCACGAGTGGCACCTGAATCGGCAGGTCTTTCAGGATCTGGCCAGGAGGTGGGGTCCTCTGGAAGTCGACCTTATGGCGACTCATCTCAACTTTCAGCTTCCGAAGTTTTTCTCCAGGAATTTTTGCCCGGGAACATTGGGTACAGATGCCCTTCTCCAAGAGTGGTTGTTCAGCCTGGCTTATGCCTTTCCTCCTTTTCCCCTGATCTCCAGAATCCTCTTGAAGGTCATTCAAGAGAGAGCGGAACTAGTCCTGGTGGCCCCAAATTGGCCTCGCAGGCCGTGGTATCCTTTGCTTCTAAAACTGATGATAGCTCCTCCTTGGCCTCTTCCCGTGAGGAGAGATCTGCTGAGTCAAGGCCCCTTGTTACATCCGAACCCGTCTGCTCTTTCCCTTCAGGCATGGAGGTTGAGCGCAAAAGACTTTTGGGGCTAGGTTTCTCTCAGTCGGTGGTTGACACCTTATTGAAAGCTAGAAAGACTACCACCTCTGCGGCTTACTACAGAATTTGGGAGAGATTTCTGGCATGGAAAATTCAGAATGTTTTGCCAATGGAGGAGGTGTACCTTTCCCAAATTTTGGGGTTTTTGCAAGAAGGTTTGGATAAGGGATTGCAGTACAGAACCCTCAAGGTTCATGTCTCAGCGCTTTCAGCCTTATCTGGAAGATCCTGGGCCGAAGATCCTATGGTGAAAAGGTTCTTCTTGGCAGCTCTCAAGGTTCGTCCTCCAGAGGTCAAGTCTCCTCCTCTCTGGAGTCTCCCACTGGTTTTAAGGGCTCTGTCTATACCGCCCTTTGAGCCTCTGGAATCCATTTCCTGTTGGCTCCTCACTCTAAAGACTTTGTTCTTAGTGGCCATAGCCTCGGCATGTAGAGTGGGAGAGTTGCAAGCTCTTTCATGCAGTCCGGGACATATCGTTTTTCTTCATGACAGAGTTATTCTCAAACCAGTCAAATCATTTCTGCCTAAGGTAGTCTCCACCTTCCACCTTAAAAGAGAGATTTCTCTGCCTATTTTTTCCTCGGATATGCAGAACCGGGAGGATTTACTGAAGATTGATCCAGTTCGTTCTCTAAGGCGCTATCTGGAAGTCTCAAGTCCTTTCAGGAAGTCTAACAGGTTGTTTGTCATCCCAGCAGGATGTCGCAAGGGTATGGAGGCTGCTAATTCCACCATCAGTAGATGGATTTCGATATGCATTGAGAAGGCTTACCAAGCCCAAGGCAAGCTAGCTCCGGAGGGTTTGAAGGCACACTCAACCAGGGCTATGTCGACTTCTTGGGCGGCATGGGCAGAAGTTCCTCCTGCGCAGATTTGTGAGGTTGCTTCATGGTCGTCAGCCAGGACCTTCATCAGGCATTACCAGCTAGACTTGTCTGACTCCAGTAGCCATGTTTTTGCTTCAGGATCTCATCTTGCCTTTGATTCATTAAATTAATCATTTTGCATTTATTTTGTCTGGTTATTTTCCCACCCGTTTGGGTCCAGCATGGCTTGGTAGTTCCAGTTGTAATGCTGGTATGGAGTGACCAGGAAAAGGGAGAATTCTTACCATACTTACGTAATTCTCCTTTCCTGGTCACTCTCCATATCAGCATTTCCCACCCTTCTGTAGTCTGGTACTTGGTATTAGACAAGGTAGGTGGGTACCTATGGGTGTACTTATAGTTTTGAGAGGGAGGGACAGTCTGGTCTGTAGGCGGGGGTGGGAGGGGCTTCCGGTTGTAATGCTGATATGGAGAGTGACCAGGAAAGGAGAATTACGGTAAGTATGGTAAGAATTCTCCCTTTTCCCTCACAGGTGCATTTGTGCACAGTTTACTAACAAACCCAAACATTTTGCACTCTTGGTATCTAAGGCTGCTAAAACTATGTTGGGCATCCATGTTGCATAGATAATTAGGCTGCTTTCCATCACTTTACACTCCCATGGTTAACAAGCCCTCAGGTTCTCTTCACCTGTGTATAACTAGACAAGAGGGAAAGTTGTAGCACTTTATGATTTAGAAGCCAGTAATCTCTTTCCTGATGTGGTGGCCCTTTGTGCTCAGAAACTCAAGCAGAGGTGACATCTGTACCTGTAGCTTTACTACTGGGAACCTCCATATTTGTGTGCTATTGTGTGCTACCTCCATAAATACCACAACCAGCATGACTTAGACTGCTTAGAACCAGTATCTGACTTAGAATGTGGTATACATGTCCAAAAATGTATTTTCTCCCCTTCAAAGGTAAGGGGGGTGGGGGAATTTGAGTTGTTGGGGTGTGCAGCCTTGAGATAAAAACCTTCAATGGGGTGAAAAGTTGCCTTTATCTTGGCCGAGAGAAGATAAGTGACTCTGTCTCCTCCCGCCTGACTCCCTTTATCTTCAGCAAGAAAATGATATCTGGGAGTGGAGTAAAGGCATAGGCTGCATTCCCTTGTCTGGTAAACAAATATATTGCCCTGATTCTAAGGGCAATGGCACATAGGGTGGTTTAGAGTGTGTTATTACTGGGGCAATTAAAAGCTGTAAGGGTGGCCGATAAAATGTTCAAGTCCCCGTTGATTTGATGGCAAGAATGAAACGCACAAAAGGCGACAGTTGCTGATCAACTCAACGGGGAACAATGCCAAGATTTTTCATTGAAACGAGATTGAAATGAGAACAAAACCCCCCACCTACGGGTGGTGATATCGGGGAGGCATGTAGGCGAATTCGATTGTTTGGCCCTGGGGCCAAACGATCGAATTCTGCACGCGGCAATGGGGCAGTCAACGAGCCGATGCGGTCCCCGATCCGACTGGATTTTCTAACGTGGCCGATCGATATCTGCCCAATTTCAAGCCGGATATCGGTCGGCCAGGCCCCTCGGTTCTGCCCCTACACGGGCCGATAAGCTGCTGAATCAGTCCAAGGGACCCATATCGGCAGCTATAATCGGCCCGTGTATGGGGACCTTTAGGGGTGAGTTTTGGGAGACACAGTTTTACTCCAATCAGAACCTCCTGCAGGCCGGCAGTCCCCATTGGGCTGCCAAATAGCCAATCACAGCCCTTATATCAGTACAGCCTAGGGCCGGATCCTTGGCCTGCGTTTATCCACAGACTGAGAATCCTCGCTGTGTGGCAGTGCCATCGGAGTTCAGGGAAAGAGAATAATTTGTTCAGATACTTACAAGTCTTACAAGAATACCACAGGATGCTTCTCTGTGTTTGTAAGACTCCCATTGGCTGGGCTTGCTCACATGGCTAGGGAAAAGGGGGCTGGACTTCTGCAGCAGCTGGTCTGGAGAGAAAAGGTATTTTCTAGGTTTCTGTGTGGTCAGTGCAGGGTTGCCAGGTTGGCGGTTTTTCGGCCAAATTGGGCTACTAATTGAAAGCCCAGCAGGCGGGTTTCCAAAGTACAGTTTTGGGCTATTTGGAGCCTTGGTGGCTTTGTACTTTGGAAACCAGCCAAAGTTTTCTCCCCCCTAGAATGCCTGTCCCACTGCATGCTGGGTAATGTAGTTTGTATCTAACAAGTAGCCTACAAATAGGATTAATATAAAACTAAAATACCCAGCATACAACTGGACAGTATAGACAGAGGCTCCCATTTCTATTCTATTCAGGCTCAACCTGTCTGTTCTACCCCCTGCCCCCTGCTCTATAGGGTATGTGATTGTACTGTTACTTTCTACTGGGATGTGGGGCAGTTCTACCCCCTGCTCCCTGCTCTATAGGGTATGTGATTGTACTGTTACTTTCTACTGGGATGTGGGGCAGTTCTACCCCCTGCTCTATAGGGTATGTGATTGTATTGTTACTTTCTACTGGGATGTGGGGCAGTTCTACCCCCTGCTCTATAGGGTATGTGATTGTACTGTTACTTTCTACTGGGATGTGGGGCAGTTCTACCCCCTGCTCTATAGGGTATGTGATTGTACCGTTACTTTCTACTGGGATGTGGGGCAGTTCTACCCCCTGCTCTATAGGGTATGTGATTGTACTGTTACTTTCTACTGGGATGTGGGGCAGTTCTACCCCCTGCTCTATAGGGTATGTGATTGTACCGTTACTTTCTACTGGGATGTGGGGCAGTTCTACCCCCTGCTCTATAGGGTATGTGATTGTACCGTTACTTTCTACTGGGATGTGGGGCAGTTCTACCCCCTGCTCTATAGGGTATGTGATTGTACTGTTACTTTCTACTGGGATGTGGGGCAGTTCTACCCCTGCTCTATAGGGTATGTGATTGTACTGTTACTTTCTACTGGGATGTGGGGCAGTTCTACCCCCTGCTCCCTGCTCTATAGGGTATGTGATTGTACTGTTACTTTCTACTGGGATGTGGGGCAGTTCTACCCCCTGCTCCCTGCTCTATAGGGTATGTGATTGTACTGTTACTTTCTACTGGGATGTGGGGCAGTTCTACCCCCTGCTCTATAGGGTATGTGATTGTACTGTTACTTTCTACTGGGATGTGGGGCAGTTCTACCCCCTGCTCTATAGGGTATGTGATTGTACTGTTACTTTCTACTGGGATGTGGGGCAGTTCTACCCCCTGCTCCCTGCTCTATAGGGTATGTGATTGTACTGTTACTTTCTACTGGGATGTGGGGCAGTTCTACCCCCTGCTCTATAGGGTATGTGATTGTACCGTTACTTTCTACTGGGATGTGGGGCAGTTCTACCCCCTGCTCCCTGCTCTATAGGGTATGTGATTGTACTGTTACTTTCTACTGGGATGTGGGGCAGTTCTACCCCCTGCTCCCTGCTCTATAGGGTATGTGATTGTACTGTTACTTTCTACTGGGATGTGGGGCAGTTCTACCCCTGCTCTATAGGGTATGTGATTGTACTGTTACTTTCTACTGGGATGTGGGGCAGTTCTACCCCCTGCTCCCTGCTCTATAGGGTATGTGATTGTACTGTTACTTTCTACTGGGATGTGGGGCAGTTCTACCCCCTGCTCTATAGGGTATGTGATTGTACTGTTACTTTCTACTGGGATGTGGGGCAGTTCTACCCCCTGCTCCCTGCTCTATAGGGTATGTGATTGTACTGTTACTTTCTACTGGGATGTGGGGCAGTTCTACCCCCTGCTCCCTGCTCTATAGGGTATGTGATTGTACTGTTACGTTCTACTGGGATGTGGGGCAGTTCTACCCCCTGCTCCATAGGGTATGAGATTGCAAAGATCTACTGCTATAGGGATGAGCAGTGTTTCCTTATCAGCTTCCACTTCCTGTGCACTTTAACCCTTTACTCTTCAAACCCTGCCTTGTATATTATCCCCCACTTACAATTTGGGGTATTTACATACACAAGGTGGGGATTTGTGCGGCGGGCCAGGTGACCGGCCCAGGTTTCCCAGGGCAACTAGTCCTGGCATTTATTGGAAATAATTGGTAATTGTGGCCTATAATCCAGTTTCCTTCAGTAGCTCAGAAAGCCACTGGGGCAGTGAGATTATTCAGCAATAGTGGTGCAGCATTGGAGAGCAGGTGTAACCGGGGCCGTATTTATATATAGGCACCCAAGGGCCTGCGCCTAGGGCAAGGAAGCAAGGTGCGCTTGATGTTCCGCACACAATGTAGGGGCTCATTTAGGTCCGGTGCCTGGGGCAGCACCAGATGTAAATACACCCCTGGGTGCAACTGTACCATTATCATCCAATATTACTGCCCAACCAGCAAGAGAGATCTCTGCATGGACAAATATTTGAATTTCCAGCCATGAAGGGCTTTCTGGTGATGGTTTCCCATCCCAGATTCCTGCCATCTTTGTAGGGGAAGGAGGTATGGCAGTGCTTGGGGTGCCGGTACCCACTGCATATCATGTACTTGGGGTGTCAAGGGCCAGTGTCTCTCACTGCATATGATATACTTTGGGGTGATACTATGCACTTTTTCATACTGTGCAATTTGTGTTGGGGTGTCTTTTGTTGCTTGGAATATAAGCTGGCAAGATACTCCTTTTTTTTTTATTCAGGTAAAGACACACCTTTAGAAAGGTGAGGGTTCATGGGTGTGACCATAAAAGTGGGTGGGATCTTTAAACAGTGGGCATGGCCTTTTTTCGCTATACCATGTTATGCTCGACCATATGGGACCATCTCTCCAGACCCCATCTTGCCCTACTGTCTCCATCTTGCGTCTAGTCGTTTAATAAAATATCCGAATTGAAAACAAAAATTCAAGTTGCAAGTGAAACTAGTCCCTTTTGTTAAGTGCATAATGAAGCAGTAAAATTCTTAGTGGGAGATAAACTGATTTGGGTCTAAAGAAGGACAGTTGGTTGCACTTTTGTGTTTTTCTATTGGTTCATTTGATTCACCTGAATGAAACTGGTTTGATTCTCTATGGGCCCTATAGTGAAATCCGGTGCTGAACAGAGATTAAATTAACCCTGTAGGTTACACAGCGCTGCCCGGGGGCACGATACACTCACATGATACAGTTACTCACATCTCATTGTTGTGTATTCAGCCTTTATTGTGCCAGTAATTTACACAGATTTACACTCGCGTACGATAAACACTTTTTAAAAATACTTTTTTCTCAAATGCATTTCGCAGTATTTACACCAGTGATTCATAAATGTTTGGTGTTGGGTCCCCATACTGTTCCCAGTGAGTCTCTAAAATATCCTCCCCAAATAGGCGAATGGGAAATTAACAGAAGGCGCATCATTCTAAAGCAATTCCTGTCTCCGACATTTTATTTGGGTCCCCTAATAAAAGGAAATATTTTTATAAGTACAGGATGGAAATAACTGGAGGGTCAATACAAATGAATAATGTTGATGTTTTGGTGTTACTGGGCCTTTAACCAAGGAGAGTTTGTCTCAGAGGGAGGCCCCAGGCCCAGGATAGATGGTGGGATCAATAGGAATTTCCAGCCCCAGGGGATGCGCTACGGCGGCTGCAGGTGGGGCTCAGAAGGAAGAATTGCTTTGTGTTAGTGATCGCATCTTGCGCATCTTCTTTTTATACGTCATGGACATTGCGATGCCGACAATCGCACACCCTACAGCACATCCGCCAATGGTGCCCACTATCACTGACCAGTAGGGCACCTGGCCTTCTTCTTCCTCTGGCACGGGAACAACAGTTTCAGGGGGTTCAGGGAGCCCACTGTTTTTCAGGGTGAAGAGATAAGGCTTGTCCTGGAAAATATCAGGAAATACAGTTTAAAGGAAATCTAGTGTAGCGTTGCTGGTATCAGAACCACCAGACTAGGATTTAATCTCCACTTAAATATTCTGTGTGTTCGGGTTGAACTCTTCTGCCTACTCTCCCTTCCCGTGACTTTACACTGCCGGCCTCTATAGGCGCATATGCACCCCTCCCCTTTTGTGACATCATCGATGGGTGGGTCTATAAATAAAGGGGACTAACTGGGTTGGGTTGGGTTCGGGCTGGGAGCGGGTAGATTAGGGTTGGGTATAGGTTGAGTTTACGTCGACCCGCACATCACTACCCACCATTGAGTGTTCCTCATATCTAGAAGTATTTTGCTTTCACTGATTCAGTTATACCATGTGACACATACATATAGTAACATAGTAAGCTGGGTTGAAAAAAGACATACGTCCATCACGTTCAACCATAATGCCTATATATAACTGCCAGTTGATCCAGAGGAAGGCAAAAACCCCATCTGAAGCCTCTCTAATTTGCCGCAGAGGGGAAAAAATTCCTTCCTGACTCCAAGATGGCAATCGGACCAGTCCCTGGTATTGTGAGTAAGTGGGCGGGACCTGTAACGTGCAGTTACAATTGCGTATTGTTGATCTACTATAAGGTCTGTGCTACTCACCTGCGTAGGGCATTTCAGATTTGATCGATCGTTGGTGAAATTATTGTATTCCTGTTTTTGTCCAACGGGTTCCAGCTGAGAATTAAGCAGATATTTTCAGAAAATAAGTGACGGGCAGATTCTGTTCATCCTTATCCAACAGATTTGGCTTCATCCCAACCCTACTGGGCGAGCTACACCCACACTGACCCATTCCTCCATTCTGGTTTGATTTTAAACATTATCCCCATTACAGACAGAGACAGCTCCCACTTACCATGCTGTTCCACAGGGCCTTGGCCATCTCTGACTGGCCTCTCTCGGTGAAATGGAAGCAATCCACGGAAAAGAAGCTTATATCGACATCGCCGTTCTGAGGGGAGAGAGGGACATATATTTGTATTGATATAATCCTTTATTTAGTGCCTGGTATTTAGCTAAAGAGGATCACTGAAGGCCGACTTACCTTATCAACAGGCAAAACGCTGTTTTTGAAAAATGGTTGCACCACGACAGCGAAGTCTTCCCGGTCCTGGTATTTGTCAGCCAATGCCGTGACTTGGCTCTGATAGAAAGAAAATTAATAGTCAGAGTCTCACGCTGTGATTGGGATTTGATGTGTAAGTTGGTAGTAAATGCAACAGCCTCTCTACTGCTCAGGCCTGGGGGGGGCTAATAGTTGATGCCATAAAAAAATGAGCTACAGGGTGAAGAACAGGCACAGTCTGGTCCTGGGGTAGGAGAGTACATTTTGCAGAACCAGAGACTTATAGCTCATTTTGGGCTGTTCTCTTTCCCATGGTTCCGCAGGACCCCCACCCCCATCTTGAGTAAGTAAATCCATCTCCTCCCCAGTATTAACCCAGGAACAGAATTCTCTGTACTCGGCACGGCAGGGAGCTTTGTCCCAGTTCCAACACTTTCTCACCTGTAGGTCCTTGTTAAACCTTTTCATTTCATACAGCTCCGGGGAGCCTTCCCGTGGGTTAATGAAACACGGACAAAGGTTCCTAAAGAAGAACATTATTTTTTTAATTTTATTTTGTTTATAAATTGTGTTTCAGAACTGAATTTCTATTTTTGCAGCAGCTGAATTACATTTTTATTGTGTTCATTGTGGATACAGGGCCCACTTTAGTGGTGGAGCCAGAGAGTCGGACTGTCCAACCACTACCACTCACTAAAGCTGTTGTTACAGTTCCCCAGTTGGTTTTATTCTTGTCCTGATTTATCCATCTTGTCTGTTGTCTCCCTCTTGCCCTCCTCTCATCATCGTTTCCTACAGTCTCCATCTTCTGCCATCTTAATGTACTGTCTCCATATCTTTCTACTGTCTCCATCTCCTTATATTGTCACAATTGTGGTAGGCTGTCTCTATCTTGTCCTGCTGTTGCCATCTTGCTCCATTGTATTTATATGAATCTACTGCCTCCATTTTGTCCCACAGTCTGTCCTACTGTCCCCATCCAACTGTTCCCATCTTGGAATGCTGTCTCCATCTTGTCCTACTGTCTCCATCTTGCCCTACTGTCTCCATCTAGCCCTACTGTCTCCATCTTGCCCTACAGTCTCCATCTCGCCCTACTGTCTCCATCTCGCCCTACTGTTTCCATCTCGCCCTACTGTCCCCATCTTGCCCTACTGTCTCCATCTAGCCCTACTGTCTCCATCTTGCCCTACTGTCTCCATCTTGCCCTACTGTCTCCACCTTGCCCTACTGTTTCCATCTTGCCCTACTGTCTCCATCTAGCCCTACTGTCTCCATCTTGCCCTACTGTCTCCATCTAGCCCTACTGTCTCCACCTTGCCCTACTGTTTCCATCTTGCCCTACTGTCTCCATCTTGCCCTACTGTCTCCATCTTGCCCTACTGTCTCCATCTTGCCCTACTGTCTCCATCTTGCCCTACTGTCTCCATCTTGCCCTACTGTCTCCATCTTGTCCTACTGTCTAAGTATTATCCTACTATCTTCACCCTGTCCTACTTTTGGTATATAACCAACTACCTGCAAACTTGGGTTCAAGGGAATTAGGCACCTCAATAAAAACTGGCCATAAAAAATTGCCTAATCCGAATGACTTGCTACTTGCCCTTCACCAAACCCCAGTCCTGGCACAGGGAAGCCGGGCAGGTTAATACTTACGGCCTTAGCAGGGTGCAGCCAAAAGTGTTTGCATTTACTCTGCGCAGCCCTTCTACCTCCAGAATTTCCACCAAATTCACAAAAACGCGAGGAATCTGCAAAAAACATTCTGAATTCAGTAACAAATCTATTCAACTGTACTGCACTTTTCTCTATCCCTTATACCAAGGCCAGAACATTACTTAAATTTTCAATGATATGAATTAGGAAGTTGTGAGTGGTTAGTGCCGTCCCTCGGACCAGGGCTGTTTGAGTTAAATGTTTCAACCTTTTATCAGTGATATGCACCAATCACACTGCTGGCTCAGCCAAGCTACTTCCTATACCAGCAGCATAAGCTTTGCCCCTTCCCTCACTAGTGAGTATCAGTGTTTTGCACGGATAACGTACAGTACCTCTTTGTATAAGATGTCCAAAGTGTTTTTAATATGGCTGACGTGTTTGTGCACGGAATATCTGTCCTGTAAGGGGAAAGAAAACCATTATAAATTATGCGATGGAAAGCTTTAAAGGGTTGTTCACCTTGAAATGATGTAGACATTGATATTCTGAGACAATTTGCAATTGGTCTTCATTTTATATTTTTTGTCGATTTTCAGTTATTTAGCTTTTTGTGTAGAAGCTCTCCAGTTTGGAGCTATCTGGTTGCTAGGATCTTGTTTACCTTAGCAACCAGGTACTGGTGCGGAAGAGAGACGGGAAAATTAATAGAAGAGGAACTAAATAGAAATATAAGGAATAAAAAGTAACAATAACAATAAAATTGTAGCCTCACAGAGCAATAGTTTTTTTGGCAGCCGGGGTCAGTGACCCCCCTGAGAAAGCTGGAAAGATGTAGATGGCAAATAATTAAGAAACTATAACAGATAATTAATGAAGACCAATTGCAAAGTTGGTAAGCCCCACCCATTGCCCGGCATATTGATGCCAACATCTCGTATATCGGTTACCAATACATAAACAATACAGTATCAATAACCAGTATAGGAAATACTGAACATTACGGTTTCCCTTACCCTGTTGTGGCAAAACTGGCAGAGGTCGTTGCCGCCAATAAAAATGGTGATAACCTTCCAGTCTTCATTAAAATTGATCACCTGAAGAAGAAATACAGGGGATAACAATTACTGAAAGGCTAGAATGTGTGTATTTGGGGTAGCACAGTAACTTGTAGTGTATATTCACCCCTAACCCACCCCCCCTTTAAAGGAAAACTATACCCTTGGAATGAATACTTAACCAACAGTTTATATTATGTTAAGTGACCTATTAAAGAATCTCCCCAAACTGGAATATATATATCAGTAAATATTGCCCTTTTACATCCTTTCCCTTGAGCCGCCATTTAGTGATGGGCTGTGTGCTCCCTCAGAGATCAGCTGACAGGAAGTGATGCAGCTCTAACTGTAACAGGAAGTAGTGTGGGTGCAAAAGGCAGAACTCTGCCCATTCATTGGCTGATGGGGCCTAGCATGTATGTGTGCCTTGGCTTGTTTGTGTGCACTGTGACTCCTATGATCCCAGGGGGCGTGGCTTAGTACTTAAAATGGCAGTTTCCTATTTAGGATTACCCAATGGCACATACTGCTAAATAAGTATATTTATATGAAAATGGTTTATTTAGATGAAGCAGGGTTTTACATATGAGCTGTTTATGCAATATATTCTTATACAGACCTACATTGTTTGGGGGGATAGTTTTCCTTTAAAGCAATACGGTTTTTAAGGCTCAGACCCCACTTACGGTGCTTTCTTTCATCTTATTCACTAGGTTGGTTGCTTGAGAAGCCATATTTCTGGTGGGAGAAAAGTAGCCAATAAGAAAGTGACACAGAGTTCCGGAGTCAAGCTGGGTCAGGGGGGCACCGAGAAAATACTGTTGGGCCCAGGTCCTTGTGGGACCCGCCAATCCAGACCCGTTCCCCTTGGCGCTCCCCCACTGTCTCATCTCTCTCCCCCAATGCGCTGAAGATAAGGAAGAAGGTACGCACATTTGGGGGAGGTTATTGGGCAGGCAGCGGGGGCACCTGGGGGGGTTTGGGGGCCAAGGTGGGGTTCCCTGTGGTGGTAGCCCCAGTGGGCCCTACAGAGGCCAGTCTGACCCTGCAGAGATTCGTTTGGTATTAAGTACAAATGATCTGCATTTAAAAGATGGGAAGAGGCAGAAGGGGAAGGAAATAATACAAAATGGAGGACAAGTTTGTTACTTACTCTGCTTTGGCCCCACTAATGGCTACATTAAACATTTCGTTCTCTCTGCCGACTCCAGTGGAAAATCCCTTTATGTTTGGATTAAATTTCTTCAAAATATCTTGAAAGAAACAGAGAAGGGTTCGATTTAGCCCCAAAATGTTATAAATGGGTTACTGTTTGGGCACAGAAATACTGAAAAATCTAAGAAATGTGCTTTTTCGCCGAGCGAATCAGTGGATTTCCATTCTGAGAATTTATATTTTGGTGTTATTTGCCCGATTCCCTGCCTTGCCCGATTTCCCAGAGGCTACAACTGTACTCACTGGCACAGACCTGGCAAAACATTTCTGGAAAACCCCAGTAATTAAAATGGAAAAAAATTAGTCGAAGTTCTAGATATTTGTCTCAAAAAACTTAAAAAAACAAGCAGCAAAAAATACATTTATGAATGTACATAAGGTTTGAGCTGCAGGAAAAAAAAGACCATTTGAATTCAAAACTGAGCAGGGGGTAAAAAATATTACTTTTACTAAACCCGCCCTTAAGAGCAGAAAGTCTGTTTTGACCAAAAATGATTCAAAATATTTTTGAAGTTGTTTTTTTTTAAGCTGGTGGAAAAATATCTATTTTTATAAATCATCATACAAAAACCTACGACCTGTTTGTTCTGACACAATGGGAAACCCTATACAACATATTGATTTGTGTTACGGCGCGTGTCCCCTACTCACTGGGCAGAGTGGTGCATTCCTCCAGGGTCCCATCGCCGCCAATGCTGAAATAAAATGATTTCTTACAGTTAATGTCAGATTTAGGGTAAGAGGAGAGCAACCGAGTGCATTCATGAACCAGACGTGCAGGGCCCCCCTCAGAAACTGCGGCGCCCCCCATGAACACAAGTGTGCAGTACTGACATATTGGCCACGCCCCTTGTGCGCAATATAAACGGCTGATGTGACTCTACTGACCCCCTGAATATCTTATTAGCACATTAGCACTGCTGTTCATATAAAGAGTTCTGTTGTTTTATGTGCTAATAACCTATTCAGTCAGTGGGGTTTGCCCTAAATTGAGCCCCTTCCCACCTACCTGCCCCTGCTCTGCGCTGTCATTGCTTGATATGGAAGTTACGGAAACTGTGTAAGATTAGGGGCCCAATGATTCTGCTGTGGGGCCCAATAACTGGTCAGTAGTAAATAGTAAAAAGTAAAAATAATGAATGTACAGTACTAATAAGTCAGTATTTTAATTGTGGGTTAAGTGGAATTTATACGCAAGTTACGTAAGTTTCTTTGAAAGTAATGTTTTTGCACAAGTTACGTAAATTTCGTAAGTGTATGGGAAAGTAGGAAAGTTAAGTCGTTTTCTAAGCAGTTTTGGTGCACGTTGCGTAAATGGCGTAATTTTATGTGTAACTTGAGCAATTTGTGTAACTTTTGCGACTGAAAGAATGGATTTCACGGGGCCCCGATTGCAGACGTGCAGACTTACCTCCAAGAAACCCCCCGATACTCAGTCCCCAATTCAGCGATTGAAGATGACTTAGCGCCAAACGCTGCCTGTAACCAACAGAGAAACAACGTGATGCTAAAGTGCAACATTCCCACTATGTGTCATTATATGGCACCTTGCACTGGGCAGGGGGGCAACTACTGTAAACTTTGGTTTCAGTGTACTTACAAATTTTAGAGGGGCGGGGCTAAAACAAAGTTGCAACCAATCAAAGCATTGGATCTTTTGCAGAGCTACACTCACCTGCAGCCAATCAGAGAATGAAAACATTGCTCCGATGGTGCCGATTGGGGCAATTACTCAAAGGCTCTGACCCGTAGGTCTGATGTCACTTAGTAATGATACTCTGGGGGTACAACTGGGCCTGTTGGCTCATCTGCCCACTGTTCTATGACATCATTAGTATCTGGTACCTACTTGTAGTTGGCCAATAGGTGTAAAGGAGAAATATTTGATAAATAAAAAAAAACCCTGTAGGCAATTATGAATAATATCCGGTGCTGGTTTCCCTTTCGGCTAAACATTAACCCTATCTGTAACAATGGCCCCTTTATTGGGGCTCCCTATAGATCCTCTCAGGTCCCTGTCTGTGTTTCTAATGAGGTGTGGGCGTGTCCTAACGGTCCCTGCCAGAAGCACAGTAGGAGGGGGAGAGCCAATCACAGCCCTGCAGTCACACAAGCACAGACAGGCTTCAGTTCCCTATCAGGTCAGCCTAGCTGCTGATTGGTTCCTATCCTACAGTGCCGCCGGCCCCCTGCACAGCCTGGGAAAGGAGGCAGCAGAAAGTGGAACAGATGGGCGGGGCTAGTGGGGTTTTGAAGAAATTTTTAATAAATCAGCCCAAAACATTACTTTTTAGAGCCCATTCCTTCTATATTTAGATGAGTCCAATTCATTGGCACAATATTGCTCTTCACACAATGTCCCCTTTAATGCTATCGCTAGTTTCTATGATACCAACGAATGAGAACGGCTTCTGTGACATTTAAATTCAAATTTTATTTGTCACATACACAGTCATACACAGTACGATATGTAGTGAAATGCTTATATGACCGCCATTGACCTTAAAAAGAGAGTTACAGCTTGTATAAGAATAAATATGAATAAAGAGATAAAAATTAAATTCAACTAGGATACAAATAGAAGTAAAAATAGAAATAAAAAGAGAAATAGAAATATACAATAAAAATAGAAATATACTGTACAATAGATACAATAGGAATTTGGTGAAAGAAAGATGTTGTGCAAATATGCATAAAAAGTGACTTATCATTGGGCACAACTTGACCCAACTCATCGTCCTTTACTGATCAATGATGGAACTCTGTACTTACGGTCAGGGAGTCCCCAAGGGCCGCTACCACCTTGATGTCAGCTGGGCGTAACTTGTGCACTGTTGAGGTAGATAAATAGAATATGGATCCATTACTCTCTGTACATAGCACAGGGCTTGGGTTATTAGCGAATGGACAAGTGCAACACCTTTCTAATAGGAACCTTATGGTAAGGAGCCAACAAACACTTTGTAAACTGCCTATAAATAACCAGAGAAGCCCTGTAACCCATAACAACCAACCAGATACTTGCTTTCATTACTCTGAACTGCTTAGAACAATTAGAATCAACCGTTGATTGGTTGATTCCGATTGGCTGATCTTGACAGTGTGGTACAGCATCTCTGGGGCCCCCAAGACTTTGCTCCCAGATTTCATTTCCTAGTGATACTGTGGGGTTTGGCTCTGCCCTTACCTGATGTTGGGACTTGGGAGGAAGGTCCGGTTGCCTGACATGTCAGGTCACTGCCCCAGTTCTACACAACAGAAAGAAAGGTGTAAAATGTAATTCAGCTCATCGAAACGTAGGCAGGTTCTCAGACATTTCATCCAAAGCCGCCAACACTAGTGGGCAACCATCAAGCAACAAACATGTCATGATATTAAAGGGGAAACCTACCCACAATGTTTATCCCTTACTGCTCTATGCACTGCTGGTTCTGATCATTGCAACAATGTAGCAGTAGCCAACTCATGAACTGATCTGTAGAGTAGCTTTCCCGGCATTGTTGGAAATAGAATGCTAATCTGGTCAGTACTAAAGGTGGCCATATACGGGCCAATTCAGGCTGCCGATATCAGTCCATTTGACCGATTAGGCAGCTTATCGGCCTGTGTACAGGCACTAACGATGGGCCTAACTGATCTGGCCTGAAATCATCCAGATCTCGATCGGGCAGGTTTAAAAATTTAGTCGGACGCCTATACCCATCGTTCTAATTTGAATAAGCCCGAATTAGCCCAATATCACCCACCTGTAGGTGGGCATATAGGGAGAAGATCCGCTCGCTTGGCGTATGGCCACCTTAAGGCAGTCCTAACATTCTATTGCAGATATACAATAACCCATATAAGGGAGTGGACTTACCTTTATAGGGGGCTGGGTGGGCTGTGCAGGGGTATAATTGTAATTGCTGTTTTTGTATGTCCTTAGGAACGGCTGATCCTGAGGGAAAGAGGGAACATAATGAGGTCAGTATTTGCTCTGCTCTGTGACAATAAGATCCACTTCAATTCATTTCCTTGTTCTTCAGCTGAATCTATTGGCCAGGCTGTTGGTTTGGCCATTTACATGTGGCCAATAAACTCAGTCTGAATTCTGGCTGGCAGCTAATATCAGTCCATAATATCAGACATACTCACTGGCCACTGACCAATCAGGGATTGCGTTATTACATACCGGGGTGGGGCAGGTCAGCGTCTCAGCAGCTGCAAAGTCTAATATATCTGTTTTCATTCCAACTGGTTCAAGCTAAGGAAAGAGAGAATATAAAGTCAGTGCTAAATACTTTCTTGTAGCAGCAATGGGGGAGGTAGAGATAAGCTATTAACTACTGCATTGTATTATTTATACCCCCTACTCCCACGGGGCACACCAATGAAAATAAAGAAAACAAGTCACAAGGCCAAACTGCCAACCATTCATCATTAAGCGCCCATACTACGCCCCCTGCTGGTAAGTTCTCTTTACCATATTTTTCCAAAGCATCCTGGCCATCTGTGAATGAGACTTCTGACTGAGGTGAAAACAGTCGGGGGCCATGAACGATGAATCCGGGGTCCCATTCTGAAAATGAGAGTGGGAGTGGGAAATGGAAACTGAGGTGAGATGATAAATGATAAGGATATTTATAAGGGATAATGTACCCCCTACTGTAAATGATAAGGATATTAGCAGTCACTGAGGGGTTCTGTGCCCCCCATATAAAGGCACAAGGCTGCAGGCTGAGTTATACAGGGAACTCTGAGTATCACTCATGTATTATAAGGGATACTGTACCCCCTACTGTAAATGATAAGGATATTAGCAGTCACTGAGGGGTTCTGTGCCCCCCATATAAAGGCACAAGGCTGCAGGCTGAGTTATACAGGGAACTCTGAGTATCACTCATGTATTATAAGGGATAATGTACCCCCTACTGTAAATGATAAGGATATTAGCAGTCACTGAGGGGTTCTGTGCCCATATAAAGGCACAAGGCTGCAGGCTGAGTTATACAGGGAACTCTGAGTATCACTCATGTATTTTAAGGGATAATGTACCCCCTACTGTAAATGATAAGGATATTAGCAGTCACTGAGGGGTTCTGTGCCCCCCATATAAAGGCACAAGGCTGCAGGCTGAGTTATACAGGGAACTCTGAGTATCACTCATGTATTATAAGGGATAATGTACCCCCTACTGTAAATGATAAGGATATTAGCAGTCACTGAGGGGTTCTGTGCCCCCCATATAAAGGCACAAGGCTGCAGGCTGAGTTATACAGGGAACTCTGAGTATCACTCATGTATTATAAGGGATAATGTACCCCCTACTGTAAATGATAAGGATATTAGCAGTCACTGAGGGGTTCTGTGCCCCCCATATAAAGGCACAAGGCTGCAGGCTGAGTTATACAGGGAACTCTGAGTATCACTCATGTATTATAAGGGATAATGTACCCCCTACTGTAAATGATAAGGATATTAGCAGTCAGTGAGTGGTTCTGTGCCCATATAAAGGCACAAGGCTGCAGGCTGAGTTATACAGGGAACTCTGAGTATCACTCATGTATTATAAGGGATAATGTACCCCCTACTGTATATGATAAGGATATTAGCAGTCACTGAGGGGTTCTGTGCCCATATAAAGGCACAAGGCTACAGGCTGAGTTATACAGGGAATGCTGAGTATCACTCATGTATTATAAGGGATAATGTACCCCCTACTGTAAATGATAAGGATATTAGCAGTCACTGAGGGGTTCTGTGCCCATATAAAGGCACAAGGCTGCAGGCTGAGTTATACAGGGAATGCTGGGTATCACTCATGTATTATAAGGGATAATGTACCCCCTACTGTAAATGATAAGGATATTAGCAGTCACTGAGGGGTTCTGTGCCCATATAAAGGCACAAGGCTGCAGGCTGAGTTATACAGGGAACTCTGAGTATCACTCATGTATTATAAGGGATAATGTACCCCCTACTGTAAATGATAAGGATATTAGCAGTCACTGAGGGGTTCTGTGCCCATATAAAGGCACAAGGCTGCAGGCTGAGTTATACAGGGAATGCTGAGTATCACTCATGTATTATAAGGGATAATGTACCCCCTACTGTGTTCATTGAACAGTTCCCTGTACAGTTACAGTTATGGGTGGGAGTGGGAATAGTTACTCACCGGGAGACTGGGAATTTTGGGGTTGCGGAAGAATGGCTGCAGAACCACAGTAAAGTCATCTTTTGTGTCGTACCTTCCCGTGTCAATTAACTGCTGGGTGTTGCGCTGTAACAAAGGAACAGAGACCCCCATAAGACATTCACTATCAAAGCCCAGTGGTGATGCAGTCTGGCTTGCAGGATGAGTAGCACTAGTGCCATGGCTAGAACCAAACTCAGGATCGGCACGCACTGGAGACCCGAGTTTGATTCCCACCATGGCACTATCTGCTAGGGGTTTGTATGCTCTCTCCCACAATCAGAAACATACAGGTGGGTTTATTTGCTCAATTACCCCAGTGTGTGAATGTGATAGGGATTGTATGCTGCACAGGGGGTGGGAATATGTATGTATATCTTTATTTATAAAGTGCTACTTATGTACGCAGCACTGTACTGTAGAATTCATTAATACAAACAGGGGGTTAAAGATAATGGATAAATACAAAGTACAACAATAAATACAAATAAATACAAGGTACAGTAGCAATAAGAGTCAGAAACACAAGATGAAGAAGGTCCCTGCCCGTAGAGCTTACAATCTATATGGAAGGGGTAACTAACAGACACAAATGGGCAAATATAAGTGCTGTAGGTCACAGTGGGTGACACTACAATATAAGTGTATAAATGTATAATAGTTATAAAGTATCTCATTTTACATGGTAGAATTAATTATTTGCGATGTGAGCAGTGTAATATAGTAAAATAAAATATACTACCAATACAAGCCGTACCTGATAGCCGCTGTTAAAATCCCGTACGATCTTCAGTTCCTGTGAGTTGTCGGCAATGTTTAGCAGGCAGGGGCAGAGCATCCTACAGACAGAGAGACAGGGATCCAATTAAATCTCTCTCTCTGGATGTGAGACAGTCACACTCTGTAGGAGACTGTGGATATGTGAGTGGATGTGTAACTGCCCTCTCTATATGGAACTCCATGGTGACCCAGGGGATATTATTCCTTATTTATTCAGGTTGACTGACAGAGTCAAGCAGCATGAGTATCCTTAGCTAGAGCTGAATAAATAAATCCCAGCAGTACCTGCCCGGCCCGACCAGAGAGACAGCTCTGCTGTGACTTACTTAGTAATAAGCACCGGGCACTTCACTCGTGGGTCCAAAACAGCTTCTCTCAGGGGGTAGATATCCATCACTTCCACCAGGTTAACAAACGCTCTAGGGACCTGCGGAAAGGGAATAAATATTTATTTAACTCCCATGTCTGATACATATATATACCCTGGTATTTCTGCCTCCTATATCCGCATTCCTACCTCCTTGTGCAACAGGTCCAGCGCCTCTTGAATGTAATCGATAAAGTTTTTGGTGGAATAAAAGTTCTTTTGGTAGAAAAAGAAGAAAATATAACAATAAAAATAAGTTGCAGCTTCCCAAGCTCCACCCACATTGCTCTGCTGAGTATCAGCAAGTACAGCAAGTATGGCTGGAGGTCACGTTTCTATCATTAGCTTGGCATAAAAAAAGGAAAAATAATAACACTTACAGCATCTGAGCACGAAGAACACAAGTCATTAGGTCCAATTAATATAGTGATCACTTTCCAGTCATTATTGTAATTGATTCTCTGTAAAAAATATCATAGTTATGGACATAATATTAGCATGTAGTAAAACTAATTGCAACCCAAACATATTTAGGATTTTCATGGTTTCAAGTTCATTTTTGCAGTCCAACATTTGGCCAGAATCCCCCTATTCCACGGCATATAAAAGGTTACAGAAACATTGGGGTAAAAGTCACACCGCTATAGTTCCAGGGGTACCCAGGGCACAAATAAGCACTCACCCCAAATCCCCCCCCTAACTGGCCTTCAGGCTGGGCCCCCTTAGCCCATAACAAGGTTACAGATATATAGAAACATTGGGGTAACAGTCACCCCGCTATAGTTCCAGGGGTACCCAGGGCACAGATAAGCACTCACCCCAAATCCCCCCTAACTGGCCTTCAGGCTGGGCCCCCTTAGCCCATAACAAGGTTACAGATATATAGAAACATTGGGGTAACAGTCACCCCGCTATAGTTCCAGGGGTACCCAGGGCACAAATAAGCACTCACCCCAAATCCCCCCTAACTGGCCTTCAGGCTGGGCCCCCTTAGCCCATAACAAGGTTACAGATATATAGAAACATTGGGGTAACAGTCACCCTGCTATAGTTCCAGGGGTACCCAGGGCACAAATAAGCACTCACCCCAAATCCCCCCCTAACTGGCCTTCAGGCTGGGCCCCCTTAGCCCATAACAAGGTTACAGATATACAGTATAGAAACATTGGGGTAACAGTCACCCCGCTATAGTTCCAGGGGTACCCAGGGCACAAATAAGCACTCACCCCAAATCCCCCCCTAACTGGCCTTCAGGCTGGGCCCCCTTAGCCCATAACAAGGTTACAGATATATAGAAACATTGGGGTAACAGTCACCCCGCTATAGTTCCAGGGGTACCCAGGGCACAAATAAGCACTCACCCCAAATCCCCCCCTAACTGGCCTTCAGACTGGGCCCCCTTAGCCCATAACAAGGTTACAGATATATAGAAACATTGGGGTAACAGTCACCCTGCTATAGTTCCAGGGGTACCCAGGGCACAAATAAGCACTCACCCCAAATCCCCCCTAACTGGCCTTCAGACTGGGCCCCCTTAGCCCATAACAAGGTTACAGATATATAGAAACATTGGGGTAACAGTCACCCCGCTATAGTTCCAGGGGTACCCAGGGCACAAATAAGCACTCACCCCAAATCCCCCCCTAACTGGCCTTCAGGCTGGGCCCCCTTAGCCCATAACAAGGTTACAGATATATAGAAACATTGGGGTAACAGTCACCCCGCTATAGTTCCAGGGGTACCTAGGGCACAAATAAGCACTCACCCCAAATCCCCCCCTAACTGGCCTTCAGGCTGGGCCCCCTTAGCCCATAACAAGGTTACAGATATATAGAAACATTGGGGTAACAGTCACCCCGCTATAGTTCCAGGGGTACCCAGGGCACAAATAAGCACTCACCCCAAATCCCCCCCTAACTGGCCTTCAGACTGGGCCCCCTTAGCCCATAACAAGGTTACAGATATATAGAAACATTGGGGTAACAGTCACCCTGCTATAGTTCCAGGGGTACCCAGGGCACAAATAAGCACTCACCCCAAATCCCCCCCTAACTGGCCTTCAGACTGGGCCCCCTTAGCCCATAACAAGGTTACAGATATATAGAAACATTGGGGTAACAGTCACCCCGCTATAGTTCCAGGGGTACCCAGGGCACAAATAAGCACTCACCCCAAATCCCCCCCTAACTGGCCTTCAGGCTGGGCCCCCTTAGCCCATAACAAGGTTACAGATATATAGAAACATTGGGGTAACAGTCACCCCGCTATAGTTCCAGGGGTACCCAGGGCACAAATAAGCACTCACCCCAAATCCCCCCCTAACTGGCCTTCAGGCTATAGTTCTGGGGGTACCCGGGGCACATAAGCACATTCAGTGAAAAAGCAGGAGATTGCACATCAAAATTGTACTATATACACAGTATGTTAACTTGCTCTGAATGAATATTTTCTTACCCTGTCTTCTTTCATTTGAGCAATCAGGTCCTTTACTTGTTCTGGTAAATTACTGAAACAAATATAAGAATAATTTGTAGCTTTCAATATTTAAAATGACACCCTCACTAATACTGTGTTGTACCCGTAGACTCCCCGATAACCATGTCTTAGCATTGTTTGATCCACATCACTGGCACCAACATTAATGTTGCTCGGCTATGCTCAACTGTGGCTCTGTGATTGGGTATCCACCAAAAATCCTGCTCCATGTTGCCTTACTAAACCATCTTACATTACTACCCCATATGGCTACACCTCCCATCTATATCTGTTGCGCTGCAGGGCCCAGGCCATCCTATTGGGACCCCCTACAGACAGCTCAGCTATGGGCCCCTAGTTCTGCTACAGCAGTGCTGTCCAACTTCTGTTGTACCGAGGGCCGGAATTTTTCCGACCTACGTGGTGGAGGGCCGATAATAGAAGCCAGTTTTGACCACTCCCCTTTTTGAAACCGCACCCACTTGAAACCACACCCATGTTATCACATGACCATACCCATATTAATGGTTGTAGTACAGCAAAAACCTGTCATACTCTGCCTGCCCTACCCTGCCTGTGTGCCATATTCTGCCTGCCCTACCCTGCCTGTGTGTGCCATACTCTGCCTTCCCTACCCTGCCTTTGTGTGTGCCATACTCTGCCTTCCCTACCCTGCCTGTGTGTGCCATACTCTGCCTGCCCTACCCTGCCTGTGTGTGCCATACTTTCACTGTGTGTGCCATTCTTGGCTGGTTTGTGCCATACTTGGCCTGTGTGTGCCATACTCTGCCTGCCCTACCCTGCCTGTGTGCCATACTCTGCCTTCCCTACCCTGCCTGTGTGTGCCATACTTTCACTGTGTGTGCCATTCTTGGCTGGTTTGTGCCAAACTTGGCCTGTGTGTGCCATATTCTGCCTGCCCTACCCTGCCTGTGTGTGCCATACTCTGCCTGCCCTACTCTACCTGTGTGTGCCATACTCTGCCTTCCCTACCCTGCCTGTGTGTGCCATACTCTGCTTGCCCTATGCTGCCTGTGTGTATGGCACACACAGGCAGCCTACAGTGACACAATGCTGGCACTGCTCCTACAGTCTGCACAATAACTATATATTTAAAAACTTTTTAATTGCAGTACCACCTCAGTATATGTTCTTTTTGTAGTATGCAGGGATTATTTGTGGGTTTCTACTGCTCCTGAGGTGTGAACAGGGGAACAATGGGGGTGATTACAGCCTGAGCCTGAGGTGTGAACACTGCAGGGGGTGAACAATGCAGAGATTAAAAGGTGTGAACAGTACAGGGGATTACATATTTAAACAATACAGGGGTTTACAGCCTGAATCTGAGGTGAGAACCATGCAGGGGGGCAGTTAATCTCAGTACTGATACCATTTAAATCTTACACAAGAGTAAGCCATTAAAGCAGCCAGACAGGTGGGGGGCCACACAGAGGGGGGTCACGGGCCGCATGCGGCCCGCGGGCCGCCAGTTGGACAGCACTGTGCTACAGCATTAAACCTAAACATTAGATGCTAAAGGAAACAAACTTACAAGGCCTTGGCTCCAGGAACAGCTTCATTCAAATAGGAATTATGAAGAGTTTTGTTCCCTGTCCCGGTCGAAAATCCAGTGAGCAGTGGGTTGAACTCAAGCAGTATATCTACAGGGAATAGAAAATGCCAAACAGATCAGTTTATCTGAGTATGGAAAGATCTGCTGTGCGGTTATCTAAACATGCAGTGGCCAATTTTCAGGGTATATGAACTATTGGATCGTAGGTTGGTCGGTTGGGTAGGTACAATATGGCTGCACATGTAAATGGCCAATCTGCACCACTCCAGTTGGCATTGGATGTCTTTATGCAGTTTAATTTTGTTCTGCATAGCAAGTATGACAAAGGGAAGGGACATCTACTGAGAGCCCATAAATGAGGGTATAAGGGTAGCAATGAAGATACTCACTTGGTAAGGTGGTAACACGGTCTAAGGTAGAATCACCACCAATGCTGCAACAGATAAATGGAGGAATTTGTACTTGTACAACCATGAACATTTTTAGTTGTGGCAAAACAGAATTTGTGGCGACTCCATTATTCATATAGAGTAGGACTGTACAAACTAAGGCCCTTCAGCTGTTGAACTTCCGGCTCCAGGACCTCCAACAAGAACTGAAGAGCAAGTTATGGAACAGTAGTATTATTTGATAAAGATGATATCTTGTGCTACTTCTACCATCTTGTCTTTCTGACTCCACCGGGCCTTATAGTCTTAATCTTAATGTCTAAATCTTGTCAAACTGTCTCCATCTATTAAAGTCTCAATCTAGTCTCCATCATGTCCTCTTGTCTCCATCTTGTCCTCTTTTCTCCATCTTGTCAAACTGTCTCCATCTAGACTTAAAGTCTCAATCTAGTCTCCATCATGTCCTCCTGTCTCCATCTTGTCCTCTTGTCTCACTCTTGTCCACCTGTCTGCATCTTGCCCTAGTGTCTTCATCTTGTCCTACTATATCCATCTTGCCCAACTGTCTATCATTCCCTACTATCTCCATCTGGCCCTACTGTTTTTATCAGCTCTGCTCTCTCCATGTTGTCCTACTGTGTCCATCATTTCTAACTATCTCCATCTGGCCCTACAGTTGTCAGCTTGCCCTACTGTCTCCATCTTGCTCATCTGTCTCCATCTTGCTCTACTGTCTCCATCTTGCCCTATTGTCTCCATCTTGCCCTATTGTCTCCATCCTGCTCTACTGTCTTCATCTTGCCCTTCTGTCTCCATCTTGCTCTACTGTCTCCATCTTGCCCTACTGTCTTCATCTTACTCTACTCTCTCTATCTTGCCCTACTGTCTCCATCTGGCCTTAATGTTATGAGCTTGCCCTACTGTCTCCATCTCGTCCTACAGTCTCCATCTGGCCCTACTGTTGTCAACTAGCACCATTTTTCTTTTGGGGGGGCACTCAAACATTCCAAAAAATTTTGTTCATTTACTACCTTCAAGCTGAGCAATTATAAGAATGACAGGGGTTATGCGATAAATGTTGCAAGTTTGCACCAGGTTTAATAACCCATAGGAACCAATCATACATTTGCCTTCAAACAGATGACCAGTAACTGCTACTTGCTCATTTGTTGCTATTAAAACCTAGACCTGGTGCAAACTTTGTTGCCTTTATTACACAACCACATTACGTTCTTACCTCCATGATAACCCTCTGTACATATTAAGCACATCCAATACATCATTTGGTTTGGAGCCAATGCCATTTCCAGCCTACAATAAATAAACAAATGATGCCATTAGTTTTTAGAAAATCCCTTGAGTCCCCCAGGGTCATAGATCTTAGTGTCTTTATGTACACGGTGTAATATTCTATATGTGGTCAGGAATAAAAGTGATAAAGGAAACAGGTGGAAGTGCACAATTCAGCAAACAAGAGCATCATAGATGGTAAATCCTGGGACAATGGTCACCAAGAAAAAGTAATTTCAAAGAGATAAATGGATCTCCTTACTGTCAGGGAGTCTCCGATGGCTGCCACAACCGTCACGTCCGCGGGTTTCAGCGCGTGAACTAAAAAGAAATAAAGCAAATATCACAAACCTGTTTCATGAATTCCAGCTCATTTATGCACAGCTGAGAATTCCAAAAATATTTTAACAATTAAGAATAGCGCTTTTTCTTTTAGTGGCCAGAATGGATGGTTAATCAGTCATGGACATTCCCAAAAATATAGGATTTGGCTGATGTCCCTTATACATTCTCAGACATGTCAACTTCCCTGGATCTTAAACTGGGTGACTTTTGGCCATGCCCCTGACGCAACCAGACCACCCCCAGTTACACCCAGGCCCCACCCATTTTAACCAAACAATGCTTCCTGATTCTCTCCTGCCCTAGGTATAAATACATGTGACTCCCTAGACATAACATGTGTGCCTAGCTTTACTACATGTATGCACAACAAGAGTACATGCTAAGCCAATGAGACATTACCTGATGTGGGTTTTGGAACGGAGGGGCTTTTGTCTGCACATGTGAGTTTGCTTCCATGGGTCTAGAATATATAGCAATAGATATATTAGTAAAATACAGATTTCACCAGAACCCAAAACATCAAAAAAAAAACCCCACAACATTTGACATTAACCTAAGAAACAAATAAAAACACAACACTTGATAAACACAACACAGATTTTATTGACTGCAGCCCTGCCTTTTCTGCGTTCTCCTGGGTGTCTGTTGTACAATGCCTGGGGGCGGAGCTCATCTTTGACATAGGAAGCACTGCTTACACCAATGGCAACTCTTCCTGCTGGTCAGACCTGAGCTCAGCCCCCAGTCAGTGCACAAGTCCGACCCCTGACTCTCTGGAGAATGCAGAAAAGGCAGAGGGAAAAAAAAAAATAATAATAAATAAGGAAAGTCTATGTTCACTTTTCTTTCTTTTAGGAAGAAGTAAAATAAGTAATGATTTTAAAAACTCACTGGATCGGGGGCAACGGTCGGGTAGGCAAAGTTACTGTTCCGCGCTGTCTTCACAAAGGGGTCACTCTATAATGGTAAATGAGAGTTTAATAATTAGTGCATTTGTATCAGGCATGGCGGTTCCCTGTAGGGTTTGTATTTTACAACCACATCCCAATTATTTATCCATTGTATTGTCATTTTGTGTTATTCCTGTTGTTAATTAACGGAGACCCCACCTTGTATGTTAGAAGCCCCTTGCGTGCCACCTTGCTGTAAGCCATTTAGCAGCCCACAGGGGCACCAGCTTGCTCTGTACCAATTCATATTAGTGCCCACTGGATGTATTTCAGCTAATATCATATTATATCATATCATATCATATTATATCTGAGCCAACTTGCCATACCTCCATATTGGAGCCAAAGTTGTCAATCTCTCAATGGTAGTGCCAACTTGCTAGCCAACTGCCCATATTAGAAGCCACTTGCTTTTCCCAGATAACAACCCATAGTAGCGCCAAGTTCATAAATCCAAGTTATCAGCCCATAGCAGAGCCAACTTGTCTGACCCCAGGTAGTAACCCTTAGCTATTTTTTAAATTGTTTGTCCCAAGTTCCCTCACTCAATACATGAAGCTTTGTCCGTACCTGCGTTGGGCAGTGGATACCGATATCTTCAGCTAGAGACTGATCTTGTGTCTTCTGACCAAGTGGTTCAAACTTCGGGAAATTAAGAAAAAATTTATTTTCTTGAAATGTACAAATCTTTTATAGAGTGAACATATGTATATATATATATATATATAGTGGCATTTAGCTAAGAACATTTCAGAACTTGCTAAGAAGGAACAAAAAATGGGATTTACAAATTCTCTGTTGCAGCTTCCAAACTCACCATGTTTTGCCACAGAGCGCGGGCAGCCTGGGAATGGCCTTTCTCCCCAAAATGGAAGCAGTCTGGAGACATGTAAGATCTGTCGGGAGCTCCTTCCTGTTAGTACAAATTAACAAATGAATCAATAAAATTCTGATCAGATTTTACGTAACAAGGGTGTGAAGAGGGGGTGTTGTTTATACAGAGCTCGTTATCTAGGTATCGCTAGTTACTAGAGACTAACTCAACTCAACTCAGAGGTGACCATTTATGCGTGGATCTGAGAAATCATTATGATTGGCCATGGGGGTACAGCCATGGGCGTCCGCAGAAAATTTTCCAAGGGGGGGCAAGTAAGCTAGCATCATCCTGCAACAGATAAATATATATATATATTTTTTTTTTTGCAGGATGATACTAGGGGAGGCTAAATATGGCCCATACACAGACTGACCTACAGCTAATGTGACACTTAGTGGATTCACTGCTGACGTAAAAAGTTAACCTCCCAACTACCTCTTGCCGTTCCCACTGACTCCCAGGGATACTGTACAAAAGTGCGGGTGGGGGTGCTTTTTTTTTTTACCCTAAAATGTTTAGTATTAGTAGTAAAAGTATTCATACGCGCACTTCTGTTAGGGGATCTGCAAACATTTGTGTTTGGGATCAGTTAGCTTAAAGGGGTAGTTCGCATTCGAATTCACTTTTATTTTTAATGGTTTTTCAGTTATTTAGCTTTTTGTTCAGCAGCTCTCCATTTGGTATTTCAGCAGCTATCTGGTTGCTAGGGTCTTATTTACCCTAGCAACCAGGTAGTGATTTAAACAAGAGATGGGAATATGAATAGTTAAGGGGCCTACTTGGAAAAATAAGTAATACAAAATTATAATAATAATAAAATTGTAGCCTCGCAGAGCAATATTTTTTGGCCCCCATTTGAAATCTGTATAGAGGCAGAAGAGAAAGGCAAATTATTCAAAAAAATTAATTAGGAAGACCAATTGCAAAGTTGCTAGGAATAGGCCATTTTATAACATACTAAAGGTTAACTTAAAAGTGAACCACCCCTTTAGATGTGTTTATGTTAGTTTTATAGCAAGAAAGGCAGTGGGTACTGACTCCCCATTATATACAGTGAGATGCAGTCCGTATTTACAAACCCAGCACATTATATACAGTGAGATGCAGTCCGTATTTACAAACCCAGCACATTATATACAGTGAGACGCAGTCCGTATTTACAAACCCAGCACATTATATACAGTGAGACGCAGTCCGTATTTACAAACCCAGCACATTATATACAGTGAGACGCAGTCCGTATTTACAAACCCAGCACATTATATACAGTGAGACGCAGTCCGTATTTACAAACCCAGCACATTATATACAGTGAGATGCAGTCCGTATTTACAACCCCATTATACAGTGACGCAGTCCGTATTTACAAACCCAGCACATTATATACAGTGAGACGCAGTCCGTATTTACAAACCCAGCACATTATATGCCATGAGGAGCAGTGGGTACAGATGGCAGATATTCAGGCCCTGGCACTATAACACTGGCACTGATACACAACATTGGCCCCACTGTAACTTACTATAAATGAACAAAACAATGACAAAAAAAAAAAAAAAATAGTAAGTGCAAAAAACAACAACACATATATAAACACACAATGAGCTTTTTCAGAGGGAAAGAGTTAACTTACCCTCCATGTGTTAGGGTAGGGGATAGATTATAAATTAAACAATTTAATGTCAGCTAGTGATTCTTTAGAACTGTATAGTGCCTGGGTATAGTGCCTGTGTATAGTACCTGTGTATAGTACCTGGGTATAGTACCTGGGTATAGTACCTGGGTATAGTACCTGGGTATAGTACCTGTGTATAGTACCTGTGTATAGTGCCTGGGTATAGTACCTGTGTATAGTACCTGTGTATAGTACCTGGGTATAGTGCCTGGGTATAGTACCTGGGTATAGTGCCTGTGTATAGTGCCTGTGTATAGTGCCTGTGTATAGTACCTGTGTATAGTGCCTGGGTATAGTACCTGTGTATAGTGCCTGGGTATAGTGCCTGTGTATAGTACCTGGGTATAGTGCCTGGGTATAGTGCCTGTGTATAGTACCTGGGTATAGTGCCTGGGTATAGTACCTGGGTATAGTGCCTGTGTATAGTGCCTGTGTATAGTACCTGTGTATAGTGCCTGGGTATAGTACCTGTGTATAGTGCCTGGGTATAGTGCCTGTGTATAGTACCTGGGTATAGTGCCTGGGTATAGTGCCTGTGTATAGTACCTGGGTATAGTGCCTGGGTATAGTGCCTGTGTATAGTACCTGGGTATAGTACCTGGGTATAGTACCTGGGTATAGTACCTGGGTATAGTACCTGTGTATAGTACCTGTGTATAGTGCCTGGGTATAGTACCTGTGTATAGTACCTGTGTATAGTACCTGGGTATAGTGCCTGAGTATAGTACCTGGGTATAGTGCCTGTGTATAGTGCCTGTGTATAGTACCTGTGTATAGTACCTGGGTATAGTGCCTGAGTATAGTACCTGGGTATAGTACCTGTGTATAGTACCTGTGTATAGTACCTGGGTATAGTGCCTGAGTATAGTACCTGGGTATAGTGCCTGTGTATAGTGCCTGTGTATAGTGCCTGTGTATAGTACCTGTGTATAGTGCCTGGGTATAGTACCTGTGTATAGTGCCTGGGTATAGTGCCTGGGTATAGTACCTGTGTATAGTACCTGGGTATAGTACCTGTGGGATGAAAACTGCAGCAAAAGTTGAGAGTTGGTTCTCAGGTAAAGTTACAGCTGCAGATTCATCTTTTCAGTCTTTATTTCTGTTTCCAGTTTGCAAAATCTCCCGATCCCTGTGTGCATCTGTGCTCTGATTGGTCAATTTTACTGTCTGTCAAGGAAGCTGTGCTCTGATTGGTGAATCCACAAGAAGAAAGATCCAATCGGAGCACAGCAAAAACGGGCTTGAGGGGAAAGTGCAGAAACGGAGTAAGGTTTTTGGTTTTTTTGCTACTTTTCCAGGGGGGGGCAAGTGCCCCCTCTTGCCCCCTTCTGTGGACGCCCATGGGTACAGCTAACCTGTAGTAGGTTTGAGTGACCACCCCATGATCATTTGCTCTGTCTAGACTGCCCCTTATCTGTGCATGGTTAATGCTATGGCAGTCAGTCAATAATCTAGTTCCCTGGGAGTTCCACACCAGCTCAAGGCACATAAGGCAAACAATCCTACTTAATATAAGTAATAGAGCATTAAAGGTCTGTTTTGCCCCAATCGGTAATCCTGGACAAACTTCTAAAAAATAAATATAAAACAAAGATATATCATTTACCGGAGTTTTAGGCATTTCAAGGTATTCGAAAAATGGCTGGACAACGACGGCAAAGTCCTCTTTGGTATCATACTTCCCAGTTTCAATTAACTTAAATGTCATTTCCTGATACAGAATAAGAGAAACAGGTGATTGGTCTGTTATTGTGCAGCGTCTTCCATTTACTGTATCTACTGTGCAGCCCAGACCCCCTACCTGATATTTCTTGTTAAAGAGTTTAACGGTCTCAAGTGGCGGAGAGTTGTGGTCATTTTCTACAATACAGCTGCACAATCCCCTGTAGGGAGAGAAAGCAAAGTAGTTAGTACTGACTGAGTAACATGTAACCCTCACTCACATGAGTAGGCTACTCCCCTCTGTGTTTTGCATACAGTCATATAGTATAGGTCTATAGGAGATATACAGAAATACTCACTATCCTATATACTATATATTAGGTACCTACCTAGTGCTACCAACCCCTATTTCTGTAGGGAAATGAGAGCAGAGCAGGCAGTAACCCTTCCAACACTTTCCCCTGTCTCTACCCCTATATATTAGGTACCTACCTAGTGCTACCAACCCCTATTTCTGTAGGGAAATGAGAGCAGGGCAGGCAGTAACCCTTCCAACACTTTCCCCTGTCTCTACCCCTATATATTAGGTACCTACCTAGTGCTACCAACCCCTATTTCTGTAGGGAAATGAGAGCAGGGCAGGCAGTAACCCTTCCAACACTTTCCCCTGTCTCTGCCCCTATATATTAGGTACCTACCTAGTGCTACCAACCCCTATTTCTGTAGGGAAATGAGAGCAGAGCAGGCAGTAACCCTTCCAACACTTTCCCCTGTCTCTACCCCTATATATTAGGTACCTACCTAGTGCTACCAACCCCTATTTCTGTAGGGAAATGAGAGCAGGGCAGGCAGTAACCCTTCCAACACTTTCCCCTGTCTCTGCCCCTATATATTAGGTACCTACCTAGTGCTACCAACCCCTATTTCTGTAGGGAAATGAGAGCAGGGCAGGCAGTAACCCTTCCAACACTTTCCCCTGTCTCTGCCCCTATATATTAGGTACCTACCTAGTGCTACCGACCCCTATTTCTGTAGGGAAATGAGAGCAGGGCAGGCAGTAACCCTTCCAACACTTTCCCCTGTCTCTGCCCCTATATATTAGGTACCTACCTAGTGCTACCAACCCCTATTTCTGTAGGGAAATGAGAGCAGGGCAGGCAGTAACCCTTCCAACACTTTCCCCTGTCTCTGCCCCTATATATTAGGTACCTACCTAGTGCTACCAACCCCTATTTCTGTAGGGAAATGAGAGCAGAGCAGGCAGTAACCCTTCCAACACTTTCCCCTGTCTCTACCCCTATATATTAGGTACCTACCTAGTGCTACCAACCCCTATTTCTGTAGGGAAATGAGAGCAGAGCAGGCAGTAACCCTTCCAACACTTTCCCCTGTCTCTGCCCCTATATATTAGGTACCTACCTAGTGCTACCGACCCCTATTTCTGTAGGGAAATGAGAGCAGGGCAGGCAGTAACCCTTCCAACACTTTCCCCTGTCTCTGCCCCTATATATTAGGTACCTACCTAGTGCTACCAACCCCTATTTCTGTAGGGAAATGAGAGCAGAGCAGGCAGTAACCCTTCCAACACTTTCCCCTGTCTCTGCCCTTATATATTAGGTACCTACCTAGTGCTACCAACCCCTATTTCTGTAGGGAAATGAGAGCAGAGCAGGCAGTAACCCTTCCAACACTTTCCCCTGTCTCTGCCCTTATATATTAGGTACCTACCTAGTGCTACCAACCCCTATTTCTGTAGGGAAATGAGAGCAGAGCAGGCAGTAACCCTTCCAACACTTTCCCCTGTCTCTGCCCCTATATATTAGGTACCTACCTAGTGCTACCAACCCCTATTTCTGTAGGGAAATGAGAGCAGTGCAGGCAGTAACCCTTCCAACACTTTCCCCTGTCTCTGCCCTTATATATTAGGTACCTACCTGGTGCTACCAACCCCTATTTCTGTAGGGAAATGAGAGCAGGGCAGGCAGTAACCCTTCCAACACTTTCCCCTGTCTCTGCCCTTATATATTAGGTACCTACCTAGTGCTACCAACCCCTATTTCTGTAGGGAAATGAGAGCAGGGCAGGCAGTAACCCTTCCAACACTTTCCCCTGTCTCTGCCCCTATATATTAGGTACCTACCTAGTGCTACCAACCCCTATTTCTGTAGGGAAATGAGAGCAGAGCAGGCAGTAACCCTTCCAACACTTTCCCCTGTCTCTGCCCCTATATATTAGGTACCTACCTAGTGCTACCAACCCCTATTTCTGTAGGGAAATGAGAGCAGGGCAGGCAGTAACCCTTCCAACACTTTCCCCTGTCTCTGCCCCTATATATTAGGTACCTACCTAGTGCTACCAACCCCTATTTCTGTAGGGAACCTCTGGGCTGGTACAGTAAGTACAGTACATAAAATATAGCATTTCCAACCAGATTCATTGTTACACTTTAGTTCTCCTTTAAAAACAGCCCAGGGCCCCTAAGCAAAGATGATAATGACCCTATGCATGCCAGTGGCCAGGGGGGTGCAGGAGAATTAATGGACCCTTCTGGGCACGGTCTCCCCCTGGTGCCGTAGGATCTGCTCCCCTTTAGTTATGCCATTGGCCAAGGCCCATATGCTTTGCAAATAAAAGGGTAACTATACAATGTATTGAAATAAAGAGTCAAACCTCATGATAGTTTGGGGGCAGTGAGTCCGTTTATCATCATAAAGTTCTTTCAGTGGCATTATATCCAGAATAATCACCAGATTCACGAACAACCGTGGGACCTGCCACACATCAAACATATTATTATTACTATCATTATTAATAACCTGTATAATACACCCACATAATCTGTAGCGCTGTGGCTAGAGTTGCTACCTGGATGGTATTTAACCAGCCTAGGGCCAGCACCAGTTTTACAAATTTAAGTTTTAATACCCTATAAATCCCCACCCCCCACTTTTATCATCTTCTCCACCCAGATCAGACTTTATACTCATATACCCACCTCTACCCTGCCCATTTCCCCACCCACCCTGCCCATTTCCCGCCCACTTTGCCCATTTCCCCACCCACTCTGCCCATTTCCCGCCCACTTTGCCCATTTCCCCACCCACTCTGCCCATTTCCCAGCCCATATTCTAGTCACATTCACCCTTTCCCTGCCTGGTCTACCCATTCCCACGCCCCTTACAGAATAGCCCCACCCCCAAATGATGTCCCGCCCCATCCCCAACCCAAAGCCCAGTATTATAGAAAAAAAGCCCTTATAGCAACGATCCACTCGTTTGACAACCTCGCAAAATGAGTGGGTGTTTCTGCAGGCCCTGAGGCCGCCCCTGTGGGTGTCCCCCCGTGCGCCTGCGCAACGCGACATCTCCCCAATTGCGCATGGGGGAGGCGCATGCTCCTTTAAACTTCCATACGGAGCAGTGGGGAGAGGTCCCGACTGCTCCATATGGGAGTTAAATGTAAAAATTTTCCTTGCGGTGGGGTGGCATGCCGCCCCTAAACTTTTGCCGCCCTAGGCCTGGGCCTTTGTGGCCTCTCCACAAATCCGGGCCTGCCCAGAACCTGATATCCATGGCCCCCATTATGCACCATTGCATATAAAATCTACTAATAGAGGCAGGCCAGTCCCATCCCATTGCCTCTAGCAGTAGTGCTAGAGTAGGGACAATTCAACCACCAAACATCAACAAAACAATACATGGACACTTACCTCAGCCTGTAGGTAGTCCAGTGCTTCTTGTATGCGATAAATATATTTTTCTGGAGAATGATAAATCTGTTGGGGGGGGGGGACAGGGAATGTAAATGTCATTAGGTGTCCTTGGAAAGTCACTGTGTCCCCTTATACCCTCTGCATCAGATTTAGATTGCAAGCTCTGCGAGGCAGGGACTGTAACAAGTAGTTTATATGAGATATTCATGTCTAGGTGTGTCTTGTGTTCACTGATTGGCCAGAGATGTGTGTATGGCCTGCACTGCCTGTGTGTTCCCTATTGGCCCAGGAGCCACATGTTTGGATCATACCATTTGGAAGGGGGGGGTGGCAATCAGACCAATCAGATCCTTTACACTGAGTTACCCTGTATCGGCAGCTTTATCCGTCCGACACCCCCTCATATGAACCAACAAATGAACCAGGGCCTATTTATGGTGTTGTGTAAAATTAAATTTGCCCAAAAAATGGTGTAAAAAGCCTGTATAAAATAAATGGAGCAGTTTCTTCCACAGGAAGAAAAAATCCATAAAAAATACGGCAATTTTATACTGTTGCCGAAGAGTGGCGAATTTTGTCACCATTTTTTACACTGCATAATAAATCTGCCCCTAAATGTACTTTGCCAACTAATTGGTTTGCAGGGATTTGTTATCTCTCAGAAAGCAGAGGTTTC
Source organism: Xenopus tropicalis (assembly GCF_000004195.4). NCBI lineage: Eukaryota > Metazoa > Chordata > Amphibia > Anura > Pipidae > Xenopus > Xenopus tropicalis. The sequence continues at coordinate 5,806,780 of NC_030681.2, read as the reverse complement.
ACTATCTGAGCCGCTCATTAAATGGCTCTTATCACAGGCCGGAATGGTAATGGCTGTAATTAGCAGGGACTTGCACTTATCAGATGGGTTCTAGGGTCATACGAGAAAGATGGGCCTGGGGATCCAATAAAATATATATACATAACAAGAGGTTTCTATAAACATTCCAGAGTTCTTCTCCTAATGAGTCATCTTGTGCTCTGTAAGGAATGGGGAAACTACATCTCCCACTGCCATAGTTTTATGGTATCTCTCTGTACAGGCTATGAGCAAACTTAGGGGGCTGTTCCTGCTGAATTGTGCTTAGTACAGGGGAATCCCTATGTGCCATAGTTTTATGGTATCTCTCTGTACAGGCTATGAGCAAACTTAGGGGGCTGTTCCTGCTGAATTGTGCTTAGTACAGGGGAATCCCTATGTGCCATAGTTTTATGGTATCTCTCTGTACAGGCTATGAGCAAACTTAGGGGGCTGTTCCTGCTGAATTGTGCTTAGTACAGGGGAATCCCTATGTGCCATAGTTTTATGGTATCTCTCTGTACAGGTTATGAGCAAACTTAGGGGGCTGTTCCTGCTGAATTGTGCTTAGTACAGGGGAATCCCTATGTGCCATAGTTTTATGGTATCTCTCTGTACAGGCTATGTGCAAACTTAGGGGACTGTTCCTGCTGAATTGTGCTTAGTACAGGGGAATCCCTATGTGCCATAGTTTTATGGTATCTCTCTGTACAGGCTATGAGCAAACTTAGGGGACTGTTCCTGCTGAATTGTGCTTAGTACAGGGGAATCCCTATGTGCCATAGTTTTATGGTATCTCTCTGTACAGGCTATGAGCAAACTTAGGGGACTGTTCCTGCTGAATTGTGCTTAGTACAGGGGAATCCCTATGTGCCATAGTTTTATGGTATCTCTCTGTACAGGCTATGGGCAAACTTAGGGGGCTTTTCCTGCTGAATTGTGCTTAGTACAAGGGAATCCCTATGTGCCATAGTTTTATGGTATCTCTCTGTACAGGCTATGGGCAAACTTAGGGGGCTGTTCCTGCTGAATTGTCCTTAGTACAGGGGAATCCCTATGTGCCATAGTTTTATGGTATCTCTCTGTACAGGCTATGAGCAAACTTAGGGGACTGTTCCTGCTGAATTGTGCTTAGTACAGGGGAATCCCTATGTGCCATAGTTTTATGGTATCTCTCTGTACAGGCTATGGGCAAACTTAGGGGGCTTTTCCTGCTGAATTGTGCTTAGTACAAGGGAATCCCTATGTGCCATAGTTTTATGGTATCTCTCTGTACAGGCTATGGGCAAACTTAGGGGGCTGTTCCTGCTGAATTGTCCTTAGTACAGGGGAATCTCTATGTGCCATAGTTTTATGGTATCTCTCTGTACAGGCTATGGGCAAACTTAGGGGGGCAGTTCCTGTATGGAAATATCTATGTTAGCAGAGGTAGATATAGCTCCACATAACAAATTCATGACACAAATACAGAAGAATTATCATGTTTTCGAGATTCTCTCTCCCATCACTTACTGGGTCCTTACAGATGCCACAAAGATCATTTCCTCCAATAAATATAGTCAGAAGTTTCCAGTCCTCGGCCATATTTATTTTCTAGAATACAAAGAAAGAAAGAAAATGAACTCAGGGTAATGATACTGTATACAGTACTGCACATGGAAGAAAATGGAACCAGATATTTCACTGTATGAGAGAGGGGCAGCTGATCCTTTTCATTGATGGTGGAGGTGGGTTTCCCAAATCTCCCAGCACCCCCTGGTGTCTATATTTACATCATTATTAGTCCAACTCACCGAATTCAACTTCATCCTTTGCACAAGTAACTTAGACTGATCCAACATGTCACTGCAAAGCAAGAGAGACAGAGCTACGAATGGGAATGAACAGTCTCTGAGATATCTGCGCCAACCTCAACAGTGAAGGAGACAACCCACAGGCCAGTCAGCGGGATATCCAACTAACTGGCCTACTTTTAGTCTGTGTGGCCATAACTTGCACAGCTGGTTGGACTATTAAAATGTTCACAGGATAAAGCAAGGAGCCAATCAGAGCATTAGAAAGTTCTTAGACTAAGGCAGTTGTTCCTGCGGGGGAACATGGAGGCGCAGCAGCAGGTTAGGCTAGCCTGAAGGCCAGTCTGGTAAAAATTAGGGAGAATGGACATTTTCTCTCCTAGATACACCTGAAAGCCCAGCTTGAAGGTCAGTTAGGGTGAGATCTTGGGGTAAATATGTATTTGCTGCCCTAAATAGTCTTTGAACTGTGGCTGAAGAAATGATATAACAATTTTTTCCTATATCTGTACTTACTTCATGAGTTAAGGGGGCCCTGGTCAGAGGTTGGACCTTCATGTGGGAATTGTAAGGAAAACCTTCACAACCGCTGGCTAGAGCCAATCATAATAATATTTTCATACTTTAATTGCTAACATTAGCCTTTTGAACAGCTCAGAAAACACCAATATGGCTGGTTGAGACTAAATATAAAACTAAGTTCCTACATCCAACTTGTACCCATACTAGGATAATCCACCCGACATGAATTAGTCTGCAGGGGTTCCCATTTATCAGCCCCTTAGCAACATGCCTGTACATACTCAGCTTTGGCTCCGGGGACGGCTCGGTTCAGATTGGCATTGGCAAGGTGGTGGGATCCTCTTCCGGTGGAGAAGCCTATTAAATTAGGGTTGTACTGCCGGAGAATGTCTGCAACACAAAGAAGGGTTATTAGCCAGAGTCCAAGGTTGATTTTGTTAGAAATGATAGGGATTAGGGTATATAGAATACAGAGCACTTACTTGCCAGTGTGGTCACGTTGCCGAGGCTCTGATCTCCCCCAATGCTGTCACAGAGAAGAACAAAAAGGGTTATTTTAATTTGCTCTCTAATGTGAATCTCTGCTAAATGGCACATAAATAAGTGGCTCACAATATGTTAGAATGGGCTGATAATCCGCCAGTTAGGGACCTGACTCTCTGTCTCACTTCCTAAACCACTATTTTAGAGTTACCACTCATCTCATATATGGAAAAATTAACAAACTGGGGGGATATCCTCTTTTCAAAACGGGTGTCTTTGAGGGGATGTGACATCAAATGAGTCTGGAGGAAAGAAGATTTAACTGTAAGCATTGTAAGGATTTAATTTCAAAAGGGCAGTCAGATTACATAATTTCCTATCAAGAGAGGTGGTAATGAGTGAGTCATTGGCTGGGTTATAAACTTGGTTGGGGATAAATCGCTATAATTTTTGGGGTCAAAGTTTTAGTCAAGTATTTTCCCTTCCGAGAGGCAGAATTGGAATCTGGATCTGGGCTTCTCTTTGTTTTGGAAAGGTCAAGCTTTAATCTATATACAGAAACAGTGCCGACAGACCAGGAAAGGAAAGTAACTGAAGGCTGTGACTAATGGGCACATTTATATCTAATCATAAACCAATCATAAATCCAACTGACCTCCAGGAGAGACCACGGTACTCAGTAACCACGTCCAATGGATCAGTGATCGCGGCACCCGCTCCATTTCCAGCCTGTTAGATAGAAACAAGAAAAATCTTCCACTACTGTCTACATCTTTTTCTATTGTCACCATTTTTTCCTACCTTTTTCTAATGTTGAGATCTTGCCCCACTGTCTCAGGCATCTTCTACTGTTGCCATCTTACCCTTTAGTCTCCATCTTTGTCTACTGTCACCATTTTTCCATTTCCTTTTCCTCTTCTTATCATTCTGCCATACTCTCCCCATCTTCTCCTACTGTCTCCATCTTGTCCTGCCATCTTCATCTTGCCCTACTGTCTCCATCTTGTCCTACTGTCTCCATCTTGTCCTACTGTCTCCATCTTGCCCTACTGTCTCCATCTTGTCCTACTGTCTCCATCTTGCCCTACTGTCTCCATCTTGCCCTACTGTCTCCATCTTGCCCTACTGTCTCCATCTTGCCCTACTGTCTCCAGCTTATCCTACTGTTTCCATCCTGTCCTACTGTCTCCATCTTGTCCTACTGTCTCCATCTTGCCCTACTGTCTCCATCTTGCCCTACTGTCTCCATCTTGCCCTACTGTCTCCATCTTGCCCTACTGTCTCCATCTTGCCCTACTGTCTCCATCTTGCCCTACTGTCTCCATCTTGCCCTACTGTCTCCATCTTGCCCTACTGTCTCCATCTTGCCCTACTGTCTCCATCTTGTCCTACTGTCTCCATCTTGCCCTACTGTCTCCATCTTGCCCTACTGTCTCCATCTTGCCCTACTGTCTCCATCTTATCCTACTGTTTCCATCCTGTCCTACTGTCTCCATCTTGTCCTACTGTCTCCATCTTGCCCTACTGTCTCCATCTTGCCCTACTGTCTCCATCTTGCCCTACTGTCTCCATCTTGCCCTACTGTCTCCATCTTGCCCTACTGTCTCCATCTTGCCCTACTGTCTCCATCTTATCCTACTGTTTCCATCCTGTTCTACTGTCTCCATATTGTCCTACTGTCTCCATCTTTTCCTACTGTCTCCATCTTGCCCTACTGTCTCCATCTTGCCCTACTGTCTCCATCTTGCCCTACTGTCTCTGTCTTTTCCTACTGTCTTCATCTTTTCCTACTGTCTCCATCTTGCCCTACTTTACCCATATTCTACTCTTCCCATCTTGTCCTACTGTCTTTGTCTTATTCTATGCCTTCTTGCCCTACTGCCTAATTGTTGCTGTCTTACCCTGCTGTCACCACCTATTTCAATTGTTACCCTCTTGTGTCCGTTTTCTTCTTGCCCTATTTTTCCTCCCACTCTACCCACAAACACATGTATTGTGACAAATTATAGCCCTAAGCAGGTTAGTGATCCACCCTATTGATCAGCTGTTTACCAGAGAGAACTGTCACTACTCCCTGCTCACTTCTACAACATTTTGAGGGGCACATTTAGCACTTTCGACTTTCGATACACATACCCTAAAAATCCCATACAAGTTAATACAGAGCAGTAAAATGTCCCTCTGGTGAACTGTGGTTAATAATCTCCCATACTGGGGGTTAATTACTGTACTTCTACTGTCACCATTTTTCCATTTCCTTTTCCTCTTCTTATCATTCTGCCATACTCTCCCCATCTTCTCCTACTGTCTCCATCTTGTCCTACTGTCTCCATCTTGTCCTACTGTCTCCATCTTGCCCTACTGTCTCCATCTTGCCCTACTGTCTCCATCTTGCCCTACTGTCTCCATCTTGTCCTACTGTCTCCATCTTGCCCTACTGTCTCCATCTTGCCCTACTGTCTCCATCTTGCCCTACTGTAAAATATAATGCTTTTCAATGGGTTTTGCTATCTCTAGAGATTAAATGCTGATCAAAATAAAAATGCTTTTTTGAAATATGATTTTTTTTTTATTAATAAGCTCCTTATACCTTCTTTTTGTAAAAGAAAATACAATTATAATTACAAAAACTTTTTTCAAATTAAATTAAAAAATAATTCTATTCTATTTTGCACAAAGCGTGATCTGTTTGATAGGAACTCACGAAAGTGACAGCAAATGAAGCAGTTGAGGCAGCGACATTAACAGGATCTGAGGGGCCTATTCATCTAGTCTCACTTCAGCTTCATAAAGGAAATAAAATATCACAGATTGGGTCATTTCTACCCTCCAGCCTTTCCCTTTGGGGTAATTAAATACAGATATTGTGCCGAGATAAATGATTGCTTACAGTAATGGAGTCTCCCAAAGCAGCGATGACCTTAAAATCTGCCGGCCTCAATCTGTGAACTAAAAACGCCAAGTCCGGTTAATATCTCAATGTGTTATCCAAATGGGGCAAAATACAGAAACAACTGAGAACCAGGTAAATAGAGGAGAAATTAAAGTCTTATGGAACAAGGAAATGCTATTCCATGTTTATCAGGGCACTGATGTTCAATTACAATAATATATATATAAAAAAAAAAACAAATTCCCAATTACTCCCCATGCTTTTACTTTTCAGTTATGATTCAATATAATAATATAAACTAGCAGAAAGGGGGCTGTGTTACTTCCTATACTAAATAACTGATGATGATGTATAGTGTATATGTATAGTATAAAAAACAAAGGGCATTACTGTTCCTTTGTAAACAGATACTATATACCTTATTAAATGGCCCATTAAAGAATCTCATTAAACTGGAATATATATATATATCAGTAAATATTGCCCTTTTACATCCTTTCCCTTGAGCCGCCATTTTGTGATGGGCTGTGTGTTCCCTCAGAGATCACATGACCAGAAATAATGCAGCTCTAACTGTAACAGGAAGTAGTGTGGGAGCAAAAGAATTAGGCAGAGTTTTACATATGAGCTGTTTGTATGTATGTGACATATTTTTATAGAGACCTACATTGTATAGGAGTATAGTTTTACTTGCCCCGTTTATATAACGGTACCTTCTGCTGGTACCACTGGGCCCTGAATATGGACCCACCCTGAAGACATTTCTGATCCAGATAATGAAAACAAGGGCTTCCATATAATTACTACGGTTTTGTATTGATCGACATGCAGACGTGTTCTTTGCACAACTCACCAGAGGTCGGGATGGTGTCGGAAGGAGATAAATCTGTGCAGGTGAAATTAGAGCCAAAGACCTTTGTCTAGGGAAGTAGGAACAACAAAGAGATTACTGACCGCACCATAAATCTGCCCTGGTAATAGCGCAGTTACTGGCTTACACTGGGAGTACTGGGAAGCCAAGGGAACCGTGTAGCTTTCAGGTTAGATTACGTAAAACTACAATTCTAGATGCCAAACCTGGTTTTCCCAGAGACCCCCCTGCCGGAGCCCCAGGGGTTCATTTATTGCACAATCACAGCAGTGAATTCTAACAGTGGATCCCTTTTTCCCAAAATTTATGAAACTTTCCCATGACTCCCATCAGCTTGGGTCTAGTTAGGTGAAATTGCCTTGACCCATCACTCATCTTCATATTGTTGAATTTGCCCCAGGGGGCTACGGATCAAGCAGGAGGAAGAAAGTGGTGTCGGTTTGTCTGAGCTGTCCGTACCTGGGCGTTTTTCTCTTCATACAGTAGCATGTTACTGAGCGACTCGTAAGGGCTGTTCCTGTGAGTGCTGAGGTAAGGACCGGCCTGTAAGAACCACACAAAACCAAGTTATGAGAGAAACTATCTGTGTTCACCCCCTGTTTTAGTTCAACAGTAATAAACTGAATGCAGACACATAGAGGCATATTTATTACCATTGAAATTGCTAGGGAAGTTGCCCTTAGCAACCAATCAGCAATTAGATTTTAACAGCTACCTACAAGTTAAGGTGGCCATACACGTTAAGATAATTTCTCCTGATATCCCCACCTATGGGTGGGCGATATTGGGTAAATCTAGGCTAATTTGTATTAGAATGCCGGAATAGGCGCAGTCGGTTCGATATCTAAACGATTTCAGGCCAGATGTTGGTCGGGCATGCCTGTCCTTTGTGCCCCTACATGGGCCGATAAGCTGCAGAATCGGTCTAAGGATCCGATATCGGCAGTTACAATCGGCCCGTGTATGGCCACCTTTAGAAGACAAAAGCAAATTCTGATTGGTTGGGCAACATTACCATTGATGATTGTCTCCAGTGTTAATAAATCACCTCATTGCAAATTGGCCAGGGTAATTGTAACTAGCGAGGCCTAGGTGGAGACTATGGCTAATATGAAAGGTTCCTGGGGAATAAAGTCTTGAGAACAATAGTCAATTAGTTAATATTTAGCCCTTAACTCATAAAATGGGCAGAGATATAGGAAAATACATGTGTATCAATCATTCAGTCACATCTCCAACAATATCTAGCTCAGTTAATACATATTCACCCCAAATATACACTCTAACTGAGTTTCCAGCTGGGCTTTAAGGTGTATCTAGCAGAGCATTGGACATTCTCCTTAATTTTCACCCTAACTTAGACTGACCCCCACCTACCACTTCTCCAAGACCCCCAAGGTATTAGAACCACTGTTCTAGAGTATTTAACTGCCACAGGTTACAGGGATTGGGGGCTCAGCTGGATAATAAGGTTGACTAGATGTTCTTTTCAACACTGACCTGGACAGAGCACTGGAATTCGTAAGACTCCAAAGATGTATCAAGGGTCTGGAGATTTCCATAGTCCATCTGTAAGAGCAAAAAAAGTTTAACCCTACAAGGATCTTTGTACCTGCCCAGTATCAAATTGGTCTTTTGGCCCCTGAGCCAATCATTGTATCATATTCCGATTGGTTCCTCACTGGCCAGATAGGTACCTGGTCATCTCCTTGGACATATCAAAACCACTTTTTCCTTTAAATAATTAGTAAGGTCCTCTATTAGCTTATAACTAGTTTTTTGATACAGTTATAGAGTAAACTGAGAATCCGCCACCGCCACCATTTTCCAGAGAAACGCCAAACAGGTAAATAGAGCTGATAAGTAAATATCTTATATATCTTATCGTAATATACTAGTTGTGCCAACCCCAGACTGCTTTATCATCTCAGGGCATCGTCTGGGTGATCTATTGATCTGATAATTACTATCTCATTTATTATCTGCCCACAATCTGCTGATACATGTAATAAAGGCCGGGCTGTGACCTAAGATAATAGATGTAACTAATAAAACCAGAGATCAAAATAGACAAGTTAAATGTTGCAATAACAGATAAAATCAGTTACAAATTGTTCTACAGGAAATTCGTTTCATGTTCCCCCATCTGTGCATGAATATGACTGTTACCAACCCCTGTTGGGTTTGGGTTTATTTAATGTTTAAATGATTCCCTTTTTCTCTGTAATAATAAAACAGTACCTGTACTTGATCCCAACTAAGATATAATTACCCCTTATTGGGGGCAGAACAGCCCTATTGGGTTTATGTCATGGTTAAATGATTCCCTTTTCTCTGTAATAATAAAACAGTACCTGTACTTGATCCCAACTAAGATATAATTACCCCTTATTGGGGCAGAACAGCCCTATTGGGTTTATTTCATGGTTAAATGATTCCCTTTTCTCTGTAATAATAAAACAGTACCTGTACTTGATCCCAACTAAGATATAATTACCCCTTATTGGGGGCAGAACAGCCCTATTGGGTTTATTTCATGGTTAAATGATTCCCTTTTCTCTGTAATAATAAAACAGTACCTGTACTTGATCCCAACTAAGATATAATTACCCCTTATTGGGGCAGAACAGCCCTATTGGGTTTATTTAATGGTTAAATGATTCCCTTTTCTCTGTAATAATAAAACAGTACCTGTACTTGATCCCAACTAAGATATAATTACCCCTTATTGGGGGCAGAACAGCCCTATTGGGTTTATTTAATGGTTAAATGATTCCCTTTTCTCTGTAATAATAAAACAGTACCTGTACTTGATCCCAACTAAGATATAATTACCCCTTATTGGGGGCAGAACAGCCCTATTGGGTTTATGTCATGGTTAAATGATTCCCTTTTCTCTGTAATAATAAAACAGTACCTGTACTTGATCCCAACTAAGATATAATTACCCCTTATTGGGGGCAGAACAATCCTATTGGGTTTATTTCATGGTTAAATGATTCCCTTTTCTCTGTAATAATAAAACAGTACCTGTACTTGATCCCAACTAAGATATAATTACCCTTTATTGGGGGCAAAACAATGTTTGAATGATTTTGTATCAGACTTAAGGTATGGAGATCCAAATAACAGAAAGACCCCTTATCCAGAAAACCCCAGGTCCCGGGCACTCTGGATACCAGGTCCCATACCTGTACTATAAGATCTTTATGTAACTTTCAATGAATAATGCCTGGATTGGAGGAATGATTTAATACCATTTTGATGACGGGATGCAGCACCACGGTGAAGTCTTCCCTGGTGTCATATTGTCTAGAAAGTACCAGTCTTTCAAGGGCAACCTAAAGGGAGAGAAACAGCCAACAGCACTCAGTCAGAATCCCTGGAAAGCCCATTTCTCCCATCACTGTGGCAATAAAGCAAAATCACTTAACCTACATCATTAGAGCAAGTTCACCTTGAAATCCAGCGGCTCAGTAATTGGGTTGATCGGTTCACACGAGCGGCTAAGAAATGATTAACCCTTATGGTTCTGCCAATATAATGTCCCTCAGTGAGCTTGGGAGCTTAGAACTCACCAACTGATAAATACTCTTCTTACAAATCCCATAGGGATGAATAGAACGTGGGTGAGTTTTTATGTATTAAGTTCTAAACTCTCGTTTTTATAAATCTGCCCCTTAAATTTGGAAATGTTAGAATGGAACTTCATTATAATCACCAAAAAAAGTATCAAAATTTTGCACTTCGGACCTGGCGATATCTACTATTCAGTATAAGAAGTAGTATTTTTGTTATTTTTGGTAAAATCAGAGAAATAAATAACTGAAACAATGGTTATAATATATATATATATATCATACATAGTAGAGAGATATATATTATATGGCTTAAATGGCTCCCTCCAGTTCTTTAAAGCAAAGGCACATAAAATATAACACAAAATAAAATATATTCTAAATAATTACTCCCGACAAAAGCAATGTGTACTGAAGATACCAAATCATAATAATTCTATTAATAAAATTATACAATATATATATATACTGTATATATATGTACAATAGTTATACAGTATTATATAAACAGTTAAGCATATATATATATATATATATATAATATACATTCAAAAATATATATGGTCTGTTGGTTTGTCCCTGAGGAAGAGCACTGGTTGTGCTCGAAACGTTGGATATTTTTTAATTTGATACACTTTTTCTTTTGTATCAAGTCCCTGTGTGTGCAGCACTCTTTCTATTATATTTTTGTTTTTGACCTGCACCAAGGGCATTTGGACTTGTATAGGGTGTGCTCCTCCCTGTGTAACATATATATAAAAAAACTGGCTGAAGTGAATTTTCCGAGGGAACAAAGGGAACATTCCCTGAGTCTGATTTAGACAGAAATACACAGATAGAAAACACAATATAAAATGACATTGAACTTTGATGTTTACATTCATTGAAATAAATGCCATATTCTTATTATCGCCAACTCACGTTGACGCACACATATATCTGGGCCAAGGCTACAGTATCTCTGAATGTAAGGCAGTGCCTTTATCTCCTACAGATGGGATGGACGATAGGTTTTAGTCTCGTGCTTTATCAGATGGGGTCAGAGTGTGGGCCCTTGCCAGGAGATCAGATATGATAGTGCAGGCACAGAGAGATATTATCCTGGCTCTCATACCCTTGGGCAATAAAGTTATTCCCTACAAAGCTGGAGCTGGTTCTGAATGAGGCTCAGTGGCTCTGTGGACACTTATAAAAAGTGGGCAAATTATCACATGACTAATAATTCCAGCAAATCATTCTGGTCTCCTTTTGGGCTTTGGTCTGCCCCCATTGTTGACCTTTCCAAAAAGAATTAGGTATAATATAATAGTTTCAACACTGTGTATTTTCTCCTGCTATTATCAGTGAAGGTATGTAAAACTCAAGGGCCAGTTTAGGGAGATATCACCAATCTGTCAAACTTTGCCTAATTTATGGCTTCAGCTTTGATTGAAATGTTTTATTCTAACATATCTTCATTACAACCTTGACCTATTTGTCTCCCCATCACCTTCTCATATCCTTTTTGACCAATAAAACAATAACATTTGATTAGTGCCTTGAACCTGGAGAAACATCATCTATACAGATACTTTATACAGCTCCGAGACAGCTGTAGGCCATAGAAACTTATTTGATGTAATGGGTCCCCACATCCAAAAGGGTCTCCACACTACGGTTTCCATCTCAAGTTCAATGCTCTAATGTCTACTAACATATGTTTTGGTTACTACTTCAAGCCTTTCAGAACATTGAGGAGGTGGGTTGTTGCAACTTACTTTGATGGACCCAAATCCTTTTCACTCCCTACATAGAAACATGTTGAAGCTTTCTACAAAGGCAATTCCATCACTGATGGAAGCAGGTGTAGTAGTAGTTATCTACCCTTGGGGCTAGGGATTTTGCTGAGATCCCCCAACAAACCCAACAGTTCCCCTCTGGTGGCAATAACCTTTACATTTAAATCAGGGATTTTTAACTTATAGGCATTAACCCAGGTCTTTAGTGAGCCGCTATCACCTCTTTAATAAGAAATTTCTACTTAAAACAGAAAATAGTAAAAGCACAAGGTGCATACAGTAACTAGTTCTAAAATAAAGGGCACATTTACTAACATTTGTATTTTTTTCTCGGCAATTCGCATTTTTCTGTGCCAAAAACACATTTTTTTTGCCATTTATTATGCATTGTTTGGCTTGAAAAAAAAAGCCCATGGATTGATCGTAAGCAAATTCTCCCCCCTGTGTTACCCCTGCAAAGCTCCAGGCTATGACTTTATCATGACAATGGGGGATTCTTACCTGGAATGAAAAGCGGAACGTGGTTTTGGCGTAATTTGATGGTTTCCTGAAACAGTCACATGATTTCCTAAAATAAAATAAAATCCAATAAGACACCCTATATAGGAGCATTGTGCTGATCACTCAGTAAGTCTGATTAGTGTTTTCCCCAAAGTGGAGGCACAATTATTCTGTTACAAACTGGCTGGCAAAGCATACTGGGTATTCACTCTGGTAAGTCCATATGCCTTGGGCTTGCTGTAGACCAGTGATCCCCAACCAGTGGCTCGGGGGCAACATGTTGCTCCCCAACCCCTTGGATGTTGCTCTCAGTGCCCCCAAACCAGGGAGTTATTTTTGAATTCCTGACTTGGGGGCAAGTTTTGGTTGAATAAAAACAAGATTTCCTACCAAATAAAGCCCCCTGTAAGCTGATAGTGTGCACAGAGGCCCCTAATAGCCAATCACAGCCCTTATTTGGCTCCTCCATGAACTTTTATGGTGCTTGTGTTGCTCCCCAAGTCTTTTTATATTTGACTGTGGCTCACAAGTAAGAAAGTTGGGGACCCCTGGCTGTATAGTAAGGATATAGACCTAGAGACACATTGAGCTGATTATTAGGCAAAACCGTGATGTCCAAGAATAAAAAGCTGGTCCTTATATCAATAATTTATTATTGGTACAATACATTCATGGTGGTCCAATGATCACGACCAATAGCCATGTACTAACATTTCATCTTTCAAAGAAGCGTGTTGGCCAGTTCATGGTGCCCAGGCTACTAATGCCTGAAAACATGGACCCAATGTGCCATTACCCGTATCTATATAAAGCTTTTGCAACAGAATTATGTCCATTATTATTAAGTGAAGCTTTGTGAGTGTAAATCATTAGACAGTGTTGCTTACATAGAAACAGCAAGTTATTTAACTGGTGTGATTAAGCCAAAGCATTGCTTCAACCCAAGCAATAAGCCCGATGATATGGTCACACAAATACATATACAAATGCACTGATATGTTATCTTTATTGCAGTAGGGAGAGCAGATAGATGGGAACACTTCCCAGAAATCAATATCTCTGCTTGGCTTTCAAGTCTTGCGCAAAGAGGCCAGAAGCTTCTCAGGAGATATAAACACAGGTGTCGGGCCTGCAGCAAAGAAAGTACTCCCAGCAACTCCCAGCATTTCTTTGCCAAGGAGCTGCCATTGTTAACTTACACTTTAGATCATGTCACTGACAGATTGAGGGAAAATAAACAAACATACAAGAACAAAGCTGGGGGACCTTTAGTGCCACTGATGAAGAGTAACTAGCCCAACCGCCATTTCCAGTTTAACCCACATTAGATATATTGCCCAAGTCCTACCTGAGCTCAGCTTGGCTGGAATGAGACAGGTACAAGCCATTTAGCTCTGTTAAATCCACCAAATTCACAAATGTTCTTGGAAGCTACAGAAAAGGGAAAGGAAATAAAATCTAATAAATGAAAACTACCAACGCACAATAAGGCACATAACTGGGCCACTGTTAGCAAAGGTTCTGCAGGGGAGGGGCTGGGAAAATTGCTTACTTCTTGGTGTAGATAATCAAGAACCCTCTCCAACTTTTCGATGGTGGCTTCTGTGTGATCCATCTATGATAAAACAAAACAAGGAGAAGGTGGATATCATTGTCACTCAAATATCTGAGTAGTACCAGTGGGAAGTCATCAGAGGAACACTGGTACTTACAGGCAGGTCTGTGGTCAATATGGCAACACATATGCAAGATCCCATTGCCCAACGTTGTTCTAAAGCTCTCTAATGACCCTAATAGCCCTAATCAGTGTCTACATGACCCCAAAAGGTAGTTTAATAACTCCTCATGTTTTGGTGACCTTAGGTAAGTCATGTCATCTCCCTGCTCTACAGGCAACAAATTTCATAGAAGCGCATCATAGGTTATCATAGAAGCGCAACAAAAATATCCAGAATTCTTGAAGATAAAACCCAAAGCTTCAAAAGAAATGTAATTACCTTATTACAGAACTCACAAGGGTCCTCAGCAGTAACAAAGATGGCGATCATCTTCCAGTCATTGGCAAAGGACATCTAAAAAGAAAAGCAGCGTAATTACCAGACTGCTTGGGGATACCTACGAACCATTCTTGTAAGCACAATTAACAACTAAATTGTTTCCATTCTAGGTTGTCAGTGTGGGGGCATGAGGAATTTGGCAAAATATTACAGATTTTGACCCAATAAGAGGAGAATTTACCTGTCTTTGCTTCATGCTTTCCACCAGTTTCTTAGCTTCATCTAACAGGTTCCTGGCCATAAAAAAACATACAAGGGTTCATCTATAATAACCAAGGTTAAGGTCTACATAGAAGGTCCAGTTGGGCCTCACCAACCCTCAGAGAAACTGCTGTTACTTGAAAAATCATTAGAAAAAAAACAGAATTCAGTTATATTCTGTTTTTATTTTTAATTGTGGAGTAAAGATATATATTTGTTGACTTATCGCGCTTCTCCAGAAGATGCTGCCAAAGGATAGAAAGAAGAAGAGGGCTGGGCAAGTGATAAGGTTTGGACCCAAGGCCTTGCTGAGAGCCTGAAGAACTTACTCTTGTGGTGAAGGAGAAATACGGGAGGCTGAAGGCAGTTTTTGGCCCATGTCTGTAAAAAGAAGATCACAGAAACGCCATGTTGGAATCAAAACTTAAGGGACTTACCATCTAGTGAGGGGAAAATCGGCAGCTAAATCAGGATATCATGGGGCAAATACTTTACATTGATACTTACAGGATTCCACATCCCGGCTGGCCCTCTGCAATCCCTGCTCCAAGCTAAAGAAAGGCAACACTAGGTAAGCAGTGACACTTCCGGCAATGACAGTTATTAAAATACATTTTAAACCCTCCCATATCAGGGTGCCGCTAACATAAACTATAGGGAATCAGATATTGTGCTAAATACCCACCTCTGAAGTCTGTTATTTGCACCATCAGGATTCTGCAAAAAAAACACCAAGCTTCTTTAGTCATATGTGTTCTGTATATTCAGCCGGTGTTTTCCCTAAAGTGTCTCACAATGGTAACTAACTGCTAACAGGTTAAAATATCTGGAATGATCTTTCGTCTCCTGAGTAATGATATCCCTATGGGAAGAAAGTCCTTTGTGGCAGAGACAGAGGGTAAAATACTGGGAGTCGCCATTGGTTCTTACTAGGTCTGTCGAAATACAGGGTCATATTGAAACAATGTAGCAGAAGCCAACTGACTGCCAAGCAGGCCATGGATTGTAACATTTGGACCTTGTGTTTCCTATAATCAAAACATGGATTCAGGGTGAAGCAGCCATGTTGTTGGTACTTACCAGTTTCAAGCTTCTCAAAGTGGATAAAACTTTGATGTCCAAGGGGCTGAGAGAATGAACTGTCGATATAAAAAAGTATATATATATATATGAAATAAATATGTATATGGAAGTGGGTAGGTATTATGATGAGACTAATAGGAAATACTTTATATTACATATCTGGCAAATGAAGCTTGCCCTACTGTCTCCATCTTGCCCTACTGTCTCCATCTTGCCCTACTGTCTCCATCTTGCCCTACTGTCCCCATCTTGCCCTACTGTCTCCATACTGTCCTACTGTCTCCATCTTGCCCTATTGTCTCCATCTTGCCCTACTGTCCCCACCTTGCAATACTGTTTCCAAATTGTCCTACTGTCTCCATCTTGCCCTACTGTCCCCATCTTGCCCTACTGTCTCCATCTTGTCCTACTGTCTCCATCTTGTCCTACTGTCTCCATCTTGCAATACTGTTTCCAAATTGTCCTACTGTCTCCATCTTGTCCTACTGTCTCCATCTTGTCCTACGGTCTCCATCTTGCCCTACGGTCTCCATCTTGCCCTACGGTCTCCATCTTGCCTTACTGTCTCCATCTTGTCCTACTGTCTCCATCTTGCCCTACTGTCTCCATCTTGCCCTACTGTCTCCATCTTGCCCTACTGTCCCCATCTTGCCCTACTGTCTCCATCTTGCCCTACGGTCTCCATCTTGCCTTACTGTCTCCATCTTGTCCTACTGTCTCCATCTTGCCCTACTGTCCCCATCTTGCCCTACTGTCTCCATCTTGCCCTACGGTCTCCATCTTGCCTTACTGTCTCCATCTTGTCCTACTGTCTCCATCTTGTCCTACTGTCTCCATCTTGTCCTACTGTCCCCACCTTGTGTTATTGTCTCCTGCAGTGTCATCTTTTTGCTCAGCTATACCTTCAACCTCCCCATTCTTCCTTACTATACATGAGCTTTGTGGGGCCCCAGTATGTTCTGGACCTGGGTTAGCTCCCACTACTTCCTTCCTCCCATAAAGCCAGCTCTCATGGGACACGGCTACCAATTAAAATGCTATAACACCTCTAAACATGCAACTACAACTGCCAAAATACTTGACAACCGGCTTGGTAACCTACCTGATGCCGCACTCTGATCGGATCGCCTGTTGGTGTTTATGTCACAAGGGAACAGATATTTCTGCACAAAAAAACAGAGATTGCATTAAAAATGACAACATGTGCCATGCCCAACAAACTTAGTCTCGTGCTAGAGGATTCTGGGAGTTGGGGTTAGTAATTCTAATGAACTGAAGGTGCTGATTGTGTGAAAATGTGGAAAACTTTGTTGGTGCATCTGGGGCACTCTGGGCACACAGTCATTTATGGAGGGGAAAGGTGCATCTGTTTGTGCCAGATGCTTTGGGTAAAGTAATACTGATAATACTAAAGTGTATTATTCACTCATAAGACAGCAATTCATCTCCAACTTTCCCTGGTGATTAAAGAAGCCTCAGTAATTAGTCTGTGCCTAAACTGATAGTCGAGTTCCTCTGTAATTAGCAATTTACAGCAAGTCAATAACCCTTTGGCAAAAATGTGCTTGGCTGCCGTGACTCTGCTTTATCAGGTATCGGCTGTATGAGCCCCTGGCACAGAGAGTGGTCCCCTGGCACAGAGAGTGGTCCCCTGGCACAGAGAGTGGTCCCCTGGCACAGAGAGTGATCCCCTGGCACAGAGAGTGATCCCCTGGCACAGAGAGTGGCCCCCTGGCACAAAGAGTGATCCCCTGTCACAGAGAGTGATCCCCTGGCACAGAGAGTGGTCAATAACCCTTTGGCAAAAATGTGCTTGGCTGCCGTGACTCTGCTTTATCAGGTATCGGCTGTATGAGCCCCTGGCACAGAGAGTGGTCCCCTGGCACAGAGAGTGGTCCCCTGGCACAGAGAGTGGTCCCCTGGCACAGAGAGTGGTCCCCTGGCACAGAGAGTGATCCCCTGGCAGAGAGAGTGGCCCCCTGGCACAGAGAGCGATCCCCTGGCACAGAGAGCGATCCCCTGGCACAGAGAGCGGTCCCCTGGCACAGAGAGTGGTCCCCTGGCACAGAGAGTGGTCCCCTGGCACAGAGAGTGATCCCCTGGCACAGAGAGTGATCCCCTGGCACAGAGAGTGGTCCCCTGGCACAGAGAGCGATCCCCTGGCACAGAGAGTGGTCCCCTGGCACAGAGAGTGATCCCCTGGCACAGAGAGTGATCCCCTGGCACAGAGAGCGGTCCCCTGGCACAGAGAGCGATCCCCTGGCACAGAGAGTGGTTCCCTGGCACAGAGAGTGATCCCCTGGCACAGAGAGTGATCCCCTGGCACAGAGAGTGGCCCCCTGGCACAAAGAGTGATCCCCTGTCACAGAGAGTGATCCCCTGGCACAGAGAGTGGCCCCCTGGCACAGAGCAATCCCCTGGTACAGAGAGTGATCCCCTGGCACAGAGAGTGATCCCCTGGCACAGAGAGTGGCCCCCTGGCACAGAGCAATCCCCTGGTACAGAGAGTGATCCCCTGGCACAGAGAGTGATCCCCTGGCACAGAGAGTGATCCCCTGGCACAGAGAGTGGCCCCCTGGCACAAAGAGTGATCCCCTGTCACAGAGAGTGATCCCCTGGCACAGAGAGTGATCCCCTGGCACAGAGAGTGGCCCCCTGGCACAGAGAGTGATCCCCTGGCACAGAGAGTGGCCCCCTGGCACAGAGCAATCCCCTGGTACAGAGAGTGATCCCCTGGCACAGAGAGTGGCCCCCTGGCACAGAGCGATCCCCTGGTACAGAGAGTGATCCCCTGGCACAGAGCGATCCCCTGGTACAGAGAGTGGCCCCCTGGCACAGAGCGTGATCCCCTGGTACAGAGAGTGGTCCCCTGGCACAGAGAGTGGCCCCTGGCACAGAGAGTGGCCCCCTGGCACAGAGCGTGATCCCCCGGCACTGATATTCATGGAAATGAGTTTACTATTGGTTTAAAAACTATAAAACCACAAAAATCCAAATATTAATAAATACCCCCCATAGTGATAGGTGCTTCAATCTCCCTAAGACGAGAGCGCTGAGCAGTCACTCCAAAAAGAGAGTAGAAACTCCTATCGCTTTCCCGGTCATTTAACACCCCAAAAGATTGCCTCTGCACCCCATTGAAAATTTGCTGTGTTTGTGTTTTTCTTCTTAGCATTTATTTGTCTACTTCTCTCCATCAGATTAACAACGCAGCTTTGGGCAAGATTCAGGGACAAATTTACCAAATATTGGACTGGGGGCGTCCGGAAGGATTTTGGGCAGTGTGATCATTTCCCCATTTATCACTTTACCTTTTCTGACATTTTTCCCACAGTGGAATTGTTAAATCTGATCCAGTTGGTATTATTTTTAGGGATCAGTAATAAATCAGGGCCTGTTCATTGAGATTACCCTTAATATTCAGGTTTATATATGAGAATGTGTTTGCGAGACCCTTTATGGACAAGATGGACATCTTTGAATCTAGGAAAGGCCCATCCCGCTAATGGCCGTTGGGAATGATGAGATTTAATGGTTTCTGCCTGGTTCAGTCCACAAAGCTACAGACAAGAGTAAAGACACATCCTACACAGCCAATCCCAGGAGAGTTCCACTAATTAGAAACTGATATAATTAGATGTATTTACCGCATCGTTCTGCCCTTCGTCTCCAGTATTGGCTTTCAGTGCAGGGTTTCCTAAAAGCAAAGGAGAATTCCATGAATTTAATAGAAGACAGTAATATGTATGAGGGAATATAGAGCTTTATGAGGTTGCGCTACAAGAAGAACAACAACTACTACTACAATCAGTAGTGGGACTAATATCTTCCAGGCTTCATTTTCTTAGTACATATGTATAGAAACTATACAGGATACCCAGCAAAGTCCTCTCATTAGACAGATTTCTGTCCCTAATGTTATATGGCTTAGAAAAGGGGCATGAAATGTTAAAGCCACTCACCTATTCCCGGCACACAGTACTGGGCCCTTTTGAATAAGGAAACCTGAAGACATGGGATGGATTGGCGCCCAATGATAACAGTCTAGAATGTAACGGCATCCCCATTGTTTGCTATGTATGTCATTACATTACATTAACATTTATTTATAAAGCGCCAACATACCCCGCAGCGCTGTACAATAAGTGGGTTACATACATTGGACATACAGAGTAACATATAAAGCAACCAATAACCGATACAAGGGGTGAAGAGGGCCCTGCCCAAAAGAGCTTACACTCTACAAAAGAAAGCAACATATAACCTTATGGGAAACTGTGTTATAAAGGTGCTATAATGGTGAGCAGCAGCCCCGTGTGTGTTTGAGTTCTCTGCCTTTGTTCTGGGCAGTGACATTCCGGCGTTACTAGATGTTGTCACCAAAGTTCTTTATATTTGTAGATATTGTACAGAGACAACTATAGAGATACTTACTGCCCAACCCAACTATTTCTCCCAGTAACAACAGTAAATGAAAACAACATATTTGGGGGAAATGTAATAAAAAGTTTTAGGTTGGCTACTTGTCTAGTAACCCATAGCAACCCATAGCATTTAGTGATCTACCAGTATCCCTAAGCCACTTTTTCTTCTCCACATTAATTCTTCTCTCCAGTTATTGTGCCATATTCCCAATCCACTAGCACGTTCTTCCACTTCTACTCTTTATCCACAAATCCCCATCCCTCTGCCCATATTCACATTGGTCTCATTTCTTTATTAATTCTGCTCCTTCCCACCAGTCCCCTCGTCTCCTACCCATAATCCACCATCACTTTCTCTCCCTTTATCCTTATTTCTTCTTTTCTCTGCCCCTTTCTCTTCTGCCATTATTACTTCTTCCTGCATTAATAACATCTCCAAATCCATATTTACTGTATATAATTCCCTAATTCCAAACATTTCTTTCTACTTTTATAGAGATGTAAGTAAATTGATTAAGGAGATTGGAACCCGTTGTTGTGCCGGTGCCAAGGCAAATGGCGGCTAATGGAATAACAGCACCCATACAATTAGCAGAATGATAGTATTGCACATTAACGAGATATCCCTCATCCACTTAACTCTCCTGTTCATTTACCGCTGAGTGATTTCACTGGATTTAACCATTACTTATCGGTCTATAACTGAGAGATTTCAGTTTGTACTTCAAAGGAACATATCATATGGGATATCTGATAGGAAATCTGCATTAAAATTGGGGACATTCAGCAAACGAATCAAATTGACATGTAAAATAGTTCATTAATTTCGTTGACGCTCTATAAATCCATGGTAATAAAAATACATTGCCAAAATGTATTTAACTCTTTATAAGATGAACAGGGAGGTTTTGAATTCTATTGTTTTATTCCAATCATTTTTATTAGAAAATGATGATAAACAGGAAATAGTGATGAGCGAATCTGTCCCAATATTTCCAAAAAATTGGAAAAATTCATAAAATGCACTGAAGTCAATGGGCAGTTTTTCACAGTGACTTTTCCCATATCGCATAAATTTTGGGGGGCCATTAGAGTCTATGGGCATTTTTTTGCGGCGAAACCTGGAGAAACATTTCACTTATTGCTAATAGGAAACAAAAGTAATGTGTCCACATAGCAACAAAAATATACATTTTTCATACTTAATTCTGCATCAGGGCAGCTGAGTGTGGAGAATTGGAATTTCTTTTTTGAAATTTTTTAATGATTTTTATTTTTTGTTGTTAATTATCATTATAAAAAACTATAATAAATCTTCCCCTTCTGAGGCAAATATAAGACTAAGATTTTCGTGGATCTGTAGATCAGCTGGAAGCTAGGTATTGGTTCAGCAAGGTGCCACGTTGATGCCCCTTGTTCCCCCCCGCGCGTAGCATTTTAGCATCAGAGGCGGGCAAGTGGGGGCCCATTGATAGTGCAGAGAACGCATTTTTGGTTCAGAAAAAACGAAATTCCAGAAATTCAGAATTTCGGCTCTATAAGTTACCAGGAGCGCCTTTTCGCCCCCCCCCGGTAACTTACCAGGCCGTCAGTTACTTGAAGGGTAGGTTCACCTTTACATTAGCCAGTTCTAAGCAACCTTTCAATTGGTCGTCATTATTTATCTGTTATCGTTTCAGAATTATTTGCCTTCTTCGTTAAACTCTTTGCAGCTTTCAAATGGGGGTCACTGACCCCGGCAGCCAAACCCTATTGCTCTGTGAGGCTCCAGTTTTATTGTTATTGTTACTTTTTATTCCTTAACTTTCTATTCAGCCCCTCTCCTATTTATATACCTGTCTCTCATACACTCCCTGGTTGCTCAGGTAACTTGGACCTTAGCAACCAAACTCCTGAACTAAAAATGAAATAACTAAAAAACTACAAATAATGAAAAATGAAGACCAACTGCAAATTGTCTCAGAATATCACTCTCTACATCGTACTTAAGTAAGAAAGAAAACCTTGGACCTGAAGGATGAATCAGTTACTATGTTTTAGGGGGGGAAATTATGTGGCAGCATTTAAAATTTCAGGCTGGGGGGGAGCAGAATTAAAGGGGAACATTCCCACCTCTTACCTGTTACAGAGCACAGACAAAGGGCAAAGAGGAGGCAGAGGGTCCCAGGCAAATGATGCCCCATTTGGTCTCCTCGGTGCAGCCGGTTGCTATGGAACCTCACTGTGTGCAGAGTCCCAGAGAAGAAGACAACCTCCCTCCCTGCTAATGCCGCTTTTATAATTTTCCCTCCACTGATAACTCAGCCGCCATAAATGGTTGTTATCATTTTCACCTTTGAGTGCTCAAGCCCTGCTGCCCAATAAAACTGTGTAACCGGCACAAACATCTCAATGCCACTCTTGTAAAGTCTAATCTGACCAGATGGGCCCCTCCGGCCTGCCGCAATGTATCTCTGAAGGGGATTGGATGAGGCAAAAAATGTTAAAAAAAATGTTAAACAAAAAGTAACGGACGTGTCCTATCCGCCACCAATCTGCATGTTCCATAAAATACACAGACAGACAGGTCACGGGGTGGTTTAAAGGGGACCTGTCACCCAGACATAAAGGCTGTATAATAAAATTAAACATGCCCCGCCTCTATGTCTGCCCTTCTTAGATATCACCTATATGGCAAATGCATAAGATTTTGGGCTGTTTTGCCCCCAATAAGGGGTAATTATATCTTAGTTGGGATCAAGTACAGGTACTGTTTTATTATTACAGAGAAAAGGGAATCATTTAACCATGAAATAAACCCAATAGGGCTGTTCTGCCCCAATAAGGGGTAATTATATCTTAGTTGGGATCAAGTACAGGTACTGTTTTATTATTACAGAGAAAAGGGAATCATTTAACCATGAAATAAACCCAATAGGGCTGTTCTGCCCCCAATAAGGGGTAATTATATCTTAGTTGGGATCAAGTACAGGTACTGTTTTATTATTACAGAGAAAAGGGAATCATTTAACCATGAAATAAACCCAATAGGGCTGTTCTGCCCCAATAAGGGGTAATTATATCTTAGTTGGGATCAAGTACAGGTACTGTTTTATTATTACAGAGAAAAGGGAATCATTTAACCATGAAATAAACCCAATAGGGCTGTTCTGCCCCAATAAGGGGTAATTATATCTTAGTTGGGATCAAGTACAGGTACTGTTTTATTATTACAGAGAAAAGGGGATCATTTAACCATTAAATAAACCCAATAGGGCTGTTCTGCCCCCAATAAGGGGTAATTATATCTTAGTTGGGATCAAGTACAGGTACTGTTTTATTATTACAGAGAAAAGGGAATCATTTAACCATTAAATAAACCCAATAGGGCTGTTCTGCCCCCGATAAGGGGTAATTATATCTACTGAAAACCAGGTCAAAACTGGACAGGTGGCAACCCTAGAGACAGCCTTCCCATAATTCAAAGCTTTCTGGAGAGCAGGTTTCCATATAATGGATCTCATACCTGTATATGTTTTTTAATAACTTCATTTGTTTAGGTAGAACCTCTAACCTGAAATTGCTGGTTTGGAAAAAGTGAGGTTTTTTTGCCAGGTTTTGCCCAAGGTCAAATTTTCCAAAAATCTGCTCTAGAATTTTCCCAAGAGGTCTTTCACCTGGGGACAGACAGACGGACGTCATTATTATCGATTGCCTTCAACATTAACCAATACCTTGTACCCCCTCTATAGCAACCAAGATAGGGAACCTACCTATGAATATATTGGGCAGAAATAAACCATTTCTATGCTACCCGACTCATATCGCCCAGGTCTGTAGCCTCTTGTCCTACTTCCCTCAGTTCATGTACAATATCTGTATTACTTTAAAAGTAAACTACTGAAAATTATCAGAGAAGAATATCAGTCTCTTTTCTTTTTTATTATATTTACTGTCGCTGACAGATATCTGTATATAAGTTTCTCTTATTAATGTACAATAAAAAACCTTTTTTCGACATAAAGCGATGTTCATAGAAAATGACTTCTGCTCCCAGTGAGTTCTGCTGGTTCCTTTACAGAAACCTTTATTTTTATATAATTTTATTTTTATTAAACCAAATGAAATAATTCTGCACTGAATTCTCCAGAGTCCCAGCGAGGCAGGAAAGGGTTATGTTACTTATTAGATTCTACATCATCCTCTCTGTATAATGAACTTGTGGCAATAGGATGAGATGAACAGCAGTAAGAATAGAGGCTACTGTGCAAGGGGAGACAGTAGAGTAAGATAGAGACAGTAGGGCAAACATAGTGTCAGTAGGACATGATGGATATGGTAGGGCAAGATGGAGACAGTAGGACAAGATGGAGACAGTAGGACAAGATGGAGACAGTAGGGCAAGATGGAGACAGTAGGGCAAGATGGAGACAGTAGGGAAAGATGGAGACAGTAGGGCAAGATGGAGACAGTAGGACAAGATGGAGACAGTAGGGCAAGATGGAGACAGTAGGGCAAGATGGAGACAGTAGGACAAGATGGAAACAGTAGGGCAAGATGGAGACAGTAGGGCAAGATGGAGACAGTAGGGCAAGATGGAGACAGTAGGGCAAGATGGAGACAGTAGGACAAGATGGAGACAGTAGGGCAAAAATAGTGTCAGTAGGACACGATGGATATGGTAGGGCAAGATGGAGACAGTAGGACAAGATGGAGAGAGTAGGACAAGATGGAGACAGTAGGGCAAGAGGGAGACAGTAGGGCAAGATGGAGACAGTAGGACAAGATGGCGACAGTAGGGCAAAAATAGTGTCAGTAGGACAAGATGGATATGGTAGGGCAAGATGGAGACAGTAGGACAAAATGGAGACAGTAGGACAAGATGGAGACAGTAGGGCAAGATGGAGACAGTAGGACAAGATAGAGACAGTAGGGCAAGATAGAGACAGTAGGGCAAGATGGAAACAGTTGGGCAATATGGGGATAGTAGGACAAGATGGAGAAAGTAGGGCAAGATGACATCATTAGCGATAGATGGAGACAGGTATGACAGTGTGAAAGTAGGGCAAGATAGAGACAGTAGGACAAGATGGGGACAGTAGGACAAGATGGAGACAGTAGGGCAAGATGGAGACAGTAGGACAAGATGGAGACAGTAGGGCAAGATAGAGACAGTAGGACAAGATGGAGACAGTAGGGCAAGATAGAGACAGTAGGGCAAGATGGGGACAGTAGGACAAGATGGGGACAATAGGGCAAGATGGAGACAGTAGGGCAAGATGGGGACAGTAGGGCAAGATGGAGACAGTAGGACAAGATGGAGACAGTAGGGCAAGATGGAGACAGTAGGACAAGATGGAGACAGTAGGACAAGATGGAGACAGTAGGGCAAGATGGAGACAGTAGGGAAAGATGGAGACAGTAGGGCACTTTATGAATTAGTAGCCGGGAGTCTCTTTACTTTGTGCTCAGAAAACTCAAGCAGAGGTGACATCTAAACCTACAGCTTTGAGTTGTTGGTATGAGCAGCCTTGTTTCAGCGCTATAGTATGCTTTGTTTTAGCAGGTGTCCCTGAGATAAAAACCTTCAGTGGGGTGAAAAGTTGCCTTTATCTTGGCCGAGAGAAGATAAGTGACTTTGTCTCCTCCCGCCTGACTCCCTTTATCTTCAGCAAGAAAATGATATCTGGGAGTGGAGTAAAGGCATAGGCTGCATTCCCTTGTCTGGTAAACAAATATATTGCCCTGATTCTAAGGGCAATGGCACATAGGGTGGTTTAGAGTGTGTTATTACTGGGGCAATTAAAAGCTGTAAGGGTGGCCGATAAAACGTTCAAGAATCAGCCCCCGTTGATTTGATGGAAAGAAGAGCCGATCCAGTTGCTCCTCACGAAACCATTGCTGATCAACTCAACGGGGAGCAATCTCAAAAATGTAATAAGTAGAAATTTGAAATAAGAACAAAACCCTCTTGTTATTGTTGACGCAATCACCATGTACGTGTAGTATCTGACTACCCAACTCAAGCTGCCATATTGGCATTCCCACCCCCAATCTGTGCCAACCTGGATCCTGCCCCCCTCTCTGCTTCACTGTTTCAGATGGACCTGTTACTTTGGGTGACTGGGTGGAGGGTTTAAATCAGGTTTATGACCCATTTGAGTATTCAAAATCCACCCCAAGTGGTGTTCTCTGCAGCCGCCATTTTTATTTCTACTTCAACTTTGAACGTCAATGACATTGGACTTTCATTCTCCTGCAGGGATCCCCAACCAGTAACTCGGGGGCAACATATTACTCACCGCCCCCTTTGATGTTTTTTTTACATTTCTGACTTGGAGACAAGTCTTGGAAGCCCAGAGACAAGCAGAACCTCCTGCCGGCCAGCAGTCCCCTTGGGGCTACCCAATAGCCAATCACAGCCCTTATTTTCCATCCTCAAGGAACACACTGCCTCGCACACCCCAGTCCAACCCGGTTGTTTTTCATTGGACCTGAGCGGCATACTTTACTAAATATATATACAATTATCTCCTAGATAAGCCCCTTGGCGGAACACTCTAAAGGTCAATGTACTATGAGTTCAGCATCCAAACAAAACCATAGCGGTGAGTTTGTGTAGCGAGTCCCGGGCTCAGCGGGACAGAATGGGAAAGTCTGTTTTGTTTTACATTTATTTATATTTAAGTTTGAAAAATTGTACATTTTACTGAACATTTCCAATTCAATTCAGATTCATTCTATTGGCCGATATGTGGTCACATGTCTCCCTCTTTTTCTTAGAAAATTACAAAGTAAATACTAAGTAAACTCTGTAAATCATTACATTATTTCCCAGTGCAACCCAGGACTGTCCTCCAATCTCCTTCCCAGCATCCTCTGCACGAGAGACAAGCTGCAAGATAACTAAATATATAAATAGCAAATGCACATTTAGCATATCTGTTACCCCCACCTCCCATGTATAAGGAGCATAACCAAGATGCGTGACTTGCAGAAAGAAATGATAGACAGTCACTGCACTAAAAAGGTTGGTCAGAAAGTAAAGTTACATCTGAACTGGCAGTTTGATCAAACAGGAGAAATCTCTGCCTGACGACATATGCAGGGACGGAACTAGGGGAAGGCAGAAGAGGTGTGTGGCTAGGGGGCAATGTGGGGGGCCCAGGCATGTACCTCTTCTACTCCCCTAATCCATGTCCTGGTCCCCAGGGCCAGATTTGAAATTAGGGTGCCCCCTTTCAGCGCCCACCCACCTCATCCTAAATTTGCTCTGCCCTAGGCCTGGGTCTTTGTGGCCTCGCCACAAATCCGGGCCTGCTGGTCCCCCCATTGCTGGCTTATTGCTAGCTCTTGTGCGTTGGCACATCAAGACCCCCCCCCAGGGTGGGAATGTGATAGGAGGGGGCAGTGGGTCGTACAGCGGCTGAGGTGGCTGGCCGGGTTGCCCAGGGCACCTGGCTGGCTAGTCCCGGCACTAAACACACGTGCCAGAATTGGTAAATGTGGCCTATGCATGTGCCTAGGGCGGCAGTTTCTGGGGTGGGGGTTGTGATCCTTAGGTGTATATATATATATAGCTGGGGGTATGGGGGGATAGGGGGCGGCAGGCTCTGCGGAAGTGACATGGTACTGAGCGCTTCATGTTGCGCACTAGGGATGCACGGAATCCAGGATTCGGCCAACATTCTGAATCCAAGCTCCTGGCAGAACCGAAACCAAATCCTAAAAATCAATTGACTTTTTGTAATGTAAACACAGGAGTTGAAAGTGTTTTGCCGTGCGTTGCGTGCGCGGTGACATTTAACCCTTCCAAAACCTAATTAGCATGTTCTAATTAGGATTCGGTTAGGTATTCAGCTGAATCCTTTATGAAGGGGTTGGGGGTTCGGCAGAATCCAAAAAAATGGATTTGGTGCATCCCTATTCCGCACACAATGTAGGGGCTCATTTAGGTCCGGTGCCTGGGGCAGCACCAGATGTAAATACACCCCATGGTGCAACTGTACCATTATCATCCAATATTACTGCCCAACCAGCAAGAGAGATCTCTGCAAAGACAGATAATTGAATTTCCAGCCATGAAGGGCTTTCTGTTGATGGTTTCCCGTCCCAGATACCTGCCATCTTTGTAGGGGAAGGAGGTATGGCAGTGCTTGGGGTGCCATTACGTAATGTGCTTGGGGTGCCATTACGTAATGTGCTTGGGGTGCCAATACCCCCTGCCTCTCATTGCATATCATGTACGGGGGGTGTCTCTCACTGCCTATAATGTACTTTGGCAGGGTCGGACTGGGCTCGTTGGGCACTGGGAAAAAATCCGATGGGTCCGACTGGCCCAGACCCAATTCCCGCTGGAGCTCCCCGGGCTGCAGATCTCCCTCTCCCAACACACTTAGGGGAACCCCCGCACCCTGTATTTTGGGGGTGACAGTACCCACTTTTTCATACTGTGCAAATATGCCCTGGGGTGTCCCGTTTTACTTATACTGCTGTGTTATTCTATTAATTCACACCTTTAGAAGGGTGGGGTTTGAAGGGCGTGACCATATAAGTAGGCGTGATCTTTAAAACATGGCCCCACCAACCAAAACCATCTGCCTATGGCCTGACACTTAGGGCTTCCCATCTCACCATTAATGGCTGTACCGTGAGTTCGATCCCTGATGAGTCTGATCCGTGGAACAGTTGTTTATATGCAGAAGCGCATTTCACATTTGATTGAATGTCTAATTATCCCAGGAGCACATACCTGCAATGTATATTAATGACAATAAGGATCAAGAAGACATTTTGGTTCCCTGTTCCAAATTTTTAGAGCCTATAGTTTTATTAGGTACAATAATAACCCGAATATCTCTGTATTAGTAGAGGAAGATCTGGTTTCCATTTTGCTAATGTATACTCTATAAGCTGCGGTGGGACACTGATTGGAAGTGGGGGCATTAGTTTTAGGTGGGAGAAGGCTATGAAGGGGGCTGATATGGACCCGTGGAGCGGAGGAGTGGGAACGTGGCCATTTGGCCACCAAAGAAATCTGAGTCTCCCTGCCAGACAGTAGGTGAGGGGAAGGTACAAATACTGTATATTACAAGTTGCTGGATGTAATTTTATGAAATTGTTATTTATTTTCCAAGAGACTGGAGGGAGGAAGATTGTAGGGAAGATTATATGAAGGACAGATGATTATCAGAAAATGGAAGGTTACATTAGTTCAGGCAGGATAGAATAAGGTAAAGCAAACAAGGGAAAGTTGTGCTCATCTCTACAGTTTTAACCATTAGGTGGGGGAGTAATAAGGTAAACAACAAGAGCCCCTCTGCACCTCTGTAGGGCATTAACCCATTCTGTGCATTAAGCTACCAAGTAGTGATGGGCAAAATGTTTGCCAGGCATGGATTTGCAGCAAATTTCTGCGTTTCGCCATTGGCGGATTGTTTTGCGAAACAGATGAAAAAATTCGGGCAACACAAGAATAGCCGCGGGCGACAAATGAATAGTTGCGGGCGACAAAAGAATAGCCGCGGGCAACAAAAGAATAGCCGCGGGCAACAAAAGAATAGCCGTGGGCGACAAAAGAATAGCCTTGGGCGACAAAAGAATAGCCGTGGGTGACAAAAGAATAGCCGTGGGCGACAAAAGAATAGCCGTGGGCGACAAAAGAATAGCCGTGCGACAAAAGAATAGCCGCGGGCGACAAAAGAATAGCCGCGGGCGACAAAAGAATAGCCGCGGGCGACAAAAGAATAGCCGCGGGCGACAAAAGAATAGCCGTGGGCGACAAATGAATAGCTGTGCGACAAAAGAATAACCGTGGGCGACAATTTTTTTTGACATGCGACATTTTCGCCGTTTTGCAAATTTTTCGGGACAGATTCGCTCATCACTTCTACCAAGCAATGCCCTCCCCTTTAACCATTATCAACTAATAGGAGGACCCTGACCAAATAATGGACTTCAAAGGGGCTTAAGCCAAAAAGAAAGTCTGAAAATGACCAGTCTAGCCAGTTCAGGGGGGCAAAAAAATGGGGTTCATCACCATTAAGGGAGGGCTGTATGTAAAGAGCATTGGTCATGCAACTCTTTTTATAGAAAACAAATGGCAGGGTCGGAGCTGAGACCGAATAGACGGGAACAATAAGAGAATTCAAACGATTTTACTTCCGTGAGTAAATGTATCAGTTTCTATTATCATTCTCACCTTTGGGTACTGATCCAGGAATTATGTACCATAAAGTAATAAACGGAGCAAGTGATAATAAATGAAAGAAAGTCACCTTGGCAGGGACCGAAGCTTCTATATAGGTACAAACTGATTACTGATACCGGTTATCTCTCATGTTCTGCTCCTCCGCCAGTTATATCCAGCGCTGATCCCTTGTAGATTCGATTCACCCACCAACAAACTGATATTGTGCAGAATTGGAGCTAAAAATAATCCTGCTGAGCCATTGTACCCATAAGGCAACTCACAGTCACCCCAGTATGGCTATAGGGGTACCCAGGGCACAAATAAGCACTCACCCCAAATCCCCCCCTAACTGGCCTTCAGGCTGGGCCCCCTTAGCCCATAACAAGGTTACAGATATATAGAAACATTGGGGTAACAGTCACCCCGCTATAGTTCCAGGGGTATCCAGGGCACAAATAAGCACTCACCCCAAATCCCCCCCTAACTGGCCTTCAGGCTGGGCCCCCTTAGCCCATAACAAGGTTACAGATATATAGAAACATTGGGGTAACAGTCACCCCGCTATAGTTCCAGGGGTACCCAGGGCACAAATAAGCACTCACCCCAAATCCCCCCCTAACTGGCCTTCAGGCTGGGCCCCCTTAGCCCATAACAAGGTTACAGATATATAGAAACATTGGGGTAACAGTCACCCCGCTATAGTTCCAGGGGTACCCAGGGCACAAATAAGCACTCACCCCAAATCCCCCCCTAACTGGCCTTCAGGCTGGGCCCCCTTAGCCCATAACAAGGTTACAGATATATAGAAACATTGGGGTAACAGTCACCCTGCTATAGTTCCAGGGGTACCCAGGGCACAAATAAGCACTCACCCCAAATCTCCCCCTAACTGGCCTTCAGGCTGGGCCCCCTTAGCCCATAACAAGGTTACAGATATATAGAAACATTGGGGTAACAGTCACCCCGCTATAGTTCCAGGGGTACCCAGGGCACAAATAAGCACTCACCCCAAATCCCCCCCTAACTGGCCTTCAGGCTGGGCCCCCTTAGCCCATAACAAGGTTACAGATATATAGAAACATTGGGGTAACAGTCACCCCACTATAGTTCCAGGGGTACCCAGGGCACAAATAAGCACTCACCCCAAATCCCCCCCTAACTAGTTTCAAGTCTGGGCAATATATTTCCACTGCAGGGGGTTATGGGGCAGTTAGAGCCAATTCTCACCATAAGGAGTTTCCCATCAGTCTTTACTGCTTATTTTCTGTGAATAGTGAGACTTTTTTACACTTAATAAATGTACTATAAAAGCAGAGTTTTTCCCAGACCGGGAATAATAATATAAGAATGAGCTCAGCAAATGGGACATTTGGATTCCCTGCATCACAGAGAAAAAATCCATTAATAGGTGAAATGATACAGTGACTCTGGGCACAGGCTGCCACCTCCTGGTAAGAAGTAGGAACTGCA
Organism: Xenopus tropicalis; assembly: GCF_000004195.4. Taxonomy (NCBI): domain Eukaryota; kingdom Metazoa; phylum Chordata; class Amphibia; order Anura; family Pipidae; genus Xenopus; species Xenopus tropicalis. The sequence goes on along the minus strand of NC_030681.2, from coordinate 5,774,937 downwards.
GGCAACTAGCACTATAGACCTTTATGAATAAACGTGAGGTTCTTATTAATAACCAGAACAGCACAGTCCGGTACTGATGGGCCGGTACTGTTGGGCCGGTACTGATGGGCCGGTACTGTTGGGCCGGTACTGATGGGCCGGTACTGATGGGCCGGTACTGTTGGGCCGGTACTGTTGGGCCGGTACTGATGGGCCGGTACTGATGGGCCGGTACTGTTGGGCCGGTACTGATGGGCCGGTACTGATGGGCCGGTACTGATGGGACAAACCCAGTTCTTCTCTGAAGAGGAAGGGAAATAATGGAAAAACTATAAAACATAAATAATGAAAACCAATTGCAAAGTTGCTGGGAAGAGGCCATTTTGTAACATACTAAAGGTGAACCGCCCCTTTAAAAGTTGATTTTTGACTGACCCCTATTTCTAATTTTCTCCATTTAACCATTTTTTTTTAAGAAAGAGATTACTATCTCCACCTACAAGCTAATAGGGTTGAGGAGACCACCTCATACATATGCAAATAAGTCAAAGGAATTCTGGGACTAAATTCTTTACGACTCTTTACATTTACATGGGTTTATCCTATAGGCTAAAGTTCACCCACTGGGGTTTTTAAGCAAAAGCCAGGATAATAGCTGATCAAATTCCCACCTGCAAACCAGTTTTGCCCTTCTTGGGGCTCATCAGTAGCTCTCCATCTTTTGCCCAACTACTGCACATGCTCAGTCTGCTCTTGGCTGATGTCACTGAGCTTAGGGAGCGACTCACAATATCCTTCTTTCCCCTGCCTGCTTGCTCTAGTCACTGCCTGGTCACTATTAATCATGCATACAGGCCAACCAATCACAGTCCTGTCTGGCTGCTCCCTATAAAACTGAAGTCCTGCTCTGGCACTTTGAGCTTGGGGCGAGACTTTAGCTGAGCAAAGTGACTGGAACTTTTGTCACAGCTTCTGCCTCTGTTTCCAACCTCTGTAACTTATATTTGTAACTCAGCTCAGTATTTGGGATCATTACACGGGGGAAAGAGAAGCCCCACTAAGGATTCGGCTAAAGTCTCGCCCCAAGCTCAAAGTGCCAGAGCAGGACTTCAGTTTTATAGGGAGCAGCCAGACAGGACTGTGATTGGTTGGCCTGTATGCATGTTTAATAGTGACCAGGCAGTGACCAGACCAAGCAGGCAGGGGAAAGAAGGATATTGTGAGTCGCTCCCTAAGCTCAGTGACATCAGCCAAGAGCAGACTGAGCATGTGCAGTAGTTGGGCAAAAGATGGAGAGCTACTGTGGGCATCTTCAGGGGCATGGGGCTTTATTTCTATAGAGCTTTGGTGGCTTTGGGCTGGTACAGGGGCTCAAACACACAGCTAAACATTTCTACCCATAGTCTTTTTTTAAGACTTTAGTTCTCCTTTGAAAACCCAGTGGGTAAGCGTTAGCCTATAGGATAAACCCATATAAATGGGATTTTTCTAAGAGCCATAAGAAATTTGTTCCCAGAATCCCTCTGACTTAATCTCCACCTGGTAATTATGGGCCTATAAGTCTGACACCTGTAGTTAGCAGGTTATACGAAGGTTTGTTAAGGGGTCACATTTGAGATTATGTTCCGGAGAATGGCATTATGGGTAGGAATCAGTAGGGATTTATAGGAAGGACAGGTCATGTCAGACCAATTCAATTTAATTTTATGGGGAGGTTAGAAGGAAGTGGGAGGGGGGGGCAGTAGATGGTGTTTGTAGGGGGACAGAGAACTAAAAGATTGGGTACGGGGGGGGGTGCCAATTAGTCGGGTCCTACAAGGTTCTGTATTGGGTCCACTTTTATTCAATTTGTTTATTAATGACTTGGGGGCATTAAAAGTAACGCATTGTAAGTATACAGACCAGTTAATTCCATCCTGGATGTGGCACCTTGCAGCAGGATCTGGGCAAACTGGCAGTCTGGGCGGCTAAGTGGCAGCTGAGCTTTAGTGTGAATAAATGTCAGGTCCTGCCCCTGGGATGTCAGAATATCCCCCCACTTGTACCCTAATATTAATACTAAGCTGATAAAGGGAATGGGCTCAGTTATGGGGAAAGGCTGGCCCAGTTGGGATTGGTTACACTGGGGAAGGGGCAGTTAAGGGGGGGGGGTCACTATATATAAATATATAAGGGGGGGGCAGTAATGAAATAGAGAAAGTACAGGGAAGAGCGACTAAGCTGATAAAGGGAATGGGCTCAGTTATGGGGAAAGGCTGGCCCAGTTGGGATTGGTTACACTGGGGGGGGGCAGTTAAGGGGGGGGTCACTATATATAAATATATAAGGGGGGGCAGTAATGAAATAGAGAAAGTACAGGGAAGAGCGACTAAGCTGATAAAGGGAATGGGCTCAGTTATGGGGAAAGGCTGGCCCAGTTGGGATTGGTTACACTGGGGGGGGGGGGCAGTTAAGGGGGGGTCACTATATATAAATATATAAGGGGGGGGCAGTAATGAAATAGAGAAAGTACAGGGAAGAGCGACTAAGCTGATAAAGGGAATGGGCTCAGATGGGGAAAGGAAGGGGCAGTTAAGGGGGGGTCACTATATATAAATATATAAGGGGACCATATAATAAACTCTCTGATCCCTTAGTGACCTGCTGCCATAGTGACTGGCAGGTTTAGTTGCCCTTTAGTCCCTGCCAGTTGGGGAGAGTTTCCTACGGTTGCGCTGCTGCCATAGTGACTGGCAGGTTTAGTTGCCCTTTAGTCCCTGCCAGTTGGGGAGAGTTTCCTACGGTTGCGCTGCTGCCATAGTGACTGGCAGGTTTAGTTGCCCTTTAGTCCCTGCCAGTTGGGGAGAGTTTCCTACGGTTGCGCTGCTGCCATAGTGACTGGCAGGTTTAGTTGCCCTTTAGTCCCTGCCAGTTGGGGAGAGTTTCCTACGGTTTCGCTTATTCGCGTTTCTCGTGCCGCGACGCCCACAGGGATTTCTTTCTTTCGTTCTTACTTTTCACGCGAAGAGAAACAAAACTCAAAAGACTTTCTTTTCTTGGAAATGTTTCCTTAAATAGCGGCAAAGTGAGGTCACATTTACCCCCCCCAGCCCCCCCCCCCCTGGGCCCGTGACATCACAGGAAACGTTTAGCCAATCGCTCTCATTGCATCATTTCCAAAGAAATATTTTCGAAAATTCTCACTTTCTGTTACAGTAGAAATGTGCCTTTTGCCTAAAGGGGAACTTCACCTCTCAGATAACTTTTAGTATTACATTTTCTATTCCTAGCAACTTTGCAATTGGTCTTCATTTATTATTATTATTTTTTTTACAGTTTTTGAATAATTCGCTGTTTTATCTACATCTTTCCAGCTTTTCCATGGGGGTCACTGACCCCGGCAACCAAAAAACTCTACAATTTTATTTTCATTGTTACTTTTTATTCCTTATCTTTCCATTTAGTCGCGTTTTGATTCATACTCCAGTCTCTCATTCACGCCGCTGCCTGGTTGCTAAGGTAAACACGATCCTAGCAACCGTTGCTGCTGAAACGCCAAGCTTGAAAGCTGCTCAACATAAAGCTCAATAACTGAAAAACTACAAATAATAAAAAATGAAGACCAATTGCAAATTGTCTCAGAAAATCAATGTCTACCTATATAAAGTTAATTTCAAGGTGAACAACCCCTTTAATTACTGGGACTTTGCTTGCTGGGTTTCAGCCATCGTTCCTTAGATCCTCCCCTGTTCTTGTTAAACCTATCCAAGTCTCACCGGCACATACCTCTCCCCACTTAGCCCCGCCCCCTGCTGGAGTTTCACGCCCCCCCGCTGGAGTCTTGCACCCACCGCATCCCCCTCTCTGGCTGCAGGTAGGAAAGCAGTGGGTGGGGGGGTGATTTTTTCACTTCTATAGAGGAAGCAGACCCCCCCCATCCCCTGGGCCCCTTTGCAACCGCAGGGTCTGCTCCCTCTATAGTTACCCCACTGCTTATGGGGTGATATTTAGTGCATTCCCCCCCATAATTTCAGCATAATTGGGGGCCACAGGGGGACTGGGGCCATCTGCATCAGTAGATGCACTTATGCTCAGTTCAGCAGTGGGGGGATACAGAAGCATACCTCCCAACTGTCCCAATTTTCATGGGACAGTCCCTCTTTTGACAGCTCAACCGGCAGTCCTGGATTCTTACTGAAAAGTCCCTCATTTCCCCTTGATCTCCTGCACTGAAGCTAAAAAAGATACAAATTTAATGAAAAGTAGCTTTTGGCAGAGAGCCCAGAAATCTTAACGAGTGTCACGTGCACTTGGATACAGTGTTTCTCAGTTTTAATTAAATAAGGGGCTTTTGGCAGAGAGCCCAGAAAGGTAAAAAGAGCCCCCTGCACTGACATACAATTGTAACTAATAAGCTAAACAGGTCTCTTGGGGGAACTGAGACTCTCTTCCGTTTTCAAAATGTTGGGAGGTATGCAGAAGTGTAAGGTTGGAAGTTACTTTATTGAATGCTGTCAGTATGTAAAACTGACATATATATAGTATATATATACACTGTATTATTCCCTTAGGGTGCGCTGGTAAAGAAACACTTGCAATTCAATGCAAATACAGTTCATCACCACTAGATGGCAGTACACACTCAGTGCATAATGTTGGCAGGCCATTGTGCATAAGTAGAGATTCAGTCCCGTTTCGCTGAAAAATTCGTAAAAAATGCGGCTACCGCAAAACTTTTTTGACATGACTGTGACTTTTTTGACGCGATTGCAACGTTTTTTTCTGAACCAAAATATGTTAAAGAGCCCCACACAACCCAGAAACCCCTTATACCCCTGTCCCTGTAACCTGTTCCTTCAGTAAGTAGGAATAAATCCTATATTTATAGGCTGAAATCCAGCTGCAAAACCGTTCTACTCTTTCTGCATCAGTTCTAAGCCACTCTTTCTGTAGCCAGTTCTAAGCCACTCTTTCTGAAGCCAGTTCTAAGCCACTTTTCAATTGGTCTTCATTATTTATTTGTTATAGTTTTTGAAGTATTTGCCTTCTTTTTCTAATTTGTTTCTATTCAGCCCCTCTCCTATGCATATATCAGACTTTCATTTAAACCACACCCTGGTTGCTGTGGTCATTTGGATCCTAGCAACCAAATAGCTGCTGAAACTCCAAACAGGAGAGTTGCCGAACAAAAACTGAAATAATGAAAAAAATGAAGACCAATTGCAAATTGTCTCAGAATATCACTCTCTACATCATACTAAGAGTTAACTCAAAGGTAAACAACCCTCACTCTCATCCCTGCAGTTTCCCATGTTTGTTTCCTGAATAGCATAGTAATTTATCAATGAGGAAATAATCGAGTCGGGCAGGGCGGTGCTGCCATACACCCCACTCTCCCCTCCCCATACGGAGCCCATTGAGGCCCCACCTGTTCTCTCTCTGTGAGACTGACGTCAGTTCAGACCTCAGATTTGCATCCTTCCAGCGAGCGCAACGCACCGATTCCTGGAACTTCTGCCCAGGAGCATCCTGTGTTGTAACCCAGTGGGGCCCTGACTCAGCGCCGCGCCATTGTACTGGGTGCAGCCATCCCGGGGCCGGGTGAGTGGGTTCATAGGAAATGCAAATAGGCAGTAGAGCCCCCGACCTTTGTCTTCCCAGAAACCCAAACTGGGGCAATAACTCTACTTTGGGGGCAGAAACGCAACTCACAGATACTGAAGTGCCAGTAAATTGTGTGTTTGTGCAGCTGAGTATCTTCTCACTTCTCCCTATAGACCCCAAGTCCTTTATTCTCCCTCCATGGACCTACAGGCAAACATATATGTTCTGCAGGCCTGGACTGGGATTTAAAGGGGAACTAAACCCTGCGGCACAGCGCGGCTCAACCAAACGTTACTCAGCTGTTGCCGGACTACAAATCCCAGAATAATGTAACATATAATGAAGGGTGAGGCATGCTGGGAGCTGTAGTCCAGCAACATCAGGGTTGTATTCTTAAAGCAATATTGCCCAATAAAACTTTCCCCCAAATCCCCATTAAAATGCAAGAAATCCTTCAATGAGAATCCCAGCTGATAGTTAGATTGTAAGCTCTTCTGGACAAGGCTTGTATCAGTTATTATTAGTGTTTCTGTAAGTAATCACGTTTATTGTACAGCGCTGCGCAATATGTAGGCACTATATAGATGTGAGTTTATGTGTCAATGGTTTGTGCTCGATTCTCGACCCATTAAATTCTGACACCAGAATCGGATTGGGTTTGGCCGAATCCTGGATCCGCTGGATCGGTCGCAACACACAATGGAAGGCTCCAGGGAATGCTCCGCTGTATTCGGTCATGTCATTGGGTTCATTGCTGCCATTGATAGTGATTGCTGAAGGTATACTTCCCCTTTAAAGGCAGCCATCTTGTGCTAAATTAAGGGACTGGTGTCTCTCAAGAGACTGAGCCCAGTTACTATGAATAGAAGCAGAGGAGAAGTTTGAAGAGACTAATCCCCAACTAATGAAGTTTAGAGACGGCTGAGTAGAACTGCAAATACCCACATCGCTGGGAGGAAGATCTGATCTCTCCCCAAACTGCCCAAACTGGTTCTACTCCAGCGAGTCTGTCTGGGATCAGTCCTCTGGGGCAAGTTTGGGATTGGGGCAGTTATGGCTTTGTATAAGGGTTTGGTCTGCAGCGAATCTCTGTGATTGTATTTCCCTCACTGATACAGCAATGGGTCTGTTAGACTGGGGCCTATAGTAACAGTGGGATAATAGCCTCTGGGAAGGGACTGGGGCTGTGGGATAGCAGGTATAGTAGGGAGAGATGGTGCCTATAGTAGCAGTGGGGGGATAATAGCCTCTGGGAAGGGACTGGGGCTGTGGGATAGCAGGTATAGTAGGGAGAGATGGTGCCTATAGTAACAGTGGGGGGATAATAGCCTCTGGGAAGGGACTGGGGCTGTGGGATAGCAGGTATAGTAGGGAGAGATGGTGCCTATAGTAGCAGTGGGGGGATAATAGCCTCTGGGAAGGGACTGGGGCTGTGGGATAGCAGGTATAGTAGGGAGAGATGGTGCCTATAGTAACAGTGGGATAATAGCCTCTGGGAAGGGACTGGGGCTGTGGGATAGCAGGTATAGTAGGGAGAGATGGTGCCTATAGTAGCAGTGGGGGGATAATAGCCTCTGGGAAGGGACTGGGGCTGTGGGATAGCAGGTATAGTAGGGAGAGATGGTGCCTATAGTAACAGTGGGATAATAGCCTCTGGGAAGGGACTGGGGCTGTGGGATAGCAGGTATAGTAGGGAGAGATGGTGCCTATAGTAGCAGTGGGGGCGATAATAGCCTCTGGGAAGGCGACTGGGGCTGTGGATAGCAGGTATAGTAGGGAGAGATGGTGCCTATAGTAGCAGTTGGGGGGATAATAGCCTCTGGGAATGGGACTGGGACTGTGGGAAAGCAGGTATAGTAGGGAGAGATGGTGCCTATAGTAGCAGTGGGGATAATAGCCTCTGGGAAGGGACTGGGGCTGTGGGATAGCAGGTATAGTAGGAGAGATGGTGCCTATAGTAGCAGTGGGATAATAGCCTCTGGGAAGGGACTGGGGCTGTGGGATAGCAGGTATAGTAGGGAGAGATGGTGCCTATAGTAACAGTGGGATAATAGCCTCTGGGAAGGGACTGGGGCTGTGGATAGCAGGTATAGTAGGGAGAGATGGTGCCTATAGTAGCAGTGGGATAATAGCCTCTGGGAAGGGACTGGGGCTGTGGGATAGCAGGTATAGTAGGGAGAGATGGTGCCTATAGTAGCAGTGGGATAATAGCCTCTGGGAAGGGACTGGGGCTGTGGGGATAGCAGGTATAGTAGGGAGAGATGGTGCCTATAGTAGCAGTGGGGATAATAGCCTCTGGGAAGGGACTTGGGGCTGTGGGATAAGCAGGTATAGTAGGGAGAGATGGTGCCTATAGTAGCAGTGGGGGGATAATAGCCTCTGGGAAGGGACTGGGGCTGTGGGATAGCAGGTATATGTAGGGAGAGATGGTGCCTATAGTAGCAGTGGGGGATAATAGCCTCTGGGAAGGGACTGGGGCTGTGGGATAGCAGGTATAGTAGGGAGAGATGGTGCCTATAGTAGCAGTGGGGGATAATAGCCTCTGGGAAGGGACTGGGGCTGTGGGATAGCAGGTTATAGTAGGGAGAGATGGTGCCTATAGTAACAGTGGGGGGATAATAGCCTCTGGGAAGGGACTGGGGGCTGTGGGATAGCAGGTATAGTAGGGAGAGATGGTGCCTATAGTAGCAGTGGGGGATAATAGCCTCTGGGAAGGGACTGGGCTGTGGGATAGCAGGTATAGTAGGGAGAGATGGTGCCTATAGTAGCAGTGGGGGGATAATAGCCTCTGGGAAGGGACTGGGGCTGTGGGATAGCAGGTATAGTAGGGAGAGATGGTGCCTATAGTAGCAGTGGGGGGATAATAGCCTCTGGGAAGGGACTGGGGCTGTGGGATAGCAGGTATAGTAGGGAGAGATGGTGCCTATAGTAGCAGTGGGGGGATAATAGCCTCTGGGAAGGGACTGGGGCTGTGGGATAGCAGGTATAGTAGGGAGAGATGGTGCCTATAGTACTTATAAGCATACACAGGTGAGTATCAGTATCAGTTACTATTCTTGCTGCTACACAACCTTTGCTCCATTTCCCTTTATCTCTTGACAAAACACAGACACCCATGGCCGACACTGTTTGCTACAGAGACTGGCACTTCCCTTTGTGAGTGGAGAGGACATTTAAGGTCACACTGAGCTGGTTCTGATCTGCTGGACCCCAGAATAGTCTGTTGGATCAAACACAGCCCGTGGTAGGAGAGTGTAAAGGGGAAATAAAACTTGAAACCACAACTAAAAATGGAAGTGAAAATGGGTTATTTCGTGTAAAGGGACCCTGCCATGATATTTATGGGGCACTATTTATTTCTAAATGACCCTGTTACACAGCAAATAATTCCCTCTGCCATTTAACCTTTTATTCTTGTACCAACAAATGTATTTGTAGCTGTAATATTGGTGTGTAGGCGCCATCTCAGTGCCTTGTGCCTGAGTCTGAGCTTTCAGCCAGCGCTACACATTAGAACTGTCTATGAAGATTTTCATTCATCCAGGTCATGGTATATCTAGTATAAATAAATTTGAAGCAACTGGACTTGTTTAGTAATCATTGAAGACGTTTCACTACTCATCCGAGCAGCTTCTTCAGTTCAACTGACTGGTATGGGAAGTCCTCAGCATATATACTCTTCCACTAATCCAATCACAATGGCACTATGTAACTCTTCAGAAAGAGTTAGACCATCTACGCTTCAATCTCAGATGCAGACATCAGGGACTCACTCCTTGTAGCCTACGCCTGGGTTCCACCGTAAAAGGTCACAGAGCCAGCAATATCTTACAGAAGGCCCAAAAACATCTACTAAATGAACGGGTTAGACAGATCAACTTCACCATTGAGGCCCTTAAACAGAAAATTGAACAACTGAAACAGAGTCTGACAAAACAGCTACCTGATGTAACTCTGGAAAGGGTGGTTCAGTCCATTGAACATGCACAGATAGCCAACACATTAAGAGTAAGGAGAGGCAAATAAGCAAATTCACCAGCTTACTGTCACGTAGCAGCCGTTTGAGGACAGAAGAACTAACCTGGAGGCAGAAAGATGAGACATCCAAGAACACCAAAGATACATGGGTTAAGAACCTATCAGACAGGGTACTTACTCAGCCAGAAAAGGATGTGCTAGCCAAGGGGCTAAACTATGCAGTGACACCACAACACATCCCAGTGGTTGAGCTCATCACAGCCACAGAATCTGCCATCAATAACAACCATATAAAGGTGGAGGAAGCAGAACAACTCAGACTAAAAGTGTCAGCTGCATTGTCAAGTGCCAGAGCACCCCCCTCTAACCTTACTACACAAGAGAGGAGAGCTCTCACATCTCTCAGTAAGGACCCGAGCATCACCATCCTGCCAGCAGATAAAGGGCGATGCACAGTTGTGCTAAACACAACTGACTATCACTGCAAAATGACCTCGCTACTCAGTGATAGCAATACATATGAACCTTTAAGGAGAGACCCAAGCAGCAGTTACAAGAAAAAGGTGATAGATTGCCTACAACAACTTGAAAAGCAGGAAGCCATTGATCGAGCTTTATACCACCGCCTGTACCCCAGAGAAGCTACACCATGCTTATATGGACTCCCCAAGATACATAAAGATGGAGCACCACTCAGGCCTATTGTCAGCAGCATCAATTCAGTGACTTACAGCATTGCAAAATACTTGGCCAACATCTTAGCCCCATTGGTAGGTAAAACAGTGCATCATATCCAAAATGCCAAAGAGTTTGTCACCAATATTCAAGGAGTTAAACTAGAGGCAGAAGAAACGATGGTATCATATGATGTCACTTCACTGTTCACATGTATACCTACCACAGAGGCTACTGAGACTGTAAGAAATCGACTGCAGAAAGATAACACCCTCAGCAGCAGAACGAAACTCAGTCCCAACCAAGTATGTTTATTGTTAGATTTGTGCCTTAACACCACATACTTCAGATACAAGGACCAATTTTACAGGCAAAAACATGGCTGTGCAATGGGTTCACCAGTTTCTCCCATTGTAGCAAACTTGTATATGGAAGAAGTGGAAAGGAAGGCCCTACTCACATTCAATGGAACTACACCAAGTCACTGGTTCAGGTATGTAGATGACACGTGGGTTAAAATCAGATCCAACGAAGTGGCAGCCTTTTCAGAACACATTAACTCAGTGGACAACAACATCAAGTTCACAAGGGAGGATGTCCATGAGAACAAACTTGCTTTTTTGGACTGTTTGATATCCATTCAAGAGGGGGGTATCTTGAAAACAGAAGTATACAGGAAACCCACTCACACGGATCAATATCTGTTGTTCGATTCCCACCATCCGCTGGAACACAAACTGGGGGTCATTAGAACTCTACACCACAGGGCGGAAAGTGTAACAACTGATACAGAGTCCAAGGACAAGGAATGTAAACATCTCAGAGGAGCACTGAAAGCTTGTGGCTACCCAGACTGGGCCTTTGTCAAAACAAGAGCAACTAAGCCCAACAGGAACACCAAAAGGAATAACCGTCCTGAGGCAGAGAGAAGGCGCAATATAGTCACCCCATATGTAGCAGGAGTGTCGGAGAAACTCAGGAGAATTTTCAACAAACACCACATCCCTGTGTTTTTCAAACCTAGCAACACACTGAGACAAAAACTTGTACACCCAAAGGATCCAACACCAAAGGAAAAACAAAGCAATGTTGTATACGCAGTCCAGTGTAGCGAGGAGTGCACCGACCTTTACATTGGTGAGACAAAGCAACTGCTCTCCAAGCGAATGGCTCAGCATAGGAGTGCGAGCTCTACAGGCCAGGACTCTGCTGTCTTTCTACACCTAAAAGACAAGGGACACTCCTTTAAAAATAGCAATGTCCAAATTTTGGACAAAGAAGACCGCTGGTTTGAAAGAGGTGTAAAAGAGGCCATTCATGTCAAAGTGGAGAAACCATCCCTTAACAGAGGCGGGGGACTTCGACACCATCTGTCTGCTACATACAATGCTGTTCTAACATCTGTACCCCGGCAGTTTCACAACTCTTCACACATCCATTCATGCAACTCTAACAAGTAACACCTGTTTGAAGAGTTGCATGATACTTGGGTAATCCTTTCAAAGTAACTCCACAGCATTCACACCTCTGTGAGTTTCAGATGTCACCTTTCTGAAGAGTTACATAGTGCCATTGTGATTGGATTAGTGGAAGAGTATACAGTGGAGGAAATAATTATTTGACCCCTCACTGATTTTGTAAGTTTGTCCAATGACAAAGAAATGAAAAGTCTCAGAACAGTATCATTTCAATGGTAGGTTTAACAGTGGCAGATAGCACATCAAAAGGAAAATGGAAAAAATAACTTTAAATAAAAGATAGCAACTGATTTGCATTTCATTGAGTGAAATAAGTTTTTGAACCCCTATCAACCATTAAGAGTTCTGGCTCCCACAGAGTGGTTAGACACTTCTACTCAATTAGTCAACCTCATTAAGGACACCTGTCTTAACTAGTCACCTGTATAAAAGACACCTGTCCACAGAATCAATCAATCAAGCAGACTCCAAACTCTCCAACATGGGAAAGACCAAAGAGCTGCCCAAGGATGTCAGAGACAAAATTGTAGACCTGCACAAGGCTGGAATGGGCTACAAAACCATTAGCAAGAAGCTGGGAGAGAAGGTGACAACTGTTGGTGCGATTGTTCGAAAATGGAAGGAGCACAAAATGACCATCAATCGACCTCGCTCTGGGGCTCCACGCAAGATCTCACCTCGTGGGGTGTCAATGATTCTGAGAAAGGTGAAAAAGCATCCTAGAACTACACGGGAGGAGTTAGTTACTGACCTCAAATTAGCAGGGACCACAGTCACCAAGAAAACCATTGGAAACACAAGGTCCCCCTGCTCAAGAAGGCACATGTGCAGGCCTGAAGTTTGCCAATGAACACCTGAATGATTCTGTGAGTGACTGGGAGAAGGTGCTGTGGTCTGATGAGACCAAAATAGAGCTCTTTGGCATTAACTCAACTCGCTGTGTTTGGAGAAAGAAAGATACTGCCTATGACCCCCAAAACACCGTCCCCACCATCAAGCATGGGGGTGGAAACATTTTGCTTTGGGGGTGTTTTTCTGCTAAGGGCACAGGACAACTTATTCGCATTAACGGGAAAATGGACGGAGCCATGTATCGTGAAATCCTGAACGACAACCTCCTTCCCTCTGCCAGGAAACTGAAAATGGGTGGTGGATGGGTGTTCCAGCACGACAATGACCCAAAACATACAGCAAAGGCAACAAAGGAGTGGCTCAAGAAGAAGCACATTAAGGTCATGGAGTGGCCTAGTCAGTCTCCGGACCTTAATCCAATAGAAAACCTATGGAGGGAGCTCAAGCTCAGAGTTGCACAGAGACAGAAACCTTAGGGATTTAGAGATGATCTGCAAAGAGGAGTGGGACCAACATTCCTCCTAAAATGGGCGCAAACTTGCTCATCAATTACAAGAAACGTTTGGCCTCTGTGCTTGCAAACAAGGGTTTTTCCACTAAGTATTAAGTCTTTTTTTGTTAGAGGGTTCAAAAACTTATTTCACTCAATGAAATGCAAATCAGTTGCTATCTTTTATTTAAAGTTATTTTTTCCATTTTCCTTTTGATGTGCTATCTGCCACTGTTAAACCTACCATTGAAATGATACTGTTCTGAGACTTTTCATTTCTTTGTCATTGGACAAACTTACAAAATCAGTGAGGGGTCAAATAATTATTTCCTCCACTGTATATGCTGAGGACTTCCCATACCAGTCAGTTGAACTGAAGAAGCTGCTCGGATGAGTAGTGAAACGTCTTCAATGATTACTAAACAAGTCCAGTTGCTTCAAATTTATTTATACTAGATACCCATTAGAACTGCTTTCAGCTAACCTATTGTTTCTCCTACTCCCATGTAACTGGAGGAGTCCCAAGCCGGACTTGGATTTCTTACTATTGAGTGCTATTCTGATACCTACTGGGAGCTGCTATCTTGCTCCCTTCCCATTGTTCTGCTGATCGGCTGCTGGGGGGGAGGGGGGGATATCACTCCAACTTGCAGCACAGCAGTAAAGTGTGAGTGAAGTTTATCAGAGCACAGGTTACATGGCTGTGGCACCCTGGGAAATGAAGAATTCCCAAACCAAGGGGATTTATATGAAGTTGCTCCCCCCTTTGCTGCTATAACAGTCTCCACTGTTCTGGGAAGGTTCCCGCTCCATGTTTAGTTGCACGTCTCTACATTTTGGAAGTCTAAACTGCATTGCATACTCCAGGTGAGTCCTTATTGGGCAACTATAGAGAAATGTAGTAATTATTATTATTATTATTGGTGTGGTGGCTAATGAGCCCAAGATATGTGCAGCACACTGACACCTTGTCTGCATCCCTCAACCATTCCCCACTATATAATACAGTAATTGGCTTTAACAGCGACAGCTTGACTCTGCCTAGAGTTGCACCGTCTGTTATCCACAATAACCCCCAAATGTCAAAACCGTATAAAAGGACACAGCGTTTGTGTTGATAATAGCTTTTCAAAGGATGCCTGATAAACAGTTCCTCTCTGATCCCCCCCATTGTAAGCAGCAGTCCTGCCCTGCTTTATGGCTGAGATTCTAGCTATCTGTATAACAGAGCATTCTGTCACAGTGGCACAGATCCTATCTGATCCCCCCATTGTAAGCAGCAGTCCTGCCCTGCTTTATGGCTGAGATTCTAGCTATCTGTATAACAGAGCATTCTGTCACAGTGGCACAGATCCTATCTGATCCCCCCCCCATTGTAAGCAGCAGTCCTGCCCTGCTTTATGGCTGAGATTCTAGCTATCTGTATAACAGAGCATTCTGTCACAGTGGCACAGATCCTATCTGATCCCCCCCATTGTAAGCAGCAGTCCTGCCCTGCTTTATGGCTGAGATTCTAGCTATCTGTATAACAGAGCATTCTGTCACAGTGGCACAGATCCTATCTGACCCCCCCCCCATTGTAAGCAGCAGTCCTGCCCTGCTTTATGGCTGAGATTCTAGCTATCTGTATAACAGAGCATTCTGTCACAGTGGCACAGATCCTATCTGATCCCCCCCCATTGTAAGCAGCAGTCCTGCCCTGCTTTATGGCTGAGATTCTAGCTATCTGTATAACAGAGCATTCTGTCACAGTGGCACAGATCCTATCTGATCCCCATTGTAAGCAGCAGTCCTGCCCTGCTTTATGGCTGAGATTCTAGCTATCTGTATAACAGAGCATTCTGTCACAGTGGCACAGATCCTATCTGATCCCCCCATTGTAAGCAGCAGTCCTGCCCTGCTTTATGGCTGAGATTCTAGCTATCTGTATAACAGAGCATTCTGTCACAGTGGCACAGATCCTATCTGATCCCCCCCATTGTAAGCAGCAGTCCTGCCCTGCTTTATGGCTGAGATTCTAGCTATCTGTATAACAGAGCATTCTGTCACAGTGGCACAGATCCTATCTGATCCCCCCATTGTAAGCAGCAGTCCTGCCCTGCTTTATGGCTGAGATTCTAGCTATCTGTATAACAGAGCATTCTGTCACAGTGGCACAGATCCTATCTGATCCCCCCATTGTAAGCAGCAGTCCTGCCCTGCTTTATGGCTGAGATTCTAGTTATCTGTATAACAGAGCATTCTGTCACAGTGGCACAGATCCTAATGTAAAAAAAGACAATCACGACTGAAGTTTATTTTTAAAATACATTTTATTTTAGATAAATAAAGAAAAAAAAAAAGACAAAAAAAACACAACATAAACATCAACTAAGGTGTAAGCGACAATATCAGCCAAGTAATTCCAATCGTTACAGATTTCTGATTCTAGTGTATGCAAGTGTTGCCCCCCGACCCCCCCCCCCCCCCCGGTGAGGGCAAAGCCAGGGGGTAACAGGACACAGACCTCTTTTATATAAATCAAAAAAAAAAAAAAAGAATCTAAGAAACAGGCGCTACTAATGTCATTTACCAACCGGAGAGTATAAAATATATACACACACAATAAAGCTGGCACTTGGGTAGAACCGCGCACCGACCTGCAGTAAATATTCTGGTTCCCTGAAGGCACCGCGGCCCCCGGCGCAAAGGGCAGGAACCCCCCCCCCCCCCACGGTTTCACTTCCACTCGTGTCATTGGTCGCCCCTCGCTCATTCCCTTTCCAACAACTGGGCCCGGCGGAACCGCCTCGGTGACTTTATGTCACACGTTGGATTCAAGCGAGGCCACAAGCGCCATTTGGGGGCGCCATTTGCAGTATTTGCTTTCTTACGGTAAGAATTAATAGGAAGCTTTGCCAGCAAAGTCAATGTTAGCGTCGGTATCAGTCAACCCTTAATGGGTCTGTTCAGCTTTAAGTATATTATAGAACAGGGGTCCTCAAGCTTTTTAAACAGGGGGGGCCAGTTCACGGTCCCTCAGACTGTTGGGGGGCCGGACTATAGTTAGTCTTCAACTATCTAGGACACTGTTACACGACGTACTGGGGCTCCAGGGCCACGCTGAGGCAGACCGGTAGTAGCCAGGGGTGAGGATGCAGTGTGGGCGGGGGGCAGGGTTGGACTGGTGGGCCCCGGCTCTAGTGGGCCCCGGTGGCCCAGACCCGACCCTTGCTGGCGCTCCCCCTGCCCGACTGCTCCTCCTCTGATGTGTTAAATGTACATGCTCGGGGGAGGACGTCGGGTGGGGGGCCCTGCGAGGGGGGTTAGGGGGGCCCCTGTGGGAGGCAGGTTGGTTAGGGGATGCGGCTGGCGGGGGCACATGCAGGGTCCCTGGGGCGAGAGCCACGGTGGGCCCTTCACCCCCCAGTCCAACCCAGGTAAATGACCTTGGGAGGCCGTAGGCCATAGTTTGAGGACCCCTGTTATAGAATATCCAATTCTAAGCAACTTTTCAATTGGTCTTTATTATTAATTATTTATCGCTTTTGAACTGCCTTCTTCTAACTGGAAGCTTTCAAACGGGAAGGGGGTCACTGACCCCGGCAACCAAAAAAACTATTGCTCTGCGAGGCTCTAGTTTTATTGTTACTTTTCATAACTTCTTTTTCTATTCAGCTCCTCTCCTATTCATCTACCGGCCTCTCATTCAAACCACCCCCCCCTCTGTTGCTAAGGTAATTTGGAACCTAGCAACCAGATAGCTGCTCAAATGCTAAACTTAAGAGCTGCTGAACAGAAAATGGATAAAAGAATAGAAATAACAAAGACCAATTGCAAATTGTCTGAAAGACCACAACAAAGGGGAGTTATATTCAATTAAGGGGACATTTCTGCACGGGGGTAGATACGGTATTAATAAAAAAGCTATGGCTGTTTAGGGACAATATGGAGTAGTGTAATACTTTGCGGGGTTCCCAGTGATGCTAAGCCCCCCCCCAAAAAAAGGCAGCTGAAGGTTCCCGCCCCCTATGAAAGCACCAGGTTCTACGGATTCCTGGAAGAACATTCTGCGGATACATTAATAACAGGGACTGCTAGGTTGGGGGGTTGAAGTTACCCCCAAGTTACCAGCATTCTGAATCTCAGGGTCTCGGGGGGTGTGGCCGCCATATTACATCACATGACAAGTTGGGCCTCCATTTTGGTCCCCGGCCGACGGCTTCCCATTGTACTAAGTGCGCGAGAATACTGAGAAATACACCATAAATCACTATTGTAGCGGAGGGATCATTACACAGAGACCTAAGGAAACGAATGACAATGTATATCGTAATGCTAAAAAAAATACCCCCATCAGCCACCGGGGGGCCCCCTAGAGCCCCGCCCGGCTGTACATCAAGAATAAACCCCCAAACATGTAAACATATCATAATAAATAAGGAATAAAATTAAAAAGCTCCCAAAATACACAAAAACCATTGATGTTTTTTTTCTTTTCTCTTTTGAAAATAGTGAAATCGACTGAACTCTTGGAATTGTGGATTATTATAATAAATAGGTTGTTTTAGTTTTATGTTTTTCACCGCTGGGGGAGGAGACAGAGAGACACTTGGGGGGGGGGGGAACAAAAAGGATTTTTAAGACCATTCGGAGCCATAGTTGCTCCCATAGCAGATCCTGGGGGGGGTCCCAGTTCAAAAATACGACAATAAACTGGTGTAAGTGGTGAGAATATTGGCTATTAACTCTTTGGTTTCCTCCCTGGGTGCAACACTGCTGGTGGGTGGGATTAGGACTAGTTACCCTTTATTCCAGATCATAAAATACTCAGTGATCTGCTACAAAGGTAACAAAGCTTCGTCTTGATAGATATGGCTTTTAAAATGTAATATATTTATCTGAGTCTATAATTTGTGGTTGTACTTGCCCTTTATTGGCTTCCCTTCCATAACCAGACACCGTATAAGACTTGAGTTTCTTCTATGTCAACTGATCTTTTCTTTTCGTTATACAGTTAATGCAGATGTGAAAAGGAAAGCTTTCAAGAATCTTGAACCCAGCTTCTTAAAGGACAAGTTAACCCCCAAAAATATTTTTTTTTCTTTTATCAGGCAAAAGATGATATTTTGGGTTGACTTGTCCTTTAAACCCAAGGGTCTGCTACAAACCATCCAGACGCAGTTTTTGTAAACAACTAACACAAGTACCTTGGCATTAGCTCCTCAACCCACCCTGCCCACGGATCTATGGCTTAGGGGCCCCAGCAAACACCCCTACACTTCGCAGCAGGATTTAGGGAAAATATAAATATATATATTGTTTTTTTAAACGGGGTAAATTGACGATTGAAAGATATAAAAGATTGTTATTTTCATTTCTAAAAAAATCTTTCATGATAACATTTATTATGTTATAGAATGTACTATCCCTAGCAACTTTGCAATTGGTCTTCATTTTTTATTTATTATTGTTATTTATAATATTTTATTTATAATTATTTGTCTTTGTTGTAACTTTGTATCCCTTACCTTTTTATTTAGTCCCTCTTCTATTCATATTCCAGCCTCTCATTCACGCCACTGCCTGGTTGCTAAGGTAAACAAGACCCTAGCAACCAGATAGCTGCCAAATAATATTTATTTATAATTATTTGTCTTTGTTGTAACTTTGTATCCCTTATCTTTTTATTTAGTCCCTCTTCTATTCATATTCCAGCCTCTCATTCATGCCACTGCCTGGTTGCTAAGGTAAACAAGACCCTAGCAACCAGATAGCTGCCAAATAAAATTTTATTTATAATTATTTGTCTTTGTTGTAACTTTGTATCCCTTATCTTTTTATTTAGTCCCTCTTCTATTCATATTCCAGCCTCTCATTCATGCCGCTGCCTGGTTGCTAATGTAAACAAGACCCTAGCAACCAGATAGCTGCTGAACTAAATGCTAAATAACTGTAAAACTACAGCAGATAAAAAATGAAGACCAATTGCAAATTGTCTCAGAATATCACTGTCTACATCATAATAAAAGTTAATTTCATAGCCCCCGCATCTGTATTCATATGATTATAACAAATCACCAATAGATTTAGGGGATACCTAGCACCTTTTGAAGTGTTTTTTCAGTTTTACTAGGGATGTAATACTATGGGTTTCTCACATATAAGAAACAGATTTTTATTTTTTTTTCCTACTGCGTCCGCATCAAATAGCAAAAATTCAGTATAAAGCAGAGACACAAATTGTCTGTAATTGTTCAGCAGGGTCAGAAATCTCCCAATATCAAATGGTGACCCCCCAACAGATAATCACTACCCCCCAAAATCATTACGGAGACAATGGGAACTCAACAAATATTAAAAAATATAAATATATATTGGGTTGTTCACCTTTAAATTAACATTTAGTATGCTGTACAGAGACACTTTGCAGTTGGTCTTCCTTTTTTATGATGGGTGGTTTTTGAATTATTAAGCTTTTGTTTGGCAGCTCTACAGTTTGAAAATTTAACAGCTATCTTGTTGCTAGGGTTCGAATTACCCTAGCAACCGAGCAGGCATGTGTGTAAGCCATTAGAATATGAACAGGAAAGGGGCGGAATAGAAAGATAAGTAATAAACTATAACAATAACAAAATTGGACCCTTGTAGAGCAACAGATTTTTGGCTTCTGGGGTTCTAGAGTGGCAAATAATTCAAAAACAATTAAAAAAATGAGGACCAATTGAAAAATTGCTAGGAATAGGCCATTCTATAACGTACCAAAAGTTAATTTGAAGGTGAACCTCCCCTTTATATTTCAAATTGTTTGTCTTTAACAAATGATTGTTTGTCCTTTCCCCATCCCCCAAATACATTACGGAGACAATGGCAACTCAACAAATTGTTATTCTCATTGGAAATTAACGGCGACTCGTCGGACTCATCTGGGCTCAGTGACGGGTACAAACTCGGGAATGATATACCCAATGGCTGCTCAGATAACAAAGAGGAAAAGGAATAAAGAAAAGCTTTGAATGAAGAACCAATAAAAGGAAGCTTAGCAAGAACCTTTGTGCCAATCAGTGCCAATTAGTGCCAATTATGTGCTTCGTTTAAAGGTCAAGTGACCCTGAACGTGTATTACAGTGATGGGCGACTATCCCCACTGTGCGTCTGGCACTCATTTGTGCATAAATGTAGATGGGGGGGGGGGCTCCTACGTGACAAAAGCCTCTTTTTGTTAGTTTCTGGGGTCCCTGTTACGGTAATTAGCCATTGGTGGGGACTCCATCACTTGGATCATATCTAATGGTTCGCCCTGAAGTGGGGGGTACATAGCGGCTACCCATCTCGCTACATGGTTACATTCTACCGGCACCGTCCCTTTATAGACCTGTATCCACTCATTAAATAAGATCTGAAGCTCTTTCTTTTTGCTTATTATTCTGCCCCCCCGCCCCACCGACCCGTTGGAATAACACATTCTACGACTTATTGCATTGTGCTTAGTAACATAAAAAGGCATCTGAAGACCCTAAAGTCTTATGTGCATAATCCCGTCAGCTCCGGGGCACTCGGGGGGGTAACCAGCCCCGGCACGGGGAACCCAAAAACAAAAAAAAAGTAGAAGAACTGGTCACGACACCACGAATTCCGCGCGTCTAATGGAACAGAATTCACTGGACCGCGGCGGAGAGAGAATCCGTTCTATCCCTCTATGGCTTGTCGAGCGTATTTGCGTCGTTGCAAAAGGTTCTGAACTCCGAATCCAAAAGGCACGAGGGGCGATGACATATTGCCAACAATATTTTTTTCTTTGCCCATATCCAAAAAGTTGAGAGTTTCAGGGAATCTGCCCCAAAAGCGGTCTTTGGCACTGTATAAGCTCCGTACCCGTTGGAGTGTAGCCGCCATTTGTGAAGCCATCTTCTCAACCGACCAACGTGATTTGGCAAAAGGCCGACGGGATGGTGTTCATGTTGGGAAATGCAAGTTTCACAATTGAAAAACAAAAACACAATAATAAATTCGGTACCTTCATCCAGTGAAGAATAACCCCCCCCCTCTCTATAAGAAGAGGCGATTCCATTAAAGTGCCCTCAGAACAATGAAAATCAATCCTCTACCACAAAGACTGGATGAAATGTCTTGGGTACCCCGATGAATGAGAAAGGATTCAAAACATGAGGTTGGTATCTGTATGAAGGAATGCAAGCTTGATCGTCAGCTCTGCGGCCGAGCAGATCCCAGGCCACGTTGGAGCGCGGTATCCAGTTTAAACGTTGAACTTGTTCTGAAAATACAATCATACTCTTGGTAGGGAAGATCCCGCCCAACCAGCCGGTTCCCTTTTTGTTCCTTAAGAAGTTCTACAGTGATGGTTACAAAGCCAGGAGGGTGGGCGAGTTCAACGAATCGGACGATTGGTCGCCGCTGCTGCTGCTCCGACGGTGGGCTTTGGAACAAGATTCCGAAGGGGAGGTTGAAGAATCTTGGTCCAGGACACTTGGGTAGGTGAAGACAAGGTTGGAGGTGTTGGGGGTGGAGGGGGGCGTCGATGACATAACGACGGGAGTGTTGAGCGGCTCCTCGTTGAAGAAACCTCCGGCGATGTTGATTGGTT
The DNA here is from genome assembly GCF_000004195.4 of Xenopus tropicalis. NCBI lineage: Eukaryota > Metazoa > Chordata > Amphibia > Anura > Pipidae > Xenopus > Xenopus tropicalis. The sequence goes on along the minus strand of NC_030681.2, from coordinate 5,753,318 downwards.
TTATGACGGAGCGTTGGGTGACTTTGGTCGTTGCAATGACTTCCTCGACCGGCTCCTGCTTGATAACGACCTTCACGGGCCGGACGATCTGGGGGGCGTTGGTCCGGTCATCGGTGCTGATCTTGCACATCGGCGAGTGGGCGACAAGCATGAACTCCAACTTATCCTTCTCCTTCTGCAGGTCGGCAATCTCTTTCTGTAACCCGGACTTCTCCTGCTCCAGCTTCTCCGTCTCCTGGAACGGAAGTCATTCGGTTAGGGGGGATTTGGGGTGCTTATTTGTGCCCCTGGAACTATAGCAGGGTGACTGTTACCCCAATGTTTCTATATATCTGTAACCTTGTTATGGGCTAAGGGGGCCCAGCCTGAAGGCCAGTTAGGGGGGGATTTGGGGTGAGTGCTTATTTGTGCCCTGGGTACCCCTGGAACTATAGCGGGGTGACTGTTACCCCAATGTTTCTATATATCTGTAACCTTGTTATGGGCTAAGGGGGCCCAGCCTGAAGGCCAGTTAGGGGGGGATTTGGGGTGAGTGCTTATTTGTGCCCTGGGTACCCCTGGAACTATAGTGGGGTGACTGTTACCCCAATGTTTCTATATATCTGTAACCTTGTTATGGGCTAAGGGGGCCCAGCCTGAAGGCCAGTTAGGGGGGGATTTGGGGTTAGTGCTTATTTGTGCCCTGGGTACCCCTGGAACTATAGCAGGGTGACCGTTACCCCAATGTTTCTCCGAGTGAATCGTATCAATAAACACGGACAGGAAGTGAATACGTACGGCCTGCAGTTTATCTGTCAGTTCTCGCCGCCTGTTGCGACATTTCGCTGCCGCCAGTTTGTTCCGCTCCCTCCGGACTCTCCGTTTCTCCTCTTCCTCAGGTGAGAGCTGTCGGAAGACATAAAACAAACAAACACAAGTGTAACAATTTGTGCTTTTGTGGTTTGGAAATGACCATAAAGAGAAGTGAGGATCGTTGGACGCACAGGAAGTTGCGGTGGGAGGGAGAGTTGGGCAAGAGCGGGGGGGGGGGGGTAAAGAGACACCAGTGGTGACGGCGCCTTCTGTGGTCACATCAGGGACATTGCACAACTTTTCAACAATATTTCTTTTGTTTTCTGAAGCCAGTGTTTCTTTTAAATTACAAAATAAAATTTGATTTTAAAGGGAAATTTACCCACCAAACACCTTTTCCAATTTAAATTCATTTTTTTTTTAGTTTTCATGATATTAGCAGTTTTATTCGGCTAATATCATGCATTTGGAACTGTAATCTGTGCTACAGCCGGCGCTGCTCTCCTTCCCCCGGCTCCGTTCAATGATTTCACTATGATAGAAGGTCGGAGGGTACAGCACTGAGTATGAGGGATACCGGTCGGTTCCGGTTGTGGGAAAGACACTGGAAATCAAGGGGAAGTGTAACCTGCCGACGGAATTACCTGCTCGTCTCTTCTCCTCCTGCCGGCCGTGGTGCCGATGGTTTTGATGACGCCCGGTCTCTGCAGAGCCGAGTGACCCGTGACTGAAGCCAAGTTGGGCACCGAGTGGCTGTAAGGATGGGAGCGGCCATAGGGGTTGGACATGGAGGTGATGACAGTCGGTTGCACCATCCACTGAAGGTCTTGGCTGGTAGTGATGGCGTTGACGGTGGGGATGAAGGCACTGCTGGATCCTGGCATATCTGTCCTGAATTTCTGTGGGCAGAGAAATAATGGAGTCAGGGGACACAGAGATAAACCAGAGCAACACGGGCCGAGGAACAGATTTGTCTTGTTGTTTTATAGCTCTGTGTGCAGAGAAGGGAAGGGAGTCTGTGACTCGAGCAGTGGGCGGGACTAGGACTCTAATGGCATCTTACAGGGGAGGGGCAGGGAGTCTGTAAGTCTAGCAGTGGGTTAATATGCTCATAATCTATTTTCTGCAGTGATATTACTGGCATGTCTAGGGTCAATGTGTTATAAGCTATTTTATGCAGTTATCTTACTGGTATATCTGGGGTTAATATATTGGCTGCAGTGATTTTACCGACATGTCTTGGGTTAATATATATAATCTTCTGTCCAATAAAGCAGCCTGCTGTTCTCCAGTATTGAAATACAACCCTCCTCCTAAATGGAATAACCTGATATAAAGTGTCTCTGCCCTTAGCCCAGAGGCAGGGTCCCACAAACACTCTCGCCCGTGACTGCACCCCCTATAAGACAGTCTAGCAAACCACAGGGAGGGCCTGGTGTCTCCGCGGTGTCTAGACGCCGATTGTGGCGCACACCCTGGGTTAGATCACGGCTCCCCCACCTGGCGCTACACGGAGGTACCGTCTGACAGTGACAGCAGAAGGTTTTGCCCTGGGGTAGAACAGACCTAGAAAATGGAATGTGTGTCTGGGCCACAGACCTGGCCCCTGCCAGATTCCAATCAGCTCTGGAACAGGAATTAACCCTTTCTATAGCCTAGAATTCCACCTGGAGCTGCTGATTATTATCCTTTATTTATTTAGAGTAGACATTGTCTGAAGGATTACAGAGATTATACATCATTGCCATCAGTCCCTGCCCCAGTGAGCTTACAATCTAAGGTCCCTATCACATTCCCATCAGCCCCTGCCCCAGTGATCTTACAATCTAAGGTCCCTATCACATTCCCATCAGCCCCTGCCCCAGCGAGCTTACAATCTAAGGTCCCTATCACATTCCCATCAGTCCCTGCCCCAGTGAGCTTACAATCTAAGGTCCCTATCACATTCCCATCAGTCCCTGCCCCAGTGAGCTTACAATCTAAGGTCCCTATCCCATTCCCATCAGTCCTAGCCCCAGTGAGCTTACAATCTAAGGTCCCTATCCCATTCCCATCAGTCCCTGCCCCAGTGAGCTTACAATCTAAGGTCCCTATCACATTCCCATCAGTCCTAGCCCCAGTGAGCTTACAATCTAAGGTCCCTATCACATTCCCATCAGTCCCTGCCCCAGTGAGCTTACAATCTAAGGTCCCTATCCCATTCCCATCAGTCCCTGCCCCAGTGAGCTTACAATCTAAGGTCCCTATCACATTCCCATCAGCCCCTGCCCCAGTGAGCTTACAATCTAAGGTCCCTATCACATTCCCATCAGTCCCTGCCCCAGTGAGCTTACAATCTAAGGTCCCTATCACATTCCCATCAGCCCCTGCCCCAGTGAGCTTACAATCTAAGGTCCCTATCACATTCCCATCAGTCCCTGCCCCAGTGAGCTTACAATCTAAGGTCCCTATCACGTTCCCATCAGCCCCTGCCCCAGTGAGCTTACAATCTAAGGTCCCTATCACATTCCCATCAGTCCCTGCCCCAGTGAGCTTACAATCTAAGGTCCCTATCACATTCCCATCAGTCCCTGCCCCAGTGAGCTTACAATCTAAGGTCCCTATCACATTCCCATCAGTCCCTGCCCCAGTGAGCTTACAATCTAAGGTCCCTATCACATTCCCATCAGTCCTAGCCCCAGTGAGCTTACAATCTAAGGTCCCTATCACATTCCCATCAGTCCTAGCCCCAGTGAGCTTACAATCTAAGGTCCCTATCACATTCCCATCAGTCCTAGCCCCAGTGAGCTTACAATCTAAGGTCCCTATCACATTCCCATCAGTTCCTGCCCCAGTTGAGCTTACAATCTATGTTCCCTACCACATTCTTATTAGTCCCCACCAGAGGTAAAGCCAACTGGGTCATGCAGGGAACACCAAGCAGTTCTCTTTCACAAGGTGGGTGTAGGCAGTTGTAGTTCTGCCGGAGCCTGTGCTCACTCTAAGCCAATAGCGGACTGGCCGGCTGGAAATCAGGAGCTGACATTACACCCAGTGACAGACAAAGGCAGGGCTGAGATCCGCAAACAAAGCGCCCGACGTCTGAACTGGAAAGACGTCACTGGGAGCAGGAATGTTCTGCTAGTCCCTGGGCCCCGGGAACGAGCCATAATATTCCCAAACTGAGCAAGGTCCTATATACACACAGCAGCCAGATATACTTATGTAAAGGTTAACTTTGCCTTTACTTGGTAAGTTGGGGTTTTTAAATAATTTGCTTTAAACTCATCTGTCAGCATCCAAACTGGGGCCCTAGGCAACTATCCTATCCATCTGTCCATAGCAACCAGATATCAGTCAAACTTCCAGCCTGGCCTGTAACTAAATACAGTTGTACAATATCATTGCCTACATGAGGGTTGTCCATCTGGGGGACCCCCAGGCCAACTGTGCCCCCCCCCCCAGACTGCTTAACAGCCCCACTTGACCTTTTTCGATGGCATCATGACTGTATTACGTAGTATATATATCACTCTAGAAGCTGCTTGTTTGGTATATTTCCCCTTTAAATGATTCCACTGCCAGTTTCTGGCCCGGGGAGATATCCTGTATACTATTTGGATAAAAATGGGGAGCAAACTGGTCGCCTTAGTGGGCGCAGCTCTCAGCCAAATACCCAGTGTCAGGCCCATTATTACTATAACGCTTGGTGGGCCAACCTGCAACCCTCCAGCTGTTATTGACTCCCAGCAGCCTCTGACATCCGGTTCTCTGAACCTTAGTACAACACCAGCCCTAATACAAAGTGTTATTGCCCCCCTGGCTTTATTATACCCCCTGCCCAACAGATACAGCTTCCGCTTGCCTTACTATACACACTACTCCACAGTTACACCCAGTTCCAGGAAAGAGAGGAATTAGGGCGACTGCGGCTCCTTTACTCCCCCTCCTCCTACAAGTGGAGCTGCTGGGCAAAGTGCAGTTAATTACACGGAGTAGGTTCGTTAGTGGGGGGTAAGTAAAGGAAGGTAGAGCGGTCCAACCAGATGCCGGATAAACTATAAGAGGTACATAAATACCACGATACTCACTGAGCCTCCGCACACCGGCCACTCCTGCTGCTTCTCCCTGTCTGACAGCTGAGCCCCAGGTGAGGTGGGCGGAGTTTGGGTAAGTGCCACCCAATGTAAGAAGCAGCTGCTACCTGCACTCTCGCTCCCTCTGTCCCATTGTTGCACTCACTATCAAAGCTCAGGTGTGGTGCTTAACCCATGCACTGCTGCGCAGATAGGCACTGGCAGGTAGCTAAGGGCACAGGCTCTGGCTGTGTTATACAGATAGCTAGAATCTCAGCCATAAAGCAGGGCAGGACTGCTGCTTACAATGGGGGGATCAGATAGGATCTGTGCCACTGTGACAGAATGCTCTGTTATACAGATAGCTAGAATCTCAGCCATAAAGCAGGGCAGGACTGCTGCTTACAATGGGGGGGATCAGATAGGATCTGTGCCACTGTGACAGAATGCTCTGTTATACAGATAGCTAGAATCTTAGCCACAAAGCAGGGCAGGACTGCTGCTTACAATGGGGGGGATAGGATCTGTGCCACTGTGACAGAATGCTCTTTTATACAGATAGCTAGAATCTCAGCCATAAAGCAGGGCAGGACTGCTGCTTACAATGGGGGGATCAGATAGGATCGGTGCCACTGTGACAGAATGCTCTGTTATACAGATAGCTAGAATCTCAGCCATAAAGCAGGGCAGGACTGCTGCTTACAATGGGGGGATCAGATAGGATCTGTGCCACTGTGACAGAATGCTCTGTTATACAGATAGCTAGAATCTCAGCCATAAAGCAGGGCAGGACTGCTGCTTACAATGGGGGATCAGATAGGATCTGTGCCACTGTGACAGAATGCTCTGTTATACAGATAGCTAGAATCTCAGCCATAAAGCAGGGCAGGACTGCTGCTTACAATGGGGGGATCAGATAGGATCTGTGCCACTGTGACAGAATGCTCTGTTATACAGATAGCTAGAATCTCAGCCATAAAGCAGGGCAGGACTGCTGCTTACAATGGGGGATCAGATAGGATCTGTGCCACTGTGACAGAATGCTCTGTTATACAGATAGCTAGAATCTCAGCCATAAAGCAGGGCAGGACTGCTGCTTACAATGGGGGGATCAGATAGGATCTGTGCCACTGTGACAGAATGCTCTGTTATACAGATAGCTAGAATCTCAGCCATAAAGCAGGGCAGGACTGCTGCTTACAATGGGGGGGATCAGATAGGATCTGTGCCACTGTGACAGAATGCTCTGTTATACAGATAGCTAGAATCTCAGCCATAAAGCAGGGCAGGACTGCTGCTTACAATGGGGGGATCAGATAGGATCTGTGCCACTGTGACAGAATGCTCTGTTATACAGATAGCTAGAATCTCAGCCATAAAGCAGGGCAGGACTGCTGCTTACAATGGGGGGATCAGATAGGATCTGTGCCACTGTGACAGAATGCTCTGTTATACAGATAGCTAGAATCTCAGCCATAAAGCAGGGCAGGACTGCTGCTTACAATGGGGGGATCAGATAGGATCTGTGCCACTGTGACAGAATGCTCTGTTATACAGATAGCTAGAATCTCAGCCATAAAGCAGGGCAGGACTGCTGCTTACAATGGGGGGGATCAGATAGGATCTGTGCCACTGTGACAGAATGCTCTGTTATACAGATAGCTAGAATCTCAGCCATAAAGCAGGGCAGGACTGCTGCTTACAATGGGGGGATCAGATAGGATCTGTGCCACTGTGACAGAATGCTCTGTTATACAGATAGCTAGAATCTCAGCCATAAAGCAGGGCAGGACTGCTGCTTACAATGGGGGGATCAGATAGGATCTGTGCCACTGTGACAGAATGCTCTGTTATACAGATAGCTAGAATCTCAGCCATAAAGCAGGGCAGGACTGCTCCTTACAATGGGGGGGATCAGATAGGATCTGTGCCACTGTGACAGAATGCTCTGTTATACAGATAGCTAGAATCTCAGCCATAAAGCAGGGCAGGACTGCTGCTTACAATGGGGGGATCAGATAGGATCTGTGCCACTGTGACAGAATGCTCTGTTATACAGATAGCTAGAATCTCAGCCATAAAGCAGGGTGGATGGATTGTATATGTCCAGTGGCAGTTTTATTAGAGCCTTACACTAGGAGGACAGGTGTAGCGAAGCTGCTTCCCTGCCCACACATTCCCACTTCTGATGAAGCTGCCTGTATCCGGGCAGGTGTGCAAAGCAGTTTCCCAATAGCCCCAAGGACTCGGGTCCCTGAGGTGTAGGTGCAGATTACAGGGATTAAAGGAACATGGTACTGACCAATCAGGCTTCATCTGGCTTTTCCTGCTCAGTGAACCCAGGTCCTCCCCCACCTTGGGGCTGCTTTGCTCAACATTCCCATGGATGGGACCCTACGCCCACTAGAGGCTCCGCCACAGGCAGAAACAGCTTTTGGGGTTCCTTTTAGCCTGCCTTTTATAGGGGGGTCCCTTCATACACAGAACATACCAATAGTGAGAGTGGGGGGGGGAGCAAAGTGTTTAGTCACTGGTACAGGGGTCCCTTCATACACAGAACATACCAATAGTGAGAGTGGGGGGGAGCAAAGTGTTTAGTCACTGGTACAGGGGTCCCTTCATACACAGAACATACCAATAGTGAGAGGGGGGGGAGCAAAGTGTTTAGTCACTGGTACAGGGGTCCCTTCATACACAGAACATACCAATAGTGAGAGTGGGGGGGGAGCAAAGTGTTTAGTCACTGGTACAGGGGTCCCTTCATACACAGAACATACCAATAGTGAGAGTGGGGGGGAGCAAAGTGTTTAGTCACTGGTACAGGGGTCCCTTCATACACAGAACATACCAATAGTGAGAGTGGGGGGGGGAGCAAAGTGTTTAGTCACTGGTACAGGGGTCCCTTCATACACAGAACATACCAATAGTGAGAGTGGGGGGGAGCAAAGTGTTTAGTCACTGGTACAGGGGTCCCTTCATACACAGAACATACCAATAGTGAGAGTGGGGGGAGCAAATTGTTTAGTCACTGGTACAGGGGTCCCTTCATACACAGAACATACCAATAGTGAGAGTGGGGGGGGGGAGCAAAGTGTTTAGTCACTGGTACAGGGGTCCCTTCATACACAGAACATACCAATAGTGAGAGTGGGGGGGAGCAAAGTGTTTAGTCACTGGTACAGGGGTCCCTTCATACACAGAACATACCAATAGTGAGAGTGGGGGGGGAGCAAAGTGTTTAGTCACTGGTACAGGGGTCCCTTCATACACAGAACATACCAATAGTGAGAGTGGGGGGGGAGCAAAATGTTTAGTCACTGGTACAGGGGTCCCTTCATACACAGAACATACCAATAGTGAGAGTGGGGGGGAGCAAAGTGTTTAGTCACTGGTACAGGGGTCCCTTCATACACAGAACATACCAATAGTGAGAGTGGGGGGGGGAGCAAAGTGTTTAGTCACTGGTACAGGGGTCCCTTCATACACAGAACATACCAATAGTGAGAGTGGGGGGGGAGCAAAGTGTTTAGTCACTGGTACAGGGGTCCCTTCATACACAGAACATACCAATAGTGAGAGTGGGGGGGGGGGAGCAAAGTGTTTAGTCACTGGTACAGGGGTCCCTTCATACACAGAACATACCAATAGTGAGAGTGGGGGGGGGGCAAAGTGTTTAGTCACTGTACAGGGGTCCCTTCATACACAGAACATACCAATAGTGAGAGTGGGGGGGGGGAGCAAAGTGTTTAGTCACTGGTACAGAGGTCCCTTCATACACAGAACATACCAATAGTGAGAGTGGGGGGGAGCAAAGTGTTTAGTCACTGGTACGGGGTCCCTTCATACACAGAACATACCAATAGTGAGAGTGGGGGGGGAGCAAAAGTGTTTAGTCACTGGTACAGGGGTCCCTTCATACACAGAACATACCAATAGTGAGAGTGGGGGGGGGAGCAAAGTGTTTAGTCACTGGTACAGGGGTCCCTTCATACACAGAACATACCAATAGTGAGAGTGGGGGGGGGAGCAAAGTGTTTAGTCACTGGTACAGGGGTCCCTTCATACACAGAACATACCAATAGTGAGAGTGGGGGGGGGAGCAAAGTGTTTAGTCACTGGTACAGAGGTCCCTTCATACACAGAACATACCAATAGTGAGAGTGGGGGGGGAGCAAAGTGTTTAGTCACTGGTACAGGGGTCCCTTCATACACAGAACATACCAATAGTGAGAGTGGGGGGGGGAGCAAAGTGTTTAGTCACTGGTACAGGGGTCCCCTTCATACACAGAACATACCAATAGTGAGAGTGGGGGGGGAGCAAAGTGTTTAGTCACTGGTACAGAGGTCCCTTCATACACAGAACATACCAATAGTGAGAGTGGGGGGGGAGCAAAGTGTTTAGTCACTGGTACAGGGGTCCCTTCATACACAGAACATACCAATAGTGAGAGTGGGGGGGGGAGCAAAGTGTTTAGTCACTGGTACAGGGGTCCCTTCATACACAGAACATACCAATAGTGAGAGTGGGGGGGGGGGGGAGCAAAGTGTTTAGTCACTGGTACAGATGATGTAACCCCCGAGGCGCTGACTCAGCCCTCAGCAATGCACCCTGGCATTTATTATATCTCAATGGATGGGAACAGGCGTTTCCAAAAAGCCCAAATCCCATCCCTTGGCTCCCACTCGTCCCAGTGCTTACTGGAAGTCACACAATCCCAGGAACCTACCCCCCCCCTCCCCCCACCATGGGCCACAGGGGGCAGCAGAGAGCCTTCTGGGAAGGGTGCCCTTTACTTCTGGGAAATCTCTCTTGATGTTTGGAATGTAACCCCCCCAGCCATTGGCCGGCGCAATAAAACTGGACCAAAAAATGAATTGACTTCCCCGGGAAGCGTTTAAGGGCCCCCCCGAGAGATTTATTTTATAGCAATCCCCCCCCCCCAAAATGTTCAGCAGAGAAATTCCCAGGTTGGATAATGGGGTTGAGCAACTGCTTCCTTTCTGGGAACATTGTAACAGCAGCCTCCATGGAATCTGAGCAATGTGGCAGAAATATGTGAAGGTGGTGGGAGGAAGAGTTAACCCCGCGCCCCCTGGATTGTGTCATACCAGGGATGGTTATAACCCTATAACAGCCAGAGGCGTATATGGCATTCCAATGGCTTACAGGGGATGCTGGGAGTTTTGGGGACACAAGGGGCAATTTCTGACTTGCTGGACTCCAACAACCTTCTGCCAACATAGTGCTGAGGGCTGTAGTTCAGCAACATCTGCAAGGCCAGAGGGTGCTCGTTCCCTGACAAGGTTAATGGCTCCTGAAAAACTGACCAAACTGGGGGTTAATAAGGGTTAGGGTGTATATAAGTGACCATAAAGGGTTAATAAAGGGTTAGGGTATATACAAGTGACCATAAAGGGTTAATCAGCAGCTGTAAGGACACTGGGTGTGAGTCTCATCACTTCCAAAATTCCTTTTCAACAAGCTCCAACCTGCTCTATTGGCCCAGCCCAGCCTGCTTTAACACTTCGGACGCCGAAGGGCGTCATAACTTGCTTGCCAATACACTGATAAAGAAAGGATTAAAGGGGATATACACCCCCCAAAATTATCTTCCCAATAACCATTCATTATTTTGTTCCTTTTGTTTTAAAGTTGTGTGTAAACATCATTGCTATTAAAAGCTGAGTCTGACCGGCTGTTTATATTCTCTGTGCTACTGGTTCTGTATCAGGAGTCAGAACCAGCAGTGCAGGGAAGGGAAAGGGACAGACACAGTGACAGTTACACATAACTATAAACCCAGTGAGAATGAGGAATGAATGGATATTGGGGAGTTGTATCAGGAGTCAGAACCAGCAGTGCAGAGAAGGGAAAGGGACAGACACAGTGACAGTTACACATAACTATAAACCCAGTGAGAATGAGGGATGAATGGGTATTGGGGAGTTGTATCAGGAGTCAGAACCAGCAGTGCAGGGAAGGGAAAGGGACAGACACAGTGACAGTTACACATAACTATAAACCCAGTGAGAATGAGGGATGAATGGGTATTGGGGAGTTGTATCAGGAGTCAGAACCAGCAGTGCAGGGAAGGGAAAGGGACAGACACAGTGACAGTTACACATAACTATAAACCCAGTGAGAATGAGGAATTAATGGATATTGGGGAGTTGTATCAGGAGTCAGAACCAGCAGTGCAGGGAAGGGAAAGGGACAGACACAGTGACAGTTACACATAACTATAAACCCAGTGAGAATGAGGAATGAATGGATATTGGGGAGTTGTATCAGGAGTCAGAACCAACAGTGCAGAGAAGGGAAAGGGACAGACACAGTGACAGTTACACATAACTATAAACCCAGTGAGAATGAGGAATGAATGGATATTGGGGAGTTGTATCAGGAGTCAGAACCAGCAGTGCAGGGAAGGGAAAGGGACAGACACAGTGACAGTTACACATAACTATAAACCCAGTGAGAATGAGGAATGAATGGGTATTGGGGAGTTGTATCAGGAGTCAAAACCAGCAGTGCAGGGAAGGGAAAGGGACAGACACAGTGACAGTTACACATAACTATAAACCCAGTGAGAATGAGGGATGAATGGATTTTGGGGAGTTGCTGAGAATTATATTCTGTTTCATTAGGCAACATTATAATGTTGGGTTTATATCCCCTTTAGAGACTGAGTTTCTTGCTTCTCTCAGTATATAGGAGCCCTGTATGGGGCCAATTAATGTGACTAATCCCAGTGATACAAAGTGAAACCTCGATGTGAAAGGGAAACCAGTCTTTAAATAACGTGCGGCTTTGCATGTACCAAGAACATCCAGCGCCTGCTCTCTTCTTGTAAGGGGGGCCCCGTATTTATAGCATGTTCCTTCTCTCTACTGTATATCATATGGGGGCAATGACTATATTGTTATATTGTGTGCCCAGAACATTCCTGTCTGTATATTTGTATTTATACATATGGGTAGGGGGTGCCATAGTGTTTCCCTTAGACAGTACAGTATGGGGGTACAGCTTATTGTGTGCCCAGAACATTCCTTCTCTGTATATTTGTATTTATACATATGGGTAGGAGGTGCCATAGTGTTTCCCTTAGACAGTACAGTATGGGGGTACAGCTTATTGTGTGCCCAGAACATTCCTTCTCTGTATATTTGTATTTATACATATGGGTAGGGGGTGCCATAGTGTTTCCCTTAGACAGTACAGTATGGGGGTACAGCTTATTGTGTGCCCAGAACATTCCTGTCTGTATATTTGTATTTATACATATGGGTAGGGGGTGCCATAGTGTTTCCCTTAGACAGTACAGTATGGGGGTACAGCTTATTGTGTGCCCAGAACATACCTTCTCTGTATATTTGTATTTATACATATGGGTAGGAGCTGCCATACTGGTTACAGTTGGGGGGGGGGAGGGGTATAGAACACTGACAGGTGTAATTAGGAGGATAATGACCCAGTCCCGCATTGTTCGGGGCCTAATTCCTCGTCACTAAGTGAGAGAAGGTGTCGGTGTTGCCCGGAGTGGATCATTATGTCCCTAATGACTCGGGGTGGGGGACCTCTCTGCATTCCTTCCCTGTATATGTTTCTATTTATACTCATGGGTGGGAACTGCCATATTCCTTTGGCCTCACAGAGAGGTGCACCCTGTTCTCCCGTGTGTGGGTGCCGCACCCTGCCCTGTGACAGGCGGGGAGAATTGGGCAATTACAGAGAACACTGTCAGCCGAGGTGAGAGCGGCCTCAGGACCAAAACAAGTGAGAAATGTACCATGTGACCCAGTAATGGGCAGGGGCCACTCTGTAGAACAGAGACAAGGCGGCTGCAGGGAAAGCACCAGGGTTACAGCAGGTTATTCATTTAAACTAATAGTACAGCCCATAGCACTGTCACTGCCTAACAAGGTCCAATGAGACCAGTACCAGTACCATAGCGCCCTGAGAGATAAATAAATATATAATAGTGATGGGCCGGACCAGAACCTGGGGGGTGGGGGTAGGTTCAGGGCAGCATCCAAACATCTTACAAGGGTCAGGGGCAAGTTTGGGCCGAACTCTACCAGTGACCTTACTACACTTCCCTTCCACCTCCACTTGTTCGTATTTATAGACTTGCACCTGCATGCCCCGCCCCTTTAGTGAGAAAAGATCAAAAATGGCTGCTCAGTCGAAGGGGGACAAACATAACCCACCAAGAGCTTGTACCATTCTATCTATTCCCCTGTATTATTCTATCCAATCTCATGTATCAGTGTAACCATTCTCCCGTCCATTAACCTGCATCATTATATCCTATATTCTGTAACATTCTATCCATTCTTTAGTACCATTATATCAATATTCCTGTACCATTCTATCCATTCTGTCCATTCTTCTGTACCATTCTATCCATTCTCCTGTACCATTCCATCCATTCTCCTGTACCATTCTATCCATTCTCCTGTACCATTCTATCCATTCTCCTGTACCATTCTATCCATTCTCTAGTACCATTCTATCCATTCTCCTGTACCATTCTATCCATTCTCCTGTACCATTCTATCCATTCTCTAGTACCATTCTATCCACTCTCCAGTACCATTCTATCCATTCTCCTGTACCATTCTATCCATTCTCTAGTACCATTCTATCCACTCTCCAGTACCATTCTATCCATTCTCCTGTACCATTCTATCCATTCTCTAGTACCATTCTATCCACTCTCCTGTACCATTCTATCCACTCTCCTGTACCATTCTATCCACTCTCCTGTACCATTCTATCCACTCTCCTGTACCATTCTATCCATTCTCATGTATCAGTACCATGGTAACAATTAATTCATTTTACAATCCTGGGATTTAAGTCCTGGTCTGTTCACCGCCCTCTTAGAAGTGGAAAAACAACAGCGCAGCCTTATAGGAGCCAAATCCCTTACAAACTGAAGGAGAAACCAAAAAACACACATTAAAGTCCCTACACAGGCCCCTCCCCTTTTGCCAAGCTGGGCAGGGAGGTTAGTGGCTACCATGTCTGGCAACTTGACTTACTGTCCCTCTTTCTCTGGCGGTGACTGCCAACCAGGAGAAGTCAAGCAGCTGCCAAACTCTGTAGCCACCAACCAGGCTGGGCAGCTCTGTCCGGGGGCAATTGGGCAGAGGGGTATTGGGCATACAGCTAACAAGAAACATTGCCCCAGCTTAGAGCGTTAGAGAGGGAGTACAAGCAAACAGTAGTGCAGTAAAGGTGAAGACACACTGAGCTACTTAGTAGCAGCTACTAAACACCAGAAAATCCCCTGCCATAGACAATACTGAGAGTCTGCTAAACACACGTAGAGACAATTATCAGTAAATGATCAGCACTGTCTGTTTTAGTAGCCGCGTCAAGTAGCTGCTACTAGTAGCTCTGTGTGTCTTCACCCTTAAGCACTTCATGGCAGTGGTATCTCTATTAATAGTCCCATCACTCTTTATTCACTTTTTAGGGTGAAGACACACAGAGCTACTTAGTAGCAGCTACTTGTCGCGGCTACTAAAACAGACAGTGCTGATCATTTACTGATAATTGTCTCTACGTGTGTTTAGCAGGGGCAATTCTCAGGGGATTTTCTGGTGTTTAGTAGCTGCTACTAAGTAGCTCAGTGTGTCTTCACCCTTACACGGGTAAGTTTCCCCAGTCAATGGACTACAACTCCCAGTCACCCCAGAACCACAATGAAACTCCCAGTCTTTTGATGATAATCCAGCACCATAAATAGTTAAACAGACATTCCCTTTAGCCCAGTTCCCAGGGCAGCCCAGTAGGGGTCAGTATTGCGCCTTGCCCCACACGTGCTGGGAGTCCTGCCAGTTAGCGAGGCCTGCGTGTCAGGCAGCATGAACATAACCAGTCTGGGCCGCTGCCCTTTCCAGTAATAAGTGGATCAGTTGGCAGAACTCAATGTCTGCAGCTCAGCCCTCACTGACATCATCCTGTTGAATTTCCCACATTCTGCCATTCCCTCACTGGGACCTGCAAATGCCCCCAATGCCCCCAGCCGTTACCATCCGGCCACTAAAGGGGCTCAGTACAGAGGAACTATACACTATAAAATGAATTCCTTTACATAAATCAGAAATGCCCAGCCTGTAACCCTTTAGCTGCCAGAGGGTGCTGGGAGTTGTACCCTAAGAACAACTGTAGGCAATACCAATACACGAATTACAGTCGCCATCTTGTCCTACGTTTTTCTATCTTATTCCAGTGTCGCCGCCCCATGGGGGGGAAATCATCCTTAGGCGCACAATGGGTTAATAGTCTCAACCCTTCCACCTTGTAGAGTGTAAGCTCTTTTGGGCAGGGCTCCCTTCCCCTCTTGTATCGGTTACTGATTGCTTTATATGTTACTCCTTGTAGAGTGTAAGCTCTTTTGGGCAGGGCTCCCTTCCCCTCTTGTATCGGTTATTGATTGCTTTATATGTTACTCCTTGTAGAGTGTAAGCTCTTTTGGGCAGGGCTCCCTTCCCCTCTTGTATCGGTTATTGATTGCTTTATATGTTACTCCTTGTAGAGTGTAAGCTCTTTTGGGCAGGGCTCCCTTCCCTCTTGTATCGGTTATTGATTGCTTTATATGTTACTCCTTGTAGAGTGTAAGCTCTTTTGGGCAGGGCTCTCTTCCCCTCCTGTATCGGTTACTGATTGCTTTATATGTTACTCCTTGTAGAGTGTAAGCTCTTTGGGGCAGGGCTCCCTTCCCCTCCTGTATCGGTTACTGATTGCTTTATATGTTACTCCTTGTAGAGTGTAAGCTCTTTTGGGCAGGGCTCCCTTCCCCTCCTGTATCGGTTAATGATTGCTTTATATGTTACTCCTTGTAGAGTGTAAGCTCTTTTGGGCAGGGCTCTCTTCCCCTCCTGTATCGGTTATTGATTGCTTTATATGTTACTCCTTGTAGAGTGTAAGCTCTTTTGGGCAGGGCTCTCTTCCCCTCTTGTATCGGTTACTGATTGCTTTATATGTTACTCCTTGTAGAGTGTAAGCTCTTTGGGGCAGGGCTCTCTTCCCCTCTTGTATCGGTTACTGATTGCTTTATATGTTACTCCTTGTAGAGTGTAAGCTCTTTGGGGCAGGGCTCTCTTCCCCTCTTGTATCGGTTACTGATTGCTTTATATGTTACTCCTTGTAGAGTGTAAGCTCTTTGGGGCAGGGCTCTCTTCCCCTCCTGTATCGGTTACTGATTGCTTTATATGTTACTCCTTGTAGAGTGTAAGCTCTTTTGGGCAGGGCTCCCTTCCCCTCTTGTATCGGTTACTGATTGCTTTATATGTTACTCCTTGTAGAGTGTAAGCTCTTTTGGGCAGGGCTCTCTTCCCCTCCTGTATTGGTTACTGATTGCTTTATATGTTACTCTGTATGCCCAATGTATGTAACCCACTTATTGTACAGCGCTGCGGGATATGTTGGCGCTTTATAAATAAATGTTAATAATAATAATACTGGGGGTTTATTGCAGGGGGCAGGTAATAAGCATAAGTAGGGTGAGCGGGGCAGGAGCAGTGGGGCGTTAATAGGTTAAAAGGAGGGGGATGAGTTATTAGATGGTAAGCTCATAGGAACAAGCTCCACCCACCACTGTCCAGATGGAACAGTCTTCACCTATCTGAACTCCTAGTGGAACATGCCGGCCCAAGTAACCCCGACAGGGAGGGCACCTTCAGGGCAGACACGGGCGGTTAATGAGTATAAGAAAAGAGATTACGGCAGATTCCAAGAGACATACATAACAACATGTCTGGCTGGGTAGATTGCAAGCTCACAGGACCAAGCTATTCCACCGTCTCCCTCTGGAGGGGATTCCTTTGTCTATACCCCCCCTGCTATGAGATGCAGTGGAACATGCCAGTCCCCACAGGGAGGGCACAGCACAAAGACAAGGGGCAGCCCCCAGCCGCGGTGCCTATCAGTACTGAGTACTACAAGGTGGGCAGGGTGTGGCGCCGGCACAGTGAACTTTACTGTTTGATTAAGCTGCTTCTAATCGATCAAACAAAGTACAGGGGGGGGGGGAGACCTCTTGGCTGGAGTTTAACCCACTCAGTGCCACAACAGGGTAAGTGCTACATTCCTATCCTACCCCTGGAACCCAAACTGCTTTATGCAACTACGATTCCCAGCATCCTCTGTGCAGAGAGGGAGGGGCTCGGGATATTCAGTTCGACCACTCACACGTCGCAATAAAACCGAATTGTGCAACATCCCCGATCCATAACCTGCTGTGATTTTCCTGCCTTTTCTCTCAATTGCAGCGGCGGCTGCCAGGAAATTTCGACATCACCCCGCCAGTTCTGACATAGCTGGCATGTGATTTATAAAGAGGGGGGGCTGTGTGCCAAGTGGCAGGAAACCTCGTCTGTGCCAAGCTGGAAACATGCTCTGGGCCCTAACGGGGGGCAACTTAGTAATTAGACCTCATAGTAACAAATTAGGGCTCCTCCTCAAGGGTAAAAAGTCTGAGGGTGATGCTTTGTACTAGAAATGTAATGTTCGGTAGTAATAAAACCGGCCACCGGGGGGAGCTCTTTCATAGGAAGTCTGTAGGTGCAACATCATTTTTACTCAGAGGAGCAAACGGAAAATTAAGGAAAAAAGAGAATTAACAAATCCTGCTTTGCTGAATATTTACTGATACAATCAGATCTGCCTGTATATTAGGATATCTATTAGGTGCTGAGACAACCTTATACAACCTCTCATAAAGCTACACAACACTTCATGGATCAGCAGGGAATGGGTTAAGGGATCTGGAATCATTTCCCAGGGTCCCCCATGTAATGTACACTCCACGCACACTGGGGATCCTGGGGTTAAATTCACCATGTGCTCTCGACACACTTCTACCCATGAATCATAGGGAGGTCACAGGGGACGGCGGCAGCCAATGACAGGCAGAGCATCTGACAGCTCAGAACCCAAGAACCAAATTCAAAAATGCAGAGTGTGAGCAGCTCGGGGAGAGGGGCTGGGAGGGGCCCTGGGTCCCCAGTGTTGTATGTAGGGGGGTTACTAAAGGGCACCCCATAGTATGTGTAGGCTAAACAGGCAGGGTACATAGAAACTGCACCCTAATACTGTACAATGTAGGTGGGGGGGCGGCAGTACAGGGGGCAGCGGGGAGTACAGGGGGCAGTACAGTGGGCAGAGGGCAGTACAGGGGGCAGTTCAGTGGGCAGTACAGAGGGCAGGGGGCAGCGGGGAGTACAGTGGGCAGAGGGCAGTACAGTGGGCAGAGGGCAGTACAGGGGGCAGTACAGAGGGAAGCGGGCAGTACAGAGGGCAGCGGGCAGTACAGGGGGCAGTACAGAGGGAAGCGGGCAGTACAGAGGGCAGCGGGCAGTACAGGGGGCAGTACAGAGGGCAGCGGGCAGCACAGCGGGCAGAGGGCAGTGGGCAGTACAGCGGGCAGAGGGCAGTACAGGGGGCAGCGGGCAGTACAGTGGGCAGTACAGGGGGCAGTACAGTGGGCAGTACAGGGGGCAGTACAGTGGGCAGTACAGGGGGCAGTACAGGGGGCAGTACAGGGGGCAGTACAGTGGGCAGTACAGTGGGCAGTACAGGGGGCAGTACAGTGGGCAGTACAGGGGGCAGTACAGCGGGCAGTACAGCGGGCAGTACAGGGGGCAGTACAGCGGGCAGTACAGCGGGCAGTACAGTGGGCAGTACAGTGGGCAGTACAGCGGGCAGTACAGGGGGCAGTACAGTTGGCAGTACAGGGGGCAGTACAGGGGGCAGTACAGGGGGCAGTACAGGGGGCAGTACAGTGGGCAGTACAGGGGGCAGTACAGTGGGCAGTACAGTGGGCAGTACAGTGGGCAGTACAGTGGGCAGTACAGGGGGCAGTACAGTGGGCAGTACAGCGGGCAGTACAGTGGGCAGTACAGGGGGCAGTAACACAAGATAAAGCAGACACAGGCATGTAATACAGAGGACAAAGGCAGGAATGTTCTGGGAGTGGGGAGGGAATACACAGGGAGAGGCAGAGATTACAGAAGGGGGGGGGCAAATGGGAAGGGAGAGTGACCCTCACCTGCAGGATGGAGGTAGATAAGGTGCTGCTGGGGTAACCCTCAGGCTGGGCTGGGGAGCTGCTGCTGCCACGGGAGGAGCTGTCGAAATTCCCTGGATAATCCTGGTACATGATCTGAGCTCTGAACTCACAGGGTGGGAGGCTGCCGGGGTCCAATCTTCAAAAAACACATACGGAAAGGCAATCAGACACTGGCACCCAATGTGTGCCCATATACCCACTGTACCCTGTGCCCATATACCCTCTGTACCCTGTGCCCATATACCCTCTGTACCCTGTGCCCATATACCCTCTGTACTGTGTGCCCATATACCCTCTATACTGTGTGCCCATATACCCTCTGTACCCTGTGCCCATATACCCTCTGTACCCTGTGCCCATATACCCTCTGTACTGTGTGCCCATATACCCTCTGTACTGTGTGCCCATATACCCTCTATACTGTGTGCCCATATACCCTCTGTACCCTGTGCCCATATACCCTCTGTACTGTGTGCCCATATACCCTCTGTACCCTGTGCCCATATACCCTCTGTACTGTGTGCCCATATACCCTCTGTACTGTGTGCCCATATACCCTCTGTACCCTGTGCCCATATACCCTCTGTACTGTGTGCCCATATACCCTCTGTACCCTGTGCCCATATACCCTGTGTACTCTGTGCCCATATACCCTCTATACTGTGTGCCCATATACCCTCTATACTGTGTGCCCACATACCCTCTGTACCCTGTGCCCATATACCCTCTGTACCCTGTGCCCATATACCCGCTGTACCCTGTGCCCATATACCCTCTGTACCCTGTGCCCATATACCCTCTATACTGTGTGCCCATATACCCTCTATACCGTGTGCCCATATACCCTCTGTACCCTGTGCCCATATACCCTCTATACTGTGTGCCCATATACCCTCTGTACCCTGTGCCCATATACCCTCTATACTGTGTGCCCATATACCCTCTATACCGTGTGCCCATATACCCTCTATACTGTGTGCCCATATACCCTCTATACTGTGTGCCCATATACCCACTATACTGTGTGCCCATATACCCTCTATACTGTGTGCCCATATACCCTCTGTACTGTGTGCCCATATACCCTCTATACTGTGTGCCATATACCCTCTATACTGTGTGCCCATATACCCAATGTACTGTGTGCCCATATACCCACTATACTGTGTGTCATATACCCTCTATACCCTCTCATATACCCACAATTTACCCATATACCCAGTGCAATGTGTGCGACTGTGCCCCCATACCCACTGTGCCTCCATACTCACTGTGCCCCCATACCCACTGTGCCTCCATACTCACTGTGCCCCCATACTCACTGTGCCCCCATACCCACTGTGCCCCCATACTCACTGTGCCCCCATACCCACTGTGCCTCCATACTCACTGTGCCCCCATACCCACTGTGCCCCCATACCCACTGTGCCTCCATACTCACTGTGCCCCCATACCCACTGTGCCTCCATACTCACTGTGCCCCCATACTCACTGTGCCCCCATACTCACTGTGCCCCCATACCCACTGTGCCCCCATACCCACTGTGCCCCCATACCCACTGTGCCCCCATACCCACTGTGCCATGTCTCCATATCCTACATTGGGACACTTCTCCATATAATTGCTTTCTGTCGGATCACCCCCCCACGCCGTATACCCGCTGATCCATAAGACATATACCCGCTGATACCCTGGCAAGAGATGCCCCCACCTTGTTAATCCAACTCAGCGGGCGCCCAGTGGGGCGAATAGATATAAAGTGCCAGGCCCGGCCCTGTAATCCAATGGGTGCTGTCAGTGCGATCTCTCTCCCATAGGGTGCTGGGTGCGCTGCCGGCTGTGCTGCCGATCCAAGTGTCCTGCCCCAGGTACTCTTAGTTATCCCGATTGTACAGCGCTAGGTACTCTTAGTTATCCCGATTGTACAGCGCTAGGTACTCTTAGTTATCCCGATTGTACAGCGCTAGGTACTCTTAGTTATTCCGATTGTACAGCGCTAGGTACTCTTAGTTATCCCGATTGTACAGCGCTAGGTACTCTTAGTTATCCCGATTGTACAGCGCTAGGTACTCTTAGTTATTCCGATTGTACAGCGCTAGGTACTCTTAGTTATTCCGATTGTACAGCGCTAGGTACTCTTAGTTATCCCGATTGTACAGCGCTAGGTACTCTTAGTTATTCCGATTGTACAGCGCTAGGTACTCTTAGTTATTCCGATTGTACAGCGCTAGGTACTCTTAGTTATTCCGATTGTACAGCGCTAGGTACTCTTAGTTATTCCGATTGTACAGCGCTAGGTACTCTTAGTTATTCCGATTGTACAGCGCTAGGTACACTTAGTTATTCCGATTGTACAGCGCTAGGTACACTTAGTTATTCCGATTGTACAGCGCTAGGTACTCTTAGTTATTCCGATTGTACAGCGCTAGGTACTCTTAGTTATTCCGATTGTACAGCGCTAGGTACTCTTAGTTATTCCGATTGTACAGCGCTAGGTACACTGCAGGCTGTGCTGCTATTCCATGTGTCCTGCACTAGTTGCACTCCCAGCTGTACGGCACAGGGCACACTGCCGGCTCCTCTGATCCCCCCGGCTGGGCTGGAAGTCGCACTTCTGACTGGGCAGATCTGTCAGTACGGCACAGGGCACACTGTACAGCGCCGATGACACTGCCGCTGGAGCTGCGCTGGGTGAGTCAGACCGGAGTCACTCTGATCACTGACTGAGCTACCAGCGCTCCCAATGCGACTCAGGCTCCTCCCCCGGGGCGTGGCCGCCCTTGTTTCCTGCGGAGAGTGGGGCAGTACCAGGCCGGGGGGGGTGTTACCCTGCGCTCTCACCTCTTTCTTCCACTTGCCCCGACCTGCCCGCTCAGCTCTGCCCCCCCCGCACTATTGGACTATCCCAGCTGTTGGCTCCCCTGCCAAGCGCTTGGTTCGCTCCATTGACGCAAGTAGCAGCCATATATGGGCAGTGACGCAAGCGGGTTCCCTTGGTTGGAGTGACGTGTGCGGGAGGGATTCCCTGGCTGGCTCGGAGCACCTGCTGGGCTTGGGAAGGTGGGGGCTCCGTACTACGGGCCATTGTAGCGCTTAGTATTGAGGCTTCAAATGGGCCTTTGGCAATACATGGTGGGTAGGGGAATACAGTGAGTAATATCCTGAATCTGAAGGTGGGGGTTAAACCCCCCCAGTAATTACTAACCCCCCCCCCAGTAAGTACTGATAGAAAGACAATATGGGGGGGTATGGCTAAGGGGTATATTTATCCTGCTGTGGAAAAAGTAAAGTAGATGTTGCTCATAGCAGCCAATCAGATGCTTTGCTTTGGTTTGCTAACTGTTGAAATCTTATTGCTGATTGGTTGATAAATGATAAATATAACCCTTAGTCTCCCAATAAACTCCCAGCGGCAGGGAAGGGGTTTGTCTATTATATTGCAGAGTTCAGTAGTAAAACAACACCCCCCCCCCCCGCTATTGCGTATCCGGGTACCTGGGATGTTTGTTGGACTTTCCAGTAAATACTTAAAATACCTGTTAATTGTCTGGGATTCAAAACAGGCCCTAGCATTTTAAGTACTCAGAGCCCCACTGGGATACTGGGAAAATCTGGATGGGGCCTGGTCCTGCTGGGCCCAGGTTTGGGAAAAGGTTCTGGGAAAGGTTTGTAGCATTCTGCTTGTGCAGTGTGGGCATGTCTGGGGTTAATGTGTTTGTTCATTTTAAACAATAATCTTACTGGCATGTTTGGGGTTAATGTGTTTGTTCATTTTAAGCAGTAATCTTACTGGCATGCCTGGGGTTAATGTGTTTGTTCATTTTAAACAGTAATCTTACTGGCATGCCTGGGGTTAATGTGTTTGTTCATTTTAAACAGTAATCTTACTGGCATGCCTGGGGTTAACGTGTTTGTTCATTTTAAACAATAATCTTACTGGCATACCTGGGGTTAATGTGTTTGTTCATTTTAAATAATAATCTTACTGGCATGTCTGGGGTTAATGTGTTTGTTCATTTTAAACAATAATCTTACTGGCATGTCTGGCGTTAATGTGTTCATTTTAAACAGTAATCTTACTGGCATGCCTGGGGTTAATGTGTTCATTTTAAACAATAATCGTACTGGCATGCCTGGGGTTAATGTGTTAATTTTAAACAATAATCTTACTGGCATTCCTGGGGTTAATGTGTTTGTTCATTTTAAACAATAATTTTACTGGCATGCCTGGGGTTAATGTGTTTGTTCATTTTAAACAATAATCTTGCTGGCATGCCTGGGGTTAATGTGTTTGTTCATTTTAAACAATAATCTTACTGGCATGCCTGGGGTTAATGTGTTTGTTCATTTTAAACAGTAATCTTACTGGCATGCCTGGGGTTAATGTGTTTGTTCATTTTAAAAAGTAATCTTACTGGCATGGTTGGGGTTGATGTGTTTGTTCATTTTAAACAATAATCTTACTGGCATGCCTGGGGTTAATATGTTTGTTCATTTTAAACAATAATCTTACTGGCATGCCTTGGGTTAATGTGTTTGTTCATCTTAAACAATAATCTTACTGGCATGCCTGGGGTTAATGTGTTTGTTAATTTTAAACAATAATCTTACTGGCATGGCTGGGGTTAATGTGTTTGTTCATCTTAAACAATAATCTTACTGGCATGCCTGGGGTTAGTTTAGTTAGTTTAGGGTCAGTGTGCCCATAGTCCATTTTCTGCAGTGATTTTACCCTCTTTTTTACCCTGGGGGTCACTGACCCCGGCAGCCAAACCCTATTGCTCTGTGAGGCTCCAGTTTTATTGTTATTGTTACTTTCTATTATTTTTTTATTCAGATCCCTCTATTCTATTCATATGCCAGTGTCTTATTCAAACCACTCCCCGGTTGCTAAGGTCATTAAACCCTAGCAACTAGATACCTGCTGAAATTCCAAACTGGAGAGAGCTGCTGAACAAAAAGTAAAATCATTTTAAAAAGTACAAATAATAAAAAATGAAGACCAATTGCAAATGCTCAAAGTGTTGGATGTCAGCAGTTCGTTACGCTGGAGGAAAGCAAACGTGTACATTTACATTTGCACTTGGAAAGCGATGGCGTCTGTGGCTTTTACTCCCCCGCTATTTCTAAGCCTAATAATAGCGCTCACTACTTCCCTTTCTATCTGACCCCCCGCCCCACGTGTGCCTTTATTATCAGTTCTAATGAACTCCTTACTGTGGGGTTTCAGCGGAAACCTTTCTCCCCGTAACCTTTTGTAGTTGCTGAATCTGCTTCTTTTTGATCCTCCTGATTCATTCCCCATATGACTCCTCCACTCTAATTCCTGGGGTTAACGCTCTGTTATACAGATAGCTAGAATCTCAGCCATAAAGCAGGGCAGGACTGCTGCTTACAATGGGGGGATCAGATAGGATCTGTGCCACTGTGACAGAATGCTCTGTTATACAGATAGCTAGAATCTCAGCCATAAAGCAGGGCAGGACTGCTGCTTACAATGGGGGGATCAGATAGGATCTGTGCCACTGTGACAGAATGCTCTGTTATACAGATAGCTAGAATCTCAGCCATAAAGCAGGGCAGGACTGCTGCTTACAATGGGGGGGATCAGATAGGATCTGTGCCACTGTGACAGAATGCTCTGTTATACAGATAGCTAGAATCTCAGCCATAAAGCAGGGCAGGACTGCTGCTTACAATGGGGGGGATCAGATAGGATCTGTGCCACTGTGACAGAATGCTCTGTTATACAGATAGCTAGAATCTCAGCCATAAAGCAGGGCAGGACTGCTGCTTACAATGGGGGGATCAGATAGGATCTGTGCCACTGTGACAGAATGCTCTGTTATACAGATAGCTAGAATCTCAGCCATAAAGCAGGGCAGGACTGCTGCTTACAATGGGGGGGATCAGATAGGATCTGTGCCACTGTGAGAGAATGCTCTGTTATACAGATAGCTAGAATCTCAGCCATAAAGCAGGGCAGGACTGCTGCTTACAATGGGGGGGATCAGATAGGATCTGTGCCACTGTGACAGAATGCTCTGTTATACAGATAGCTAGAATCTCAGCCATAAAGCAGGGCAGGACTGCTGCTTACAATGGGGGGGATCAGATAGGATCTGTGCCACTGTGACAGAAGGCTCTGTTATACAGATAGCTAGAATCTCAGCCATAAAGCAGGGCAGGACTGCTGCTTACAATGGGGGGGATCAGATAGGATCTGTGCCACTGTGACAGAAGGCTCTGTTATACAGATAGCTAGAATCTCAGCCATAAAGCAGGGCAGGACTGCTGCTTACAATGGGGGGGATCAGATAGGATCTGTGCCACTGTGACAGAATGCTCTGTTATACAGATAGCTAGAATCTCAGCCATAAAGCAGGGCAGGACTGCTGCTTACAATGGGGGGGATCAGATAGGATCTGTGCCACTGTGACAGAATGCTCTGTTATACAGATAGCTAGAATCTCAGCCATAAAGCAGGGCAGGACTGCTGCTTACAATGGGGGGGATCAGATAGGATCTGTGTCACTGTGACAGAAGGCTCTGTTATAGAGATAGCTAGAATCTCAGCCATAAAGCAGGGCAGGACTGCTGCTTACAATGGGGGGGATCAGATAGGATCTGTGCCACTGTGACAGAATGCTCTGTTATACAGATAGCTAGAATCTCAGCCATAAAGCAGGGCAGGACTGCTGCTTACAATGGGGGGATCAGATAGGATCTGTGCCACTGTGACAGAATGCTCTGTTATACAGATAGCTAGAATCTCAGCCATAAAGCAGGGCAGGACTGCTGGTATTATTTGGGCTGGAATTCCCCTTGTTGTTGCCCCAGTTTACCCCTATCCTGCCCAAAATCACCCCAGAAACACAGTCCTGATGAGACACCTCTCCCAACCTGCCCGAACCCTGTCCAATCCCTGGCTCAGCTGTGCCATCATTGTGCCACTTCTGGTCACGATTGGCCAAACTAAACTGTTTAAAGCCTACTGTAAAGCTGGCAACCCTATTGGCTGTGCCGACTGTCCAGGGGACCCAGTTGACCAATTAGCTTATAACTAGGGCTACAAATATTATGGGACTCCATGATTACTGATGGCAGCCCTGCCTGAAGCCTTGGGGGTTACCCTAAAGTTACACCCCCTATATCCAGATTTGCCCTGTTATGTTCATAGTGTATTGTCCCAGAATGCAATGGGCAGAGTGGGCACTGGGATAGGATATTACAGCGCCTTTGGCACCGGGTCCAGGATCTGCTTGTTGTTTCCGCCAGTCGCTCCTTCCGTGTCCTTTATTATTTCCTGTATATGAGATGATGTGGGTCTCGGAGCTGCGTGAATACATTGCCCCTGCCTGCGGCTCTAAAGGGCAACTATAACTCTAATGGAACAGGGCCCTAAGAGCTTGCCATCTATCGGCATAAAAGGGCCAATCCGCTGTAAGTAGGAGCTAAATCCAGTTTGCCCAAGGAGCAGCACTAGGGGGCAGCAGTGAGATAATAGCTATTAGATTTATATAGCCCATCTTTCACTGCTAGGCCTGGCTAAGTACTGACATAGGAACTCATTTATGACATTTTTGTTATTGTCACCCTGTCCCCAATGGAGGTCATTTTACCAAGTAGCAGTGCTGAACTAGAAATCCCCCTATTAGAACAGCGCCTCCTAGATGTAGGAACTACTGGCACAATGGATGTCTTCCTGGGGAAGAATTAGCGGTAGAGCTTAGGGCATATCTGGTCTGGAAGTGTAGTGTACGATATCCCATTGGACAGATAGGATCATGTGGGTCTTCCCTATATATGAGAGCGTGGTCAGGGGCAGCACCCTGTCTCTACCTTGTCCTACTGTCTCCATCTTGTCCTACTGTCTCCATCTTGCCCTACTGTCTCCACCTTGTCCTACTGTCTCCATCTTGCCCTACTGTCTCCACCTTGTCCTACTGTCTCCATCTTGTCCTACTGTCTCCATCTTGTCCTACTGTCTCCATCTTGTCCTACTGTCTCCACCTTGTCCTACTGTCTCCATCTTGTCCTACTGTCTCCATCTTGCTCTACTGTCTCCATCTTGCCCTACTGTCTCCATCTTGCTCTACTGTCTCCATCTTGTCCTACTGTCTCCATCTTGTCCTACTGTCTCCATCTTGCCCTACTGTCTCCATCTTGCCCTACTGTCTCCATCTTTCTCTACTGTCTCCATCTTGCTCTACTGTCTCCATCTTGCCCTACTGTCTCCATCTTGCTCTACTGTCTCCACCTTGTCCTACTGTCTCCATCTTGTCCTACTGTCTCCATCTTGCCCTACTGTCTCCATCTTGCCCTACTGTTTCCATCTTGTCCTACTGTCTCCACCTTGTCCTACTGTCTCCATCTTGTCCTACTGTCTCCATCTTGTCCTACTGTCTCCATCTTGCCCTACTGTCTCCATCTTGCCCTACTGTTTCCATCTTGCCCTACTGTCTCCATCTTGTCCTACTGTCTCCATCTTGCCCTACTGTCTCCATCTTGTCCTACTGTCTCCATCTTGCCCTACTGTCTCCATCTTGCCCTACTGTTTCCATCTTGCCCTACTGTCTCCATCTTGCCCTACTGTCTCCATCTTGCCCTACTGTTTCCATCTTGCCCTACTGTCTCCATCTTGCCCTACTGTCTCCATCTTGCCCTACTGTTTCCATCTTGCCCTACTGTCTCCATCTTGCCCTACTGTTTCCATCTTGCCCTACTGTCTCCATCTTGCCCTACTGTCTCCATCTTGCCCTACTGTTTCCATCTTGCCCTACTGTCTCCACTGGCCCTTTTGTACCCTACAGTTTCCCTCTGTTCCTCATGTCTCCAGATGTTTTTTATCTGGGGCAGGCTCTGACTCGGGGGGGGCAGTTGACAAAGGGTATAAGCAGCACAGGGGCAGGTGGAAGGTGATGCTCATTGTGTCGGATCCCTGGAGCCCTCAGTAACCAGTTGGACTGGGAGAGACAAAGCACTGAGATGCCCCCTCTAATCCAGGCTTAATGGGAGCAGCGGCTAATTACTGCCCTGGGGTATTTGCCTGGAATTCCCCTCTGCAGAGCCCATTATATAACAGGATCTTTATCGTGGGTTTTAGTTGGACTGTGTCGTATTGGTGCGTCAGGTCTCTACTTTCTTACAATAAAAGTCCATTGGAGCAGACACTAGTGGTACTGGATCTAGATCTCAGCTGAACCCCCGGAACCTCAATCCTAGAATAGAGTTCCGATCCTTCATGTCATGTGACTACTTACAACTACCAGTTTTGTTTATATTTTGTATTTTGCTTAGTAGTAGTAGTAGAATTAGTAGTAAGTACTAGTATGTAACTAGTAGTAATGTTAAGCTCCACCAGTGAGCAAAATGACTTACCTTGCTGGCCAATTGTACTTCTTGCTGGGGGGGGGGGCACAGCCCTCTTCCAACTCTTTTCAGCTTTTACAATGGGGGTCACTTACCTCAGAGGCAAAAAAATGACTTTTTGTTACTAATCTTATTTTACTCATCTTCGTATTCGGGCCTCTCCTGTTGATATTCCAATGTCGTACTCACACCGCTGCTTGGTTGCTAGGGTAATTTGAACCCGAGCAACCAGATAGCGGCTAAAATTCCAAACTGGAGAGCTGCTGAACAAAAGCAGTTCAAAAACCATATATTATCAAAAATAAAGACCAATTGCAAATAAATACCTCTACGTCATACTAAAAGTTAAATAAAAAGTTAACAACCTCTTTAATATGTATTTATAAAGCACCAACATAGTCTGCAGCGATGTACAATGGGTAAATACATTGAATTACAGATACTCAACAGAGCTTACACTCTAAAGGGAGAAGGGGGTACAAAGCTTAAGCTGTGGGGTTGGGCAAGTTTTTGCTCATGGGGGGGGAGAGAAACCTGGGCGGGAATGGTGATGTAGGGGTGTGGCCGATGACGGAGGCGGGCTTATGACAATTGGCCAATCACTGCTCTCAATCTAAGAGAATCCTGTCCGGTTTCCCCAATTTATAAAACCGGGCAGGGAGTTTTGCCCCGGACAGTCCAGTTTCTGGGAGGGCAGTTGGCGACCCTAGTACCCACCCCCCCCCAATGATTTTAACTTAAACACCGGGTTATTAGAATAGAATCTACATTTTTCTCATTACACTAAATCTGTCCCTTTATGGAAATCTTTTTTTTTTTTTGTAGGGAAACCACTCGGCCGCATTAAAGGAATTTACGCTCTTTGCCCCGTGATCTTGTCGTTATTCGCCCGTTTGGGGGATTAATGTTCTTATTATGTTAAATAACCCCCATGCCAGTTACTATAAGGAGAGCAGCGGGGGGTAAGAGTTGTGGGGGGGAAGCCACAGTGCATAAGCATTGGGCCTGGTGCTGAGAGCCGGGGGGGGCGGCACGGGGGGCTTGGCCGGTAGCCAGCAGCTCAGCAGGAAGCCGCAGAACACTGTGTTCTCGCATGTTGTACCCAGATGCACGTGAGCGGCGCAGACTGTTCCATGCGACGGGGAAACCTACGGAACTCTAATGTTTCTACATTATTCTAACAAAAACTTCAGATAAACTCATTTGCACGAATGTGAGATATTTATCAAAAAGTCTGAACTGAAAAAGCCTGTGGGGAAAGATTGCGGGAAAGTCACACAAAGCTTCTCAGACATAACCGCGACTTTTGTGTATTGCGACTTTTGTGTTGCATCAAAAATCAGAAAACCTCTAATGATTAGAAGCAAAGAAAGATCTTCCAGGGAACTCTGAGTATCACTCATGTATTATAAGGGATAATGTACCCCCTACTGTAAATGATAAGGATATTAGCAGTCACTGAGGGGTTCTGTGCCCCCCATATAAAGGCACAAGGCTGCAGGCTGAGTTATACAGGGAACTCTGAGTATCACTCATGTATTATAAGGGATAATGTACCCCCTACTGTAAATGATAAGGATATTAGCAGTCACTGAGGGGTTCTGTGCCCCCCATATAAAGGCACAAGGCTGCAGGCTGAGTTATACAGGGAACTCTGAGTATCACTCATGTATTATAAGGGATACTGTACCCCCTACTGTAAATGATAAGGATATTAGCAGTCACTGAGGGGTTCTGTGCCCCCCATATAAAGGCACAAGGCTGCAGGCTGAGTTATACAGGGAACTCTGAGTATCACTCATGTATTATAAGGGATAATGTACCCCCTACTGTAAATGATAAGGATATTAGCAGTCACTGAGGGGTTCTGTGCCCATATAAAGGCACAAGGCTGCAGGCTGAGTTATACAGGGAACTCTGAGTATCACTCATGTATTATAAGGGATACTGTATCCCCTACTGTAAATGATAAGGATATTAGCAGTCACTGAGGGGTTCTGTGCCCCCCATATAAAGGCACAAGGCTGCAGGCTGAGTTATACAGGGAACTCTGAGTATCACTCATGTATTATAAGGGATACTGTACCCCCTACTGTAAATGATAAGGATATTAGCAGTCACTGAGGGGTTCTGTGCCCCCCATATAAAGGCACAAGGCTGCAGGCTGAGTTATACAGGGAACTCTGAGTATCACTCATGTATTATAAGGGATACTGTACCCCCTACTGTAAATGATAAGGATATTAGCAGTCACTGAGGGGTTCTGTGCCCCCCATATAAAGGCACAAGGCTGCAGGCTGAGTTATACAGGGAACTCTGAGTATCACTCATGTATTATAAGGGGTAATGTACCCCCTACTGTAAATGATAAGGATATTAGCAGTCACTGAGGGGTTCTGTGCCCCCCATATAAAGGCACAAGGCTGCAGGCTGAGTTATACAGGGAACTCTGAGTATCACTCATGTATTATAAGGGATACTGTACCCCCTACTGTAAATGATAAGGATATTAGCAGTCACTGAGGGGTTCTGTGCCCCCCATATAAAGGCACAAGGCTGCAGGCTGAGTTATACAGGGAACTCTGAGTATCACTCATGTATTATAAGGGGTAATGTACCCCCTACTGTAAATGATAAGGATATTAGCAGTCACTGAGGGGTTCTGTGCCCATATAAAGGCACAAGGCTGCAGGCTGAGTTATACAGGGAACTCTGAGTATCACTCATGTATTATAAGGGATAATGTACCCCCTACTGTAAATGATAAGGATATTAGCAGTCACTGAGGGGTTCTGTGCCCATATAAAGGCACAAGGCTGCAGGCTGAGTTATACAGGGAGCTCTGAGTATCACTCATGTATTATAAGGGATAATGTACCCCCTACTGTAAATGATAAGGATATTAGCAGTCACTGAGGGGTTCTGTGCCCCCCATATAAAGGAATAAATAGCAGTAGAAAAGCATTTTTTAACAACTTAAAGACCTTTAAATTTACATTTCATATCCTATAATAAATACATTGTATGTGGGGGGGTACATTCTTTTTTAATTGAATTAATGAAGTCATGTGACTGAAATGAGCACCAATGACATCACTACGCCCTGTTTATACTGTATATTTTACAATTTCATCATTTTGTGTATTTATAACCTGAGAGCACAGCCAGTGTTTAGCTGCATTTCTATTCCTGGAATAAATCTGCCCCTCCCTGTTTTTTTGATGACCAGTAGGATATGAATGTGTTCCTTCTACATAGTCTGTATTCCATCGGCATGAGTCTCCCCCCCTCCTACAGGCACACGTGGGGCTTGGGAAGGGCTGTGTGTATGGGGGGCAGTACCCCTGGAACTATAGCGGGGTGACTGTTACCCCAATGTTTCTATATATCTGTAACCTTGTTATGGGCTAAGGGGGCCCAGCCTGAAGGCCAGTTGGGGGGGGGATTTGGGGTGAGTGCTTATTTGTGCCCTGGGTACCCCTGGAACTATAGCGGGGTGACTGTTACCCCAATGTTTCTATATATCTGTAACCTTGTTATGGGCTAAGGGGGCCCAGCCTGAAGGCCAGTTAGGGGGGGATTTGGGGTGAGTGCTTATTTGTGCCCTGGGTACCCCTGGAACTATAGCGGGGTGACTGTTACCCCAATGTTTCTATATATCTGTAACCTTGTTATGGGCTAAGGGGGCCCAGCCTGAAGGCCAGTTAGGGGGGGATTTGGGGTGAGTGCTTATTTGTGCCCTGGGTACCCCCAGAACTATAGCGGGGTGACTGTTACCCCAATGTTTCTATATATCTGTAACCTTGTTATGGGCTAAGGGGGCCCAGCCTGAAGGCCAGTTAGGGGGGGATTTGGGGTGAGTGCTTATTTGTGCCCTGGGTACCCCCAGAACTATAGCGGGGTGACTGTTACCCCAATGTTTCTATATATCTGTAACCTTGTTATGGGCTAAGGGGGCCCAGCCTGAAGGCCAGTTAGGGGGGGATTTGGGGTGAGTGCTTATTTGTGCCCTGGGTACCCCTGGAACTATAGTGGGGTGACTGTTACCCCAATGTTTCTATATATCTGTAACCTTGTTATGGGCTAAGGGGGCCCAGCCTGAAGGCCAGTTAGGGGGGGATTTGGGGTGAGTGCTTATTTGTGCCCTGGGTACCCCTGGAACTATAGCAGGGTGACTGTTACCCCAATGTTTCTATATATCTGTAACCTCGTTATGGGCTTGGGGGGCCCAGCCTGAAGGCCAGTTAGGGGGGGATTTGGGGTGAGTGCTTATTTGTGCCCTGGGTACCCCTGGAACTATAGCAGGGTGACTGTTACCCCAATGTTTCTATATATCTGTAACCTTGTTATGGGCTAAGGGGGCCCTCAAATTACAGCAGGCCAGAGGTCTGACCGTACTTTTATATAATGACCCAGCCTATAAAACATTCCTTTATACTTACCGCTGATTCATGCCCAGTAATTGTGGGTCTATATAAGCAGACGTTGGCAGACTCGGGCACACTTCCCTGGTTGGATGGGAGTCCTTGGCAGGAAGTCAGGTGACACACCCTAAGGGTGACCTCAGTGGCTTAACCCTATTCTGTAATTAGCCCTTAATTGGAAGAATACAACGGAATGTACTGGATGAACCTGTTGACACAACATTCTATAAAGTCACATAAATCACTCAGTGCGATTGTTACATCATCACGGATCAAACACCAGAGTGGATCAAATGCACGAAAGGAAGTTTCACAAACAGTGAAAAGTCAGAAGCCCTGTCAGTCACAAGATGGGGGGGCGAGGTCACATGACCAGTTGAGTCCAAATTTCCAGCCATGCAGTAAAGCAGTGACAAGACTTGTATCCCATATATTATATGGGCGACTGGTTGTTAAAGGGGCAGTTCATTCGTTAACTGTTAGTATGATATAGAACGGCCTATTCTTAGCAACTTTGCAATTGATCTTCATTATTTATTTGTTATAGTTTTTGAATCATTTGCCTTCTTCTTCTAACTTCTTCAGTATTCAAATGGGGGTCAGTGACCCCGGCAGCCAAACCCTATTGCTCTGTGAGGCTCCAGTTTTATTGTTATTGTTTCTTTTTATTATTTATCTTTCTATTCAGCCCCCTCCCCTATTCATATACCAGTCTCTCCTCCAAACCACTGGTTGCTAAGGTAACCTGGACCCTAGCAACCAAATAACCACAAATAATAAAAAATGAGGACCAATTGCAGATTGTCTTAGAATATTACCCTAAACATCATACTAAAAGTTAAGGTGACTAACCCTTTTAAGCCTAGTATCTCTTTGTCCATTTTATTGAGGTGTAAACTAGAATGACCTAGAGGCAAGTTACCCAGATGTAAGTATATTAGAGGCAGGTACAGATGGAGCAGGCATTTTGCTCAGAATGACACGCCCTTTGCTCAGAATGACACACCCCTTTGCTCAGAATGACACGCCCTTTGCTCAGAATGACACACCCCTTTGCTCAGAATGACACGCCCTTTGCTCAGAATGACACCCCTCTTTGCTCAGAATGACACGCCCCATTGCTCAGAATGACACGCCCCTTTGCTCAGAATGACACTCCCCTTTGCTCAGAATGACACGCCCCTTTGCTCAGAATGACACGCCCCTTTGCTCAGTTGCCACTTGTTCTATTTCAGGTTAACCATTGGCTCTAGGAAGAGTCATTACACAAGGAGTTTCATGTGTTGTTTATTATAAGTCAAACCACTTCCCACAACAGAATATGGGCGCCATTACCTGTAATTACTCGGCACTAAGTCTGTTTCTTCTTTCTTGGACTTTCAACCATGAGAAAAGCTGCCCCCTCACTTGGTTATTAGTCACATGATTGGTTGGAAGGAGAAATGGCCACTCTGCTCATTCATTGGCCTAGTTTGTAAATTGCCGGAGAAATGTCGGCCCTCCAGTCAAGCAATAAAATCCATAATTAGCCCCCAAAGGGGGCAGGTCACCAACAAATTTGATTTTTCTGTGTAGCGCTATAGCTGCCATTTTGGTTGTGTACCTGAAACCCACATGTTCAATTTAATTCTATTGCCCTTATGCAGATATCCCACTATACTTCCAATACTCTCCCAATACACTCCCAATATACTCCCAATACACTCTTAATATACTCCCGATATACTCCCAATATACTTCCAATACACTCTAAATATACTCCCAATATACTCAGACTATACTTCCAATACACTTCCAATACTCTCCCAATACTCTCCCAATATACTCCCAATATACTCCCAATACACTCTTAATATAATCCCAATATACTCCCAATACACTCCCAATACACTCCCAATACACTCTTAATATACTCCCAATATACTCCCAATACACTCCCAATACACTCTTAATATACTCCCAATATACTCCCAATACACTCTTAATATACTTCCAATATACTCCCACTATACTCACACTATACTTCCAATACTCTCCCAATACACTCCCAATACTCTCCCAATATACTCCCAATACACTCCTAATACACTCCCAATATACTCCCAATACACTCGTAATACACTCCCAATACACTCCCAATACACTCTTAATATACTTCCACTATACTCCCAATATACTCCCAATACACTCTTAATATACTCCCAATATACTCCAAATATAATCCTTATACACTCCCAATACACTCATAATACACTCCCAATATACTCCCAATAAACTCCCAATATACTCCCAATATTCCCCCAATACACTCCCAATATACTACCAATACACTCCCAATACATTCCCAATACACTCCCATTACACTCCCAATACACTCCCAATATACTCCCAATACACTCCCAATATACTACCAATACACTCCCAATACATTCCCAATACACTCACAATACACTCACAATACACTCACAATATACTCCCAATACACTCCCAATATACTCCCAATACACTCCCAATATACTCACAATACACTCCCAATACATTCCCAATACACTCACAATACACTCACAATACACTCACAATACACTACCAATATACTCCCAATATACTCCCAATATACTCAGGGCCGGATTTACCAATTTGCCGCCCAGAGGCCGCCCCCGCTCGCACGCCCCCCCCCCCCCCGTGCGCTGTAGGCCACACATGCATACAGAGCAGTGGGGAGAAGTCCCCATTGCTCCGTATGGGGACAAAACTTTTACAATTTTGGTGCGGCGGGGCGGCATGCCGCCCCCAGGTTTCTGCCGCCCTAGGCCCGGGCCTTTGTGGCCTCTCCACAAATCCGGGCCTGAATATACTCCCAATATACTCCCACTATACTCCCAATATACTCCCAATATACTCCCACTATACTCCCAATATACTCCCAATATACTCCCAATATACTCCTAATACACTCCGAATACACTCCCAATATACTCCCAATATACTCCCAATATACTCCCAATACACTCCTAATACACTCCGAATACACTCCCAATATACTCCCAATATACTCCACAAGTCGGCTGTTCCGGGCACAACGGGTTCCAGGTAGTCGGGCACCTTTGTGCCTAATGGTTTCCTGTTCCTGCCACGTTACTGCACTTCAGATCTCTCATAGGCACAAGAAGGGTAAAAACATTATATTTATCTACATTTTATCTATTTTTACTGCCACCCACATGTTGGATGAGGCCTCCTGGCACAGTGAGTGTTCCCTGTAAGGCACACGTGCTCCTCCCACAGCCCCCAGTGAGGTGCCAGCACCCCCCCAGCACAAACGCTGCCTCAGTCTCTGGCGGCTCCTGCGGTGCCCAAGGCTTTAGCGACTGAGAACTTTATTCCATTTATTAATGGGGAAAATAATGCTTCTTGGAGACATCATGCCCCCCATTTGCCTCTCACTGGGGTGTAAAAGCCGGAGGGGTGAATATTAAGCCAGAGTATGAGCGGGGCAACTGGGGTCTGAGGTTTCACTCACTCGTGTTAAAGGGAAACTAACCCCCCAAACAATGTAGGTCTCTATACAAATATACTGCATAAACAGCTCATATGTAAAACCCTGCTTCATCTAAATAAACCATTTTCATATAAATATACTTATTTAGCAGTATGTGCCATTGGGTAATCCTAAATAGAAACTGCCATTTTATGTACTAAGGGCCGCCCCCTGGGATCATAGGAGTCACAGTGCACACAAACAAGCCAAGGCACACATACATGCTAGGCCTCATCAGCCAATGAATGGGCAGAGTTCTGCCTTTTGCTCCCACACTACTTCCTGTTACAGTTAGAGCTGCATCACTTCCTGTCAGCTGATCTCTGAGGGAGCACACAGCCCATCACTAAATGGTGGTAATTTTAAGAAACTTTTCAATTGGTCTTTATTTTTTATAGTTATTGAATTACTTGCCTTCCTCTTCTGCCTCTTTGCAGCTTTCAAATGGGGGTCACTGACCCCGGCAGCCAAACCCTATTGCTCTGTGAGGCTCCAGTTTTATTGTTACTATTTATTCCTTATCTTTCTATTCAGCCGCTCTACTATTCATATACCAGTTACTCTCTCAAATCACTCGCTGGTTACTAAGGTAAATAAGACCCTGGCAACCGGATAACTGCTGAAATTATATTTGTGGAAAGACTCTGTGACTGTTTGAGAAGACAATAAATAATAGTAAAATGGAAACATAGTAGAAAAGGGAAAACAGAGCTCCTCCCACTCCCTGTTTAGCCCCTCCCACTTACCTTTCCATCCCTGCAACCTGAAAACTGGCTGAACCCAACGCTACATCAGCTGATTCTATTTAGTTCTTTCTAATTATGGATTCCTTATCCCTTAATTACCCTGCTATTATGGAAGAATATACAGGATAGAGAGTAACAGATATAAAGAGAAGGGATCAAGTCATTCCTGTTCCATCATGTTGTAATAAGAGTAATAAGGGACGTATTGTTTCCCTGTGTTCCTGGGGATCAGCAGTTATACGGTCCCTTCTGTTCCTTCCTGCCTCTCGCTAATTACTGCATTACCGTCACTCGGGTTCTTGTATTTTGGGTAAACAGTAATGGAGTCAGTGTTGTTCCATCTTCTTCATGGGGGGGGATATCACTCCAACTTGCAGCGCAGCAGTAAAGTGTGCCTGAGTCTGAGCTTTCAGCCAGCGCTACACATTAGAACTGCTTTCAGCTAACCTATTGTTTCTCCTACTCCCATGTAACTGGAGGAGTCCCAAGCCGGACTTGGATTTCTTACTATTGAGTGCTATTCTGATACCTACTGGGAGCTGCTATCTTGCTCCCTTCCCATTGTTCTGCTGATCGGCTGCTGGGGGTGAGGGGGGGGGGGATATCACTCCAACTTGCAGCGCAGCAGTAAAGTGTGCCTGAGTCTGAGCTTTCAGCCAGCGCTACACATTAGAACTGCTTTCAGCTAACCTATTGTTTCTCCTACTCCCATGTAACTGGAGGAGTCGCAAGCCGGACTTGGATTTCTTACTATTGAGTGCTATTCTGATCCCTACTGGGAGCTGCTATCTTGCTCCCTTCCCATTGTTCTGCTGATTGGCTGCTGGGGGTGAGGGGGGGGGGATATCACTCCAACTTGCAGCGCAGCAGTAAAGTGTGCCTGAGTCTGAGCTTTCAGCCAGCGCTACACATTAGAACTGCTTTCAGCTAACCTATTGTTTCTCCTACTCCCATGTAACTGGAGGAGTCCCAAGCCGGACTTGGATTTCTTACTATTGCAAATTTGCCCCATGTTAGTAAATGACTGCGGCTCCATTCAGTTAATATCATTAATAGACCCACTCTCCTTTCATTGTGTTCTTATTGTATTATTCCATTGTTCCCTAAGGAATATCATTTATTTTATACTAATAAAAGCGACTCCGGCTCCATTTTCAGACCCTCTTGTTGAGTCACCGTTGCACCATTGTGCCGGGGGGAATTGTTCCTTTCATGGATTCAGTCTCTGTGTAACACTGGGAATATTCTCGTTCCATTGTGTTCTGTGCGACTGTAAGTCTCAGCCTTTGTGGCTTCATTTGCTTTGGAATCTCCAGCGGAGTCGCCCCTGTCCCATTGTGTAGCGTCGACTCTCGTTGCTTCCCTTTGTTTCTTTCCCCGAAATGTAACTGGAATTGTATATACGAGGTATGTCGGCCGAGGAAGATCATTTCCAGTAAGGGGCTGGAAGTTTCCTTGTCGGAATTATCTTTAGAAGACTCTTATTTACATCCGTATGCTGACCTGGGGCTATTTATACCCGTCTAGCCCGGAGTTCATACGCAACACTAATACGTCATCAATGTATCTTGGATTTTCATTTCATTTATGAGAACTTTTTGTAGTCTCTAGAGAATGAGAAAGATCAGTATAATTAATGTTGGTACAGGTATGGGACCCCTTATCCGGAAACCCATTATCCAGAAAGTTACGAATTATGGAAAGGCTATCTCCCATAGGCTCAATTATAAGCAAATAATTCTGCTTTTTAAAAATGATTTTCTTTTTCTCTGTAATAATAAAACAGCCCTATTGGGTTTATTTAATGGTTAAATGATTCCCTTTTCTCTGTAATAATAAAACAGTACCTGTACTTGATCCCAACTAAGATATAATTACCCCTTATTGGGGGCAGAACAGCCCTATAGGGTTTATTTAATGGTTAAATGATTCCCTTTTCTATGTAATAATAAAACAGTACCTGTACTTGATCCCAACTAAGATATAATTACCCCTTATTGGGGCAGAACAGCCCTATTGGGTTTATTTCATGGTTAAATGATTCCCTTTTCTCTGTAATAATAAAACAGTACCTGTACTTGATCCCAACTAAGATATAATTACCCCTTATTGGGGCAGATCAGCCCTATTGGGTTTAATAATGGTTTAATGATTCCCTTCTGAGCATCTGGAGGGCCCCGAGTGGGTGTGAGCCCAGGTGTAATCATTTTGCACCCCCCCCCCATTAGTTCTGCCCTTGGTCAGGGCCGGACCCTAACATAGGGCGCCCCGTGGCACCTCGCACCCCCTGCCTAGTCCCCAGTTCAGATGCGGCAGGCAGGTTGCACCCCACCCTCTGCCCGAGCCTTTGTGCCCACAGACCTGCCCCTGCTCTCCCCAGTAGGGCTGACTATGGGACCAGTTTAGGAGCTGGGATCCATAGGGAACAAGTGAGAGCCCAAATACAGTCACCGTAGATGCCAAAGTGGCTCCACATTCCATAAATTCCATAAAAAATTCCATTGGCTCCACCACCAATGAGAGACTCCTTCATCTTTCTAACTGTTACAGGCACGGCGCTGGTGGGCTGGCCGGTCCCAACCGCATTTCCCTGCCTTATGGGCATGTCGGGGTACCTTGGGGTGCAAAGCAGTCATTCTTCATCCTCATAGGATCCCAGTAGGTGTGTCAGGCAGAAGGTACAATCTGATGGCTGCACTTTATTGTATTGTGTATTGTATCATCTATCTATCTATCTATCATCTATCTATTTATCACCTATCTATCTATCTATCTATCTATCTATCATCTATCTATCTATCTAGCTAGCTATCTAGCTATCTATCATCTATCTATTTATCACCTATCTATCTATCTATCTATCTATCTATATATCTATCTATCTATCTATCTATCTATCTATCTATCTATCTATCAGCTATCTATCTATCTATCTATCTATCTATCTATCATCTATCTATTTATCACCTATCTATCTATCTATCTATCTATCTATCATCTATCTATCTATCTAGCTAGCTATCTAGCTATCTATCATCTATCTATTTATCACCTATCTATCTATCTATATATCTATCTATCTATCTATCTATCTATCAGCTATCTATCTATCTATCTATCTATCTATCTATCTATCTATCTATCATCTATCTATTTATCACCTATCTATCTATCTATCATCTATCTATCTATCTATCTATCTATTTATCACCTATCTATCTATCTATCATCTATCTATCTAATCTATCTATCATCTATCTATTTATCACCTGTCTATCTCTATCTATCTATTTATCATCTATCTATTTATCTATCTATCTATCATCTATCTATCTATCTATCTATCTATCTATCTATCTATTTATCACCTGTCTATCTCTATCTATCTATCTATCTATCTATCTATCTATTTATCACCTGTCTATCTCTATCTATCTATCTATCTATCTATCTATCTATCTAAACTATCTAGCATCTATCTATCTATCATCTATCTATCATCTATCTATCAATCTATCTATCTATCTATCTTTCATCTATCTATTTATCACCTGTCTATCTCTATCTATCTATCTATCTATCTATCTATCTAGCTATCATCTATCTATGTATCACCTGTCTATCTCTATCTATCTATCTATCTAATCTATCTATCTATGTATCTATCTATCTATCTATCTATCTATCATCTATCTATTTATCACCTGTCTATCTCTATCTATCTATTTATCATTAGAGATGTAGCGAACTGTTCGCCAGAGAACTAATTCGCACGAAAATCGGGGGTTCGCAAGTTCGCAAACTTTTAGCGAAGTTCGTAATTTTGGGTTCGCCTTAGCTGGAGCCAAATTTTGACCTCTCACCCTAGAGCCAGCAGATACATGGCAGCCAATCAGGCAGCTCTCCCTCCTGGACCACCCCCGGACCACTCCCTTCCATATATAAACCAAAGCCCAGCAGCCATTTTACATTCTGCCTGTGTGTGCTTGATGAGTTAGCATAGGGAGAGAGCTGTGCAGGGGTTTGAGGGACAGTTTAGGTAGCTTTGCTGACTAGTAATCTACTTTCTACTGCTCTGTATGTAGCTGCTGTGGGCAGCTGTCCTGCTGATCTCATCTGCTGTAACCCAACACGTTACACATAGTAGTGCACCAAACACGTTACACATAGTAGTGCACCAAACACGTTACACATAGTAGTGCACCAAACACGTTACACATAGTAGTGCACCAAACACGTTACACATAGTAGTGACATTGCATTGCAATAAAATCACCTGAGCGATGTTTTTCCACCAGCAATAATATATTCCGTATCCACTACTGCGGCGTTTTGTCTTTGCGTGGGAACCGGCTGTAACCTTTACACGACTTGATTGGCATGTAGGCGCCGGGCGTTTTAAAGCAGTTTATTACACAAGTTTAGGAATGTAGTGTGATTTCTGCCCTTTACAGCACAAAACGCAACGCTGTGTCAACAACGTATTTTTCAGAGAAATTTTTGCCCTTGATCCCCCTCCTGCATGTCACTGCCCAGGTCGTGGCACCCTTTAAACAACTTTAAAATCAGTTTTCTGGCCATAAATGGCTTTTCTAGGTTTCAAAGTTCACCTTCCCATTGAAGTCTATGGGGTTCGCAAAGTTCTCAAAAGTTCGCACTTTTTGGCAGAAGTTCGCAAACGGGTTCGCAAACTTTTTTTGTGAGGTTCGCTACATCTCTATTTATCATCTATCTATCTATCTATCTATCTATTTATCACCTGTCTATCTCTATCTATCTATCTATCTATCTATCATCTATCTATCTATCTATCTATCTATCTATCTATCTATCTATCTATCATCTATCTATCTATCTATCTATCTATCTATCATCTATCTATTTATCACCTGTCTATCTCTATCTATCATCTATCTATCTATCTATCTATTTATCATCTATCTATTTATCATCTATCTATCTATCTATCTATCATCATCTATCTATCTATTTATCACCTGTCTATCTCTATCTATCTATCTATCTATCTATCTATCTATCTATCTATCTATCTATCTATTTATCATCTATCTATTTATCATCTATCTATCTATCTATCTATCTATCTATCTATCATCTATCTATTTATCACCTGTCTATCTCTATCTATCTATCTATCTATCTATCATCTATCTATTTATCACCTGTCTATCTCTATCTATCTATCTATCTATCTATCTATCTATCTATCATCTATCTATCTATTTATCACCTGTCTATCTCTATCTATCTATCTATCTATCTATCTATCATCTATCTATTTATCACCTGTCTATCTCTATCTATCTATCTATCTATCTATCTATCTATCTATCTATCTATTTATCATCTATCTATTTATCATCTATCTATCTATCTATCTATCTATCTATCATCTATCTATCTATTTATCACCTGTCTATCTCTATCTATCTATCTATCTATCTATCTATCATCTATCTATTTATCACCTGTCTATCTCTATCTATCTATCTATCTATCTATCTATCTATTTATCATCTATCTATTTATCATCTATCTATCTATCTATCTATCTATCTATCTATCTATCTATCTATCTATCATCTATCTATCTATTTATCACCTGTCTATCTCTATCTATCTATCTATCTATCTATCTATCTATCTATCATCTATCTATCTATTTATCACCTGTCTATCTCTATCTATCTATCTATCTATCTATCTATCTATCATCTATCTATTTATCACCTGTCTATCTCTATCTATCTATCTATCTATCTATCTATCTATCTATCTATCTATCTATTTATCATCTATCTATTTATCATCTATCTATCTATCTATCTATCTATCTCTATCTATCTATCTATCTATCTATCTATCTATCTATCTATCTATCATCTATCTATCTATTTATCACCTGTCTATCTCTATCTATCTATCTATCTATCTATCTATCTATCTATCTATCTATCTATCATCTATCTATTTATCACCTGTCTATCTATCTATCTATCTATCTATCTATCTATCTATCTATCTATCTATCTATCTCTTAATAAGACCTGATTGCTGTTGACGACCCTAATGAGTGACCCCATGTAGCCTTGTGACACCCTAATTACACAGTGGATATGACAGTGGCTGTCAGTGCAAAAGGCGCTCAGTGGACCATGTGATCCCAATACGTCCGCATCAGCGATGAGGCTAAAGAACATCTGGCTCTGCAAATAGAACTGTGCCTGATATTTCTCTATTTATCCGTGACTCAGAGCCCCGGTGATGCGCTCGGCGTGACGCACTCGCCTCCCGTTCTGCTTGGAACAAGGACTTTTCCTAGAGATAAAGGCGACTGTCTCTGCAGTTAGAGGAAGTGGTGAGGAACAAGGGGATATTTTTAGCTGGTACTTTTCTGCGTTGGCCGGTTATTTTTGTTGGCCGGTGGTGGAAGGAGGGAAATATTTGCACATTGCGAGGTTACCAAGTGTGTGGTTTGTTCCTCAGCCATTCACTTACAGGACCTTAAATCAACCTCTTTAGCTTGAATCTATACAGAAAGGGGGGCTCGTTGGCCTCTGATCTTGCAAAGTTCTACCAGGAGGTCTTCTCCACTTGGTCTTCTCCACTTGGTCTTCTCCACTTGGTCTTCTCCACTTGGTCATCAAGAAAGATGGTGGAGCTTGAGTGCATTTAACTTTTTAACGTTTTGTATCAGGGCCTAAAAAACAAGCCAACTGCAGTACTTCTGCCATTGAAGCCCCTTAATAAATGAAAAGGGAGGCTCATCGGCTTCTGATCTTGCAAAGTTCTACCAAGAGGTCTTCTCCACTTGGTCTTCTCCACTTGGTCATCAACATTTTTTAATGTTTTGAATCAGGGCCTAAAAAGCAAGCCAACTGCAGTATTTGTGCCATTGAGTCCAGCTTAATGGCTTCTGATCTTGCAAAGTGCTACCAAGAGGTGTTCTCCACTTGGTCGTCAAGGAAGAAGGCGGAGCTTGAGCACATTTAACTTTTGAATGTTTTGTATCAGGGCCTAAAAAACAAGCCAACTGCAGTATTTGTGCCACTGAACGCCCCTTAATAAAAGAAAAGGGGGGGGAGGCTCATTGGCTTCTGATCTTGCAAAGTTCTACCAAGAGGTCTTCTCCACTTGGTCTTTTCCACTTGGTCTTTTCCACTTGCTCTTCTCCACTTGGTCTTTACCACTTGGTCTTCTCCACTTGGTCATCAAGGAAGAGGGCAGAGCTTGAGCACATTGAACTTTTTAATGTTTTGTATCAGGGCCTAAAACACAAGCCAACTGCAGTCTATGCACCATTGAACACCCCTTAATAAATGAAAAGGGGGGGGGGGGGCTCATTGGCTTCTGATCTTACAAAATTCTACCAAGAGGTCTTCTCCACTTGGTCTTTTCCACTTGGTCTTCTCCACTTGGTCTTCTCCACTTGGTCTTTTCACCTTGGTCTTCTCCACTTGGTCTTTTCCACTTGGTCTTCTCCACTTGGTCTTTTCCACTTAGTCTTCTCCACTTGGTCTTTTCCATTTGGTCTTCTCCAATTGGTCTTCTCCACTTGGTCTTCTCCACTTGGTCTTCTCCACTTGGTCTTCTCCACTTGGTCTTTTCCATTTGGTCTTTTCCACTTGGTTTTCTCCACTTGGCCTTTTCCACTTGGTCTTCTCCACTTGGTCTTCTCCACTTAGTCTTCTCCACTTGGTTTTCTCCACTTGGTTTTCTCCACTTGGTCTTCTCCACTTGGTCTTCTCCACTTGGTCTTCTCCACTTGGTCTTCTCCACTTGGTCTTCTCCACTTGGTCTTCTCCACTTGGTCTTCTCCACTTGGTCTTTTCCACTTGGTCTTTTCCACTTTGTCTT
This sequence comes from Xenopus tropicalis, assembly GCF_000004195.4. Taxonomy (NCBI): domain Eukaryota; kingdom Metazoa; phylum Chordata; class Amphibia; order Anura; family Pipidae; genus Xenopus; species Xenopus tropicalis. Next base: position 5,708,428 of record NC_030681.2, on the reverse strand, counting down.
CTCCACTTGGTATTCTCCATGTGGTCTTCTCCACTTGGTCTTTTCCACTTGGTCTTCTCCACTTGGTGTTTCCACTTGGTCATTTCAATTTGGTCTTCTCCACTTGGTCATCAAGGAAGAAGGCGGAGCTTGAGCCCATTTAACTTTTTAATGTTTTGTATCAGGGCCTAAAAACAAGCCAACTGCAGTATTTGTGCCACTGAACGCCCCTTAATAAATGAGGTTCAATAAAATGTAGTAACACGGGCAAGGGGAAGTATCACTTTCTCTTATCTGGAATCAGATCTCTTGTGGAACAGAATAATACATTGTCTGCAAACTGTTTTTTCTTAATTACAGAGGAGGAACCCTGAGGTTTTTTCCTAAGGCCGAAGCCCCCCCACCCCATTGAATCTGGTTGCATTACAATCATACATGTGGTCAGAATTTCACTTTTGGGGGTAAAATTCTGCTTTTTCCATTAGGTGACAATAAAAATAAACGGAGGGAGTATTTTTAGATTTGTATGTACTAAACTAACAGGTTTATTAAATGAACCGCAAACGTCTGGAGAAGGAAATACAGAAGCAAAATGTCTGGTTTTACCCGGAATCCCATATTTAACATGATGAATGGATCCCATTGATACAGACGGATTCACATCCAAACAAATGTTACAGTTATACTTCTCCGGTGCCGGTGATGCACCTTCCCATCTACTGGTTATAAATATGTCCCTTAAAATAGACAACCAATCAATCGCTTCCGTGGGGCACCGGGCCGAGCCAACGGCGATCAATGAACGTTTCTTTGTGCTTTTCCAGACGACGGGCGCTGTTATGTCTCCTGCGCTGCTGCCATTCTTCCCTTCGCTCGACTCTATGAATCAGCCTCACCCGAAGTGAACCTGCCCGACTCATCCGGAACTGCCGGGCCCGACCCACGGAACTGGGACAGCGAATCAAGTTTGGCTTCTGGAACGTTCTAATTACAGCACAGGAGTAACTGCCCCCCCATAGGCAGCATAGGGATTCCCCTGTACTAAGCACAATTCAGCAGGAATAGCCCCCTAAGTTTGCTCATAGCCTGTACAGAGAGATACCATAAAACTATGGCACATAGGGATTCCCCTGTACTAAGCACAATTCAGCAGGAACAGCCCCCTAAGTTTGCTCATAGCCTGTACAGAGAGATACCATAAAACTATGGCACATAGGGATTCCCCTGTACTAAGCACAATTCAGCAGGAACAGCCCCCTAAGTTTGCTCATAGCCTGTACAGAGAGATACCATAAAACTATGGCATATAGGGATTCCCCTGTACTAAGCACAATTCAGCAGGAACAGCCCCCTAAGTTTGCTCATAGCCTGTACAGAGAGATACCATAAAACTATGGCACATAGGGATTCCCCTGTACTAAGCACAATTCAGCAGGAACAGCCCCCTAAGTTTGCTCATAGCCTGTACAGAGAGATACCATAAAACTATGGCACATAGGGATTCCCCTGTACTAAGCACAATGCCGTATTTGCACCAATATGGCCGCTACAACAATAGTATCTCTATTATAGGGATATTAAAGGGAAAGTTCCTAATGTCACTTCAGATTAATTGAAGCCTTGGGTTGGGGCAGAGCAGCAGAGTCGGTGACAGGAGGGTTCGGTTGATAAATACTCGCACTTGCTGAACAAGGTTCATTAGGATCAAACATTTCTGTTTGTTTTCTTTGAAGGACCCCCCCCACCCCCCCACCCCCCCCGTGCAGTTATTAAGTGGTTTCTCCCAGACTCGCAGACGTCGGTGGGATAACAAAATGCCCATTCTCTTCCCCCAAAGGGTCAATATGTTGGAAGTTCAGTTAAACGATTAATAAGCTTTTCCTTTAGTTAATTTAATATTTAGGAAGAAAGGGGGGGGGGGGTCAGGTGACAAACTTGCACCATAGGGAGGGGCACACAGCCATACAGTATATATATATATATATACAGGGAATAATCACATGTCACTTCCTACAGCAGATACTGAGCTACAGTCCAACAGTCTCATAACTGCCCCATGGGCTCCTCCCTCCGTACAGAGAGGTTAATTGGGCTGTAATGAACATTAGATTGTAAGCTCCTTCGCTGTAGAGACTGGTGTAAATGATGTTTAGTCTCAATACAGAGCTACTTAATATGGTGGCGCTTTAACTGGAGTCAATTAACCTGCCTCTATGTTTGCACCCAGATAACACAATGGGGGAGCCGGGGGATAACGCACTGGGGGAGCCGGGGGATAACACACTGGGGGAGCCGGGGGATAACGCACTGGGGGAGCCGGGGGATAACGCACTGGGGGAGCCGGGGGATAATGCACTGGGGGAGCCGGGGGATAACACACTGGGGGAGCCGGGGGATAACGCACTGGGGGAGCCGAGGGATAATGCACTGGGGGAGCCGGGGGATAAAGCACTGGGGGAGCCGGGGGATAACGCACTGGGGGAGCCGGGGGATAACGCACTGGGGGAGCCGGGGGATAACGCACTGGGGGAGCCGGGGGATAACGCATTGGGGGAGCCGGGGGATAACGCACCGGGGGAGCCGGGGGATAACGCACCGGGGGAGCCGGGGGATAACGCACCGGGGGAGCCGGGGGACAACGCACCGGGGGAGCCGGGGGACAACGCACCGGGGAAGCCGGGGGACAACGCACCGGGGGAGCCGGGGGACAACGCACCGGGGGAGCCGGGGGATAACGCACCGGGGGAGCCGGGGGATAACGCACCGGGGGAGCCGGAGGATAATGCACCGGGGGAGCCGGATGATAACGCACCGGGGGAGCCGGGGGATAACGCACCGGGGGAGCCGGGGATAACGCACTGGGGGAGACAAACCAGTAGTCAGGGGATTGGGCAGCACACAGGATATTTATCTTACAAATATTTAATACAATATTGGGGTTATGCAATAAAAGGTGCAATGTTTGCTACATATCTAATCACCAGTAGCAACCAATTAGCGGTCACCTGTTTAAAAGCAAACATCTTGTTAGTTGCTATGTGTTACTGCACTAGGGCAAAGATCGTGTCTCTTATCAAATACAGGGGTATATATGAATATATCTGTAACCTTGTTATGGGCTAAGGGGGCCCAGCCTGAAGGCCAGTTAGGGGGGGATTTGGGGTGAGTGCTTATTTGTGCCCTGGGTACCCCTGGAACTATAGCGGGGTGACTGTTACCCCAATGTTTCTATATATCTGTAACCTTGTTATGGGCTAAGGGGGCCCAGCCTGAAGGCCAGTTAGGGGGGGATTTGGGGTGAGTGCTTATTTGTGCTCCGGGTACCCTAGGGAAGTCCCCGTGCCCCCAAGTGGTCAGTATAAGGACTCAGCGACTCTTCATTAGCCCACTAACAGGTATCATAGCAAAATCCTGCATTAAGGCCACATACAGTAAATCTTTCTGCACTTTTAATATTTAACTTATAACGTCAGTAGGGGTGTAATTACGCCCTGTGCAGGAAGTGATAATTATGTTTATTTACTAAGTGACACACTTATGAAATGTCATTTTTTTTTAACATAATTGTTGGGTTCCTGGTTGTCGTTGCTTATCAGAAAGGAATGTCATTAGATTGGTGTAAAGGTGAGTCACACGGCAGTGATGCAACTAAAATAAACGCAAACTGCGCTCCCTACGGGGTAAGTACAGTGCGCTAAACATTGTGGTAACAGTCACCCCGCTATAGTTCCAGGGGTACCCAGGGCACAAATAAGCACTCACCCCAAATCCCCCCCTAACTGGCCTTCAGGCTGGGCCCCCTTAGCCCATAACAAGGTTACAGATATATAGAAACATTGGGGTAACAGTCACCCCGCTATAGTTCCAGGGGTACCCAGGGCACAAATAAGCACTCACCCCAAATCCCCCCCTAATTGGCCTTCAGGCTGGGCCCCCTTAGCCCATAACAAGGTTACAGATATATAGAAACATTGGGGTAACAGTCACCCCGCTATAGTTCCAGGGGTACCCAGGGCACAAATAAGCACTCACCCCAAATCCCCCCCTAACTGGCCTTCAGGCTGGGCCCCCTTAGCCCATAACAAGGTTACAGATATATAGAAACATTGGGGTAACAGTCACCCCGCTATAGTTCCAGGGGTACCCAGGGCACAAATAAGCACTCACCCCAAATCCCCCCTAACTGGCCTTCAGGCTGGGCCCCCTTAGCCCATAACAAGGTTACAGATATATAGAAACATTGGGGTAACAGTCACCCCGCTATAGTTCCAGGGGTACCCAGGGCACAAATAAGCACTCACCCCAAATCCCCCCCTAACTGGCCTTCAGGCTGGGCCCCCTTAGCCCATAACAAGGTTACAGATATATAGAAACATTGGGGTAACCGTCACCCCGCTATAGTTCCAGGGGTACCCAGGGCACAAATAAGCACTCACCCCAAATCCCCCCTAACTGGCCTTCAGACTGGGCCCCCTTAGCCCATAACAAGGTTACAGATATATAGAAACATTGGGGTAATAGTCACCCCGCTATAGTTCCAGGGGTACCCAGGGCACAAATAAGCACTCACCCCAAATCCCCCTAACTGGCCTTCAGGCTGGGCCCCCTTAGCCCATAACAAGGTTACAGATATATAGAAACATTGGGGTAACAGTCACCCCGCTATAGTTCCAGGGGTACCCAGGGCACAAATAAGCACTCACCCCAAATCCCCCCCTAACTGGCCTTCAGGCTGGGCCCCCTTAGCCCATAACAAGGTTACAGATATATAGAAACATTGGGGTAACAGTCACCCCGCTATAGTTCCAGGGGTACCCAGGGCACAAATAAGCACTCACCCCAAATCCCCCCCTAACTGGCCTTCAGGCTGGGCCCCCTTAGCCCATAACAAGGTTACAGATATATAGAAACATTGGGGTAACAGTCACCCCGCTATAGTTCCAGGGGTACCCTGTGGATCTCCTTTGTGTCTCTAGGTTACAGCCCCCCCATACTGTAACTGAGCCCCCCGCCTGTAATTGCTGCTAACGAGGGTCAGGAAGGTCGTTAGCGGATGAATACCCCGCGTTGCTATGGGAAGGATGTTGCACCTAGTTACATAAGTAAAAGGAACCATCGCTGTAAGCTCCCGGCACTTGGGAAATGGACACCTTGCCGGGGGGGCAATTCTGAATTGATCCATTCAAAATTAAAAATGAAGACCAATTGCAACTTGTCTCAGAATATCACTGTCTGTATCATAGACTAAAACTTAATTGAGAGAGAATTTCTATTATGGGAAAAGTCTGAGGAAATGACAGAACTGCAGTTGAAATTGAAAATAATCGATCGATAGTGAAATGAGTGAGTTTGGGGCAGCGGCGCGGGGGGGGGGGGGTCCTGTTGCGCGGCTCTGTGGGACCCCATTGGTTGTATAAAGGGGAATAGATAATAAGAGCCCTGAGCCGTAACAGTTGGGGTGGGTGGGTGATTGAGTTGGGTGGGTGGGTGAGTGAGTTGGGTGGGTGGGTGGGTGAGTTGGGTGGGTGGGTGGGTGGGTGAGTGAGTTGGGTGGGTGAGTGAGTTGGGTGGGTGGGTGAGTTGGGTGGGTGGGTGAGTGAGTTGGGTGGGTGAGTGAGTTGGGTGGGTGAGTGAGTTGGGTGGGTGAGTGAGTTGGGTGGGTTGGGTGGGTGGGTGGGTGAGTGAGGTGGGTGGGTGGGTGGGTGGGTGAGTGAGTTGGGTGGGTGAGTGAGGTGGGTGGGTGAGTGAGTTGGGTGGGTAGGTGGGTGAGTGAGTTGGGTGGGTGGGTGGGTGGGTGAGTGAGTTGGGTGGGTGGGTGGGTGAGTGAGTTGGGTGGGTGGGTGGGTGGGTGAGTGAGTTGGGTGGGTAGGTGGGTGAGTGAGTTGGGTGGGTGGGTGGGTGGGTGGGTGAGTGAGTTGGGTGGGTGGGTGGGTGAGTGAGTTGGGTGGGTGGGTGGGTGGGTGAGTTGGGTGGGTGGGTGGGTGGGTGAGTGAGTTGGGTGGGTGGGTTGGGTGGGTGGGTTGAGTTGGGTGGGTGGGTGAGTTGGGTGGGTGAGTGAGTTGGGTGGGTGGGTGGGTGAGTGAGTTGGGTGGGTGAGTGAGTTGGGTGGGTGGGTGGGTGAGTGAGTTGGGTGGGTGAGTGAGTTGGGTGGGTGGGTGAGTGAGTTGGGTGGGTGGGTGAGTGAGGTGGGTGGGTGGGTGAGTGAGGTGGGTGGGTGGGTGAGTGAGTTGGGTGGGTGAGTGAGGTGGGTAGGTGGGTGAGTGAGTTGGGTGGGTAGGTGGGTGAGTGAGTTGGGTGGGTGGGTGGGTGAGTGAGTTGGGTGGGTGGGTGGGTGGGTGAGTGAGTTGGGTGGGTGGGTGGGTGAGTGAGTTGGGTGGGTGAGTTGGGTGGGTGAGTGAGTTGGGTGGGTTGAGTTGGGTGGGTGGGTGAGTTGGGTTGAGTGAGTGAGTTTGAGTGAGTTTGAGTGAGTTTGAGTGAGTTTGAGTGAGTTTGAGTGAGTTTGAGTGAGTTTGAGTGAGTTTGAGTGAGTTTGAGTGAGTTTGAGTGAGTTTGAGTGAGTTTGAGTGAGTTTGAGTGAGTGAGTTTGAGTGAGTGAGTTGGGTGGGTCGGTCCGTCGGTCTGTCTGTCTCAGCCAATCTGCTTGGGGAGAGCTGACTCACTGTCACCCACAATGCACGTGGAAATGAGTCAGGTGGCAAGCTCGTTTGCATATTAATCACACAGTCCAATGACTAAGCTCACCTGCATGCATATTAATTATCCCCATGACTCCGTTAGGCCGGATACTGTACCTGCTATTGGGCTTCACCTAAACATTCCATGGGCCGTGCCCGACTGCCCAACCCGTGCCGACCTGTCTCACAGCCCATAGGCTCCCTGGGGCGCGGGTATCAAACACTCACCTACTAATAACAATATTCCCCGACAGCAACTGGGAATCCCAGAACTAACAAAAACTGGCCTATTGAGTGCAGCACATGGAACAGGGTCTTGTGGGCTGAATCCAACCAGTCTTTAATCAACAGAACTACTAATATAATATCACAGTATCACAGTATCTTCTTCACAGAAGAGATTTGCCTGGAAATTAAAGGGGAAGTAAAAAATAGATACATTTTTCAGATCTAAGAAACAATTTTATTATTCTGGTTATTTTGCTTTAATGCCACGTGGTTGCTATGGTTACTGACTGTGGGGGGAGGTGCCAACTGTAACTGACAGTTAGGGATGGGGGCACAGGGATGTCCCAATGGATCTGGGCTCTGTCAGAGGGTATCATTTAGGGTATGGTGGCTTTACATTTCTGCTGTATAACTCTGTTGCTAGGGTCCCCTTGGTGAATCAACAATGAGGGGCGGGGTCAGTAATGCAAATTTAACATGTAATCCCGCCCTCTATCTTGAAATTTTCCACCTGGGACCCACGGTCCATAAACTGACCCCCTGCATTCTGGGAATTAGCTGACTAAATTACCAATGCGAGAGCACTGACCAATAGGAGTGCTGCATATAAAACTCTGCTATCTGACATAGGGAGATCATGTGTTTGAGCGCCAGTTGCCCGGCCTGTGCCGGATCCAGATTATACGTTTAGGGGAAAGCAGTTAAAATTAATCACAGCATTTAAATTTGAACTTTTTAAAAAATGCACATTCTTAGCATAGAGAACATAGCGCTGCCTGCGCTTAATTATAGGGTTTTCTGCCTGCGAGAGGCAACAAGTGCCGACATGAGCGCAACTGGGGCCCTGGGAACGTTATTGGCCCGATAATAACCTTCTCTGGAACATGGATATATTTACTGTGCCAGCTGAGAAATGTTCCCTGTATGTAGTGTGTGCCCAGAACATTCCTTCTCTGTATATTTGTATTTATACATATGGGTAGGGGGTGCCATAGTGTTTCCCTTAGACAGTACAGTATGGGGGTACAGCTTATTGTGTGCCCAGAACATTCCTTCTCTGTATATTTGTATTTATACATATGGGTAGGGGGTGCCATAGTGTTTCCCTTAGACAGTACAGTATGGGGGTACAGCTTATTGTGTGCCCAGAGCATTCCTTCTCTGTATATTTGTATTTATACATATGGGTAGGGGGTGCCATAGTGTTTCCCTTAGACAGTACAGTATGGGGGTACAGCTTATTGTGTGCCCAGAACATTCCTTCTCTGTATATTTGTATTTATACATATGGGTAGGGGGTGCCATAGTGTTTCCCTTAGACAGTACAGTATGGGGGTACAGCTTATTGTGTGCCCAGAACATTCCTTCTCTGTATATTTGTATTTATACATATGGGTAGGAGGTGCCATAGTGTTTCCCTTAGACAGTACAGTATGGGGGGTACAGCTTATTGTGTGCCCAGAGCATTCCTTCTCTGTATATTTGTATTTATACATATGGGTAGCAGGTGCCATAGTGTTTCCCTTAGACAGTACAGTATGGGGGTACAGCTTATTGTGTGCCCAGAGCATTCCTTCTCTGTATATTTGTATTTATACATATGGGTAGGAGGTGCCATAGTGTTTCCCTTAGACAGTACAGTATGGGGGTACAGCTTATTGTGTGCCCAGAACATTCCCTCTCTGTATATTTGTATTTATACATATGGGTAGGGGGTGCCATAGTGTTTCCCTTAGACAGTACAGTATGGGGGTACAGCTTATTGTGTGCCCAGAACATTCCTTCTCTGTATATTTGTATTTATACATATGGGTAGGGGGTGCCATAGTGTTTCCCTTAGACAGTACAGTATGGGGGTACAGCTTATTGTGTGCCCAGAACATTCCTTCTCTGTATATTTGTATTTATACATATGGGTAGGGGGTGCCATAGTGTTTCCCTTAGACAGTACAGTATGGGGGTACAGCTTATTGTGTGCCCAGAACATTCCTTCTCTGTATATTTGTATTTATACATATGGGTAGGAGGTGCCATAGTGTTTCCCTTAGACAGTACAGTATGGGGGTCTTGCCCTACTGTCTCCATCTTTTCCCACTGTCTCCATCTTGCCCTGTCTCCATCTTGCCCTGTCTCCATCTTTCCCTACTGTCTCCATCTTTCCCTACTGTCTCCATCTTGCCCCACTGTCTCCATCTTTCCCTACTGTCTCCATCTTTCCCTACTGTCTCCATCTTTTCCCACTGTCTCCATCTTGCCCTACTGTCTCCATCTTGCCCTACTGTCTCCATCTTGCCCCACTGTCTCCATCTTTCCCTACTGTCTCCATCTTTCCCTACTGTCTCCATCTTGCCCCACTGTCTCCATCTTTCCCTACTGTCTCCATCTTGCCCCACTGTCTCCATCTTTCCCTACTGTCTCCATCTTGCCCTACTGTCTCCATCTTTTCCCACTGTCTCCATCTTTCCCTACTGTCTCCATCTTGCCCTGTCTCCATCTTGCCCTGTCTCCATCTTTCCCTACTGTCTCCATCTTTCCCTACTGTCTCCATCTTGCCTTACTGTCTCCATCTTGTCCTACTGTCGCCATCTTGCCCTACTGTCTCCATCTTGTCCTACTGTTTCCATCTTGTCCTACTGTCGCCATCTTGCCCTACTGTCTCCATCTTGTCCTACTGTCTCCATCTTGTCCTACTGTCTCCATCTTGCCCTACTGTCTCCATCTTGCCCTACTGTTTCCATCTTGTCCTACTGTCGCCATCTTGCCCTACTGTTTCCATCTTGCCCTACTGTCTCCATCTTGTCCTACTGTCTCCATCTTGCCCTACTGTCTCCATCTTGCCTTACTGTCTCCATCTTGCCTTACTGTCTCCATCTTGTCCTACTGTCTCCATCTTGCCCTACTGTTTCCATCTTGCCCTACTGTCTCCATCTTGCCCTACTGTTTCCATCTTGCCCTACTGTCTCCATCTTGTCCTACTGTTTCCATCTTGTCCTACTGTCTCCATCTTGCCCTACTGTCTCCATCTTGCCCTACTGTCTCCATCTTGCCCTACTGTTTCCATCTTGTCCTACTGTCTCCATCTTGCCCTACTGTCTCCATTTTGCCCTACTGTCTCCATCTTGCCTTACTGTCTCCATCTTGTCCTACTGTCTCCATCTTGCCCTACTGTTTCCATCTTGCCCTACTGTCTCCATCTTGCCCTACTGTTTCCATCTTGCCCTACTGTTTCCATCTTGTCCTACTGTCTCCATCTTGCCCTACTGTCTCCATTTTGCCCTACTGTCTCCATCTTGCCTTACTGTCTCCATCTTGTCCTACTGTCTCCATCTTGCCCTACTGTCTCCATCTTGTCCTACTGTCTCCATCTTGTCCTACTGTCTCCATCTTGCCCTACTGTCTCCATCTTGTCCTACTGTCTCCATCTTGCCCTACTCTCTCCATCTTGCCCTACTGTCTCCATCTTGCCCTACTGTCTCCATCTTGCCCTACTGTCTCCATCTTGCCCTACTGTCTGCATCTTGCCCTACTGTCTCCATCTTTCCCTACTGTCTCCATCTTGCCCTTCTGTCCTCATCTTGCCCTACTGTCTCCATCTTGCCCTACTGTCTCCATCTTGCCCTACTGACTCCATCTTGTCCTACTGTCTCCATCTTGTCCTACTGTCCACATCTTGCCCTACTGTCTCCATCTTGCCCTACTGTCTCCATCTTGTCCTACTGTCCACATCTTGCCCTACTGTCCACATCTTGCCCTACTGTCTCCATCTTGTCCTACTGTCTCCATTTTGTCCTACTGTCTCCATCTTGTCCTACTGTCTCCATCTTGCCCTACTGTCCACATCTTGCCCTACTGTCTCCATCTTGTCCTACTGTCCCCATCTTGTCCTACTGTCTCCATCTTGTCCTACTGTCTCCATCTTGTCCTACTGTCTCCATCTTGCCCTACTGTCCACATCTTGCCCTACTGTCTCCATCTTGTCCTACTGTCTCCATCTTGCCCTACTGTCCACATCTTGCCCTACTGTCTCCATCTTGTCCTACTGTCCCCATCTTGTCCTACTGTCACCATCTTGTCCTACTGTCTCCATCTTGTCCTACTGTCTCCATCTTGCCCTACTGTCTCCATCTTGCCCTGTTGCAGGGCCGTTGGGAGAATTCTATAGTTCAGCACTGACTGCACGTGACGTCGCCAGGGGTAGAAAACAACATTTGCCCCATACACAGAACAATCTGCCTTATTTACAAAGTTCACTGTAAAGCATTTTTGTAATGGGGGGGGTCTTGTTATTGTGCAGCTGCTCCATCCCCCCCTACTTGGATAGGAATAGATCTGCCCACTTACATGAACGTCATCACTTACCACCTACCTCCGGAACACACGGATCCTTTGTGATGTTGTTTTCTTCCAAACAAATGGCATCCGAATGCCAAACAACAATGTCCCGGTTTCCTTATAGAAACGCCCCCTGTTATTGCCCCCCCCCCCGAGTTTCACCCTTTGAAAACCAGTTACGTACATTGTATGGCCAAAAGCTCCCAGACACTCGGTATAACATGGCCGTACTGAGTCGGAACTGTCAGCGCTGAGCCCCAAACTGCCCCAGATAAGAAGCATTGGGGGGGGTTATTTATGGGGAATAGGGGCAAACAAACCCAACTTCACCATATGCAATTCCCAGCATTGGCTGGAGAGAGGGGTAATGGTGCCGCTATTGGAGCATTGGGAATGTGTCCTCTATAGGGTTAAATGGCGTCTCACCTACTGTCAGTCTGATGGGAAAATCTGGGGGGCCCTTCCCTGTTTCAGCACAATAATGTCCCCCCCCCCCCCCCAGGCACAGAGCCGTTTCCTACAGAATGGGGTTACTGAGATGGGAAGAACCTGACTGACCCCCAACCCAACTGAACCCCTATGGGACGAACTGGAACCCCAGGCTGGAGAGTGTGATATTAATGCAAGGCTACAGCTGCTCATTTGTTTCCACTGGAAATTATTGTATTTTCTGCCCATTTCCCCAAAACTGAGGTTAATAATAAAGGGAAAAGGGGAAATTCACATGTTCTGAACAATCAGTAACATCAGGCTCTTCTGCTGGAAAATGTGATCTAAATCCAAATGTGATAGTTACGCATTCAGCAACTAGAGATAATCACCCGTCTCCTACAGGGAGAAATAGGGGTCGGTAGCACTAGGTAGGTACCTAATATATAGGGGCAGAGACAGGGGAAAGTGTTGGAAGGGTTACTGCCTGCCCTGCTCTCATTTCCCTACAGAAATAGGGGTTGGTAGCACTAGGTAGGTACCTAATATATAGGGGCAGAGACAGGGGAAAGTGTTGGAAGGGTTACTGCCTGCCCTGCTCTCATTTCCCTACAGAAATAGGGGTTGGTAGCACTAGGTAGGTACCTAATATATAGGGGCAGAGACAGGGGAAAGTGTTGGGAGGGTTACTGCCTGCCCTGCTCTCATTTCCCTACAGAAATAGGGGTTGGTAGCACTAGGTAGGTACCTAATATATAGGGGCAGAGACAGGGGAAAGTGTTGGAAGGGTTACTGCCTGCCCTGCTCTCATTTCCCTACAGAAATAGGGGTTGGTAGCACTAGGTAGGTACCTAATATATAGGGGCAGAGACAGGGGAAAGTGTTGGAAGGGTTACTGCCTGCCCTGCTCTCATTTCCCTACAGAAATAGGGGTTGGTAGCACTAGGTAGGTACCTAATATATAGGGGCAGAGACAGGGGAAAGTGTTGGAAGGGTTACTGCCTGCCCTGCTCTCATTTCCCTACAGAAATAGGGGTTGGTAGCTCTAGGTAGGTACCTAATATATAGGGGCAGAGACAGGGGAAAGTGTTGGAAGGGTTACTGCCTGCCCTGCTCTCATTTCCCTACAGAAATAGGGGTTGGTAGCTCTAGGTAGGTACCTAATATATAGGAATTTTTTTTATTTATAATATCACTTTACAATGAATAATCAACATATCATACACATTTCACAGATCATGAAACAAACATAACAAAACAAACCCCACAAACCCACCATATCCCGCCAGCCCACAGAGTCCATCCGTCTGTCCATTGGCAACTCCCCACCATACGGCTTCCTTCCACCACCCCCAACCAACCCACCATCCCCAGAAAAGTCTTTCCTGGTCCAACCCACCAACCTCCATTTTCCATCCCCCAACAAAAAAAAAACCCAATCAATAGCATATAAGCAACACAATAACAGAATGATGCACATAACATATATATATCCATGCCGAGCAGATTGCCCCAGGCCACACAAAACCGCCCTCCAGCCTATAGAGAGAGGGAAGAGCAGTGTCAGTGCTGGGGGGCCATATACACACAGTAGGTACATACCTAGAGAAGAAGACATGTTTATGAAGAGGACAGAGTAAGGTGCACCCCTCGCCATAGTTTCTGATTGGAGGGTGACCTCTTTATCTCATTTCCCTTCAGGAAACTCAGCTGACCCAGAGCTGCCTTCACAATGTTGCCTGCGTTAGCCTCCAAATGGCCAAAGGATCTCCTGCACCTATGCTGCCAGATCTGGTACCGTGTGCATGCAATGATCATATAGAGTGTCTCACGGTCCAGTGGGTGGTACCTAGCGGGAACCCCATAGGCTGAGCCTGCATAGTTCAGGTGGTTCAATACTGGGACCCTAAGGGCGGCCGCCATCTGACCATACACATCCTTGGTCACTGGGCAACTGACAAGAAAGTGCTCCTGGGTCTCCTCCTCCCCACACTCCCAGGGGCAATCCCTGCTGTCAATGTTAAGGTATGTCAGGTTGCCACGGACATAAAGTTTCCCCTGAAGTGAAAGCCAACTGATATCAAAGAACTTAGGGGGGCACCTCCTGCCATTAAGATAGCGAAGGCTTTCCTCAAGGGTGTTCCCCACACAGTCTCTCAGAGCGAGAGGAACAGCAAAGTAGGCCCTGATCACCCTGTAGTACAACTGCCTTCGGGAACATGTGGCCAACTCACCCACCCCGACATTCCACCTCTTCAGAATCTTCAGAGCGAGAAGAAGGTATGATGGGAGGGGACCCTGTCCTGCCCGAACTCTCTTCATGCTACCGCCTTGTAGCCATGTCCCTACAAAAGGCGATACCCAGTTCCTGATACAAACTTCCCACAGGGAATCACTTCTTTGGGCCAAACCCCCAAAGTTAAACTTCAGGAAAAGTGACCCAAAGAAAGCCACAGGACACAGCATGTCCAGCCCTCCCTCCTTCCGCTGCAGGTACGTTATCCCCCTTTTGACTGGATTCAGCTTGTGTCCCCAGAGCAACTGGAAAAACAGGCTGTGGACCCTGGCGTAGAGAGATTCTGGCAATGGGTACACGTACGCTACAAACAAAAACAGAGGGACCAGGTAGGCCTTGATAAGCTTCACCCTTTCCCTGTAGGCCAGCCTCCATCCCTTCCATCGCTGGACCTTTGCTGTTCCGGCATTCAGTTTCTCATCCCAATTTAGCCTGCAATTGTCTTCCCTCCCAAACTTTATCCCAAGGATCTTTATGTGGGATGGGGCAGTTGAAAATTCAGGGAGCTGGAAGTCAGGCTCACCATTCAACGTCCAAAAAGCCTCCGACTTGTCATAGTTAATCATTGACCCAGAGGCCTCAGAGTAGCTTTCGATGGCTTCGTTAAGCAGCCTCCTGTCCCCTGGACTGGACACTACCACTGTGACATCGTCCGCGTAGGCGAGGGATGCCAATGTCTGGCATCTGGGGATTGACATACCCCTCAAGCCACAACTCTCCAGACTCCGCAGAAAGGGGTCTATGGCAAATACATACAAGAGTGGGCTTAAGGGGCAACCCTGTCGCACACCAGACTCTACATTGAAATCATCTCCCCTCCAACCATTGACAAGTGGGAAGCTTACGGCCCCTTCATACAAAACTGCCAGCCATTGGATAAATTTGCCCGGGATGCCGTACTTACCCAAAGTAGACCACAGGTACTCGTGATTCACACGGTCAAAAGCCTTGGCCTGGTCCAAAGAGACAATGTAGCAGCCCTTGCTCTGAGCTTTGCATACCTCTAATGTCTCCCTGATAGTAAGGAGAGCACCAAAGATGCTCCGCCCTTTCACCGTGCCGAATTGAAAGCCTGACAATAATGTGCCTGAGAACTGAATAAGTCTATCAAAAAATACCCTTGCGAGGATCTTTCTATCGTTATTGAGAAGGGCAATAGGCCTCCAGTTCTCAATACGCTCTGAGTCCTTACCCTTTGAAAGCAGGATCAAAGAGGAAACCCTCATGGAGGGGGGCAAGATGCCCTCCGCCAGGCTGTCTCTAAAGACCTCCACGAGGACCGGGGCCAACTCATCTTTGAAAGTCTTATAAAACTCGGCCGTTAAGCCGTCTGGGCCTGGCGCCTTCTTTTTATGAAGGGTGTCAATGGCTGCTCTTACCTCGGCCTCCGTGATCTCTGCTTCCAGAGGGGAAAAGTCCACATTGGAAGTATCAGGCCCTGGGGTCGCCTCCAAGTAGTCAGTCAGCCAGTCCCTATCCAAAGCCTTGTTCTGGAAAAGGTCGGCATAGTATGACCTCACAACACCCAGAATACCCTCCCTGTTAGTCTGCAACTTACCCTGGGTGTCCATGAGGCCGGTCACTAACTTCCTGGCCACAGAATCTCGGTAATTCTGAAAAGGGTCCGGTGAGTGAAAACTCCCATAGTCCCTTTCTAGAACCAGAGATCTGTACCGGCTGTACTGATGCCGCCTGATCTCAGCCTTCAGCTGGTTCAACTTTGCCCCATCCACCCCGTCCGAAATACTGGCCTCTAACTTCTTTCGTAGGGACAGGTACCTTTTGTATTTCTCCCCCTCCCTGCGTACAGATAGCCTCCTGAAGTGAGTTCGGAAGGTCTCCTTGGCCTCCTCCCACCACAATGACACAGAGTCATAAAAGTCAACCCTATCAATCTCGCACTCAAGAAGCATCTTGAAGGACCGCTGAGCTGACTGCCCCACTAGGGAATTGGCATTAAGCCGCCAAAGGCCCCTCCCTCTGACTGGAACAGAAGAAGCCCCCCACAAAAAAGAGACTGCCAAGTGATCGGAGTATTCCACAGCCTGCTCCCGTACATCTGTGAAAGTCTCCCCTGCCCCAACAAAGGCCATATCCAGACGACTGGATCGCCCCGCACAGTGGTAAGTATGCCGCCCAGTACGGCCATTCTTGGTAGCAACATCAACCAGGCCTGCCTGCTGGATGATATTATTAAGGAAATACCCTTCTGTTCTGTAGCCTTTAGTCCCTGTTCTATCTTGTGGCCTTAAAACCTGGTTGAAATCACCAGCAAGAACCACCGGGAGGGAAGTGTGGAGGTACTGCCTCATGTCCGACAGCAGTGCGTTCCTTTCCTGCGCAGACTGGGGCCCATAGATATTAATAAGGCGCATCCTCCTACCCCCCACTGTGACATCAAGGAGCAGACACCTGCCTACCTGGATCTCAATGAGACGGTGAAGGACAACATTTAAGGCAGCTCTGAACAGCACCCCTACACCCCCGCATGGCTCGGCCGCTATTGACCAGACAGAGGGCCCATCGTGCCATTCAGAGGTTGCCCTCCGAATGTCAGCTCTGGTGGTTAAACGAGTCTCCTGAAGGAAAAAGATGTCTCCATCTGACGATGAGAGACTAGAGAAGGCTAGAAATCTAGCCTTGGGCGAGCGGATGCTACAGACATTGGATGTATAAATCCTAATTGGAGACGTAGCCATGTTGGTTTTTAAATTTGGCTTTTTTCCCTTCTCTTTCCTCTTCACATACCTCTTCTCCAAACCTCTTAATTTGAACCCCTGCTGGTATAGGGTCCTCATCCCCAAGAGGGATCACCTCAACATCTGTAACCAGATCCACCTCAGGCTGAGATATAGTGGGCCCAACCACTTCTGAAGAGGCGTTACTACACCCCACATCAGCTGATATGGTCCCACCACCCCTAGGGGTTGACTGACTAAATGCAGCTGATTGCTGCGCTGACTGCTCCAGAGAAACTTCTTTCTCCATTCTCTGGTACTCCTCCTCCATTATGGATCCCCAAGAATCATCCTCATTGGAATCATCCTCCCCGGAGTCATCCCCTTCGATCTGCAACTGGGCATAACGATTGGATGTCTCCGGGAAGGTCATGACTCCGGGGACCTCTTACCTGAGGACTTAACAAACTGCCAGCCCCCTACCTCAGGAGAATCAGCATCTACCTGCTCACTGCTTCGTTTATTCTTTTTATTCTTCTTCTTTCTCTTTTTGGGGTGTTCCTGCAAGGGGGGTGCAGGGCTCAGGCTGATTTCCTGAGATTGTTGGGGGGATGCTGCCCTTGAAATACTCAGTTGTTGCTTGGGATCAGGGGCATTTGGGGGGGTTGTTGGAGCCTCTGAAAGGCCTTTTATAGCCTGTGATGGGCCCGCTTGTGGTGATGACCTCTGATCATCAACCCTCTGACCATTGGAGCTCCCTTCCTGACTTTGTGCCTTCCTGCCCTTACTGCTCTGATCTCCCACTGGGACTTCCCGCTGGGCCTGATTTGCCTTTGCAGCCTCTGGTTTCTGCCTAAGCTCCTCCCTGCACTGCTGCTCCACCTCCTGAACTGCCTCAAACATGAGCTGATCCTCCTCCTGCTCCGCCATGTTTCCCTTCTGGCCGTTGTTATTATGCCAGGCTTTAGGGCACAGGCGGTGGGGGTGACCCTCTTTACCACAGAGGTTGCACTTTATGATTTTGCACACCTTTTTTGTGTGACCTATCTTCCCACAGTAAGCGCACCTTTCCACCAGACAGGAGCTAGCAAGATGGTTAAGGGAACCGCACTTAAAGCACCTCCTCGATTGGCCGGCATAGAAACAGATGCATTTCTCTTTGCCAATGAAGAAGGTGTTGGGCAGATGTTGGGGGACGTTATCTACAACCTTCAGTTGTACCTCTGTTTTCCACCCACCTGTCCACACATCATCTTCACATACACGGGTCAGTGGGGCAAGGAGGGTGCACTGGCGCTTTAACCACAACACCACATCATTTACTGGCACGCCTTCATTTTTGACGATGATGGTGATATTTTTGGTCTCAGGCCTGGAAACTGGAATGGCATCAAAGTTTTTCCATTCGGGCTGGTTCTTAAGGGTGTCAAAGAGACGCCAAAATGCATCTAAGCCCTGCGGGATTCTGAAGCTGACATCCCACTCTGTAGGGGACTGGACAATACAGGCCTCCAGGTCACTGGTCTTAAACTTGGCAGATTTCTCTAGCAGGGTCCTAATGACATAGGTTCTCTTAGGGGCCTCCTCTTTTTTCCCTCCCCACACCAATTTGACACAATTTTGCCTACGGAAAGCCTGACCCCCAAAGGAAGGCCCTTCCCCTGCTGGGAAAAACCGTCTGCGCTCCCAGAAATTACCCGATGTGCCCCCATCTGCCCCAGAAGTTGAGGCCTGTTCCCCAGGTTGCTGACCCCTAGGATTCTGTCCCTGCTGCCTTTCCCCTCCTGCCTGGGCCCTGCCATCTCTCCCTTCAGCTGTAACCGACTGCTTTGGGGTTTTATTCCCATCACTACCCGACACCCCTTGTGCACCCATCACCACTGACTCTCTGTGAGCACTCACTCCCGCAAGCACAGGCGCACCCTCACTCATACCAACAGCACCTCCATGCACCACCCCAGACATGCCACTCGCAGCTGAACTGTTGGACGGTATTGGTGCAACTGGATCTCCCTGCGCCACCTTGGGATGAGCTGGTTGGGGCGCCGGGTGACAAAGGAGGGAAATCTTCCTGGGTGACGTTAAACTCTTCCCTCTGTTGCTGCTGCTTTTTCTCCTGCTCCACCTCCTCCTGCACATTAAATGCCAGCTGCTGCCAGTGGATGGCATCCTTCCTCTTGCCCTTTGGCGGTGCTTTCTTGGCTGGGGCTTGTGGCCGCTTGAATTCCCCCTCTGTATCAGAAGAGGCCGAGTGGCTGGTGGAGCTGGGCTTGCGGCTACGGTACGGCACCTCCTGCCTCAGAGATTTCTGCATCTTTCAAACCGCTCTCTGTTCTCAAAAGTCTCTCTCCAGGGCCCGGCTTTGCTCAGCAGTCTCTCTATGGAGACCTCGATTTCAAAGAGCTCCCCTTTAAGAGTGATGAGGTCCAGTTCCAGTCTGCCTCTGGTTTTGTTATTAGCAGCTTTGATCAACTTGCGCTGCGCAACTATTGCTGCCTCTTTCTTTCCTTTCATCTTATAAATATCATTCAGCTCTTGCAGAAGAGGGACAATATCCTTATGACTGGGTGCCTGGGGGTTTCCATCAGTGGGTGCATCTGGGCTCTTTTGTGCAGTTGGCTGGCAGTTTGCATGTAAATGAGAGTCAGTGGATCCCTGAGATTCCTGCTCCCCATCTGAATCCCCAGCCCCACTGCTTGTATCAGACCCCACACTCACAGCCGGGCTGCCCACGTTCCCTCTAGTGGCTGCACTCAGTTTGGCAGCGGAAGGGTTAAGCTGGGAATTGGGTTCAGGTGTCTCGTTACCTGCAGGATCCTGAGAGTTGGATTCCCCGGCCTGGGAAACCTCAGCAGCAATTCTGCCAGATTGGGACAAATAATCTGCTTTTTCCCTTTCAACTGGACTTTCCCCTGCAGCACAGGCCTCAAGGGGTGTTTCTGGCACCACATATTCCTCCCCCCCAGTGGAACACATTTGGCTCCCAGAAGTGATGTTTACAGGGGATGATGGGAGTTGTAGTTCACCTACAGGTAATTGTGACACAGCTTTGCCACCATCTTGTTTTTTCCTGTTAGATGCACCTTTAGCATTCAGTGTTGCTTCTCCCCCCACTGTAGCGCCAGAAGGTGAAGCCCCCACAGATACAGAGCCCTGGGATTTCTTGGCTTTAGGAACAGGGGGTTTGGTACTTACCCCACCAGTTCCCTCCTCAGCTGCCCCCGGGGTAAGTTCTGCTGCATTTTGTTGCTTCTGTTTGTTTCTCTCACTCCTTCTTACTTCTGGAGCTTCAGCTCCCAGCTCTGACTTTCTGCCTCCAACGGTCTTTCCCTCTGCAGTTTGCTTGGCCGGGCGCGGGGCCCGGGGCTCCATCTCTCCTGCCTGCACTTCCACTGTCCCACAATGGCTGCCGCTCAGCTCCTCCTGTGCAGGTCTCCCCACACCTCCTCCAACCGACCCAAACTCCAATGTCTGAGAGTCAGAATCTCTCTCCAAACCTTCCTCCAGGCTGGGCCCTAAAGCCTGAGCCTCCAGTGCTGAAATTGGCTGTCCAGAGCCTCCTGGTCCTGGGCTAACGCTGGCCATGCAGAGAGATCAGATTACACGTCTGCCCTGCTCTCATTTCCCTACAGAAATAGGGGTTGGTAGCACTAGGTAGGTACCTAATATATAGGGGCAGAGACAGGGGAAAGTGTTGGAAGGGTTACTGCCTGCCCTGCTCTCATTTCCCTACAGAAATAGGGGTTGGTAGCACTAGGTAGGTACCTAATATATAGGGGCAGAGACAGGGGAAAGTGTTGGAAGGGTTAATGCCTGCCCTGCTCTCATTTCCCTACAGAAATAGGGGTTGGTAGCACTAGGTAGGTACCTAATATATAGGGGCAGAGACAGGGGAAAGTGTTGGAAGGGTTACTGCCTGCCCTGCTCTCATTTCCCTACAGAAATAGGGGTTGGTAGCACTAGGTAGGTACCTAATATATAGGGGCAGAGACAGGGGAAAGTGTTGGAAGGGTTACTGCCTGCCCTGCTCTCATTTCCCTACAGAAATAGGGGTTGGTAGCACTAGGTAGGTACCTAATATATAGGAATTTTTATTATAAAAATACACTTACATTAATTCATCAAAACATAACATATAATCAGCAAATCCGAAAGTCACAAACCCACCGATACACCCTCCTGCCCGCAGAGTCCATCCCTCTGTCCATAGGCAATAGTCCAAAGAAAAGTCCTCCAACCCACCAATTCATAAGGCCAAACTTGCAAAGTCTTGTTATTGTCCATATGGCCTTTATACCACCCCAACACACAAAAACAATAGCCAATCCTTGTACTCCAGGCTGGAAAATGTTACCACCATCACCCTGAGAAGAAAAGGAGAGTGGTATCAGAGTACAGGAGAACATATTAATAAAGATACTACAGTTCCCCCATACAGCACATAACAAGAGGACATGCTCATGAAAGAGAAAGGTACAACCCTCGCCATCTTATTTCATTAGTGTTTGACCTCCTTATATCATTTTCCTTCAGGAAACTCAACTGAACCAGAGTTGCTCTCACAATGTTGTCAGGAGTAGCACCAGAATAACCAAAAGTTCTCCTGCACCTTTGTTGCCAGATCTGGTACCGTGTGCAGGCAATGATAATGTAGAGGGTCTCACGGTCCAGTAGATGTTGCCTGGCAGAAACCCCATAGGCTGACTCTGTATAGGTCAAGTTGTTTAAGAAGGGGACTTTAAGAGATGCTGCCAACTGATCATACACATCTCTAGTCACGGGGCAACTGACCAGAAAGTGTTCCTGGGTCTCCTCCACCCCACACTCCCAGGGGCAATTTTTGCTGCCAATACTAAGGTAATTCAAGTTGCCCCGGACATAGAGTTTCCCTTGGAGAGAAAGCCAACAGTTGTCAAAGAACTTAGGGGGGAGTCTCTTGCCATTAAGATAACGAAGGCTTTCCTGTAGGATGTCCCCCACACAGTCTCTTAAAGCGAGAGGAACAGCAAAATAGTCCCTGATCACCCTGTGATACAACTGCCTTCGGGGAGATGTGGCCAACTCACTCATCCTGACATCCCACCTCTTCAGAATCTTCAGAGCGAGAACTAGGTGTGATGGGAGGGATCCCTGTACTATCCGAAATCTCTTCATTCTATCGCCTTGAAACCATGTCCCTACAAAAGGTGATATCCAATTCCTGATACAAACTTCCCACAGGGAATCATTTCCTTGGGCCAAGCCCCCAAAGTTAAACTTCAGGAAAAGTGACCCAAAGAAAGCCACAGGACACAGCATGTCCAGCCCTCCCTCCTTCCGCTGCAGGTACGTTATCCCCCTTTTGACTGGATTCAGCTTGTGTCCCCAGAGCAACTGGAAAAACAGGCTGTGGACCCTGGCGTAGAGAGATTCTGGCAATGGGTACACGTACGCTACAAACAAAAACAGAGGGACCAGGTAGGCCTTGATAAGCTTCACCCTTTCCCTGTAGGCCAGCCTCCATCCCTTCCATCGCTGGACCTTTGCTGTTCCGGCATTCAGTTTCTCATCCCAATTTAGCCTGCAATTGTCTTCCCTCCCAAACTTTATCCCCAGGATCTTTATGTGGGATGGGGCAGTTGAAAATTCGGAGAGATGAAAATCGGGCTCACCGTTCAACGTCCAAAAAGCCTCCGACTTGTCACGGTTAATCATTGACCCAGAGGCCTCAGAGTAGCTTCCGATGGCTTTGTTAAGCAGCCTCCTGTCCTTCGGACTGGATACCATAACTGTCACATCGTCCGCGTAGGCGAGGGATGTCAATGTCTGGCACCTGGGGACCGATATACCCCTCAAGCCACAACTCTCCAGACTGCGCAGGAATGGGTCTATGGCAAATACGTACAAGAGTGGGCTCAAGGGGCAACCCTGTCGCACACCAGACTCCACATTGAAATCATCTCCCCTCCAACCATTGACAAGTGGGAAGCTTACGGCCCCTTCATACAAAACTGCCAGCCATTGGATAAATTTGCCCGGGATGCCATACTTAGCCAAAGTAGACCACAGGTACTGATGATTCACCCGGTCAAAAGCCTTGGCCTGATCCAAAGAGACAATGTAGCAGCCCTTGCTCTGAGCTTTGCATACTTCTAAGGTCTCCCTGATAGTAAGAAGAGCCCCAAAGATGCTCCACCCTTTCACCGTGCCGAATTGAAAGCCTGACAATAATGTGCCTGAGAACTGAATAAGTCTATCAAAAAATACCCTTGCGAGAATCTTTCTATCATTGTTGAGAAGGGCAATAGGCCTCCAGTTCTCAATATGCTCTGGGTCCTTACCCTTTGAAAGCAGGATCAAAGAGGAAACCCTCATGGAGGGGGGCAAGATGCCCTCCGCCAGGCAGTCTCTAAAGACATCCACGAGGACCGGGGCCAACTCATCTTTGAAGGTCTTATAAAACTCGGCTGTTAAGCCGTCTGGGCCTGGCGCCTTCTTTTTATGAAGGCTGTCAATAGCTGCTCTTACCTCGGCCTCCGTGATTTCTGCTTCCAAAAGGGAAAAGTCCAAATTAGATGTGTCAGGCCCTGGAGTCACCTCCAAGTAGTCAGTTAGCCTTTCCCCATCCAAAGCCTTGTTCCGGAAAAGGTCAGCATAGTAAGACCTCACAACACCCAGGATGCCCTCCCTGGTGTTCTGCAACTTACCCTGGGTGTCCATGAGGCCGGTCACTAACTTCCTGGCCACAGATTCTCGGTAATTCTGAAAAGGGTCCGGTGAGTGAAAACTCCCGTAGTCCCTCTCCAGAACCAGAGATCTGTACCGGCTGTACTGATGCCGCCTGATCTCAGCCTTCAGCTGGTTCAGCTTTGACCCATCCACCCCGTCCGAAATACAGGCCTCCAACTTCTTTCGTAGGGACAGGTATCTTTTGTATTTCTCTCCCTCCCTGCGTACAGATAGTTTTCTGAAGAGAGTTCGGAAAGACTCCTTGGCATCCTCCCACCACGATGACACAGAGTCATAAAAGTCAACCCGACCAATCTCGCTCTGAAGACGCATCATAAAGATACGCTTTGATGACTCCTCTGCCAGGACACTGGTACTAAGCCTCCACAGCCCTCTCCCCCTACTCGGGATGGAAGAAGCCCCCCATAGGAAAGAAACTGTAAAGTGGTCAGAGTATTCCACAGGCTGCTCACGCACATCAGTGAATGACTCCCCCTTCTTAACAAAGGCCATATCAAGACGACTGGACCTCCCTGCACAATGGTAAGTATGCCTGCCAGCACGACCATTGTAGATAGCAACATCCACTAGGTCTGCCTGCTGGATGATACGGTTTAGGAAACCTTCTGAGTTATTTACTCTAGTTCCCGTCCTATCTTGTGGCCTTAATACCTGGTTGAAATCTCCAGCCAGAAACACTGGAAGGGAAGTGTGCAGGTACTGTCTCATGTCAGACAGCAGTGCATTTCTTCCTTGGCAAGACTGTGGCCCATAGATATTAATAAGGCGCATCTTCCTGCCTCTGGCTGTGATGTCAAGAAGGAGACACCTGCCTACCTGGATTTCCACAAGTCGATGTACAACAACATTCAATTCAGATCTAAACAGCACCCCCACACCACCACATGGCTCAGCTGCTATTGACCAGAATGAAGGCCCATGGTGCCACTCTGAAGCTGCCCTCTGAAGGTCAGCCCTTGTAGTCAGTCGAGTCTCCTGAAGGAAAAATATGTCTCCATCAGATGACGAGAGACTAGAAAATGTTAGAAATCTGGCCTTTGGTGAACGTATGCTACACACATTAGATGTGTAAATTCTGATTGGTTGTGTAGCCATTATGATGTTTTCTGTTTGGCCTTCTTCCCTTCACTTTCACCATCACATATCCCTTCTCCAAATCTTTTAACCTGGACCCCTGCAGGTATAGGATCCTCATCTCCAAGGTGGACTGTCTCTTCATCTATGGTCAGGTCTACATTAGAAATAAGCCCAGCACTATCTGGTTTGTCAGCCAAAGAGGCTGAAATGGGCTCAACCACAGATATGCCTCCACTACCTTTGGGGGTCATCTCCTGGTCCCTAGTGTCTGACTGCTGTACCTCCATCTGTTCCAGAGAGATCTCACGATCTATTCTCTGGAGTTCTTCCCTCTCCATCTTAGACCCCCAAGAGTCATCCTCATCAGAATCCTCATTTTGTAGTTGGGAATAACGATTGGATGTCTCTGGACTAAAGCACATGACTCCAGGAGTCTTTCTTGCTTTGCCAGAGCCACCAACTACTTGCCATTGTTCTTCACTAGGCGTCTGTGATTTTTGCAGACTTTGTTTAAACTTTCCTTTCTTTTTCTTTTTTCCCCTTTTGTAAGGGGATTCCTCTGAGATGGATACAGGTGTCTCACTGTTATGTTGGGTAGATTCAGGAATTACTGTATCTGGAGGGTGTGTCTGCGGGTTGGGCTCTGGGGAGATTATGGGGTCTATCACAGTTTGTGAGAGGCCTTTTGTGGCACTTGATGGGCATGGTTGTGGTGATGATCTCTGATCTACCTCCCTGTGAGTATGAGTCTGCCCTCTCTGATGTTGTACCTTCCTTCCTATACCATCCTGATCCTCTCCTGTCTCTCTCTGTTGGGGTTGGTTGGGTGTTGTGCCCTCGTGCCTTTGCTGTTGTTCCTCTCTCTGTTGGTTTTCTATCTCATGAACAGCCTCTATCAATAGTTGGTCTTCTTCCTGCAGTAATTGATTTTCCACTACAAGAATATTCTTATTTTTATTATGAGAGGCCATAGGGCACAAGCGATGAGGATGCCCCATATTACCACACAGGTTACACTTAATGTCCTTACAGAACTTCTTTGTATGGCCTATTTTCCCACAGAGGATACACTTCTCTACAGCACAGGAACTGGCCAGGTGATTTAGTGACCCACATTTAAAGCATCTTTTGGCCTGGCCAGCATAGAAGCAGATGCACTTTTCTTTGCCTATGAAAAAAGTGTTAGGCAGATGTTGGGGGACATTATTAACCACCGTAAGCTTGACCTCAGTTTTCCAGCCCCCCGTCCACACATCATCTTCAAGTACACGGACTAACGGGGAGAGGACTGTGCACTGACGCTTCAACCACGTGAGCACATCATCCACAGGGACCCCTTCATTTTTAACAATGATGGTGATGTTCTTTATCTCTGGCTTAGATATTGGCATGGCCTCAAAATTCTGCCATTCAGGCTGTGTTTTTAGGGTCTCAAAAAGCCGCCAAAAAGCATCTAACCCCTGTGGAATTTTAAAGCTCACATCCCACTCTGTAGGTGACTGAACAATACAGGCCTCCAGGTCAGTACTAGCTTTGAATTTTGCGGAGCCTTCTAGCAGTCTCCTAATAATGTAGGTTCTGTTTGGGGCATCCTCTTTGTTCCCTTCCCACATCAACTTGACACAATTTTTCCTACGGAATGCCTGACCACCAAACGAGGGCCCTTCACCTGCAGGGAAGAATCTCCTTCTCTCCCAGAACCTTCCTGATGCTTTAGGGTCTACCCCAGAAGTTGATTTAGGGTCCCCCCCAGAAGATAGAGCTTTAGGGCCCACCCCAGAAGTTGAAGCTTTAGGGCCCACCCCAGAAGTTGAAGCTTGCTCAGTAGAGGTTTGGCCCTCAGTAACATGAGCTTGCTGTGCTTTTGTAGGCCCAGTATTCCCAGACTCTTTATTACCCACCACCAACACCTCTTGTGCGCCCATCACCACGGGGTCACTGTGAGCACTCGCTTCTCCAAGTGCCGCTACAGACACGCCAGCATTCACACCAGACTCATCTCCATGTACCACCCCAGACACGCCACTCGCAGCTGACTGATTGGACGATACTTCCATTGCTGGAGTAACATCCTCTTGTGGCCTTTGGCTCTGTGATGGTTCTCGCGGTTTGGTTGCAGGGGACAATGGAGGAAATTCTTCCTGAGTGAAGTGGAAACTGTCTGGGGCCACTGATGTAACTTGGGGGCGCTGTTTCATTCCCTCTCTCTTCTTTCCCTGTTTTGGGACATCCTTCAAATCAAACGCCATATGCTGCCAGTTGATGGTCTCACTTCCTTGGCCTTTGGGTGGCGCTCTCCTCGAATTCCTGCTTGGGGCTTCAGGCTTTTTAAATTCCCCTTCTGTATCAGATGAGGTGGAACAGCTGGTAGTGCTGGGCTTCCGGGTGCGATAGGGAACCTGCCCTTTCAGAGACTTTTGCATCTTTTCAAATCTCTCCATGTTTTCAAAGCGCTCCCTCCAGGGCCCCGCTTTAGTCAGTAACCTCTCAATGGAAACTTCCACCTCAAAGAGCTCCCCTTTAAGTGTGATCATGTCCAGCTCAAGTTTCCCTCTTTTGTTCTTATTCGCAGCTTTAATCAGCTTTTGTTGTGCCACAATTTCTGCCTCTTTCTTCTTTTTGTCACTGTAGGCTTGTGTCAGCTGCTTAATGATAGTTGGAATATCCTCAGGGCAGGGCACCGGGGGGCTCCCTGCAGTAGGGGGCTGGGGCTGCTTAATGATAGTTGGAATATCCTCAGGGCAGGGCACCGGGGGGCTCCCTGCAGTAGGGGGCTTGGGCTGCTTAATGATAGTTGGAATATCCTCAGGGCAGGGCACCGGGGGGCTCCCTGCAGTAGGGGGCTGGGGCTGCTTAATGATAGTTGGAATATCCTCAGGGCAGGGCACCGGGGGGCTCCCTGCAGTAGGGGGCTGGGGCTGCTTAATGATAGTTGGAATATCCTCAGGGCAGGGCACCGGGGGGCTCCCTGCAGTAGGGGGCTTGGGCTGCTTAATGATAGTTGGAATATCCTCAGGGCAGGGCACCGGGGGGCTCCCTACAGTAGGGGGCTGGGGCTGCTTAATGATAGTTGGAATATCCTCAGGGCAGGGCACCGGGGGCTCCCTGCAGTAGGGGGCTTGGGCTGCTTAATGATAGTTGGAATATCCTCAGGGCAGGGCACCGGGGGGCTCCCTGCAGTAGGGGGCTGGGGCTGCTTAATGATAGTTGGAATATCCTCAGGGCAGGGCACCGGGGGGCTCCCTGCAGTAGGGGGCTGGGGCTGCTTAATGATAGTTGGAATATCCTCAGGGCAGGGCACCGGGGGGCTCCCTGCAGTAGGGGGCTTGGGCTGCTTAATGATAGTTGGAATATCCTCAGGGCAGGGCACCGGGGGGCTCCCTACAGTAGGGGGCTGGGGCTGCTGTTCTGCACGTACCCCAAGAGCTGCCCCTGAGGCAGAAGCCGATTCACAGGAAAACTGGGATAAATCATCATTATCAGACATGTCAGTGCTACAGGCAGTATCAGGTGCAGGTTTGGCAAGTACAGGGTTAATTGCAGGACTGGGTGCAGGTGTCTGGGTAACTGCTGAATCCTGAGGTTTGGCCGCCCCAGTAAGAGAAAGCTCAGCAGCAGCAACAGCCGCCATGATCCTGCCAGTGTGACTTACAGCAGCACCTTCTCCCTTCCCAAATACACTTTCCCTCGCTGCACAGACATCATGGGGAGTTTCTGGCACAACATCACCAGTGGCTGGAATAGTCTGGCTGTCAGATGGAAGGCTTGCAGGGGATGCTGGGAAACCTGGATCAGCTTGCACTTTATTCACAGGTGAGTCACACACAGCTTTAACCCCAACATTGCCATCACACTCAGTGGGGGGAACTTGCCTACCAGAAGCAGGGCTTACAGGGGATGCTGGGAAACCTGGATCATGCTGCAGTTTATTTACAGGTGAGTCAGACACAGTATTAACATCAGTGTTTCCATCAGACTCAGTGGGAGGCCTTTGGCTTACAGGGGATGCTGGGAAATGTAGTTTAGTCACAGGGGATTGTGACCCAGCTTTACCCCCACCTTGCTTTCTCCCACACAATGTGCCTTTCCCAGTCCCTTCTCCCCTCACTGCAGTGCCATCAGGTAAAGCCCCCACAGGGGCAGAACGCTGGGGCTTCTTATTAGAAGAGGATTTGTTACTCACAGTTTTTGCAGCAGATCTTAAAGTGCGAGTGTCTCCCTTCTCCTCAGCTGCCCCAGGGGTAAGATTAACTGCCCCACTTTGTCTCTGCCTTGTCCTCTCACTCCTCCTCACTTCTGCACCGTCACTTCCAGCGTCAGATCCCCTGCGCCCCATGTTTCTCCCCAGGTCTGAGTTCTGCCAGGCAGGTTGCAGGGCCTGGGGCTCCATGTTGTTCTCACCTGCCTGGGCTTCCACTGGGGACTCCTCCATACTCACTGCCTGGGCTTCCACTGGGGACTCCTCCATACTCACTGCCTGGGCTTCCACTGGGGACTCCTCCATACTCACTGCCTGGGCTTCCACTGGGGACTCCTCCATACTCACTGCCTGGGCTTCCACTGGGGACTCCTCCATACTCACTGCCTGGGCTTCCACTGGGGACTCCTCCATACTCACTGCCTGGGCTTCCACTGGGGACTCCTCCATACTCACTGCCTGGGCTTCCACTGGGGACTCCTCCATACTCACTGCCTGGGCTTCCACTGGGGACTCCTCCATACTCACTGCCTGGGCTTCCACTGGGGACTCCTCCATACTCACTGCCTGGGCTTCCACTGGGGACTCCTCCATACTCACTGCCTGGGCTTCCACTGGGGACTCCTCCATACTCACTGCCTGGGCTTCCACTGGGGACTCCTCCATACTCACTGCCTGGGCTTCCACTGGGGACTCCTCCATACTCACTGCCTGGGCTTCCACTGGGGACTCCTCCATACTCACTGCCTGGGCTTCCACTGGGGACTCCTCCATACTCACTGCCTGGGCTTCCACTGGGGACTCCTCCATACTCACTGCCTGGGCTTCCACTGGGGACTCCTCCATACTCACTGCCTGGGCTTCCACTGGGGACTCCTCCATACTCACTGCCTGGGCTTCCACTGGGGACTCCTCCATACTCACTGCCTGGGCTTCCACTGGGGACTCCTCCATACTCACTGCCTGGGCTTCCACTGGGGACTCCTCCATACTCACTGCCTGGGCTTCCACTGGGGACTCCTCCATACTCACTGCCCGGGCTTCCACTGGGGACTCCTCCATACTCACTGCCTGGGCTTCCACTGGGGACTCCTCCATACTCACTGCCTGGGCTTCCACTGGGGACTCCTCCATACTCACTGCCTGGGAAGCTCCCCCAGCAGCTGGCACTTGCTCCACAGATACAAACTCCAATGGCTCAGAGTTTGAATCCAAACTTTCCTCCAGGCTAGGCCCTAAAGCCTGGGCCTGGAGTACTGAAAGTGGTGGCTCAGAGCCACAAGATCCTGGGCTTCTGCTGGTCATGCAGAGAGATCAAATTGCACACCTGCCCTCTCTCATTTCCCTACAGAAATAGGGGTTGGTAGCACTAGGTAGGTACCTAATATATAGGGGCAGAGACAGGGGAAAGTGTTGGGAGGGTTACTGCCTGCCCTGCTCTCATTTCCCTACAGAAATAGGGGTTGGTAGCACTAGGTAGGTACCTAATATATAGGGGCAGAGACAGGGGAAAGTGTTGGAAGGGTTACTGCCTGCCCTGTTCTCATTTCCCTACAGAAATAGGGGTTGGTAGCACTAGGTAGGTACCTAATATATAGGGGCAGAGACAGGGGAAAGTGTTGGAAGGGTTACTGCCTGCCCTGCTCTCATTTCCCTACAGAAATAGGGGTTGGTAGCACTAGGTAGGTACCTAATATATAGGGGCAGAGACAGGGGAAAGTGTTGGGAGGGTTACTGCCTGCCCTGCTCTCATTTCCCTACAGAAATAGGGGTTGGTAGCACTAGGTAGGTACCTAATATATAGGGGCAGAGACAGGGGAAAGTGTTGGAAGGGTTACTGCCTGCCCTGCTCTCATTTCCCTACAGAAATAGGGGTTGGTAGCACTAGGTAGGTACCTAATATATAGGGGCAGAGACAGGGGAAAGTGTTGGAAGGGTTACTGCCTGCCCTGCTCTCATTTCCCTACAGAAATAGGGGTTGGTAGCACTAGGTAGGTACCTAATATATAGGGGCAGAAACAGGGGAAAGTGTTGGAAGGGTTACTGCCTGCCCCGCTCTCATTTCCCTACAGAAATAGGGGTTGGTAGCACTAGGTAGGTACCTAATATATAGGGGCAGAAACAGGGGAAAGTGTTGGAAGGGTTACTGCCTGCCCCGCTCTCATTTCCCTACAGAAATAGGGGTTGGTAGCACTAGGTAGGTACCTAATATATAGGGGCAGAAACAGGGGAAAGTGTTGGAAGGGTTACTGCCTGCCCTGCTCTCATTTCCCTACAGAAATGGAATAAGGAAACACCTGCGACTTCTGCGCTGATCTGATTCCTCCAGAAATGCGCCTGTTGCGTGCAATGTTTCCTGTTTCTTTAGTGCAACATCAGGGGTCATAATAGCAAATAAAAAACAATATATGTAAAATGTAAATAAACATTCCCACCTGCAGTGCCATAGCCTCTCTCTGTTAGGAGATTTTGGGCAGTTCAGCTACTGGCTATAACTATACACAGCTGTGATGTATATTCTCCTATATGTCATCAGTTATATGTGGCTTCTAATATCCTTATCATTTACAGTAGGGGGTACATTATCCCTTATAATACATGAGTGATACTCAGAGTTCCCTGTGGGTTTCAGCACCACGGCCAGCAGCCCCCTCCCCTCCCATATGTGTTGGGTGAACCCCCCAAGCACGAGATTCTCCCAAACAGGCTCCATATATATATTGGGACTGGGGCTGTGGGATAGCAGGTATAGTAGGGAGAGATGGTGCCTATAGTAGCAGTGGGGGGATAATAGCCTCTGGGAAGGGACTGGGACAGTGGGATAGCAGGTATAGTAGGGAGAGATGGTGCCTATAGTAGCAGTGGGGGGATAATAGCCTCTGGGAAGGGACTGGGGCTGTGGGATAGCAGGTATAGTAGGGAGAGATGGTGCCTATAGTAGCAGTGGGGGGATAATAGCCTCTGGGAAGGGACTGGGACAGTGGGATAGCAGGTATAGTAGGGAGAGATGGTGCCTATAGTAGCAGTGGGGGGATAATAGCCTCTGGGAAGGGACTGGGGCTGTGGGATAGCAGGTATAGTAGGGAGAGATGGTGCCTATAGTAGCAGTGGGGGGGATAATAGCCTCTGGGAAGGGACTGGGGCTGTGGGATAGCAGGTATAGTAGGGAGAGATGGTGCCTATAGTAGCAGTGGGGGGATAATAGCCTCTGGGAAGGGACTGGGGCTGTGGGATAGCAGGTATAGTAGGGAGAGATGGTGCCTATAGTAGCAGTGGGGGGGATAATAGCCTCTGGGAAGGGACTGGGGCTGTGGGATAGCAGGTATAGTAGGGAGAGATGGTGCCTATAGTAGCAGTGGGGGGATAATAGCCTCTGGGAAGGGACTGGGGCTGTGGGATAGCAGGTATAGTAGGGAGAGATGGTGCCTATAGTAGCAGTGGGGGGATAATAGCCTCTGGGAAGGGACTGGGGCTGTGGGATAGCAGGTATAGTAGGGAGAGATGGTGCCTATAGTAGCAGTGGGGGGATAATAGCCTCTGGGAAGGGACTGGGGCTGTGGGATAGCAGGTATAGTAGGGAGAGATGGTGCCTATAGTAGCAGTGGGGGGATAATAGCCTCTGGGAAGGGACTGGGGCTGTGGGATAGCAGGTATAGTAGGGAGAGATGGTGCCTATAGTAGCAGTGGGGGGATAATAGCCTCTGGGAAGGGACTGGGACAGTGGGATAGCAGGTATAGTAGGGAGAGATGGTGCCTATAGTAGCAGTGGGGGATAATAGCCTCTGGGAAGGGACTGGGGCTGTGGGATAGCAGGTATAGTAGGGAGAGATGGTGCCTATAGTAGCAGTGGGGGGATAATAGCCTCTGGGAAGGGACTGGGGCTGTGGGATAGCAGGTATAGTAGGGAGAGATGGTGCCTATAGTAGCAGTGGGGGGATAATAGCCTCTGGGAAGGGACTGGGGCTGTGGGATAGCAGGTATAGTAGGGAGAGATGGTGCCTATAGTAGCAGTGAGGGGATAATAGCCTCTGGGAAGGGACTGGGGCTGTGGGATAGCAGGTATAGTAGGGAGAGATGGTGCCTATAGTAGCAGTGGGGGATAATAGCCTCTGGGAAGGGACTGTGGCTGTGGGATAGCAGGTATAGTAGGGAGAGATGGTGCCTATAGTAGCAGTGGGGGGATAATAGCCTCTGGGAAGGGACTGGGGCTGTGGGATAGCAGGTATAGTAGGGAGAGATGGTGCCTATAGTAGCAGTGGGGGGATAATAGCCTCTGGGAAGGGACTGGGGCTGTGGGATAGCAGGTATAGTAGGGAGAGATGGTGCCTATAGTAGCAGTGGGATAATAGCCTCTGGGAAGGGACTGGGGCTGTGGGATAGCAGGTATAGTAGGGAGAGATGGTGCCTATAGTAGCAGTGGGGGGATAATAGCCTCTGGGAAGGGACTGGGGCTGTGGGATAGCAGGTATAGTAGGGAGAGATGGTGCCTATAGTAGCAGTGGGGGGGATAATAGCCTCTGGGAAGGGACTGGAGCTGTGGGATAGCAGGTATAGTAGGGAGAGATGGTGCCTATAGTAGCAGTGGGGGGATAATAGCCTCTGGGAAGGGACTGGGGCTGTGGGATAGCAGGTATAGTAGGGAGAGATGGTGCCTATAGTAGCAGTGGGGGATAATAGCCTCTGGGAAGGGACTGGGGCTGTGGGATAGCAGGTATAGTAGGGAGAGATGGTGCCTATAGTAGTAGTAGTGGGGGGGGGTTGGTAGGAGCTCCCTACTCTCTCATTATATAAAACATATTTCGAGCCATAATTACAAGAGAAATTACCTAATTATCTGTTACACAAGGATTTCAGGCCGTACAGATGTCGGCTGCGCAGGAGGAACACGTTGGTGGGGGCCCCGGGGGCAGTGGATCGGGGGGGGGGTAACGCTCGGTGGAAGTGCAGGGACATGCCCAGAGAGAACTGGCAGTTTTCCCCTTTGTTCCACACTCACTGCCAACTCCCTGACTCGGCACCCGGTTATAACATCACTTTGAGACTTGAGAGAAACCAGAAATAGATTGTGGGCGACACAAGGTGAATACGGAGCAGCGGAACCCTGGGCCCCCCCAGTCTGCTCTGTATGGGGGGGCTGCAATTAGTATGCACGGGGCTCCTCCAATCAGATGTCCCTCTGGATAATGATATTGCTCCCAACTCCAATTGCAGGAACAGAGAACAGGGAGCCGGATTTACTCACATCAGCTGGGATTCTCATTGGGGGATTTCTTGCATTTTAATGCAGTTTTATTGGGCAATATTGCTTTAAGAATACAGCCCTGATGTTGCTGGACTACAGCTCCCAGCATGCCTCACCCTTCATTATATGTTACATTATTCTGGGATTTGTAGTCCGGCAACAGCTGAGTAACGTTTGGTTGAGCTGCGCTGTGCCGCAGGGTTTAGTTCCCCTTTAAATAAACACTCGCAATGAGATTGGCTGATGAGGGTTAATATAACAAACCCAGAATGAGAGATAAATAACCCACAAAGGTCGCCATGCTGTTTTTTTGCGTCATTAAGACTCGTTTCAGATGACGGCAATTATTGGATCAGTAAATGAGTTGGCTGACATTTAGATACATGGAAATGTTTTCATTTCATTAAAATCCTTATTCATGTTTTCTCGGACCAAATACACCGGCACGTGCGGAAACACTGACATTTGCCTGAATGTTATATACAGACTTAACCCTTTATTAGCAGGAACCGCCAGAAACGCCGCCTGGAGAGGCCTTATTAGGACTGAGTATTAGAGTGCGACAGATAGAAATATCCTAATATCCTTATGATTTACAGTAGGGGGTACATTATCCCTTATAATACATGAGTGATACTCAGAGTTCCCTGTATAACTCAGCCTGCAGCCTTGTGCCTTTATATGGGGGGCACAGAACCCCTCAGTGACTGCTAATATCCTTATCATTTACAGTAGGGGGTACATTATCCCTTATAATACATGAGTGATACTCAGAGTTCCCTGTATAACTCAGCCTGCAGCCTTGTGCCTTTATATGGGGGGCACAGAACCCCTCAGTGACTGCTAATATCCTTATCATTTACAGTAGGGGGTACATTATCCCTTATAATACATGAGTGATACTCAGAGTTCCCTGTATAACTCAGCCTGCAGCCTTGTGCCTTTATATGGGGGGCACAGAACCCATCAGTGACTGCTAATATCCTTATCATTTACAGTAGGGGGTACATTATCCCTTATAATACATGAGTGATACTCAGAGTTCCCTGTATAACTCAGCCTGCAGCCTTGTGCCTTTATATGGGGGGCACAGAACCCCTCAGTGACTGCTAATATCCTTATCATTTACAGTAGGGGGTACAGTATCCCTTATAATACATGAGTGATACTCAGAGTTCCCTGTATAACTCAGCCTGCAGCCTTGTGCCTTTATATGGGGGGCACAGAACCCCTCAGTGACTGCTAATATCCTTATCATTTACAGTAGGGGGTACATTATCCCTTATAATACATGAGTGATACTCAGAGTTCCCTGTATAACTCAGCCTGCAGCCTTGTGCCTTTATATGGGGGGCACAGAACCCCTCAGTGACTGCTAATATCCTTATCATTTACAGTAGGGGGTACAGTATCCCTTATAATACATGAGTGATACTCAGAGTTCCCTGTATAACTCAGCCTGCAGCCTTGTGCCTTTATATGGGGGGCACAGAACCCCTCAGTGACTGCTAATATCCTTATCATTTACAGTAGGGGGTACATTATCCCTTATAATACATGAGTGATACTCAGAGTTCTCTGTATTCAATGTAAGAAAAGGGAACTAAAACCTTTTGTTTTGGAACAATATCCCAAATTAATGTTTCTCCGCTGGAAAGTCCCTTTTAATCATTAGAAAAATAAATATTTGGGGAAATGGGGTTTGTGAATCTCCGTTACAGACAATGAGTAATCGGGCGGCTGGGGCGCTGTATCCGCACGTGTAGGGAGGCTTCTGATTGGACAATGCTCCTGCATAGCGAAT
Organism: Xenopus tropicalis; assembly: GCF_000004195.4. Taxonomy (NCBI): domain Eukaryota; kingdom Metazoa; phylum Chordata; class Amphibia; order Anura; family Pipidae; genus Xenopus; species Xenopus tropicalis. Next base: position 5,672,762 of record NC_030681.2, on the reverse strand, counting down.
TAAACTCTCTTGATCATACTTTTTTTTTACCCTAAAAGCAGAGAACTTACTGGTGGGGCGGGACTGGGTGTAACTGGGCGTGGTTGTGTGAATAATGGGTGTGGCTAAAACAATATTTTTTTTAGATATTATGAGCCAACGCCAGTTGCATGAATGCGAATTAAGTAGAAAACGGCAATTTTATTATTTCTGAGACTGTTAATCACATGTCTCTGTATGCAAACGGCGCTGCTCATTGGTCACAATGGCGATACGAGGAGCAGATTGGGCCACATGGGCGGCGGCACGTGACTCCTGAAGCAAAAATAGCATTTTCCGAGGAACGAACTACAGTGATTTATGTTCTTTTAAATAAGCTCCATGGGCAATTTCTCTCAATCTCTGCCAAAGGGGCTTTTTATAATGAAAAAGAAAAGAAAAAATTTGTCCGAAAAGTAGAAAAAGAAAAGAATTTTAGGTTCATCCGAGAAAAAGCACAAAGGGAAAATATCTGCCATTTACTGTGTAGCCTCTCTTCCCTTCCTTCCAGCAACCTGCCCCAACGCCCAACCTGCCCCGACGCCCAACCTGCCCCGACGCCCAACCTGCCCCGACGCCCAACCTGCCCCAATGCCCAACCTGCCCCAATGCCCAACCTGTCCCGGCGCCCAACCTGCCCCAATGCCCAACCTGCCCCAATGCCCAACCTGTCCCGGCGCCCAACCTGCCCCAATGCCCAACCTGTCCCGGCGCCCAACCTGCCCCAATGCCCAACCTGCCCTGGCGCCCAACCTGCCCCAATGCCCAACCTGTCCCGGCGCCCAACCTGCCCCAATGCCCAACCTGTCCCGGCGCCCAACCTGCCCCAATGCCCAACCTGTCCCGACACCCAACCTGTCCCGGTGCCCAACCTGCCCCAATGCCCAACCTGTCCCGACACCCAACCTGTCCCGACACCCAACCTGCCCCGGCACCCAACCTGCCCCAATGCCCAACCTGTCCCGGCACCCAACCTGTCCCGACACCCAACCTGCCCCAATTCCCAACCTGCCCCAATGCCCAACCTGCCCCAATGCCCAACCTGTCCAGACACTCAACCTGCCCCAATGCCCAACCTGTCCTGACACCCAACCTGCCCCAATGCCCAACCTGCCCCAATGCCCAACCTGTCCCGACACCCAACCTGCCCCAATGCCCAACGTGCCCCGACTCCCAACCTGCCCCAATGCCCAACCTGTCCCGACACCCAACCTGCCCCGACACCCAACCTGCCCCAATGCCCAACCTGCCCCAATGCCCAACTTGCCCCGATGCCCAACCTGCCCCGATGGCCAACGTGCCCCGATGGCCCACGTGCCCCGACGCCCAACCTGCCCCAACGCCCAAACTGCCCCAACGCCCAACTTGCCCCAACGCTCAACAGAAGCACGGTAAGGATGCTTTGTATCCAAACAGTTATTGTGTTATAAGTGGGGCAGCTTGAAGGCCAGTTAAGGGCAGATTTGGGGAGACTCGGGGATGTATTTCTGTCTCATTCTGCCCCCCCAAAGGGCTGCTCCTCTAAAGTTGCCAATCTAGACCCCCCGGAGAAAATGCTAATATGGTCTTCTAATTACACCTGAAACATATATTGGAGGTCACTTCTAAGTTTCTAAAATATTTGTGGAACTCTAGAAGGAAAGTTGATGGACTTGTTATGAGCTAAGGGGGGACCTAAACCAGTATTGTTCCTTTGAAAGGGTCCAAATAAGAAGGTGTGGAAACCCAACATCTGGCAGAACCTTTTAGTCCCTGAACATCTCTCTTGTGATCCTTAATCTCCCCGCACTTATTGGGGGGCACAGGGAAATGAGCCCTAGGCTTGAGCAAAAGTATTGCCCCCACAATCCAGACAGGAGAACATCATGATGGACAAGGAAAGCTCAGCCAATCCCAGGCTGTGTCTCACATTTGCCCTCAGTTGACTTTACCCCCACCCACATTAAAGGTTTGGTTAATACAGGCCGGGGGTTCTTGATGGTTCCGTAATCAAACAGGCAGCAACTTGATCTCTGTCACAGTGACCACATTTGTCTTGTAAGGGATTTGCTTAGGGGAATTCTACAGACTGCAAGGGGGGGGGGTTGTCCAATAGACGGGGGGGGGGGGGGGCAATAGGCAGGGGGAGTCCAATAGGCAGGGGGAGTCCAATAGGCAGGGGGAGTCCAATAGGCAGGGGGGAGTCCAATAGGCGGGGGGAGTCCAGAACCAAAAAGGGAATAGACAAAGGGGAGAGGGTGGAGAAGAACAGACTGGGGTGGGATGACGAGGGTGGAAAGTAGGAAGCACCCAGCACTGATTGGTTGGCCCTAGGAATCCAATAAGAATGCTGGGAACGCAATGGGGAACAGGTGAGAAGATCAGATTCACCAATCACGTTCCAGCTCTTAGGAAAGGGCCGTCAGTGAGAGAGGCCCCTGGTTTGAATCCCATCAAACTTCACAAAAACACTCAGCTCCTCCCAGATTTTTTGGCTCATGTAGTAAGTTTGCCCCGGCCCAAGTAACCAATCACTGCTTGCCTTTTTATTCCCACCGCTCAAGCAAATAATAATAATAACTGAATTGTTTTTCTGAATGAAACGGGGGCCAGTAGCATCAGTGAAGCATCATGGGAAGTTCTGGTGAAAGTGGCGATGCTATAGGCGGAGCAGACTGCGAGGGGCGTGCCCTGTGATTATGCTAATGTGGGGCGGGGACAATACTTTTGCTCAAGCCTAGGACTTATTTCCCTGTGCCCCCCAATAAGAGTGGGGAGACCAAGAGAGATGTTCTGCGGAGCCTAAAGGACAATAATCACACGAGTGGGAGATATCAGTGACCCCAACGGGACTGATGAAGGTCACTAACCGTTTCCCCTACAGATCCCTTTCCTTCCTCATTTCTGGGGCGGTTTTGTCCTGTTTATTATTCGTGTTGTTGCCCCAATCAGGAAGGGAATGGATAAATGCTCGGATACTAAAGCTTTAGGGTGATGGCCCTAAAGGGTCGGAGATTAGTAACCACGGGCAACTAATCTCCCCGTCGGCCATTGCCCTTACTAAAGCCCCTAGCAACCACTTTGAGCTGGACTCGCTGTTCTTCTGCTAAAGGTCATATTTAGCCCAATGGCACAGTAGCCTGGGCTGCTCCAGGGGATCCCACCGGTCATTAAAGGCAACAGCTGGCATCTTCCCTTGGGCAGAAATAAGCCGGAGGAGCAAATAGGACTTATTTACAACCAGTAGAGCAGGGTGCAATCCACCATCTTTTTGCCCCTAGTGCACTTGTTTCTGGGGCCAAAGTCAGGATTATGTTGGTTTATTGGGGCCAAAGTAGTGACTATTGTCTGCACAAGTGTAGGAGAGAGTCTGCAGAACCCGTATGGAACCTAGAGAAAGGCCTGGAACGTGGATATATTATACATCTTTCTTTGCTCATTAAAGGGGTTGTTCACCTTTAAATTAACCTTTAGTATGACGTAGAGAGCGCTATTCTCAGATTATTTGCAATTGGTCTTCATTTTTTTTATTATTTGCATTTTTTGAATTATTTAGCTTTTGTGTTCAGCAGCAATTCAGTTTGGAATTGCGGCAGCAATCTGGTTGCTAGGGTCCAATTTAACCTAGCAACCAGGCAGTGGTTTGAAAGAGAGACTGAAATATACATAGAGGATAAGTAATAAGGATAAGGAATAAAAAGTAACAATAACAATAAAACTGGAGCCTCACAGAGCAATAGGGTTTGGCTGCCGGGGTCAGTGACCCCCATTTGCAAACTGGAAAGTAAATAAACTATAGAAAATAAAAAATGAAGACCAATTGCAAAGTTGCTAAGAATAGGTAATAAATAAAGGTGAACCACCCCTTTAAGTTATAGATTATAAGCTCTGCTGGGCAGGGCCCTTGTTACCCCCTGTATCAGTCTATATGAATATATGAGCTGTATGTTGGTACAACTGGAGAGCAGAGCAGGGGGCAAAGTGCACCAACACGGAGGATTTTGCCCAATTTTTGCACTTTGGTTTGTAAATGACCCAAACTATGTCCTACAGCGCGAACCTAAACTGCTCTCTGATTGGGCAACTGGAGGCAAGTGATGTAAATCAGCGAATGGCGTCATAGCGAGTCTGATACTCAGTAATTGTATTTGCAGCCCCGTGAGTGTAGAAACGAGTCCTTCCCGTATGTATCACGCTGATAAATACCGCTGCCCCACTAACCTTCTGTAATTACTACAGAATAGAAACATCCCCGGAACGTTACATTAATGGCGGGGGGGGGGGGGATGTAAATTGTGCAAATGTCAGGGCGCAGATTGTGGGGGTGACGCCAGTCGCTCGTCAATCACTTCGAAGAAATGAGGAAATTTCCGTAAGAAACGCGTGGCCTGAGATTGTGTAACTGACACTTAGACACAGATGGCAGTGAGTTTCATGCTAATCTCTAATATAAGCACCGGCAGCACCCCTTGGTATTGGGGGGGCTCCCAGCCGCTCCCCCTTCCACATATTTACTAAACCACTTCCTGTGGAACCTGCGGCACCGATTACAAGAAAAACTCGTAAGTAATTAATGCCCAACAGCCCGGCCATAGGGGCAATTATGGGCATTCGCTGGCATTTAACCCCTTCCTATCATGGAAAGGATTGTATTGGTTGCTGAGAAACAAAGCCCCCTCCTACTTTATAACCAGCACCCCCCCCCCCAGAGGGGAGGGGTCGGGGGGGGGGATATCACTCCAATTGCAGCGCAGCAGTAAAGTGTGCCTGAGTCTGAGCTTTCAGCCAGCGCTACACATTAGAACTGCTTTCAGCTAACCTATTGTTTCCCCTACTCCCATGTAACTGGAGGAGTCCCAAGCCGGACTTGGATTTCTTACTATTGAGTGCTATTCTGATACCTACTGGGAGCTGCTATCTTGCTCCCTTCCCATTGTTCTGCTGATCGGCTGCTGGGGGTGAGGGGGGGGGGATATCACTCCAATTGCAGCGCAGCAGTAAAGTGTGCCTGAGTCTGAGCTTTCAGCCAGCGCTACACATTAGAACTGCTTTCAGCTAACCTATTGTTTCTCCTACTCCCATGTAACTGGAGGAGTCCCAAGCCGGACTTGGATTTCTTACTATTGAGTGCTATTCTGATACCTACTGGGAGCTGCTATCTTGCTCCCTTCCCATTGTTCTGCTGACACACAGAGCTACTTAGTAGCAGCTACTTGTCACGGCTACTAAACCCCAGAAAATCCCCTGCCATAGACAATACTGAGAATTGCCCCTGCTAAACACACGTAGAGACAATTATCAGTAAATGATCTGCATTGTCTGTTTCTGTAGCCGCGACAAGTAGCTGCTACTAGTAGCTTTGTGTGTCTTCACCCTTATACACACACACAACAAACATTTTAACAACAAACATTTTATTGGATGAAATAAAAGGAAAAGGCAAATGTATTGTATCACTCGTTGCACGGCCCGTGGGGCTCATTGTGCAGCCAGTGATAGCCATGCCGACGCCCACAAGCCCCTTTCTTATAGCTTATTGGGTACGAAGTTCATTCTGGAAGCGCTTGGCGCAATAGTTTCTCTGGCCGTCACTACAAACCCCCCCACACACAGGGGCAGGTACTTGACACAAGGTTTTGCACCTCTCACGGGGCGTTGCCAGTCTCCGGATTCCATAGCGATGGGCACCGTGCACTTCAGAGTTTTCCATTGGCAAATGCAGCCTCCTGGAACTGTGGCACGAAGCTTCGGAAATAGGCCCTGGAAGAGAACGGGAGATGCCAGTTTGGTCAGTAAGGGCGGAATTGTACAACTTTAAAACTCAACCCCCAGTTTAATTTCAAAAATAAAAGTGCTGGGGTGCCCAACTGCCCAAAGGAACCCAAGCTGTGCCGCCATGTTTGCCCATTGGCATTTGTGCATAGAATGTGCCAACCCACTGAGGCCCAGGGGGTGGCACCAGCGAGGGAGCCAATCAGACTCCCCGAGGCATGATGGGTGGCACCAGCGAGGGATCCAATCAGACCCCTCATGGCATTTGTGCATAGAATGTGCCAACCCACCGAGGCCCAGGGGGTGGCACCAGCGAGGGAGCCAATCAGACTCCCCGTGGCACGAGGGGTCGCACCAGCGAGGGAACTAATCAGACCCCCCATGGCATTTGTGCATAGAATGGGCCAACCCACCGAGGCCCAAGGGGTGGCATCAGCTAGGGAGCCAATCAGACTCCCTGTGGCACGAAGGGTGGCACCAGCAAAGGAACCAATCAGACCCCCCATGGCATTTGTGCATAGAATGTGCCAACCCACCGAGGCCCAGGGGGTGGCATCAGCTAGGGAGCCAATCAGACTCCCCGAGGCCCAGGGGGTGGCACCAGTGAGGGAGCCAATCAGACTCCCTGTGGCACAGTCAGTACGACGCCCTTATTGCAGCACCTTGGCACTTTATATATATTATTAGCTTATTATACAGTTAGGGCACCTCAAGTTTTAGGGCGCCCCATGGTGACCCCCGTTTCTAATCCTTTCCCTACTGGTTTTGTAAGAATCCCCTTGGTCGGGTAACATTAGAATTCCAAATGGCTGCCCCTAAATCTGTGGGTGCAACGCAGAGCCCCCCGGAATCAGTAAGGCATATGAATGGAGTCAGGGGCACCGATGCCAAGCAGGGACTAGTGGCCCAATAATCTTTCAGCCCGTGCCAAACCTGCTACTTCCTGGCCCAAAGGGCTCCTCTATGGTACGACCCGCACCCCACATGATATACTGGTGGGATCATGGAACCGCAGGGGTGGGGTCAGCGTTATTACCTCACCAAAGGGGTGGGGCCTGTTGGATAAAAGAAGCCTCCAGCCTAGGGGACTTTTACAGAGAAGAAAGCGGTGGGGGAAAGGTTAGCAACTGGGGTCACCAGTTGCCCCAATGGGTTTGCCCTTCCTTGCCCTTTAATACTGAGGCTCCTGGGGAGGCAGCTGGGGAGGGGTAACAGCTACACGGTACCACTGGGTGCCACTAACTTCAGCCTTATGGTGACGCCCCCGCCCCCAGCGCAGGGCACCCAGTACCAAGGAGGCCTTTTAATGAAGATTACAGGTTCCATAATGGTTGTTATGCCGCCCGGTGACCTAGATGCCAAACCGGTTCTGGTGGATCAGTAATTGCAGCTTGGGAGCTATTTATAGAGGCCACGCTTGAAACCAAACGCCAGGCCCACGCGCTAATTGGCTCCATAAACCAACCGCGGCGTCGGGATGTTGGTATCGCAACACATTCTCCTCCGAGTACTAACTGTCAGTTTCCATTGAAAATAATGGCCCTTTTGGTTGGATTTGGGCACAATACATCCGTAAGAGCCACTGATTGGGTTCTGACCACTAAACCCCCTAACAAATATTATATTGATGATACAAGGAGTTTGGGGGTGCCAGCCCCCCATTCCCTGCTATGGAAACTGCCCTGTGTTGCTATTTACTGAAAAATAAAAATTCCCCCCCAGGACACAAGGGGTGCTGGGGCACTAATATAGGGTGTGTGGGGGAGGGGGTGACGAGTTAAAGACACAATATTAGGTATAGGAGATCATGGGGTAACTAGGAGTGGGGACTGGGGTAGTCAGATGTAGGACTGGGGTAGCCAGGGGCAAAACAAAGTGGAATTACATTGCCGCCCAAGTCCAATCCCGGACTTGGGTGGCAAAAGTGAGAACCACAGAGTCACAAGAAGCACCCTGACCCCACTGGGGGTTGTTCCCAACCAGAGGAACCCGTGGCCCCTATGTTGCCATAGAGACTACTAAACCCAATGGCCTGACCCGTCATTAAAGGGGTAGGTTCACTTTTAACTGTAATTTTAGTATGTTATAGAACGGGCAGTTCTTAGCAACTTTTTAATAGTTTCTGAATTATTTGCCTTTTTCCTTCCAACACTTTCCAGCTTTCAAATGGGGGTCACTGACCCCGGCAGCCAAACCCTATTGCTCTGTGAGGCTCCAGTTTTATTGTTATTGTTACATCCTATTACTACTGTGTATTCAGCCCCTCTCCTATCCATATGCCAATGTCTCACTCACACCGCTGCTTGGTTTCTAGGGTAATTGGCAACCCTAGCAACCAGATAAAATTCTAAACTTGACAAGTGCTGAAATAATTTAAAAAACACCCATAATAAAAAATAGACCAATTGCAAATAGTTTCAGAATATCACTCTCTCTCAGACTAAAAGTTTCTGTCAGGAAGCCAAGAACTCACTGTTTTGGGTGTAATAAAAAACAAAAACAAGTCTGCCCGGTGCCGGGACAAGTCTGAGCAGTGCCAGGGAATAACAACCCAAGCAGATCCATCAGCGCCGCAGGAGCTTCCATGTTCCACACTGATATATAGGGTATATAAGGTTTATAGGGTATACAGGGCATATATGATATATATGGTGTGTATGGTATATAGGATATTTAGGATATATAGGGCATATAGGGTATGTAAGGCATATAGGGTAAGTGGGGCATATAGGATATATAGGATATATAGGGCATGTAGGGTATATAGGATATGTAAGGCATATAGGGTAAGTGGGGCATATAGGATATATAGGGCACGTAGGGTATATAGGATATATAGAGTGTGTGGGGGCATATAGGATATATAGGTTATATAGGGCATGTACGGCATAGGATTAAAGGCAAACAACAACTTTAATCACATGAACAGCTAGTGATATATATATATACTGTATATAGTGAATAAAGTACCCCCTATTGTAACATATAGGGATATTATAAGTCCCCAAGGAGTTCCTTATAATATATAGTGAATAAAGTGCCCCCTATTGTAACATATAGGGATATTATAAGCCCCCGAGGAGTTCCTTATAATATATAGTGAATAAAGTGCCCCCTACTGTAACATATAGGGTTATTATAAGCCCCCGAGGAGTTCCTTATAATATATAGTGAATAAAGTGCCCCCTATTGTAACATATAGGGATATTATAAGCCCCCGAGGGGTTCCTTATAATATATAGTGAATAAAGTGCCCCCTATTGTAACATATTGGGATATTATAAGCCCCCGAGGGGTTCCTTATAATATATAGTGAATAAAGTGCCCCCTATTGTAACATATAGGGATATTATAAGTCCCCGAGGAGTTCCTTATAATATATAGTGAATAAAGTGCCCCCTATTGTAACATATAGGGATATTATAAGTCCCCGAGGAGTTCCTTATAATATATAGTGAATAAAGTACCCCCTATTGTAACATATAGGGATATTATAAGTCCCCGAGGGGTTCCTTATAATATATAGTGAATAAAGTGCCCCCTATTGTAACATATAGGGATATTATAAGCCCCCGAGGGGTTCCTTATAATATATAGTGAATAAAGTGCCCCCTATTGTAACATATAGGGATATTATAAGTCCCCGAGGAGTTCCTTATAATATATAGTGAATAAAGTGCCCCCTATTGTAACATATAGGGATATTATAAGTCCCCGAGGAGTTCCTTATAATATATAGTGAATAAAATGCTCCCTATTGTAACATATAGGGATATTATAAGCCCCCGAGGGGTTCCTTATAATATATAGTGAATAAAGTGCCCCCTATTGTAACATATAGGGATATTATAAGCCCCCGAGGGGTTCCTTATAATATATAGTGAATAAAGTACCCCCTATTGTAACATATAGGGATATTATAAGCCCCCGAGGAGTTCCTTATAATATATAGTGAATAAAGTACCCCCTATTGTAACATATAGGGATATTATAAGCCCCCGAGGAGTTCCTTATAATATATAGTGAATAAAGTACCCCCTATTGTAACATATAGGGATATTATAAGCCCCCGAGGAGTTCCTTATAATATATAGGGAATAAAGTGCCCCCTATTGTAACATATAGGGATATTATAAGTCCCCGAGGAGTTCCTTATAATATATAGTGAATAAAATGCTCCCTATTGTAACATATAGGGATATTATAAGCCCCCGAGGGGTTCCTTATAATATATAGTGAATAAAGTGCCCCCTATTGTAACATATAGGGATATTATAAGCCCCCGAGGAGTTTCATGACCATATAAAATCGTTTATACAGGTCATGGAACTCCAAGGTGACTTCCAATATCCTCATACTTTATAACAGGGGGCACTTTATTTATTATAATATACAAGTTTCAGTGAGTCATGTGACAGAAATTACATCACTAAGCTCTGATTATAACTGATGACATCACTAAGCACCGTTTATAAGGATATAATTTACAGTTTGGTCCCATAGGGAAATGACTGAAATGTATAATATAAGGATATATATTACAATACTGATAGCAATTAGATAGGAGCCCGCAGAGCATATGTTATACAGTAGCGGTGCGTTTAGAGGTCAGGAGCAGTTTCCTGTGCAGGAAGTGAAGAATAAACATCAGACACAAAGTCAAATATAATAAAGCGGAAGTTCCTTGTAAAATGAACTTTCAGGCTCCTGGGAGCCTTTTCTGCAACCTTCACTTTTTTTTTTGTGGTTTTTGGATTAAGTTCTGCAGCAGCTCAGGTCGGGGCTGAAATGTGGTCTCGTTACTAGGTTCACTGACCCTAACAACAAGGCGCTGGTCTCACATTGACGGTTCCCAGAGAGACATTAAGGTCCGATGCTGATTTTGACATCATCCTAATATATCATTTACAGTAGGGGGTACATTATCCCTTATAATACATGAGTGATACTCAGAGTTCCCTGTATAACTCAGCCTGCAGCCTTGTGCCTTTATATGGGGGGCACAGAACCCCTCAGTGACTGCTAATATCCTTATCATTTACAGTAGGGGGTACATTATCCCTTATAATACATGAGTGATACTCAGAGTTCCCTGTATAACTCAGCCTGCAGCCTTGTGCCTTTATATGGGGGGCACAGAACCCCTCAGTGACTGCTAATATCCTTATCATTTACAGTAGGGGGTACATTATCCCTTATAATACATGAGTGATACTCAGAGTTCCCTGTATAACTCAGCCTGCAGCCTTGTGCCTTTATATAGTTACATAGTTACATAGTTACATAGGGTTGAAAAAAGACCTGTGTCCATCAAGTTCAACCCATCCAAGTAAACCCAGCACACCTAACCCACACCTACCAATCTATACTCACATACATAAACTATAAATACAACCACTAGTACTAACTGTAGATATTAGTATCACAATAGCCTTGGATATTCTGATTGATCAAGAACTCATCCAGGCCCCTCTTAAAGGCATTAACAGAATCTGCCATTACCACATCACTAGGAAGGGCATTCCATAACCCCCTCACTGCCCTCACCGTGAGGAACCCCCTACGCTGCTTCAAATGGAAGCTCCGTTCCTCTAATCTAAAGGGGTGACCTCTGGTGCGTTGATTGTTTTTATGGGAAAAAAGAACATCCCCCAACTGCCTATAATCCCCTCTAATGTACTTGTACAGAGTAATCATGTCCCCTCGCAAGCGCCTCTTTTCCAGAGAAAACAACCCCAACCTCGACAGTCTAACCTCATAGTTTAAATCTTCCATCCCCTTAACCAGTTTAGTTGCAGTCTCTGCACTCTCTCCAGCTCATTAATATCCTTCTTAAGGACTGGAGCCCAAAACTGCACTGCATACTCAAGGTGAGGCCTTACCAGGGACCTATAAAGGGGCAAAATTATGTTTCATCCCTTGAGTCAATGCCCTTTTTTATACAAGACAGCACTTTATTTGCTTTAGTAGCCACAGAATGACACTGCCTGGAATTAGACAACTTGTTATCAACAAAAACCCCTAGATCCTTCTCCATTAAGGAAACCCCCAACACACTACCATTCAGTAGATAGTTTGCGTTTATATTATTTCTACCAAAGTGCATAACTTTGCACTTATCAACATTGAACCTCATTTTCCAGTTTGCTGCCCAGTTATCTAATTTTGTCAAATCGCTCTGCAAAGCGGCAGCATCCTGCATGGAACTTATAGTTTTGCACAATTTAGTGTCATCAGCAAAAATAGAAACAATACTGTCTATGCCCTCCTCCAGGTCATTAATAAACAAGTTAAACAGCAAAGGCCCAAGGACTGACCCCTGCGGTACTCCACTAACCACACTGGTCCAATTAGAAAATGTTCCATTTACAACCACTCTTTGTACTCTATCCTTCAGCCAGTTCTCTATCCAATTACAAATATTATGTTCTAGGCCAATATTCCTTAATTTGATCATTAACCTTCTGTGAGGTACTGTATCAAACGCTTTAGCAAAGTCCAAGTAGATGACATCAACTGCCATTCCAGCATCAAGGTCCCTGCTCACCTCCTCATAAAAGGCAACTAAATTAGTCTGGCAAGATCTGTTACGCATAAAACCATGCTGGCACAAACTAATAGTATTGTGAACTGCAATGTATTCAAGTACCCTATCCCTTATTACCCCTTCCAAAAGTTTTCCTACTACTGATGTCAGACTAACAGGCCTATAGTTTTCAGGCTGAGAACGGGATCCCTTTTTAAATAACGGCACCACATTAGCAATCCGCCAGTCTCTTGGCACCATGCCAGACCTCAATGAATCCTGAAAAATTAAGTGAAGAGGTTTGGCAATCACAGCGCTCAGCTCATTTAATACCCTGGGATGAATCCCATCCGGCCCTGGACCTTTGTTTACCTTTACATGTTCAAGTCTCTTTTGAATTTCCTCCCGAGTGACCCATGCGTCAGTAGCTAAATTACTAGAACTGGGCATATTACAAGGGAAGCCTTCATTATCTGGCTCCTCAGATGTATAGACAGATGAAAAATAAGAGTTCAAAATTTCAGCTTTTTCCCCGTTTTCATCAACCAACGTACCCCCCCGTGATAATAAAGTTCCCACCCCTTCTTGCTTCATTTTTTTACTATTCACATAATTAAAAAATAATTTTGGATTCTTTTTACTCCTAGCAGCAATATCCCTTTCCATCTCTATTTTAGCTTGCCTGATAGCTTTTTTGCTGCTTTATTTGCTTCCTTGTACCTGATGAAAGTCCCCGCTGTCCCAGCTAACTTGAATGCCCTAAAAGCACGTTTTTTCTTACCAACCTCGACAATAACACTTTTATTCAGCCATAAAGGTTTTGCTTTGCGATGCCTCTCCTTGCTTACTAGGGGGATATACTGTTGCGTATACCTACAAAGCAATGTTTTAAAGATGTTCCATTTTCCTTCTGTGTCTAACCCCATGAAAAGCCTTTCCCAGTTGACACATTGCAGAGATGCCCTTATACTGGCAAAGTCTGCACGTCTAAAATTGAGTGTTTTAGTTACTCCCTTATAGAGCTGTCTCTGTAGCATTATCTCAAAGGAGACCATGTTGTGATCACTGTTCCCCAAATGCCCCCCCCCACACAAATGTTAGAGATAAGTTCATTATTATTAGAAATCACCAGGTCCAAAATAGCGTCATTCCTAGTGGGTTCTTGAACTGCCTGAAATAAAAAGTTGCCATTTAGCATATTTACAAACCTACTAGCTCTTTCTGACTTAGCCACCCCATTACTCCAGTCAATGTCCGGATAATTAAAGCCCCCCATAACAACAACTTGACCCAGTTTTGAAGCCTCCTCCATTTGCAACAATAGCTGGGCCTCATCCCCCTCATCTATACGGGGTGGTTTATAACATACACCAATGATCATTTTCTTTGTGACCTTCAGCCCTACTGAAATTTCTACCCAAAGAGATTCAACGTTTTCATTGGTAATGTCTTTATTACATGGCTTTAAGTCTGACTTTACGTAAAGACAAACCCCTCCACCCTTTTTAATCCCTCTGTCCCTCCTAAAAAGTGTATACCCATTTAAATTCACAGCCCAGTCGCATTTATCATCCCACCAGGTCTCAGTGATACCTATTAAATCATAATTTTCAATACATGCAATAGCTTGCAGCTCCCCTAATTTACCCGACAAGCTACGCGCATTAGCCAGCATGCAGCGGAGATTATTACTTCTCCCTCTGATGTTTACATTAGCTAAGGGAGAATTAGGGCTAAGGCAATTATGAGACTGCTTTCCTTGTAACGGAAGCTCCTTATCTGATAAACTATATGCCCCCCTCACTCCTCCCCCACAACCCTTTGCTAGTCCCCCTACCCCGTCTACACTAATTTTCCCATGGAATTCTAGCTCACCCACCCCCCCCTTGTCTAGTTTAAACACTCCTCCAACCTCTTAACCATTCTCTCCCCTAGCACAGTAGACCCCCTTCCATTGAGGTGCAATCCGTCAGGGCTGTATAGATTGTACCCCAAGGAAAAGTCAGCCCAGTGCTCTAGGAACCCAAACCCTTCCTTCCTACACCAAGACTTTAGCCACGCATTTAGCTCCCTAAGCTCCCGCTGTCTCCCTAAACTTGCACGCGGCACCGGCAAAATTTCCGAAAAAATGACATTGGAGGACCTTTGCCTAATCTTAGAGCCTAGATCCCTGAACTCACTCTTTAAAGTCACAGAACCCCTCAGTGACTGCTAATATCCTTATCATTTACAGTAGGGGGTACATTATCCCTTATAATACATGAGTGATACTCAGAGTTCCCTGTATAACTCAGCCTGCAGCCTTGTGCCTTTATATGGGGGGCACAGAACCCCTCAGTGACTGCTAATATCCTTATCATTTACAGTAGGGGGTACATTATCCCTTATAATACATGAGTGATACTCAGAGTTCCCTGTATAACTCAGCCTGCAGCCTTGTGCCTTTATATGGGCACAGAACCCCTCAGTGACTTCTAATATCCTTATCATTTACAGTAGGGGGTACATTATCCCTTATAATACATGAGTGATACTCAGAGTTCCCTGTATAACTCAGCCTGCAGCCTTGTGCCTTTATATGGGGGGCACAGAACCCCTCAGTGACTGCTAATATCCTTATCATTTACAGTAGGGGGTACATTACCCCTTATAATACATGAGTGATACTCAGAGTTCCCTGTATAACTCAGCCTGCAGCCTTGTGCCTTTATATGGGGGGCACAGAACCCCTCAGTGACTGCTAATATCCTTATCATTTACAGTAGGGGGTACATTATCCCTTATAATACATGGGTGATACTCAGAGTTCCCTGTATAACTCAGCCTGCAGCCTTGTGCCTTTATATGGGGGGCACAGAACCCCTCAGTGACTGCTAATATCCTTATCATTTACAGTAGGGGGTACATTACCCCTTATAATACATGGGTGATACTCAGAGTTCCCTGTATAACTCAGCCTGCAGCCTTGTGCCTTTATATGGGGGGCACAGAACCCCTCAGTGACTGCTAATATCCTTATCATTTACAGTAGGGGGTACATTACCCCTTATAATACATGAGTGATACTCAGAGTTCCCTGTATAACTCAGCCTGCAGCCTTGTGCCTTTATATGGGGGGCACAGAACCCCTCAGTGACTGCTAATATCCTTATCATTTACAGTAGGGGGTACATTATCCCTTATAATACATGAGTGATACTCAGAGTTCCCTGTATAACTCAGCCTGCAGCCTTGTGCCTTTATATGGGGGGCACAGAACCCCTCAGTGACTGCTAATATCCTTATCATTTACAGTAGGGGGTACATTACCCCTTATAATACATGAGTGATACTCAGAGTTCCCTGTATAACTCAGCCTGCAGCCTTGTGCCTTTATATGGGGGGCACAGAACCCATCAGTGACTGCTAATATCCTTATCATTTACAGTAGGGGGTACATTATCCCTTATAATACATGAGTGATACTCAGAGTTCCCTCTATAACTCAGCCTGCAGCCTTGTGCCTTTATATGGGGGGCACAGAACCCCTCAGTGACTGCTAATATCCTTATCATTTACAGTAGGGGGTACATTATCCCTTATAATACATGAGTGATACTCAGAGTTCCCTGTATAACTCAGCCTGCAGCCTTGTGCCTTTATATGGGCACAGAACCCCTCAGTGACTGCTAATATCCTTATCAGTTACAGTAGGGGGTACATTATCCCTTATAATACATGAGTGATACTCAGAGTTCCCTGTATAACTCAGCCTGCAGCCTTGTGCCTTTATATGGGGGGCACAGAACCCCTCAGTGACTGCTAATATCCTTATCATTTACAGTAGGGGTACATTATCCCTTATAATACATGAGTGATACTCAGAGTTCCCTGTATAACTCAGCCTGCAGCCTTGTGCCTTTATATGGGGGGCACAGAACCCCTCAGTGACTGCTAATATCCTTATCATTTACAGTAGGGGGTATATTATCCCTTATAATACATGAGTGATACTCAGAGTTCCCTGTATAACTCAGCCTGCAGCCTTGTGCCTTTATATGGGGGGCACAGAACCCCTCAGTGACTGCTAATATCCTTATCATTTACAGTAGGGGGTACATTATCCCTTATAATACATGAGTGATACTCAGAGTTCCCTGTATAACTCAGCCTGCAGCCTTGTGCCTTTATATGGGCACAGAACCCCTCAGTGACTGCTAATATCCTTATCATTTACAGTAGGGGGTACATTATCCCTTATAATACATGAGTGATACTCAGAGTTCCCTGTATAACTCAGCCTGCAGCCTTGTGCCTTTATATGGGGGGCACAGAACCCTCAGTGACTGCTAATATCCTTATCATTTACAGTAGGGGGTACATTATCCCTTATAATACATGAGTGATACTCAGAGTTCCCTGTATAACTCAGCCTGCAGCCTTGTGCCTTTATATGGGGGGCACAGAACCCCTCAGTGACTGCTAATATCCTTATCATTTACAGGAGGGGGTGCATTAAATCAGTAAATAGAGGCTGGGCTGAAGCTGCACAATATCCCTTATGTTCCTGTACGTGAATAATCACAATGGAACTTTGATGCGTTTTATAAACGTAGCAATTTAATCAGCGCTACATTTAATTACCAATAACAGGGCAGGCAGAACAGGAATAGTTGAGGCAGAGATGCTGAAAGGTTTAGTCAGTGGCGTAGCGAGGGGGGTGCCGAGGGGGCCATGGCCCCGGGCGGCGTATCAGAAGGGGCGGCGGCGGCGGCTCCTTCTCTCTTACAGGCAACATGCGCTTTTATAAGGTTGCGCCCGTGCGTATGACGTCACACGTCAGCGACGAGGCGCAACCTTATAGAAGCGCATGTTGCCTGTAAGAGAGAAGGAGCCGCCGCCGATGGTCTGTTGGGGGTATGTACTATGGGGGAAATTGGGGGCACTGTGTGGGGGCTACTGTCTATGGGGAAATTGGGGCACTTTCCGTGGGGGGGGCCAGGTCTTTGTGGGGTATTGTGCATGGGGGCACTTCCTATTGGGGGCACTGTGTATGGGGCAATTGGGGCTCTGTGTATGAGGGCACTTTCTATTGGGGGGCAAGGTCTTTGGGGGGTATTGTCTATGGGGGCACTTTGTATGGGGCAATTGGGGGCACTGTTTATGGGGGCACTGTGTATGGGGGCACTTTCTATTGGGGGAACTGTGTATGGGGCAATTGGGGCACTGTGTATGGGGGCACTTTCTGTGGGGGGGCAAGGTCTTTGGGGGGTACTGTCTAT
Source organism: Xenopus tropicalis (assembly GCF_000004195.4). NCBI lineage: Eukaryota > Metazoa > Chordata > Amphibia > Anura > Pipidae > Xenopus > Xenopus tropicalis. The sequence goes on along the minus strand of NC_030681.2, from coordinate 5,655,206 downwards.
GGGGGAACTGTGTATGGGGAAATTGGGGCACTGTGTATGGGGGCACTTCCTATTGGGGGCACTGTCTAAGGGCAATTGGGGGCACTGTGTGGAGGGGGCTGTCTATGGGGACACTGTGTATGGGGCAATTGGAGGCACTGTCTATGGGGAAATTGGGGCACTTTCTATGGGCAATTGGAGGCAATGTGTGTGGGGGGCACTGTGTATGGGTCAATTGGGGGCACTGTGTATGGGGGTACTGTCTATGGGGCAGTTGTATGGGGGGACCGTGGCCAGAATAGCGTTAGGGGGGCCTGGCCAGCATAGTGTTAGGGGGCACTGTGGTAGAGTGACCCTAATACTTTTTATGTCTGTGTGTCCTGTACTGATGGGAGGGGCCCCGTGATTTCTGATGGCGGCCCTGCCACCATGGGCAGCCACGGACGCACAGCTGAATCCACTTTTGACAATTATGACATGCGCACCGCATTTCAAATTCAATCAAAAAAAAAAAAAAAATTTAATGCTGCTTTTTTTATTTTGTCTATTTTTTTTAAGAATAACTAAATAGAGGGGCGGCAAATTTCCAGTCGGCCCCAGGCGACGAAAGCCCACGCTACGCCACTGGGTTTAGTTATCAACCTGTGCAGAAGCCCCAATACATTTAATGGTAAATAGACCTTAGAATAAAAATGACCAACTGCATGGTGTTTCTACTCCTGGTGCTCATGTCTCAACAGCACTACAGTCTTGCTTTATGGCACAGAGGCTCACTTGCAGGTACTGCACTAATTGGGAGGGATAACAAAAAATGAAGCAGAGAAAACAAGTTAAATGACTATAACAGGGAATATGATTGGCCAGCCTTCAGTAACCCATGGCAAGAAATTTTGCCTTTTGAGCAATAAAAATCTAACAGCTGATTGGTTGCTACGCGAGCGTGACTTTGCCCATATTACAGCCAGAAGGGTCACACCTGTCACCTATGAAAATTCTAAATCACAATGTGTGTGAAGGAGTGGGTGGGGTTAGAGGTTTGGGGCGGATCGGAGGCGTGGCCGGGGGGGGGTCACCTGTCCTAATAGACCCACGGGCCAATGTAATTAAATTACATTAACAATTATTTATAAAGCGCCAACATATTCCGCAGCGCTGTACAATAAATGGGTTACATGCATTGGGCATACAGAGTAACATATAAAGCAATCAGTAACCGATACAGGAGGGGAAGGGAGCCCTGCCCAAAAGAGCTTACACTCTACAAGGAGTAACATATAAAGCAATCAGTAACCGATACAGGAGGGGAAGAGAGCCCTGCCCCAAAGAGCTTACACTCTACAAGGAGTAACATATAAAGCAATCAATAACCGATACAAGAGGGGAAGGGAGCCCTGCCCAAAAGAGCTTACACTCTACAAGGAGTAACATATAAAGCAATCAATAACCGATACAGGAGGGGAAGGGAGCCCTGCCCAAAAGAGCTTACAATCTACAAGGAGTAACATATAAAGCAATCAATAACCGATACAGGAGGGGAAGAGAGCCCTGCCCAAAAGAGCTTACACTCTACAAGGAGTAACATATAAAGCAATCAATAACCGATACAAGAGGGGAAGAGAGACCTGCCCAAAAGAGCTTACACTCTACAAGGAGTAACATATAAAGCAATCAGTAACCGATACAGGAGGGGAAGAGAGCCCTGCCCAAAAGAGCTTACACTCTACAAGGAGTAACATATAAAGCAATCAGTAACCGATACAGGAGGGGAAGGGAGCCCTGCCCAAAAGAGCTTACAATCTACAAGGAGTAACATATAAAGCAATCAGTAACTGATACAGGAGGGGAAGAGAGCCCTGCCCAAAAGAGCTTACACTCTACAAGGATGGCAAACAGATGATTTACAAACATCCATGGAGATACCAATGTTCCCTATGGGAAACGCCCTTTGTGTAGCTCGACTGTACCTTTAAAAGGGATACTGGTTGGGCTGTAGGGTTGCTTTAAAGGCCAGGACTTGATTGGCCAGCTAGTAGGGTTGCCTCAAAGGCCAGGACTTGATTGGCCAGCTAGTAGGGTTGCCTCAAAGGCCAGGATTTGATTGGACAGCTAGTAGGGTTGCCTCAAAGGCCAGGATTTGATTGGCCAGCTAGTAGGGTTGCCTCAAAGGCCAGGATTTGATTGGCCAGCTAGTAGGGTTGCCTCAAAGGCCAGGATTTGATTGGCCAGCTAGTAAGGTTGCCTCAAAGGCCAGGATTTGATTGGCCAGCTAGTAAGGTTGCCTCAAAGGCCAGGATTTGATTGGCCAGCTAGTAAGGTTGCCTCAAAGGCCAGGATTTGATTGGCCAGCTAGTAAGGTTGCCTCAAAGGCCAGGATTTGATTGGCCAGCTAGTAAGGTTGCCTCAAAGGCCAGAATTTGATTGGCCAGCTAGTAAGGTTGCCTCAAAGGCCAGGATTTGATTGGCCAGCTAGTAAGGTTGCCTCAAAGGCCAGGATTTGATTGGCCAGCTAGTAAGGTTGCCTCAAAGGCCAGGATTTGATTGGCCAGCTAGTAAGGTTGCCTCAAAGGCCAGGATTTGATTGGCCAGCTAGTAGGGTTGCCATCTTGTTAATATGAATTTACCGGCCAGCAGGGGGTCAGAAACAAAAGGGGCGGGCTGATGTAGAAGGGGGCAGGGCAGTGACAAAAGGGGCGGGGATATGATGTCAGGGACGTAGTGAGGAGGATCGGGGAGGCAGAAGAAGGAAGAGGAAGGGTAAGATTGGGGTGGGTGGTATAAGGGTTAAGGGGGCGGGCCAGGGGCTGAACTGGCTAGGCCGGTAAAATACCGGATGGGTGGCAACCCTACCAGCTAGGGCCGGTGCCGGTATTACAAATTTACCAGCAATATACCCTCCATGTAAGGCTGGCAGCGCTACCTATAGAGTCTTCCCTGACCCCCAGCAGTTTCCCACCCCATACAGCCATTCTCCCACCCCGTGACATCATTGCCCGCCCCAAGTGACATCACTGGCCACCCCCAAACCCAAAGGGCAGAATTTTAAAGCAAAACCGGTGGCAACCCTAGCTGTAACCTTAGTGTGGGGAAAGGGGGTGGAGACTTGGCAGATGGGGTGGGGTCAAACAGATGGACGTATGTCTTTTTTCAACCTAACTTACTATGTTGCTATAGCTGAGGGTAAGGCGGTTGCTATGGGTTTATCAGGGGCTTATTTGGGGGGGGCAGAGGAATTTGGGCTCTTTAGTTATATATTTCCCAAAGCCCAATAAAGGTTATTTCCGGGGGCAGAAAGCCAACTCCCTGCAATTAGGCTCCTTGTCCTCCTTCAGGAATTGGCGCATCTGAAACCCAATCATTTGCACTAATAAAGCTGCTCGTTTCCATGGAAGCCGGGGGGGGGGGGGCTGTAACCCCTCAAACTCCGACACCCGGAACTTGGTGACTCTGCGCCGACAGGAACTTCTGGGCGACTCGGTGGGAGACAAAGTGTTTGTGTCACGGGGAGGGTTTAATTAATGGTCAGAGCCGCCAGCGCAGAGCGGCCCGGGGTGTAATTAGTACCGGGGGCCGGACTCCCAGCGAGATTCTGCTCATCTGTCATTAGCAGCCTGTAATTATACTCTCTAATGGAACCGCTACAGGGAGAACATGTAAAGGGCAAGTTAGCCTAAAAATGAAATTCCAGTTTGTAGTACTGTGCAGCCATCAGCCCCTGCCCCAGTGAGCTTACAGTCTAAGGTCCCTATCCCATTCCCATCAGCCCCTGCCCCAGTGAGCTTACAATCTAAGGTCCCTATCCCATTCCCATCAGCCCCTGCCCCAGTGAGCTTACAATCTAAGGTCCCTATCCCATTCCCATCAGTCCCTGCCCCAGTGAGCTTACAATCTAAGGTCCCTATCCCATTCCCATCAGCCCCTGCCCCAGTGAGCTTACAATCTAAGGTCCCTATCACATTCCCATCAGTCCCTGCCCCAGTGAGCTTACAATCTAAGGTCCCTATTACATTCCCATCAGTCCCTGCCCCAGTGAGCTTACAATCTAAGGTCCCTATCACATTCCCATCAGTCCCTGCCCCAGTGAGCTCACAATCTAAGCTCCCTATCACATTCCCATCAGTCCCTGCCCCAGTGAGCTTACAATCTAAGGTCCCTATCACATTCCCATCAGTCCCTGCCCCAGTGAGCTTACAATCTAAGGTCCCTATCCCATTCCCATCAGCCCCTGCCCCAGTGAGCTTACAATCTAAGGTCCCTATCCCATTCCCATCAGCCCCTGCCCCAGTGAGCTTACAATCTAAGGCCCCTATCCCATTCCCATCAGTCCCTGCCCCAGTGAGCTTACAATCTAAGGCCCTTATCCCATTCCCATCAGCCCCTGCCCCAGTGAGCTTACAATCTAAGGTCCCTATCACATTCCCATCAGTCCCTGCCCCAGTGAGCTTACAATCTAAGGCCCTTATCCCATTCCCATCAGCCCCTGCCCCAGTGAGCTTACAATCTAAGGTCCCTATCACATTAACATCAGCCCCTGCCCCAGTGAGCTTACAATCTAAGGTCCCTATCACATTCCCATCAGCCCCTGCCCCAGTGAGCTTACAATCTAAGGTCCCTATCACATTCCCATCAGCCCCTGCCCCAGTGAGCTTACAATCTAAGGTCCCTATCCCATTCCCATCAGTCCCTGCCCCAGTGAGCTTACAATCTAAGGTCCCTATCACATTCCCATCAGTCCCTGCCCCAGTGAGCTTACAATCTAAGGTCCCTATCACATTCCCATCAGCCCCTGCCCCAGTGAGCTTACAATCTAAGGTCCCTATCACATTCCCATCAGCCCCTGCCCCAGTGAGCTTACAATCTAAGGTCCCTATCCCATTCCCATCAGTCCCTGCCCCAGTGAGCTTACAATCTAAGGTCCCTATCACATTCCCATCAGTCCCTGCCCCAGTGAGCTTACAATCTAAGGTCCCTATCACATTCCCATCAGCCCCTGCCCCAGTGAGCTTACAATCTAAGGTCCCTATCCCATTCCCATCAGCCCCTGCCCCAGTGAGCTTACAATCTAAGGTCCCTATCACATTCCCATCAGCCCCTGCCCCAGTGAGCTTACAATCTAAGGTCCCTATCCCATTCCCATCAGTCCCTGCCCCAGTGAGCTTACAATCTAAGGTCCCTATCACATTCCCATCAGTCCCTGCCCCAGTGAACTTACAATCTAAGGTCCCTATCACATTCCCATCAGTCCCTGCCCCAGTGAGCTTACAATCTAAGGTCCCTATCCCATTCCCATCAGTCCCTGCCCCAGTGAGCTTACAATCTAAGGTCCCTATCACATTCCCATCAGTCCCTGCCCCAGTGAGCTTACAATCTAAGGTCCCTATCCCATTCCCATCAGCCCCTGCCCCAGTGAGCTTACAATCTAAGGTCCCTATCACATTCCCATCAGCCCCTGCCCCAGTGAGCTTACAATCTAAGGTCCCTATCCCATTCCCATCAGTCCCTGCCCCAGTGAGCTTACAATCTAAGGTCCCTATCACATTCCCATCAGTCCCTGCCCCAGTGAACTTACAATCTAAGGTCCCTATCACATTCCCATCAGTCCCTGCCCCAGTGAGCTTACAATCTAAGGTCCCTATCCCATTCCCATCAGTCCCTGCCCCAGTGAGCTTACAATCTAAGGTCCCTATCACATTCCCATCAGTCCCTGCCCCAGTGAGCTTACAATCTAAGGTCCCTATCCCATTCCCATCAGTCCCTGCCCCAGTGAGCTTACAATCTAAGGTCCCTATCCCATTCCCATCAGTCCCTGTCCCAGTGAGCTTACAATCTAAGGTGCCTGAGCAGTGTAATGCACAGAGTACATACAAAGCTCAGGCTGAGTGGCCAATGACGTGCTGCGACCCACTTGGCTGATGTTGGCCAGACGTACCAGCCACATACAGGAATATGATTTACTTTCCCCGCTCCGGGCAGGGTGCAGTCTCCCACAATCACCTCTTTGTTTGTGCCAATGGATTCTGCTTCCACTTTCTGCAGATGATGAATCCAGTGTTATGAAAGGATAAACACAATGGCTGGATGTGCTCAGCCCATACACCCGGCCTGCCCGGAGCTGTTTGCTTCAAAGGCTTTGGCCCAATTTATGATGTTCTTGAATAAACACACTTGGGCGCTGTGCGCTTGTAAGTAACCCTGGAGCTGACACAATGGCGGGGTAAGAGTTTATTTATGATAAAGCTTGTGCCATTATCCCTGTAATGCTATCAATTACCCATACCCCCACCCCGACAGCTCTAATCAAAGGGCAAATGTATTGTGCATTTTCCTGCTGAATTGTGCTTAGTACAGGGGAATCCCTATGTGCCATAGTTTTATGGTATCTCTCTGTACAGGCTATGAGCAAACTTAGGGGGCTGTTCCTGCTGAATTGTGCTTAGTACAGGGGAATCCCTATGTGCCATAGTTTTATGGTATCTCTCTGTACAGGCTATGAGCAAACTTAGGGGGCTGTTCCTGCTGAATTGTGCTTAGTACAGGGGAATCCCTATGTGCCATAGTTTTATGGTATCTCTCTGTACAGGCTACGAGCAAACTTAGGGGGCTGTTCCTGCTGAATTGTGCTTAGTACAGGGGAATCCCTATGTGCCATAGTTTTATGGTATCTCTCTGTACAGGCTATGAGCAAACTTAGGGGGCTGTTCCTGCTGAATTGTGCTTAGTACAGGGGAATCCCTATATGCCATAGTTTTATGGTATCTCTCTGTACAGGCTATGGGCAAACTTAGGGGGCTGTTCCTGCTGAATTGTGCTTAGTACAGGGGAATCCCTATGTGCCATAGTTTTATGGTATCTCTCTGTACAGGCTATGAGCAAACTTAGGGGGCTGTTCCTGCTGAATTGTGCTTAGTACAGGGGAATCCCTATGTGCCATAGTTTTATGGTATCTCACTGTACAGGCTATGGGCAAACTTAGGGGGCTGTTCCTGCTGAATTGTGCTTAGTACAGGGGAATCCCTATGTGCCATAGTTTTATGGTATCTCTCTGTACAGGCTATGAGCAAACTTAGGGGGCTGTTCCTGCTGAATTGTGCTTAGTACAGGGGAATCCCTATGTGCCATAGTTTTATGGTATCTCTCTGTACAGGCTATGGGCAAACTTAGGGGGCTGTTCCTGCTGAATTGTGCTTAGTACAGGGGAATCCCTATGTGCCATAGTTTTATGGTATCTCTCTGTACAGGCTATGAGCAAACTTAGGGGGCTGTTCCTGCTGAATTGTGCTTAGTACAGGGGAATCCCTATGTACCATAGTTTTATGGTATCTCTCTGTACAGGCTATGGGCAAACTTAGGGGGCTGTTCCTGCTGAATTGTGCTTAGTACAGGGGAATCCCTATGTGCCATAGTTTTATGGTATCTCTCTGTACAGGCTATGAGCAAAGCTGGAGACAGACTGGGCCTTTGCATGTTCATGACTGTAGAATCCCCCACCTTGCTGGTAGCCATCCTCTTCCTCAATTACCTCTTTATATTTCCCAAGCGTTACTGCCTGTTCCAGTCTATTGGCTCTTCCCATAATTTGTCAGAAACAAGAGAACTGAGTGAACTTGGGTGACCCACTCCCACTCCCTTGCAAGCATGGCGGCCCCCGTGTAGCACAATAAGGAGTGGTTGTGTCAGGCTTTCATTCTCAGAAGCTTAAACCGGAGGTGAGAAATCCTGATCCTCAGATGGAAAATTTACAATGGTGGTGCCAGGTCCCTACTACTACTGCTAAATGTGTGCAGAGTGAGCAGATGTGCTTTTTGCTCTTCAATCTGGGGCTTATCTGGGAGGTCTGGATTGAGTTGGTTACGGATCCACTCATTTAATTCCCTTGCCCTCCGCGGGGTCCTTGAGCGTCTCCAACCCACCCCAAACTTCATCCTTCTGCTTCCTTGTCCATAGGGAGTCACAGAAAATATAAGAACCCGGAGAATTCTGATCTTTGTGCCTGGACCTCAGAGAAGCTTTGCTTAGTCTCCTTCCATAGAGTCCTTCCATAGTCTCCTTCCATAGTCTCCTTCCATAGACTCTTTCCATAGTCTCCTTCCATAGACTCCTTCCATAGACTCCTTCCATAGACTCCTTCCATAGACTCCTTCCATAGACTCCTTCCATAGTCTCTTTCTATAGTCTCCTTCCATAGTCTCTTTCTATAGTCTCCTTCCATAGTCTCTTTCTATAGTCTCCTTCCATAGTCTCCTTCCATAGTCTCTTTCTATAGTCTCCTTCCATAGTCTCCTCCCATAGACTCTTTCTATAGTCTCCTTCCATAGAGTCCTTCCATACTCTCCTTCCATAGTCTCCTTCCATAGACTCCTTCCATAGTCTCCTTCCATAGTCTCCTTCCATAGTCTCCTTCCATAGACTCCGTCGATAGTCTCCTTCCATAGACTCCTTCCATAGTCTCCTTCCATAGTCTCCTTCCATAGTCTCCTTCCATAGTCTCCTTCCATAGTCTCCTTCCATAGACTCCTTCCATAGTCTCCTTCCATAGTCTCCTTCCATAGACTCCTTCCATAGACTCCGTCGATAGTCTCCTTCCATAGACTCCTTCCATAGACTCCTTCCATAGACTCCTTCCATAGACTCCTTCCATAGACTCCTTCCATAGACTCCTTCCATAGTCTCCTTCCATAGACTCCTTCCATAGACTCCTTCCATAGACTCCTTCCATAGACTCCTTCCATAGTCTCCTTCCATAGACTCCTTCCATAGACTCCGTCGATAGTCTCCTTCCATAGACTCCTTCCATAGACTCCTTCCATAGACTCCTTCCATAGACTCCTTCCATAGTCTCCTTCCATAGACTCCTTCCATAGACTCCTTCCATAGACTCCTTCCATAGACTCCTTCCATAGTCTCCTTCCATAGACTCCTTCCATAGACTCCTTCCATAGACTCCTTCCATAGACTCCTTCCATAGACTCCTTCCATAGACTCCTTCCATAGACTCCTCCAGGTCAGATTCAGACAAGTCTATGGAGTCCAACTGCTCAAGATACAGTAGTTTATGTAGAGATAACAATGGATAGGGGACGGGCCTCGGTCAGACTTGGAGCTCTTGCAGCAATGCCACTTTGCAAACACGTTAGCACAAAGCCTACTCAGCTGTTAGTTGTATCTACTTGCCCCACCTAGGGCAGAATCTACTGAGGCTGGATTCTAAAACCTATAAATGCACGCATGTATCCCTAAATCTGCAATGAAACATACTCTCAGTAAAAGTGTCCAGCTATTGTCCCCAGGAAGATATAGGGTTGGGCAAGAAGTTCTCTTATCTAAGCCCTTATCAAAGTGCCAATAAAACAATAAGGGAGATAGAGGGCGTTGGCTTCAGCCAATCCCAATAAACACTGCTGAGCAAATAAAGCCGCGGATACCCGGGACGTTGGGTTATAATAATAGAAACCAGAGCAAAACAAGCCCCTCCCAGGTCTGGGTTACAAGCCCCTCCCAGATCTGGGTTACAAACAAAATGAGCAATATAGAGCTATAGGGAGACCCGCCCCACGTATGCGCTACAAGGTATTTTCCCGTTACTCATTCCAGTAATGAAGGTGAGTAATAAAACCACAGAACCATTACACCTTTCCATAGACAGGGTGAGCTGGGGTTGTGTGAGGATAAGAACAACACGGGGTGACCCGGGTACAATAAGGCACATTCCCCAGGGACTGGTTCCGTAGGGCCCAATGGGCGCAGCAGGAAGACCCCCAATACACCAGTAAGACTTACTTTGCCCTCTTGGCCATCTCGTTGCCGTCCCAGCGGGGGCTGTAGGGGTAGTTCTTCTGGGCCTGGGAGTAGAGCTGCCCACTGTTGGTGAAGTGATACACAGACTGGAACGTCAGGGTGGGCTGGTCCCGCGGGAAGTACAGGGGCAGATCAACTGCAATACAGGGAAAGGAACTAAGTTATAAATCTAATGTACTGCATGTGAGTATAGGTCTTTTTACACATAAATGGATAGGAAAAAATGTATCAGCTCTATTTACCATCCTTATGTATCATCCCTATGTATCATACATGTGTATCACTCCTATGTATCATCCCTATGTATCACTCTTATGTATCATACATGTGTATCACTCCTATGTATCATCCGTATATATCACCCCTTTGTACATACATGTGTATCACCCCTATGTACATACATGTGTATCACCCCTATGTATCACCCCTATGTACATACATGTGTATCACCCCTATGTACATACATGTGTATCACCCCTATGTATCACCCCTATGTACATACATGTGTATCATCCCTATGTACATACATGTGTATCACCCCTATGTATCACCCCTATGTACATACATGTGTATCATCCCTATATACATACATGTGTATCACCCCTATGTATCACCCCTATGTACATACATGTGTATCACCCCTATGTACATACATGTGTATCACCCCTATGTATCATCCCTATGTACATACATGTGTATCACCCCTATGTATCACCCCTATGTACATACATGTGTATCATCCCTATGTACATACATGTGTATCACCCCTATGTATCACCCCTATGTACATACATGTGTATCACTCCTATGTACATACATGTGTATCACCCCTATGTATCACTCCTATGTACATACATGTGTATCACCCCTATGTATCACCCCTATGTACATACATGTGTATCATCCCTATGTACATACATGTGTATCACCCCTATGTATCACCCCTATGTACATACATGTGTATCACCCCTATGCCTTTAAATAACTGCATTCCTGCCTTACAGAGAATATGTGAGTCTGTTCCGTACAGATGCAGCTCCATAAATCTGCTGAGGGGCCCCCAGGAGCCACAGAGCCGCCAAACTGTACAAGCTGCTGATTCCCACAGAGTCGCCATTTGTAAATCTGCCCCCCTGCAGGCGCCCAACCCCCTGGAGTTACTTTCCCCCCGGCGCTGGTGTAAATGGAGTTACTTTCCCCCCGGCGCTGGTGTAAATGGAGTTGCTTTCCCCCCCGGCGCTGGTGTAAATGGAGTTACTTTCCCCCCGGCGCTGGTGTAAATGGAGTTGCTTTCCCCCCCGGCGCTGGTGTAAATGGAGTTACTTTCCCCCCGGCGCTGGTGTAAATGGAGTTGCTTTCCCCCCCGGCGCTGGTGTAAATGGAGTTACTTTCCCCCCCGGCGCTGGTGTAAATGGAGTTGCTTTCCCCCCCGACGCTGGTGTAAATGGAGTTGCTTTCCCCCGGCGCTGGTGTAAATGGAGTTGCTTTCCCCCCCGGCGCTGGTGTAAATGGAGTTACTTTCCCCCCCGGCGCTGGTGTAAATGGAGTTGCTTTCCCCCCCAGCGCTGGTGTAAATGGAGTTGCTTTCCCCCCGGCGCTGGTGTAAATGGAGTTACTTTCCCCCCCAGCGCTGGTGTAAATGGAGTTGCTTTCCCCCCGGCGCTGGTGTAAATGGAGTTACTTTCCCCCCCAGCGCTGGTGTAAATGGAGTTGCTTTCCCCCCGGCGCTGGTGTAAATGGAGTTACTTTCCCCCCCAGCGCTGGTGTAAATGGAGTTGCTTTCCCCCCGGCGCTGGTGTAAATGGAGTTACTTTCCCCCCCGGCGCTGGTGTAAATGGAGTTACTTTCCCCCCCGGCGCTGGTGTAAATGGAGTTGCTTTCCCCCCCGGCGCTGGTGTAAATGGAGTTGCTTTCCCCCCCGGCGCTGGTGTAAATGGAGTTGCTTTCCCCCCGGCGCTGGTGTAAATGGAGTTACTTTCCCCCCCGGCGCTGGTGTAAATGGAGTTACTTTCCCCCCGGCGCTGGTGTAAATGGAGTTGCTTTCCCCCCCGGCGCTGGTGTAAATGGAGTTACTTTCCCCCCGGCGCTGGTGTAAATGGAGTTGCTTTCCCCCCCGGCGCTGGTGTAAATGGAGTTACTTTCCCCCCGGCGCTGGTGTAAATGGAGTTACTTTCCCCCCGGCGCTGGTGTAAATGGAGTTGCTTTCCCCCCCGGCGCTGGTGTAAATGGAGTTACTTTCCCCCCGGCGCTGGTGTAAATGGAGTTGCTTTCCCCCCCGGCGCTGGTGTAAATGGAGTTACTTTCCCCCCCGGCGCTGGTGTAAATGGAGTTGCTTTCCCCCCCGACGCTGGTGTAAATGGAGTTGCTTTCCCCCCGGCGCTGGTGTAAATGGAGTTGCTTTCCCCCCCGGCGCTGGTGTAAATGGAGTTACTTTCCCCCCCGGCGCTGGTGTAAATGGAGTTGCTTTCCCCCCCGGCGCTGGTGTAAATGGAGTTGCTTTCCCCCCGGCGCTGGTGTAAATGGAGTTGCTTTCCCCCCGGCGCTGGTGTAAATGGAGTTACTTTCCCCCCCGGCGCTGGTGTAAATGGAGTTACTTTCCCCCCCGGCGCTGGTGTAAATGGAGTTGCTTTCCCCCCCGGCGCTGGTGTAAATGGAGTTGCTTTCCCCCCGGCGCTGGTGTAAATGGAGTTGCTTTCCCCCCCGGCGCTGGTGTAAATGGAGTTGCTTTCCCCCCCGGCGCTGGTGTAAATGGAGTTGCTTTCCCCCCCGGCGCTGGTGTAAATGGAGTTGCTTTCCCCCCCGGCGCTGGTGTAAATGGAGTTGCTTTCCCCCCGGCGCTGGTGTAAATGGAGTTGCTTTCCCCCCGGCGCTGGTGTAAATGGAGTTACTTTCCCCCCCGGCGCTGGTGTAAATGGAGTTACTTTCCCCCCCGGCGCTGGTGTAAATGGAGTTACTTTCCCCCCCGGCGCTGGTGTAAATGGAGTTGCTTTCCCCCCCAGCGCTGGTGTAAATGGAGTTGCTTTCCCCCCCGGCGCTGGTGTAAATGGAGTTGCTTTCCCCCCGGCGCTGGTGTAAATGGAGTTACTTTCCCCCCCGGCGCTGGTGTAAATGGAGTTACTTTCCCCCCCGGCGCTGGTGTAAATGGAGTTGCTTTCCCCCCCGGCGCTGGTGTAAATGGAGTTGCTTTCCCCCCGGCGCTGGTGTAAATGGAGTTGCTTTCCCCCCCGGCGCTGGTGTAAATGGAGTTGCTTTCCCCCCCGGCGCTGGTGTAAATGGAGTTGCTTTCCCCCCCGGCGCTGGTGTAAATGGAGTTGCTTTCCCCCCCGGCGCTGGTGTAAATGGAGTTGCTTTCCCCCCGGCGCTGGTGTAAATGGAGTTGCTTTCCCCCCGGCGCTGGTGTAAATGGAGTTGCTTTCCCCCCGGCGCTGGTGTAAATGGGCAGAGAGACAGTATCTGCCCCCCCCGTGCCCCCCATCTCACAGCGCGACGTTGCGCCTTAATAACAATGCCAGGGGATGAGTGGCCGGTAGGGATGGAGGCGCTGGCAGTACCACGGCACAACACTCCCATTTGCAGGGTCGATGCTTTGGATTCTTTACTCGAAATATCCCAGTAACTTCCTGTGGCACTTTAACTCCCATAAATATATATATTCAGGGTTGGACTGGGGCCCACCGGCTTCTGCCTCAGGGGCCCCTGCACCTCTCAATGGCCCCCGCCGCGGCCTTCACACACCTCCCGCACCCATCCTATCCCAGAGACCAGAGGATCTGTGGAGCGCCCTGGGCCACCGGGACCCACCAAGTTTTTTCCTGGTGCCCCGGCGGTAATTATATTTTAGTTGGGATCATGTATAATGGGGTTCCTCGCCAGCGATGCGTCCTCACCTGGGTCAGACTGGGGGGTGCAGGGCCCACCGGGGCTTCAGCCTCAGGGGCCCCTGCACCCCCCAATGGCCCCCGCCGCCTTCACCCCCCCGCAGAGGCCCCCAAGAGACCCCGGGTGGCCCAGTCTAACACTGGTCCTCACCCCTTGCAATGAGGTGGCACGATGCGCTGGGGCCGAGGCTCACACTGAGGCAGACAGGTAGTAACCAGGGGTGAGGACGCGGAGGGGGCTGTAGTTTGAGCCCACCCCCCAACAGTCTGAGGGACCGTGAACTGGCCCCCCTGTTTAAAAAGCTTGAGGGCCCCTAATGTATAAAGTTCTGCTTAATTATTACAGAGAAAAGGGAATCATTTAACCATTAAATAAACCCAATAGGGCTGTTCTGCCCCCAATAAGGGGTAATTATATCTTAGTTGGGATCAAGTACAGGTACTGTTTTATTATTACAGAGAAAAGGGAATCATTTAACCATGAAATAAACCCAATAGGGCTGTTCTGCCCCCAATAAGGGGTAATTATATCTTAGTTGGGATCAAGTACAGGTACTGTTTTATTATTACAGAGAAAAGGGAATCATTTAACCATGAAATAAACCCAATAGGGCTGTTCTGCCCCAATAAGGGGTAATTATATCTTAGTTGGGATCAAGTACAGGTACTGTTTTATTATTACAGAGAAAAGGGAATCATTTAACCATTAAATAAACCCAATAGGGCTGTTCTGCCCCAATAAGGGGTAATTATATCTTAGTTGGGATCAAGTACAGGTACTGTTTTATTATTACAGAGAAAAGGGAATCATTTAACCATTAAATAAACCCAATAGGGCTGTTCTGCCCCCAATAAGGGGTAATTATATCTTAGTTGGGATCAAGTACAGGTACTGTTTTATTATTACAGAGAAAAGGGAATCATTTAACCATGAAATAAACCCAATAGGGCTGTTCTGCCCCCAATAAGGGGTAATTATATCTTAGTTGGGATCAAGTACAGGTACTGTTTTATTATTACAGAGAAAAGGGAATCATTTAACCATTAAATAAACCCAATAGGGCTGTTCTGCCCCCAATAAGGGGTAATTATATCTTAGTTGGGATCAAGTACAGGTACTGTTTTATTATTACAGAGAAAAGGGAATCATTTAACCATTAAATAAACCCAATAGGGCTGTTCTGCCCCAATAAGGGGTAATTATATCTTAGTTGGGATCAAGTACAGGTACTGTTTTATTATTACAGAGAAAAGGGAATCATTTAACCATTAAATAAACCCAATAGGGCTGTTCTGCCCCCAATAAGGGGTAATTATATCTTAGTTGGGATCAAGTACAGGTACTGTTTTATTATTACAGAGAAAAGGGAATCATTTAAACATTAAATAAACCCAATAGGGCTGTTCTGCCCCAATAAGGGGTAATTATATCTTAGTTGGGATCAAGTACAGGTACTGTTTTATTATTACAGAGAAAAGGGAATCATTTAACCATGAAATAAACCCAATAGGGCTGTTCTGCCCCCAATAAGGGGTAATTATATCTTAGTTGGGATCAAGTACAGGTACTGTTTTATTATTACAGAGAAAAGGGAATCATTTTTAAAAATGTGAACTATTTGATTAAAATGAAGTCTATGGAAGACGGCCATCATGTAATTCAGAGCTGTCTGGATAATGGGTTTCCACTTGCACCCATTAGTGAACTCTGCAGAAATCCTTCCACAATTGCCCCAAAACATTAGGACACAATATGCATTTTACCTTTGTTTAACCCTACGCTTTGTGAGGAATCCCAGCAGGGAAGCTCAGCATAAAGGGAAAGCAAACAACGTATAGGAAGGAGAGGCTGATGCCACAATGGGGCTGAGTCCCAGCACGTCCCGGCACAGGAGGGGACACAGGGGCAGAATTCTATACGTAGCGGTGCTTGGAATTCACACAAACAGGAAGTAACCTGGAGTCACCCGGCTATAGCAACCGCGGCTCCGAGTACATTCCCTGCCAGGCTGTTTACGGTATCGGGTCGCAGAGAGAACAAAAACATCTTTTGGTTGAGCAACGGCTGATTGACGGGGTGTTTCCAGGTCACTGCTGGGAATGGTTAAAGGAACAGGAACACTGAAACCCAGAGAGCTTACATGGTAGCGCCCCCCTCAGGCACCAACCCCACATACATATCTCCAGTCTGGGCACCCAGTAATATCATCCCCAGACCCTAAAGCCCCCAGTCTGGGCACCCAGTAATATCATCTCCAGACCCTAAAGCCTCCAGTCTGGGCACCCAGTAATGTCATCCCCAGACCCTAAAGCCCCCAGTCTGGGCACCCAGTAATATCATCTCCAGACCCTAAAGCCTCCAGTCTGCGCACCCAGTAATATCATCTCCAGACCCTAAAGCCTCCAGTCTGGGCACCCAGTAATGTCATCCCCAGACCCTAAAGCCTTCAGTCTGGGCACCCAGTAATGTCATCCCCAGACCCTAAAGCCTCCAGTCTGGGCACCCAGTAATATCATCTCCAGACCCTAAAGCCTCCAGTCTGGGCACCCAGTAATATCATCTCCAGACCCTAAAGCCTCCAGTCTGGGCACCCAGTAATATCATCCCCAGACCCTAAAGCCTCCAGTCTGGGCACCCAGTAATATCATCTCCAGACCCTAAAGCCTCCAGTCTGGGCACCCAGTAATATCATCTCCAGACCCTAAAGCCTCCAGTCTGGGCACCCAGTAATATCATCTCCAGACCCTAAAGCCTCCAGTCTGGGCACCCAGTAATATCATCTCCAGACCCTAAAGCCTCCAGTCTGGGCACCCAGTAATATCATCTCCAGACCCTAAAGCCTCCAGTCTGTGCACCCAGTAATATCATCTCCAGACCCTAAAGCCTCCAGTCTGCGCACCCAGTAATATCATCTCCAGACCCTAAAGCCTCCAGTCTGGGCACCCAGTAATGTCATCCCCAGACCCTAAAGCCTTCAGTCTGGGCACCCAGTAATGTCATCCCCAGACCCTAAAGCCTCCAGTCTGGACACCCAGTAATATCATCTCCAGACCCTAAAGCCTCCAGTCTGGGCACCCAGTAATATCATCCCCAGACCCTAAAGCCTCCAGTCTGGGCACCCAGTAATGTCATCCCCAGACCCTAAAGCCTTCAGTCTGGGCACCCAGTAATGTCATCCCCAGACCCTAAACCCTCCAGTCTGGGCACCCAGTAATGTCATCTCCAGACCCTAAAGCCCCCAGTCTGGGCACCCAGTAATGTCATCCCCAGACCCAAAAGCCTCCAGTCTGGGCACCCAGTAATGTCATCTCCAGACCCTAAAGCCTCCAGTCTGGGCACCCAGTAATGTCATCTCCGGACCCTAAAGCCCCCAATCTGGGCACCCAGTAATATCATCCCCAGACCCTAAAGCCCCCAGTCTGGGCACCCAGTAATATCATCCCCAGACCCTAAAGCCCCCAGTCTGGGCACCCAGTAATATCATCTCCAGGCCCTAAAGCCCCCAGTCTGGGCACCCAGTAATATCATCTCCAGACCCTAAAGCCTCCAGTCTGCGCACCCAGTAATATCATCTCCAGACCCTAAAGCCCCCAGTCTGGGCACCCAGTAATGTCATCCCCAGACCCTAAAGCCTCCAGTCTGGGCACCCAGTAATATCATCTCCAGACCCTAAAGCCTCCAGTCTGCGCACCCAGTAATATCATCTCCAGACCCTAAAGCCTCCAGTCTGGGCACCCAGTAATGTCATCCCCAGACCCTAAAGCCTTCAGTCTGGGCACCCAGTAATGTCATCCCCAGACCCTAAAGCCTCCAGTCTGGGCACCCAGTAATATCATCTCCAGACCCTAAAGCCTCCAGTCTGGGCACCCAGTAATATCATCCCCAGACCCTAAAGCCTCCAGTCTGGGCACCCAGTAATGTCATCCCCAGACCCTAAAGCCTTCAGTCTGGGCACCCAGTAATGTCATCCCCAGACCCTAAACCCTCCAGTCTGGGCACCCAGTAATGTCATCTCCAGACCCTAAAGCCCCCAGTCTGGGCACCCAGTAATGTCATCCCCAGACCCAAAAGCCTCCAGTCTGGGCACCCAGTAATGTCATCTCCAGACCCTAAAGCCTCCAGTCTGGGCACCCAGTAATGTCATCTCCGGACCCTAAAGCCCCCAATCTGGGCACCCAGTAATATCATCCCCAGACCCTAAAGCCCCCAGTCTGGGCACCCAGTAATATCATCCCCAGACCCTAAAGCACCCAGTCTGGGCACCCAGTAATATCATCTCCAGACCCTAAAGCCCCCAGTCTGGGCACCCAGTAATATCATCTCCAGACCCTAAAGCCCCCAGTCTGGGCACCCAGTAATATCATCTCCAGACCCTAAAGCCCCCAGTCTGGGCACCCAGTAATATCATCCCCAGACCCTAAAGCCTCCAGTCTGGGCACCCAGTAATGTCATCTCCGGACCCTAAAGCCCCCAATCTGGGCACCCAGTAATATCATCCCCAGACCCTAAAGCCCCCAGTCTGGGCACCCAGTAATATCATCCCCAGACCCTAAAGCACCCAGTCTGGGCACCCAGTAATATCATCTCCAGACCCTAAAGCCCCCAGTCTGGGCACCCAGTAATATCATCTCCAGACCCTAAAGCCCCCAGTCTGGGCACCCAGTAATATCATCTCCAGACCCTAAAGCCTCCAGTCTGGGCACCCAGTAATATCATCTCCATACCCTAAAGCCCCCAGTCTGGGCACCCAGTAATGTAATCTCCAGACCCTAAAGCCCCCAGTCTGGGCACCCAGTAATATCATCTCCAGACCCTAAAGCCCCCAGTCTGGGCACCCAGTAATATAATCCCCAGACCCTAAAGCCTCCAGTCTGGGCACCCAGTAATATCATCTCCAGACCCTAAAGCCCCCAGTCTGGGCACCCAGTAATGTAATCTCCAGACCCTAAAGCCTCCAGTCTGGGCACCCAGTAATATCATCTCCATACCCTAAAGCCCCCAGTCTGGGCACCCAGTAATATCATCCCCAGACCCTAAAGCCTCCAGTCTGGGCACCCAGTAATGTCATCCCCAGACCCTAAAGCCTCCAGTAATGTCATCCCCAGACCCTAAAGCCTCCAGTAATATCATCTCCAGACCCTAAAGCCTCCAGTCTGGGCACCCAGTAATATCATCTCCAGACCCTAAAGCCCCCAGTCTGGGCACCCAGTAATGTCATCCCCAGACCCTAAAGCCCCCAGTCTGGGCACCCAGTAATATCATCCCCAGACCCTAAAGCCCCCAGTCTGGGCACCCAGTAATATCATCTCCATACCCTAAAGCCCCCAGTCTGGGCACCCAGTAATATCATCTCCAGACCCTAAAGCCTCCAGTCTGGGCACCCAGTAATATCATCTCCGTACCCTAAAGCCCCCAGTCTGGGCACCCAGTAATATCATCTCCAGACCCTAAAGCCTCCAGTCTGGGCACCCAGTAATGTCATCCCCAGACCCTAAAGCCCCCAGTCTGGGCACCCAGTAATATCATCCCCAGACCCTAAAGCCTCCAGTCTGGGCACCCAGTAATATCATCCCCAGACCCTAAAGCTCCCAGTCTGGGCACCCAGTAATATCATCCCCAGACCCTAAAGCCCCCAGTCTGGGAACCCAGTAATATCATCCCCAGACCCTAAAGCCCCCAGTCTGGGCACCCAGTAATATCATCTCCAGACCCTAAAGCCCCCAGTCTGGGCACCCAGTAATATCATCTCCAGACCCTAAAGCCCCCAGTCTGGGCACCCAGTAATATCATCCCCAGACCCTAAAGCCTCCAGTCTGGCACCCAGTAATATCATCTCTAGACCCTAAAGCCCCCAGTCTGGGAACCCAGTAATGTCATCCCCAGACCCTAAAGCCCCCAGTCTGGGCACCCAGTAATATCATCCCCAGACCCTAAAGCCCCCAGTCTGGGCACCCAGTAATGTCATCCCCAGACCCTAAAGCCCCCAGTCTGGGCACCCAGTAATGTCATCTCCAGACCCTAAAGCCCCCAGTCTGGGCACCCAGTAATGTCATCTCCAGACCCTAAAGCCCCCAGTCTGGGCACCCAGTAATGTCATCCCCAGACCCTAAAGCCCCCAGTCTGGGCACCCAGTAATATCATCTCCAGACCCTAAAGCCCCCAGTCTGGGCACCCAGTAATGTCATCCCCAGACCCTAAAGCCCCCAGTCTGGGCACCCAGTAATATCATCTCCAGACCCTAAAGCCCCCAGTCTGGGCACCCAGTAATGTCATCTCCAGACCCTAAAGCCCCCAGTCTGGGCACCCAGTAATGTCATCCCCAGACCCTAAAGCCCCCAGTCTGGGCACCCAGTAATATCATCTCCAGACCCTAGAGCCCCCAGTCTGGGCACCCAGTAATGTCATCCCCAGACCCTAAAGCCCCCAGTCTGGGCACCCAGTAATATCATCCCCAGACCCTAAAGCCCCAGTCTGGGCACCCAGTAATATCATCCCCAGACCCTAAAGCCTCCAGTCTGGGCACCCAGTAATATCATCCCCAGACCCTAAAGCCCCCAGTCTGGGCACCCAGTAATGTCACCCCCAGACCCTAAAGCCCCCAGTCTGGGCACCCAGTAATATCATCTCCAGACCTAAAGCTCCCAGTCTGGGCACCCAGTAATATCATCTCCAGACCCTAAAGCCCCCAGTCTGGGCACCCAGTAATATCATCTCCAGACCCTAAAGCTCCCAGTCTGGGCACCCAGTAATATCATCCCCAGACCCTAAAGCCCCCAGTCTGGGCACCCAGTAATATCATCTCCAGACCCTAAAGCCTCCAGTCTGGGCACCCAGTAATATCATCTCCAGACCCTAAAGCCTCCAGTCTGGGCACCCAGTAATATCATCTCCAGACCCTAAAGCCTCCAGTCTGGGCACCCAGTAATATCATCTCCAGACCCTAAAGCCTCCAGTCTGGGCACCCAGTAATATCATCCCCAGACCCTAAAGCCCCCAGTCTGGGCACCCAGTAATGTCATCCCCAGACCCTAAAGCCTCCAGTCTGGGCACCCAGTAATGTCACCCCCAGACCCTAAAGCCCCCAGTCTGGCACCCAGTAATATCATCTCCAGACCCTAAAGCCCCCAGTCTGGGCACCCAGTAATATCTCCAGACCCTAAAGCCCCCAGTCTGGGCACCCAGTAATATCATCCCCAGACCCTAAAGCCCCCAGTCTGGGCACCCAGTAATATCATCTCCAGACCCTAAAGCCCCCAGTCTGGGCACCCAGTAATGTCATCCCCAGACCCTAAAGCCCCCAGTCTGGGCACCCAGTAATGTCATCTCCAGACCCTAAAGCCCCCAGTCTGGGCACCCAGTAATATCATCCCAGACCTAAAGCCCCCAGTCTGGGCACCCAGTAATGTCATCCCCAGACCCTAAAGCCCCCAGTCTGGGCACCCAGTAATGTCATCCCCAGACCCTAAAGCCCCCAGTCTGGGCACCCAGTAATGTCATCTCCAGACCCTAAAGCCCCCAGTCTGGGCACCCAGTAATATCATCTCCAGACCCTAAAGCCCCCAGTCTGGGCACCCAGTAATGTCATCTCCAGACCCTAAAGCCCCCAGTCTGGGCACCCAGTAATGTCATCTACAGACCCTAAAGCCCCCAGTCTGGGCACCCAGTAATATCATCTCCAGACCCTAAAGCCCCCAGTCTGGGCACCCAGTAATGTCATCCCCAGACCCTAAAGCCCCCAGTCTGGGCACCCAGTAATATCATCCCCAGACCCTAAAGCCCCCAGTCTGGGCACCCAGTAATATCATCCCCAGACCCTAAAGCCTCCAGTCTGGGCACCCAGTAATATCATCCCCAGACCCTAAAGCCCCCAGTCTGGGCACCCAGTAATGTCACCCCCAGACCCTAAAGCCCCCAGTCTGGGCACCCAGTAATATCATCTCCAGACCCTAAAGCTCCCAGTCTGGGCACCCAGTAATATCATCTCCAGACCCTAAAGCCCCCAGTCTGGGCACCCAGTAATATCATCTCCAGACCCTAAAGCTCCCAGTCTGGGCACCCAGTAATATCATCCCCAGACCCTAAAGCCCCCAGTCTGGGCACCCAGTAATATCATCTCCAGACCCTAAAGCCTCCAGTCTGGGCACCCAGTAATATCATCTCCAGACCCTAAAGCCTCCAGTCTGGGCACCCAGTAATATCATCTCCAGACCCTAAAGCCTCCAGTCTGGGCACCCAGTAATATCATCTCCAGACCCTAAAGCCTCCAGTCTGGGCACCCAGTAATATCATCCCCAGACCCTAAAGCCCCCAGTCTGGGCACCCAGTAATGTCATCCCCAGACCCTAAAGCCTCCAGTCTGGGCACCCAGTAATGTCACCCCCAGACCCTAAAGCCCCCAGTCTGGCACCCAGTAATATCATCTCCAGACCCTAAAGCCCCCAGTCTGGCACCCAGTAATATCATCTCCAGACCCTAAAGCCTCCAGTCTGGGCACCCAGTAATATCTCCAGACCCTAAAGCCCCCAGTCTGGGCACCCAGTAATATCATCCCCAGACCCTAAAGCCCCCAGTCTGGGCACCCAGTAATATCATCTCCAGACCCTAAAGCCCCCAGTCTGGGCACCCAGTAATGTCATCCCCAGACCCTAAAGCCCCCAGTCTGGGCACCCAGTAATGTCATCTCCAGACCCTAAAGCCCCCAGTCTGGGCACCCAGTAATATCATCCCCAGACCCTAAAGCCCCCAGTCTGGGCACCCAGTAATGTCATCCCCAGACCCTAAAGCCCCCAGTCTGGGCACCCAGTAATGTCATCCCCAGACCCTAAAGCCCCCAGTCTGGGCACCCAGTAATGTCATCTCCAGACCCTAAAGCCCCCAGTCTGGGCACCCAGTAATATCATCTCCAGACCCTAAAGCCCCCAGTCTGGGCACCCAGTAATGTCATCCCCAGACCCTAAAGCCCCCAGTCTGGGCACCCAGTAATATCATCCCCAGACCCTAAAGCTCCCAGTCTGGGCACCCAGTAATATCATCCCCAGACCCTAAAGCCTCCAGTCTGGGCACCCAGTAATGTTATCTCCTCTGAGACTATTGCTCTGAGCCAGAGTGAATATACGGAACCCTTGCCATAAAGCAAGGCAGTGCTGCTGTTGCTTCCCAGACAGGATGCAGATGAGTAGCAGGAAATGCTGCCCCCTATTCTCCCAGCAGCCCCTGGGTTACATATTACACACAGTTTCAGGTGTGAGTGGATAGTTCAGCACAGGAGCTGACTCACAGCGGCTACAGACAACGAGTGATGAGTAACGAGTATGACAGCAGCCCCCAGCTTACTCACCACTCTCACATGGGTGCCGTTGCACAAGCGTTAGTAAATAATGACACTGCTTTTATCTGTGCCGCCCGCGAGCATGGCACACGCCGCTGCACCCTAAATATAGCGCCGGTGATTCACTCGCACATTGTGTCTGTGTTTACACAAGCGTGAAACAAACCGTCACACTACTGTCACAGGGAAATCATCTCTTGTCATAAACTGCAGGGAAAATACTGTAAACAAACAGGCAACAACCTGGCGCAAAATGCAATGTGTGACACCGTGAAACACACTGAGCACCTTGTCACTATCACTGTAATTAAAGGCCAAGCTAAGCCTACTGTAAGAAATCTGCACAGGGTGGGAATGCTGGGAGGATGTATGCAGGGATTCTGGGTGGATGTGTGCAGAGCTGGAGGATTCTGGGAAGTTTTGTGCAGGGCTGGAGAATTCTGGGAAGTTTTGTGCAGGGCTGGAGGATTCTGGGAGGATGTGTGGAGGATGCTGGGGAATTGTGTGCAGGAGTGGAGGATGCTGGGAAGTTGTGTGCAGGATGCTGGGAAGTTGTGTCTAGGAGTGGAGGATGCTGGGAAGTTGTGTGCAGGAGTGGAGGATGCTGGGAAGTTGTGTGCAGGATGCTGGGAAGTTGTGTCTAGGAGTGGAGGATGCTGGGAAGTTGTGTGCAGGAGTGGAGGATGCTGGGAAGTTGTGTGCAGGAGTGGAGGATGCTGGGAAGTTGTGTGCAGGAGTGGAGGATGCTGGGAAGTTGTGTCTAGGAGCGGAGGGTGCTGGGAAGTTGTGTGCAGGATTAGAGCATGCTGGGAAGTTGTGTGCAGGAGTAGAGCATGCTCGGAAGTTGTGTGCAGGAGTGGAGGATGCTGGGAAGTTGTGTCTAGGAGCGGAGGGTGCTGGGAAGTTGTGTGCAGGAGTAGAGCATGCTCGGAAGTTGTGTGCAGGAGTGGAGGATGCTGGGAAGTTGTGTCTAGGAGCGGAGGGTGCTGGGAAGTTGTGTGCAGGAGTAGAGCATGCTCGGAAGTTGTGTGCAGGAGTGGAGGATGCTGGGAAGTTGTGTCTAGGAGCGGAGGGTGCTGGGAAGTTGTGTGCAGGAGTAGAGCATGCTCGGAAGTTGTGTGCAGGAGTGGAGGATGCTGGGAAGTTGTGTCTAGGAGCGGAGGGTGCTGGGAAGTTGTGTGCAGGATTAGAGCATGCTGGGAAGTTGTGTGCAGGAGTAGAGCATGCTCGGAAGTTGTGTGCAGGAGTGGAGGATGCTGGGAAGTTGTGTCTAGGAGCGGAGGGTGCTGGGAAGTTGTGTGCAGGATTAGAGCATGCTGGGAAGTTGTGTGCAGGAGTAGAGCATGCTCGGAAGTTGTGTGCAGGAGTGGAGGATGCTGGGAAGTTGTGTCTAGGAGTGGAGGGTGCTGGGAAGTTGTGTGCAGGAGTAGAGCATGCTGGGAAGTTGTGTGCAGGAGTGGAGGATGCTGGGAAGTTGTGTCTAGGAGCGGAGGGTGCTGGGAAGTTGTGTGCAGGATTAGAGCATGCTGGGAAGTTGTGTGCAGGATTAGAGCATGCTGGGAAGTTGTGTGCAGGAGTAGAGCATGCTGGGAAGTTCACAGGGAAATCATCTCTTGTCATAAACTGCAGGGAAAATACTGTAAACAAACAGGCAACAACCTGGCGCAAAATGCAATGTGTGACACCGTGAAACGCACTGAGCACCTTGTCACTATCACTGTAATTAAAGGCCAAGCTAAGCCTACTGTAAGAAATCTGCACAGGGTGGGAATGCTGGGAGGATGTATGCAGGGATTCTGGGTGGATGTGTGCAGAGCTGGAGGATTCTGGGAAGTTTTGTGCAGGGCTGGAGAATTCTGGGAAGTTTTGTGCAGGGCTGGAGGATTCTGGGAGGATGTGTGGAGGATGCTGGGGAATTGTGTGCAGGAGTGGAGGATGCTGGGAAGTTGTGTCTAGGAGTGGAGGATGCTGGGAATTTGTGTGCAGGAGTGAAGGATGCTGGGAATTGTGTGCAGGAGTGGAGGATGCTGGGAAGTTGTGTCTAGGAGTGGAGGATGCTGGGAATTTGTGTGCAGGAGTGAAGGATGCTGGGAAGTTGTGTCTAGGAGTGGAGGATGCTGGGAATGTGTGTGCAGGAGTGAAGGATGCTGGGAATTTGTGTGCAGGAGTGAAGGATGCTGGGAAGTTGTGTCTAGGAGTGAAGGATGCTGGGAAGTTGTGTCTAGGAGTGGAGGATGCTGGGGAATTGTGTGCAGGAGTGAAGGATGCTGGGAAGTTGTGTCTAGGAGTGGAGGATGCTGGGAATTTGTGTGCAGGAGTGAAGGATGCTGGGAAGTTGTGTCTAGGAGTGGAGGATGCTGGGGAATTGTGTGCAGGAGTGAAGGATGCTGGGAAGTTGTGTCTAGGAGTGGAGGATGCTGGGAAGTTGTGTGCAGGAGTGGAGGATGCTGGGAAGTTGTGTCTAGGAGTGGAGGATGCTGGGAAGTTGTGTGCAGGAGTGGAGGATACTGGGAAGTTGTGTGCAGGAGTGGAGGATACTGGGAAGTTGTGTCTAGGAGTGGAGGATGCTGGGAAGTTGTGTGCAGGAGTGGAGGATACTGGGAAGTTGTGTCTAGGAGTGGAGGATGCTGGGAAGTTGTGTGCAGGAGTGGAGGATGCTGGGAAGTTGTGTCTAGGAGTGGAGGATGCTGGGAAGTTGTGTGCAGGAGTGGAGGATGCTGGGAAGTTGTGTGCAGGAGTAGAGGATGCTGGGAAGTTGTGTCTAGGAGTGGAGGATGCTGGGAAGTTGTGTGCAGGATGCTGGGAAGTTGTGTCTAGGAGTGGAGGATGCTGGGAAGTTGTGTGCAGGAGTGGAGGATGCTGGGAAGTTGTGTGCAGGAGTGGAGGATGCTGGGAAGTTGTGTGCAGGAGTGGAGGATGCTGGGAAGTTGTGTCTAGGAGTGGAAGATGCTGGGAAGTTGTGTGCAGGAGTGGAGGATGCTGGGAAGTTGTGTCTAGGAGCGGAGGGTGCTGGGAAGTTGTGTGCAGGATTAGAGCATGCTGGGAAGTTGTGTGCAGGAGTAGAGCATGCTCGGAAGTTGTGTGCAGGAGTGGAGGATGCTGGGAAGTTGTGTCTAGGAGTGGAGGGTGCTGGGAAGTTGTGTGCAGGAGCAGAGCATGCTCGGAAGTTGTGTGCAGGAGTGGAGGATGCTGGGAAGTTGTGTCTAGGAGCGGAGGGTGCTGGGAAGTTGTGTGCAGGAGTAGAGCATGTTGGGAAGTTGTGTGCAGGAGTAGAGCATGCTCGGAAGTTGTGTGCAGGAGTGGAGGATGCTGGGAAGTTGTGTCTAGGAGCGGAGGGTGCTGGGAAGTTGTGTGCAGGATTAGAGCATGCTGGGAAGTTGTGTGCAGGATTAGAGCATGCTGGGAAGTTGTGTGCAGGAGTAGAGCATGCTGGGAAGTTGTGTGCAGGAGTGGAGGATGCTGGGAAGTTGTGTCTAGGAGTGGAGGATGCTGGGAAGTTGTGTCTAGGAGCGGAGGGTGCTGGGAAGTTGTGTGCAGGATTAGAGCATGCTGGGAAGTTGTGTGCAGGAGTAGAGCATGCTCGGAAGTTGTGTGCAGGAGTGGAGGATGCTGGGAAGTTGTGTCTAGGAGTGGAGGATGCTGGGAAGTTGTGTCTAGGAGCGGAGGGTGCTGGGAAGTTGTGTGCAGGATTAGAGCATGCTGGGAAGTTGTGTGCAGGAGTAGAGCATGCTCGGAAGTTGTGTGCAGGAGTGGAGGATGCTGGGAAGTTGTGTCTAGGAGTGGAGGGTGCTGGGAAGTTGTGTGCAGGAGTAGAGCATGCTCGGAAGTTGTGTGCAGGAGTGGAGGATGCTGGGAAGTTGTGTCTAGGAGCGGAGGGTGCTGGGAAGTTGTGTGCAGGAGTAGAGCATGCTGGGAAGTTGTGTGCAGGAGTAGAGCATGCTCGGAAGTTGTGTGCAGGAGTGGAGGATGCTGGGAAGTTGTGTCTAGGAGCGGAGGGTGCTGGGAAGTTGTGTGCAGGATTAGAGCATGCTGGGAAGTTGTGTGCAGGATTAGAGCATGCTGGGAAGTTGTGTGCAGGAGTAGAGCATGCTGGGAAGTTGTGTGCAGGAGTGGAGGATGCTGGGAAGTTGTGTCTAGGAGTGGAGGATGCTGGGAAGTTGTTTGCAGGAGTGAAACATTCTTCACTCCTGCACACAACTTCCCAGCATCCTCCACTCCAACACCCAATTTCCCAGCATCCTCCACTGCAGGGGGTACTTACTAAATGGGGAGCACTAGGATGTGGCAGGGAGTGGCAGGGAAAGCAGGGAGAGGGCCCGGCTCTGACACATACCCGGGGCCCATTGCTGGCTCCCCCCGCACAGACTCCTGGGTAATTACCCCCTTGGGATCACACTTTGCACCTTATTTACAGAAATGCTGCTCAGGTAGAATGGCGGCAAACAGCGGGCACCTCAGTAACTGCTCGTGTAAACACCTCGTTTCCATGGCAATCACAACAATCCCCAAACAATCACCCAATCCCTAGCGCTCGGCACAAATATTTGGCACTTGTGGGTGTGGGAATGGAAAGATCCAGCTCATTTATCAAGTTAAAACTCAAACACAGAGAATACGGAACAAAGATGTCTGCCAGGCAGTGGCTGGGGGGTGTTGGCCGACAGTTTTTCTGCTCACTGTGGCCCTTGGGCAACATATCCTACAGCCGCCATAGGAGAAACTCCCAGCACCCGAAACCTGTTCCAGAATACAAATCTCCAGAATACCAACGCGGCTCTTGTTTGAATTGCCCGACTGCCACTTTGGGCGACACTTGGGCAGCGGTGCCACTGCTGTACTTTACTGGCAAATGTTGCCGAGTGTACGAGGCACTGGGCTAGAGGCGGTCACTGGGCAAAACACCTTTGTAACTGTATGTGTACACAATGGGTTAACTGCAATAAGGTGGGTACTTACTGTGCACCAGGAAGCAGAAGTCTTTCCAACTCAGCAACAGGGTCAGCTTGGTGAAACCTTCCGCATCGTATTCTACCACCCCCCTGCAATACAAGCACATGGTACAGCCCAGTAAGTATAACTGCACCAGCAGGGCCAGTAAGTGGCATGTAAAGCTCTCAGTGCAAGAGCAGGTCAGGCCTGGACTGGGAGTCCAAATAGGCCCTGGCATATTAAGCACACAGGGGCCCCCCCAGCCCAATAAATAGTAATTGTCTATGGCATCTTACAGCAGCCCCCCTGGCATTTGCCAGAACCCACAGCTTGCCAGTCCGGGCCTAGAGCAGGGACCCACCAGGGGGTAGGTGACTCTTGAGGCAGAGGCCACATTTGGTGCAACAGGGAACCTCTCCCATATTGTAAAATTCTTATGAACAGAGATGGAAATTAGTGGGTGTGGGGGGGGGGGGATAGTCCCGACTACCTAGCGAAGAGATGGCACCCACCAAACATATATGGGCAGGCTGACCCATGGGTTTATGCATAGGTCAGGGGGGTTAGGGTTGAAATTCGGGCGACCATTGTGGGTTTGGGTGCTGGTCCTACAATGGCAACAGTTTGCAGGATAGAGCCGGGCGTGGGTTAAGGTTCTGTGGGTAAGAGTCGGTGCAGGTTAAAGTTTTCAGCGTTACAGTTGGGTGGGGGTTAAGGTTTTGCAGGTTAGAGTCAAATGGGGGTTAAGGTTTTGAGGGTTATAGTTGGGTGTGGGTTAAAGTTTTTCAGGTTAGAGTCAGGTGGGGGTTAAGGTTTTGCAGGTTAGAGACAGGTGGGGGTTAAGGTTTTGCAGGTTAGAGACAGGTGGGGGTTAAGGTTTTGTGGGTAAGAGTTGGGTGCAGGTTAAAGTTTTAGGGGTAAGAGTCGGGTGCAGGTTAAAGCTTTGCGGGTTAGAGTTGGGTGCAGGTTAAGGTTTTCAGCGTTACAGTTGGGTGGGGGTTAAGGTTTTGCAGGTTAGAGTCAGGTGGGGGTTAAGGTTTTGCAGGTTAGAGTCAGGTGGGGGTTAAGGTTTTGCGGGTTAGAGTCAGGTGGGGGTTAAGGTTTTGCAGGTTAGAGTCAGGTGGGGGTTAAGGTTTTGCAGGTTAGAGTCAGGTGGGGGTTAAGGTTGTGGGTTAGGGATGGGTATAGTATAAAGTTATACGGGTTAGGGTTGGGTGCAGGTTAAGGTTGTGGGTTAGGGATGGGTATGGGTTAAAGTTATACGGGTTAGGGTTGGGTGCAGGTTAAGGTTGTGGGTTAGGGATGGGTATAGTATAAAGTTATACGGGTTAGGGTTGGGTGCAGGTTAAGGTTGCGGGTTAGGGATGGGTATAGTATAAAGTTATACGGGTTAGGGTTGGGTGCAGGTTAAGGTTGCAGGTTAGGGATGGGTATAGTATAAAGTTTATGGGTTAGGGTTGGGTGCGAGTTCCCCTGACCCACACAGCACTAACGCTCAGGGAGGTACAAGGGTGCTACAGAAAGCTGCACTTTCCTTCCTTGGATGGAGGCACTGCCTGTGTGTTAAACCCACATATTCCAGCAGCGGCACCAGCACGGCACACCCATAGCATGTGATTCCAAACTGGGTCATGTCCTGGACCCGTGTCCTGGCTACAAGCCACACGGCAAGTTGTTTTTTCCCCGGCTCAGCTGTACAGACAATTAGAATTCCACCCCAGAACTGCCTTTAATCGGCCGCTGCTTTCTGGCACCGAATAAATGGGCTCAGTTGTAACCGGTCTCATGTTTGGTGGAAAAGCTGCAGCGAGAGCGTCGGGCCGGCCAGCTGGCTCGGGCCCAGTAACTCCATCTCAGTGACACCCCTGTCAACAACCCCCAGGCAGCCGGCCCAGAGTATTTCTGGGTTTGGGACAAGAGCACATGTTGTGGTTTAATTGCAGTTATTTGCAAGAAAAGAACATTAGGAATTGTCTCAGACTCCCACAAAGCCCAATAAAGGGCCTGAAATTAAAAAAAATACATTTTCTGCATAACAAAAACTGAGCTCTAAGCCACATTCCAATATACATTCTGAAACAATGTGGCAGGTGTAAAGCAATGAGAGGACCGGAGGTGCTGGTTTCAACAGCCAGAACCAGCAGTGCAGAAAGGTCTAAACAAACTTAAATAAATGTGCTTTCCCCCAGCCCCAAATGCAGGTTTTTATGGGGTACTTTATATTTCTAAATGACACTGTTACACAACAAATAATTCCCTCTGCCATTTAACCTTTTATTCTTGTACCAACAAATGTATTTGTAGCTGTAATATTGGTGTGTAGGCGCCATCTCAGTGCCTTGTGCCTGAGTCTGAGCTTTCAGCCAGCGCTACACATTAGAACTGCTTTCAGCTAACCTATTGTTTCTCCTACTCCCATGTAACTGGAGGAGTCCCAAGCCGGACTTGGATTACTTACTATTGAGTGCTATTCTGATACCTACTGGGAGCTGCTATCTTGCTCCCTCCCCATTGTTCTGCTGATCGGCTGCTGGGGGTGAGGGGGGGATATCACTCCAACTTGCAGCGCAGCAGTAAAGTGTGCCTGAGTCTGAGCTTTCAGCCAGCGCTACAACATTAGAACTGCTTTCAGCTAACCTATTGTTTCTCCTACTCCCATGTAACTGGAGGAGTCCCAAGCCGGACTTGGATTTCTTACTATTGAGTGCTATTCTGATACCTACTGGGAGCTGCTATCTTGCTCCCTTCCCATTGTTCTGCTGATCGGCTGCTGGGGGGGAGGGGGGGATATCACTCCAACTTGCAGCGCAGCAGTAAAGTGTGAGTGAAGTTTATCAGAGCACAGGTAACATGGCTGTGCCACCCTAGGAAATGAAGAATATGGCTAGCCCCATGGGAAAAACACGTCGAGGCTGCATGTTTTTTTTGATAAATAATGCTTAAAAAAATATCAACTTACGTGCCAAAGTGACTGAGAAAAGCAGCAATATATTCCCTCCTCTTGTGGTACCCTTGGATCACATACTGCACCTGCAATAAGAGCAGCAGTCACAGATAGACACAAATTGTATTTCCAAAGCTGCACCCTGGGGAAGGAAATGTTGCTGCACAAAGCACTTCCTGAAGTTATTGCCAATAGCAAGTAACAGTGAGAAGCAAATGAATGCCAGTGGCTACCATAGGCTGAGCTGGTGACTAGGCAAAAGCACCGTGGCCCATTTTCTATAAATAACATAAAAACCCTAAGAAGTCCACGTGCTCCAAGGTATTTCAGTTTAGAACAGCCCTATTGGGTTTATTTAATGGTTAAATGATTCCCTTTTCTCTGTAATAATAAAACAGTACCTGTACTTGATCCCAACTAAGATATAATTACCCCTTATTGGGGGCAGAACAGCCCTATTGGGTTTATTTCATGGTTAAATGATTCCCTTTTCTCTATAATAATAAAACAGTACCTGTACTTGATCCCAACTAAGATATAATTACCCCTTATTGGGGTAGAACAGCCCTATTGGGTTTATTTCATGGTTAAATGATTCCCTTTTCTCTGTAATAATAAAACAGTACCTGTACTTGATCCCAACTAAGATATAATTACCCCTTATTGGGGCAGAACAGCCCTATTGGGTTTATTTCATGGTTAAATGATTCCCTTTTCTCTGTAATAATAAAACAGTACCTGTACTTGATCCCAACTAAGATATAATTACCCCTTATTGGGGCAGAACAGCCCTATTGGGTTTATTTAATGGTTAAATGATTCCCTTTTCTCAGTAATAATAAAACAGTACCTGTACTTGATCCCAACTAAGATATAATTACCCCTTATTGGGGGCAGAACAGCCCTATTGGGTTTATTTCATGGTTAAATGATTCCCTTTTCTCTGTAATAATAAAACAGTACCTGTACTTGATCCCAACTAAGATATAATTACCCCTTATTGGGGCAGAACAGCCCTATTGGGTTTATTTCATGGTTAAATTATATTTTAGTAGAGTTAAGGTATGGGGGGATCTAAATTATAGAAAGAACCCTTATTCGGAAAACCTCAGGTCCTGAGCATTCTGGATAACAGGTCCCATACCTGTATAGTAAATCTAGCGTTGGGTTAATGAATGGAAAGGGTTTCTCTATATATGTATTTGCTTGTTTGGGTTTGATACAGTACCTGGATATAGTTTAGCGTTTATTAGGGGCAGGTAAGGGCACCGGAGACCTGAATATGGGGCACATTTATTGCCTTGGGCAGAGAATACTTTGTAGGCCCAACACCTGCTGTATTTCAGGGCAGGATCATGTAATAGAGATACATTTTTTTTCTTGGCAAAACCCCATGTTACCATTTGTTAATATAAACAGGGAACAATTTAGCCCTGAACGCTGCCCAAATGCGCTTGTTCCAGCGGGTTGCAGTCGCGCTTACCTAAGCACCAATTAGAGCACCTGTATCGGGCATGGAATTCAATCTCTCTAAGAGTTGGCCGCCGACCCAGAGGGAAAGATGACAGAATGTGTTGCTTTTGGCTTCCCGGTGTGCCCTGACGTATTGGATAGAAGCTGTAAGAACCCCCGGACTTGCTGGATAGAAACTGTATGGCTTCCTTTATGCAACTTGCACCATGGTGGCTCATAGAAAATACATTTGACTGCAGTTTAGCGATTTACTACTGCTGTTGCCCTTATGCAAAGATCTATTAAAGGATATATAAACCCCCCACGTAAAAATATTATCAGTGAATAACCAGAGTGCTTTGAAATCTTTCAGTACCTGCCACTCTGGTTGTTCAAAGGTTAATAGTAAGGCTGCAGCATCCCCTTAATCACCTGGCATTCCTTCTCCTCCTCTAACCCACTCGGCCCCCTTCCGCCAGGAATTTACCTTGGCTATTGGCTACTGAGCATGCTCAGTTCTTCTCAACTCAGGGTACTAAACACACCCTCCAGTCTAGCAGCCAATGAGGAGATGACTGCTGTTTCACATAGCATCTCTGCTCTAGCTGTCTGCTCCTATTATTCTCCTAATTATTACCATTATAGTGCTTAATCAAAGCAGAACTTTTTATCAAAGTACGTTCTGCCTGTGTAAGCCTGCATGAACTGTACAGTGCACGTGTGCTGTTTGCAGAGGTAAGCATCACTGATGCAGTCAGAGGGAAAATGGCTGCTCAGTGAAAGCAAATGTAGGCTTTACTTGTCCTTTATAACCCTGCAAGGACATAGCGAATGACTGTGTGTGGGAGAAAGGTGTTTATTGTGCCAGTGATGCCCAGTAGGAAGGAGTGATGCCCAGTAATACTCAAGGGGCACTGGCTGGTTACACTTACCTTGTTAGTTAGCAACTGGCAGACCTGAGGGACATAATCAATAAGGCAGCTCCCACTTGGAAACGCAGGGATATGAAGCGCCGAAGATCCGCCGAGGGCACTGGGGAAACACAAGGCAGAGTGCTGACTATTAGAATCATGCAGTATATATAGGGTATGGTATGAGGGAAGGTGCAAATATACACATAAAAGGGAGCTGACATACTGCTTCATACATTCTTTATACAAAGCTTAATGATTCAGTGCTGAAGTTGGTATGGCATCTCCTACAGGGTTCCCTCCTCCGACACCCCAACGCCATACTGCTAGGATACATTCTATGAAACTGATCAATACCAGTCACTACTATATTAACCTGCAATGCAAACAGATCATTTTCATCTGCATTAATGGCCCATAATTGACACCGTTGGACTCGGCTAAATGCAGGGAGGATGTGATTGGCTAAAGCCCAAGCTGGGCCACTCCGTGAGTCACCAGCCTCTCATTGTTGCGGATGATTTCCCTATTAGGAATGCCATGCTGTAGACTTCGCTTCTTTCCAACATTTTGTCTGAGCTGAGTAATTATTCAGCCTGGCAACTGACTCAGCCGGCAGAGTGAATGGAGTCGTTTGGTTACTCAGCACAATGCCAATTAGTCACTCGCTCGGCACAAAGCGACTCCTCACCCCTGACTCACGCGGGATGGTGTCAGCTCAGCGGCCGCTGGGCCCATTCATTCTACCTGCCAACCATGCCAACCATGCCAGCAGCGCTGGGAAACTGATGGCCGCTCAGAATAGGGTCCATGGATTAAACATGGAGCTGGAAAGAATGTGACTGTTGACAGCTAGAGATAAGAGTAGGTGCCAATGGGTTGCCAACAGGTCAGTTATCAGCCATGTTGATGGCTCCGCACCGTGGCAATGGGTTACACTTAGGCCTGGTACGAAACATAAATAATCCTTATATTATCCTCCCATTAGTAGGGCGCACCGATTGGATAGGATCAGCGGCAAAGAACAATCGTGTACCCAATCCACCCATAAAACCTCACGGTCAGGAAATGGTATGGATTCACAAGGGTCACAGAGACACTATGTATTGTACAGTACTTTGTTCTAATTACATGATCATTCTGGTTCTGCTTGCATAGGAGAGTGTGCAGTACTTCCTGCTAATCATGTGACCATTCTGGTTCTGCTTGCAAAGGAGAGTGTGCAGTACTTCCTGCTAATCATGTGACCATTCTGGTTCTGCTTGCATAGGAGAGTTTGCAGTACTTCCTGCTAATCATGTGACCATTCTGGTTCTGCTTGCAAAGGAGAGTGTGCAGTACTTCCTGCTAATCATGTGACCATTCTGGTTCTGCTTGCATAGGAGAGTTTGCAGTACTTCCTGCTAATCATGTGACCATTCTGGTTCTGCTTGCATAGGAGAGTTTGCAGTACTTCCTGCTAATCATGTGACCATTCTGGTTCTGCTTGCATAGGAGAGTTTGCAGTACTTCCTGCTAATCATGTGACCATTCTGGTTCTGCTTGCATAGGAGAGTTTGCAGTACTTCCTGCTAATCATGTGACCATTCTGGTTCTGCTTGCATAGGAGAGTTTGCAGTACTTCCTGCTAATCATGTGACCATTCTGGTTCTGCTTGCAAAGGAGAGTGTGCAGTACTTCCTGCTAATCATGTGACCATTCTGGTTCTGCTTGCAAAGGAGAGTTTGCAGTACTTTCTGCTAATCATGTGACCATTCTGGTTCTGCTTGCATAGGAGAGTTTGCAGTACTTCCTGCTAATCATGTGGCCATTCTGGTTCTGCTTGCATAGGAGAGTTTGCAGTACTTCCTGCTAATCATGTGACCATTCTGGTTCTGCTTGCATAGGAGAGTTTGCAGTACTTCCTGCTAATCATGTGACCATTCTGGTTCTGCTTGCATAGGAGAGTTTGCAGTACTTCCTGCTAATCATGTGACCATTCTGGTTCTGCTTGCATAGGAGAGTTTGCAGTACTTCCTGCTAATCATGTGACCATTCTGGTTCTGCTTGCATAGGAGAGTTTGCAGTACTTCCTGCTAATCATGTGACCATTCTGGTTCTGCTTGCAAAGTAGAGTGTGCAGTACTTCCTGCTAATCATGTGACCATTCTGGTTCTGCTTGCAAAGGAGAGTGTGCAGTACTTCCTGCTAATCATGTGACCATTCTGGTTCTGCTTGCAAAGGAGAGTGTGCAGTACTTCCTGCTAATCATGTGACCATTTTTGTTAGAGAGTGTACAGTACTTCCTGCTACTCATGTGATTGCTCCGTTTCTTTCTGCATAGGTGAGTGAGCAGTACTTCCTGCTGACCATGTGACCATTCTGTTTCTTCTTGCATAGGTGAGTGCACAGTACTTCCTGTTAATCATGTGACCATTCTGTTTCTTCTTGCATAGGTGAGTGCACAGTACTTCCTGTTAATCATGTGACCATTCTGTTTCTTCCTGCATAGGTGAGTGCACAGTACTTCCTGTTAATCATGTGACCATTCTGTTTCTTCCTGCATAGGTGAGTGTGCAGTACTTCCCACTGATCACGTGACAATTCTATTTCTGCTTGCATCAGAGAGTGTACACTTCCTGCTAATCATGGGACCATTTTGATTAGAGAGAGTACAGCACTGCTAATCACATGATCATTCTATTTCTGTTTGCATAGTAGATGTGCCAGTACTTCCTACTAATTGTGATCTTCTATTTACTTTTAAAGCAATCAACACTTAGTGACGCCATATCAGCAGAATAAGAAGTAGCTGCGTCGCACAGACAGAAACCTGGAAGCCTGGATGGAAAGTCACGTAGGGTAAGATTTCAAGTGAAAACATATTTGCTGCCCTAGATAACCTTGGAACTGTGGCAGGGTGAGTAATATACTCATTTATAATAAGAATTCCTACTTCCTACATGTGTAACCTTGTTATGGGCTAAGGGGGCCCAGCCTGAAGGCCAGTTAGGGGGGGATTTGGGGTGAGTGCTTATTTGTGCCCTGGGTACCCCTGGAACTATAGCGGGGTGACTGTTACCCCAATGTTTCTATATATCTGTAACCTTGTTATGGGCTAAGGGGGCCCAGCCTGAAGGCCAGTTAGGGGGGGATTTGGGGTGAGTGCTTATTTGTGCCCTGGGTACCCCTGGAACTATAGCGGGGTGACTGTTACCCCAATGTTTCTATATATCTGTAACCTTGTTATGGGCTAAGGGGGCCCAGCCTGAAGGCCAGTTAGGGGGGGATTTGGGGTGAGTGCTTATTTGTGCCCTGGGTACCCCTGGAACTATAGCGGGGTGACTGTTACCCCAATGTTTCTATATATCTGTAACCTTGTTATGGGCTAAGGGGGCCCAGCCTGAAGGCCAGTTAGTGGGGGATTTGGGGTGAGTGCTTATTTGTGCCCTGGGTACCCCTGGAACTATAGCGGGGTGACTGTTACCCCAATGTTTCTATATATCTGTAACCTTGTTATGGGCTAAGGGGGCCCAGCCTGAAGGCCAGTTAGGGGGGGATTTGGGGTGAGTGCTTATTTGTGTCCTGGGTACCCCTGGAACTATAGTGGGGTGACTGTTACCCCAATGTTTCTATATATCTGTAACCTTGTTATGGGCTAAGGGGGCCCAGCCTGAAGGCCAGTTAGGGGGGATTTGGGGTGAGTGCTTATTTGTGCCCTGGGTACCCCTGGAACTATAGCGGGGTGACTGTTACCCCAATGTTTCTATATATCTGTAACCTTGTTATGGGCTAAGGGGGCCCAGCCTGAAGGCCAGTTAGGGGGGGATTTGGGGTGAGTGCTTATTTGTGCCCTGGGTACCCCTGGAACTATAGCAGGGTGACTGTTACCCCAATGTTTCTATATATCTGTACCCTTGTTATGGGCTAAGGGGGCCCAGCCTGAAGGCCAGTTAGGGGGGGATTTGGGGGTGAGTTGTTCTTTGTGCCCTGGGTACCCCTGGAACTATAGCGGGGTGACTGTTACCCCAATGTTTCTATATATCTGTAACCTTGTTATGGGCTAAGGGGGCCCAGTCTGAAGGCCAGTTAGGGGGGATTTGGGGTGAGTGCCTATTTGTGCCCTGGGTACCCCTGGAACTATAGAAGGGTGACTGTTACCCCAATGTTTCTATATATCTGTAACCTTGTTATGGGCTAAGGGGGCCCAGCCTGAAGGCCAGTTAGGGGGGGATTTGGGGTGAGTGCTTATTTGTGCCCTGGGTACCCCTGGAACTATAGCAGGGTGACTGTTACCCCAATGTTTTTATATATCTGTAACCATGTAACCCGCAGGCCAGTTAGGGGGATACTAACTAGTTCCCTGCATCACTAGAACCCCCTATACTAGAGAAGTGGATGAGAATCCCGTAAGGATCCGGCAGTGCCATTGCAGCTCTCAGTGCCTTTTCCACAGAATCGGTTCTGTTACCTCTTGCTAAAGAACTTACGTAAATAAAACACATTTGTTTCCTGTTTTTTTTTACCTCACTTTCTAATCTTGTCATTTCTTATGAATTCAGTGGGATTTTGCACTTCCCCCTAGCAAGGTGCAGGAAGCCCTGGTTACGAGGGAGGAGATGGGGAGAACAGTCGGTTGCGGTCGTGGATTTGTTGGTTGCAAAACGCTTATTGTGGGCTCAGCAAAGGCAACGGCCAAAGGTTACGGACTTCAAACACCATTTGAACAGCCTGTCATTTCAATGAGCTGCTTACTTGCGCGCCCCACGAGCATTCTGGGACTTTGGCACAAAACGATAATTATTTTTTAATCACTTGCCAGACTGGGCAACTCTCTAGTCCCGCAGCAGAGGATGTCAGACTTTAAGCCCCAGTAGAAGCCCAAACCTTGGAGCGGGACCTTCCTCAGCTCATAACAAGGTTACAGATATATAGAAACATTGGGGTAACAGTCACCCCGCTATAGTTCCAGGGGTACCCAGGGCACAAATAAGCACTCACCCCAAATCTCCCCCTAACTGGCCTTCAGGCTGGGCCCCCTTAGCCCATAACAAGGTTACAGATATATAGAAACATTGGGGTAACAGTCATCCTGCTATAGTTCCAGGGGTACCCAGGGCACAAATAAGCACTCACCCAAAATCCCCCCATAACTGGCCTTCAGGCTGGGCCCCCTTAGCCCATAACAAGGTTACAGATATATAGAAACATTGGGGTAACAGTCACCCCGCTATAGTTCCAGGGGTACCCAGGGCACAAATAAGCACTCACCCCAAATCCCCCCCTAACTGGCCTTCAGGCTGGGCCCCCTTAGCCCATAACAAGGTTACAGATATATAGAAACATTGGGGTAACAGTCACCCCGCTATAGTTCCAGGGGTACCCAGGGCACAAATAAGCACTCACCCCAAATCCCCCCCTAACTGGCCTTCAGACTGGGCCCCCTTAGCCCATAACAAGGTTACAGATATATAGAAACATTGGGGTAACAGTCACCCCGCTATAGTTCCAGGGGTACCCAGGGCACAAATAAGCACTCACCCCAAATCTCCCCCTAACTGGCCTTCAGGCTGGGACCCTTAGCCCATAACAAGGTTACAGATATATAGAAACATTGGGGTAACAGTCATCCTGCTATAGTTCCAGGGGTACCCAGGGCACAAATAAGCACTCACCCAAATCCCCCCTAACTGGCCTTCAGGCTGGGCCCCCTTAGCCCATAACAAGGTTACAGATATATAGAAACATTGGGGTAACAGTCACCCCGCTATAGTTCCAGGGGTACCCAGGGCACAAATAAGCACTCACCCCAAATCCCCCCCTAACTGGCCTTCAGGCTGGGCCCCCTTAGCCCATAACAAGGTTACAGATATATAGAAACATTGGGGTAACAGTCACCCCGCTATAGTTCCAGGGGTACCCAGGGCACAAATAAGCACTCACCCCAAATCCCCCCCTAACTGGCCTTCAGACTGGGCCCCCTTAGCCCATAACAAGGTTACA
Source organism: Xenopus tropicalis (assembly GCF_000004195.4). Classification (NCBI taxonomy): domain Eukaryota; kingdom Metazoa; phylum Chordata; class Amphibia; order Anura; family Pipidae; genus Xenopus; species Xenopus tropicalis. Next base: position 5,616,010 of record NC_030681.2, on the reverse strand, counting down.
GATATATAGAAACATTGGGGTAACAGTCACCCTGCTATAGTTCCAGGGGTACCCAAGGCACAAAGTTTGCCCATAGCCTGTACAGAGAGATACCATAAAACTATGGCACATAGGGATTCCCCTGTACTAAGCACAATTCAGCAGGAACAGCCCCCTAAGTTTGCTCATAGCCTGTACAGAGAGATACCATAAAACTATGGCACATAGGGATTCCCCTGTACTAAGCACAATTCAGCAGGAACAGCCCCCTAAGTTTGCCCATAGCCTGTACAGAGAGATACCATAAAACTATGGCACATAGGGATTCCCCTGTACTAAGCACAATTCAGCAGGAACAGCCCCCAATTGCACTGTAAGGGAATACAGTACTGGGAGAGACTCCTGTTCATGCTTTATGTTCCATGATAAGTTCAGAAATCTGTTTAGGCTCATAAAGCAGAAACCAATGCTGTTTCCCTGGCAGGGAACCTGGTTGCTAAACTGACTATTTAACAGGAGTGTTTCCCAATAAAGAGCAGTGGGGACTGATTTAGTGCTACTCGCTCGGGCTCTATGATCCGGCCTATTTTTATGGCAATGGGATCTGCTTATCTTTGTGTTGTGCCTGTGGGTTATTATGTATATAAGCAGGGCGCGGCGTTACTGTGACTCAGCAAGAAACTATGTACTTAAGAGGGAGGGGCCCAATGTATGGATAATGGCAGAAAACTGGGAAAATTAGAGGTTAAGTGTAAAGCTAAACAGTGTAATAAAGCATTTGGCCATCATTTAAATGGCATGTTTACTGTCCACTGGCTGTCCCAGTCACTGGGCCCAAAATCTAACTTCTGAACTGATCCATGGCTCAGGCCCCTTCCTACATATGGGTGGGAGCTGCCATATTGTTTGTATGGGGGTACAGCTTATTGTGTGCCCAGAACATTCCTTCTCTGTATATTTGTATTTATACATATGGGTAGGAGGTGCCATAGTGTTTCCCTTAGACAGTACAGTATGGGGGTACAGCTTATTGTGTGCCCAGAACATTCCCTCTCTGTATATTTGTATTTATACATATGGGTAGGAGGTGCCATAGTGTTTCCCTTAGACAGTACAGTATGGGGGTACAGCTTATTGTGTGCCCAGAACATTCCTTCTCTGTATATTTGTATTTATACATATGGGTAGGGGGTGCCATAGTGTTTCCCTTAGACAGTACAGTATGGGGGTACAGCTTATTGTGTGCCCAGAACATTCCCTCTCTGTATATTTGTATTTATACATATGGGTAGGAGGTGCCATAGTGTTTCCCTTAGACAGTACAGTATGGGGGTACAGCTTATTGTGTGCCCAGAACATTCCTTCTCTGTATATTTGTATTTATACATATGGGTAGGGGGTGCCATAGTGTTTCCCTTAGACAGTACAGTATGAGGGTACAGCTTATTGTGTGCCCAGAACATTCCTTCTCTGTATATTTGTATTTATACATATGGGTAGGAGGTGCCATAGTGTTTCCCTTAGACAGTACAGTATGGGGGTACAGCTTATTGTGTGCCCAGAACATTCCTGTCTGTATATTTGTATTTATACATATGGGTAGGAGGTGCCATAGTGTTTCCCTTAGACAGTACAGTATGGGGGTACAGCTTATTGTGTGCCCAGAACATTCCTTCTCTGTATATTTGTATTTATACATATGGGTAGGGGGTGCCATAGTGTTTCCCTTAGACAGTACAGTATGGGGGTACAGCTTATTGTGTGCCCAGAACATTCCTTCTCTGTATATTTGTATTTATACATATGGGTAGGAGCTGCCATATTGTTTCTCCTTGCCACTAAAGTACAAAGGTGCTCAGAGCATTTCCTCGTGGAATGTTGCCTCTCAAGTTCCCAGTCACATCCAGTAATAATCCGGGTAGGGCTGCCATTAGAGATAATAGGGCCATCCTGCTACTTAAGTCCTGTTACATCCAACATGCCCATGATGCAAACTCCACCCATTGTTGCCACAAACCCCACCCCTTATTGGAGACAATGACCCAGACCATTCAGTCCTGTCCTCCTCATCTATTGGCTAAACTTGCTCGCCAATAGTGCCCGGTGCCCAAGCAGCATAAATGGGTTACAGGGGCCCTAAAATGATTTTGCTTTGGGGCCCAGTATGCTGTTTATAGCCCTGCAGTTCTGCACACTGCTCAGTGAGGCAAATGCATGGGCAGGAGAATACAGAACCGGGAAGCCCACCAGAACACAGATCCTGGGACCGGCCCCTTTATGCCATAGACATTGGTTCTACTTCACCTGCCCTACTGGGGTCTCAAGCACAATCTTCATGGCAACAACCAGTTTAGACCTTTTTCTAGGGAGAACAAATGTGCTAAGAACATGGCACGAAACCAAACCCGATGCCACCATGAATGTGTTACTGCCCCGGCAGGCTGTGTTACTGCCCACCATGAATGTGTTACTGCCCCGGCAGGCTGTGTTACTGCCCACCATGAATGTGTTACTGCCCCGGCAGGCTGTGTTACTGCCCACCATGAATGTGTTACTGCCCCGGGCAGGCTGTGTTACTGCCCACCATGAATGTGTTACTGCCCCGGCAGGCTGTGTTACTGCCCACCATGAATGTGTTACTGCCCCGGGCAGGCTGTGTTACTGCCCCGGGCAGGCTGTGTTACTGCCCACCATGAATGTGTTACTGCCCCGGGCAGGCTGTGTTACTGCCCACCATGAATGTGTTACTGCCCCGGGCAGGCTGTGTTACTGCCCCGGGCAGGCTGTGTTACTGCCCCGGGCAGGCTGTGTTACTGCCCACCATGAATGTGTTACTGCCCCGGGCAGGCTGTGTTACTGCCCCGGGCAGGCTGTGTTACTGCCCACCATGAATGTGTTACTGCCCCGGCAGGCTGTGTTACTGCCCACCATGAATGTGTTACTGCCCCGGGCAGGCTGTGTTACTGCCCACCATGAATGTGTTACTGCCCCGGGCAGGCTGTGTTACTGCCCACCATGAATGTGTTACTGCCCCGGGCAGGCTGTGTTACTGCCCACCATGAATGTGTTACTGCCCCGGGCAGGCTGTGTTACTGCCCACCATGAATGTGCCATTGCCCCGGCAGGCTGTGTTACTGCCCACCATGAATGTGCCATTGCCCCGGGGAGGCTGTGTTACTGCCCACCATGAATGTGCCATTGACCCGGCAGGCTGTGTTACTGCCCACCATGAATGTGCCATTGACCCGGCAGGCTGTGTTACTGCCCATCATGAACGTGCCATTGCCCTGGCAGGCTGTGTTACTGCCCACCATGTACGCGCCATTGCCCCGGCAGGCTGTGTTACTGCCCACCATGAATGTGCCATTGCCCCGGCAGGCTGTGTTACTGCCCACCATGAATGTGCCATTGCCCCAGCAGGCTGTGTTACTGCCCACCATGAATGTGCCATTGCCCCGGCAGGCTGTGTTACTGCCCATCATGAACGTGCCATTGCCCCAGCAGGCTGTGTTACTGCCCACCATGAACGTGCCATTGCCCCGGCAGGCTGTGTTACTGCCCACCATGAACGTGCCATTGCCCCGGGAGGCTGTGTTACTACCCACCATAATTGTGCCATTGCCACGGCAGGCTGTGTTACTACCCACCATAATTGTGCCATTGCCCCGGCAGGCTGTGTTACTGCCCACCATGAATGTGCCATTGCCCCGGCAGGCTCTGTTACTACCCACCATAATTGTGCCATTGCCCCGGCAGGCTGTGGTACTGATCTCATATGCCCATCCCAACATGCCAGGGGTACAACCAGCTCTGCATGGAGCTGAAGCATTGTGGGAGAATTCCCTCGGGTCCCCTGGGGTAAATGCCATAAAACACACAAAGGTCTGGGCCAGCCATCACGCCATCTATTTAATGCTATTGTTTTACAGCCATAAACGCCGGCCTGGGAGCTTTTCATTTACAGAGGGAAATTAAATGACAGTTGATGTAAAGCTTTCCCCGAGCGGCACCCAGCGACCGCAGCCCGACGGAGCCAAGAACGTTGTGAGTACAGTCCTGGTATTCTGTGCAGCCTGTCCTCAAGTGCCTCCCGGCCCAGTACTCCCAGTATCTTCACATGCCAACTCCTGTGCCAACTACACATCTCTTGTGCCTCGTATCTGCCCCGACTTGGATCCCATTCAGCCAATCAGTAACCCCCGAGCCACACCCGCCACGCACAGGCCTATTATTACTTGAGGCTGGGGCTGCCATATAACTGTGCCCAGATTCAGCCCAAGAGATTAAATACAAAGAATATAAAAGGGCGCAGTGGCTTAATGAGATCAACATTAATCTGATTGGAGATAACGGAATAAATACTTATCAAGGAAACTTTGGCCTTGAGCAGGACGCGAGGGAACGGGGCAGATAGCGGGAATAAGGGAGTGGCGCAATGTTATAAAGAATGCACTCTGAACTCTGGAACTCCCAGCATGCTCAGCGGCCTAGGTGTCTAGCAGCCAGAGGGGGGCCATGTAGGACTGAACCCCCAGAAATGCTTTGCAGGGTGTCTCTACGGCTGCAGCCAGACACCAGTTGGTTTTCAGATGGGTTTCCGGCTCATACTTGGGGGATACTGAGCCCTAATGTGTAAGGACTGGGCCTCGGGGTGCCCATCAGCTAATCTGGGTGCCCACTCTATTACCCAATAGATGTGAAATGGCCTCTATGGCGAGAGGGGGATCCTGGCAGGCCAGTCCCACCAAAGGCTGTTCTAGAAGCTGACCTGAGGGGGCAAAGGGTGCTGCTTTTGGGGGTGCTGCACTGGCAGCTCAGGGGGAGCCTATTACAAGAAGCTAAAAAGGGGTCATTTACTTTTTGGGGTCTGCACATTTCTCCAATCGGTTGCACAATAAGCTCATTCCATTAAAGGCACTTGCGCTCCTTGTGCTTCCGTGTATGTGCCCTCGGCACCGCCATCTCCTTTCCCAAATGAGGGCTGGGGAACCCTGGAGTCAGTGCCACCTCCGAACCAGGAATTAGCTCAAGGGTCGCTACGGTGGCCTTCATCAACCGAGGAAGCGCAAATGGACCAAAAGAATCGGGGACACACGTCGCTCTAAAGCTCTTTGGGGCCCATTCCTCCCAGAATTCCTTATTGTCAGCACCAAAACACCCACATGCTGCAGTGGTTTCATACACATACATTCATGCAGGTTGCTGGAGGATTCTGGGATTTGTAGTTAAAGGTCGAGCAGTAACAGGCTGGTAAAGCAGCTCAGAGAGGATTCTGTTATTATATTATATCTCTCTCCCTTTCTCTCTTTATATATATATATATAGAGAGAGAGAGAGAGATAGAGAGAGAGATCTCTGCCAATGCAGAGGCCCAGACAGGCAATCTGTGGCTTTTGGCAAATGCCAGAGGGCATATTTATTGGGCTGGGGGGGCACTGGAAATGCCAAGGCCTAGTTTAAATTTCAGTTTGAACCTGGCGATGCTCATGTGCTTTATATGATGTAAAGGCCAACTATTCCCCTAGGAGAAATGTTCTCGCTGCCCCATGTCCTGAGATGACTCCGGATGTTTATAGAGACAGAATAAAGGGCCCAGGAGAATAATGTGGGAGTTCCCTGAGCCTGTGGGAGAAAAAAATTGGACTTCTGGTCCGACTCTGTAGGGTTCCAACTAAATGATTTCACAGTTGTCACCCACAGTTACTATGCGACCCACCCAGGGTTACAGTACGGCCCACCCAGGGTTACTGTACGGCCCACCCAGGGTTACTATGCGACCCACCCAGGGTTACAGTACGGCCCACCCACGGTTACTATGCGACCCACCCAGGGTTACTGTGCGGCCCACCCAGGCTTACTGTACGGCCCACCCAGGCTTAATGTACGGCCCACCCAGGGTTACTGTACGACCCACCCAGGGTTACTGTACGGCCCACCCAGGGTTACTGTACGACCCACCCAGGGTTACTGTACGGCCCACCCAGGCTTAATGTACGGCCCACCCAGGCTTAATGTACGGCCCACCCAGGCTTACTGTACGGCCCACCCAGGCTTAATGTACGGCCCACCCAGGGTTACTGTACGACCCACCCAGGGTTACTGTACGGCCCACCCAGGGTTACTGGACAACCCACCCAGAGTTACTGTACGGCTAACCCAGGCTTACTGTACGGCCCACCCAGGGTTACTGTACGGCCCACCCAAAAGAGAAGATGTCATACTGATTAACCCATTCACCGCTGCACTGCAACAGGCACAATATGGGACAGTGTATTTAACTCTTTCATACATTTTCCCATTGGCATGTGGAGCTGATATCCGATCATGTGACCTGTAGGCTCAACTTATATATTATTATTATTAACAAGCATTTATAAAGCACCAACGCATTCCGCCACGCTGTACATCAGATCAGAAGAGGGGGCTTTAAAGGGGTAGGGTTTAGACCCAATAGCTCACACAGCCAATGAACCTGATCATGGCCCCTCCCCATGGTTTCCAAAACTCCACCCATGATCTACCCAAACCCCTTCCACTGCACCACAAGCCCCACCCCTTTTGCATTTCGGGGCCACCCTCTTCCACTGGGTTGCCATGAATGGCATGAAGATGGCAGCCCTGACTAGTATGTTAATAAATGGCATTGCCTGGGGGGCTTACTCAGTAGTATGGGGTCCCATTATTATTGATGGCGGACCTGCAGGGCAACACTAAAGGTTGGAATTAGATATTGTTACTGACACATTCACTTCTAATATCAGATACTTGTGGTGCGGTACCCACAGAGGGGGCATAACCCTCTTCTCTGCATCCTACACTGGCACTGAGAGATACGCACAGTTGTGCCCAGCAGCGGGCCTGTTTCCCCGGTTACCTGCGGGTACCCTTCCGGTTGTGGGTAGGATATCCAGATGTGGGTACAGATGCAGATCTTATCTATATTTCTTGTTTTACAATAAGGTTGGGTATTGGGTCCAAGTGGGTAGAAATGAAGGTCAGTGTTGGGGGCCATGGGTCTGGATTTCAAAAATTGGTTCCGTGCAGGACTCTAAAGGTGGCCATACACTGTAAGATCCGCTCGTTTGCCAAGACTGACAAGGCAGCAGATCTCCCAATATGCCCACCTACGGTTGGGCGACATTGTGCTAATTTGATCCTTTGCCACCAGGGCCAAACTATCGGTTGGTTCGGGGACTACATCGGCAGTCCAATGGAAAAATCAAACCTGCCCGATCGAGATCTGTCAATTTCAGGCCAGATGTTGGTCGGGGGGGCCCGTTGGTGGTGCCTGTACATGTATATATGTATATCTTTATTTATAAAGTGCTACTTATGTACGCAGTGGGCAGATAAGCTGCCAAATCGGTATAAAGGACCCAAATCCGCCCGTGTATGGCTCTTTAACCCACTGTATGTTCTACTGGACCTGCAGCAATGGGTTCTATACATGCGTGCCAATAACAAAGTGCTCACATTGGGAAGGAAAGGGTGGAACGGTTCCAGCTGTGCCAGTGGGCAGCGAGGTCAGATGGGGAAAGCCGGGCCTGTGACTGACAGCTTTTACATTACAGAACGGCCCACGGAACATATCAGTCAAGCAGAGAGGACATTCTGGGCCTAGAAACAAACAGCGCTGCTATCTCAGTCTCCCTCGCCCCGTGCCAAGAGCAACAATAATAAAGGTATCAGCCAACTGCGAGGACGCCAGAAAACGTATGTTATGTCACGCACTTGGCACACATCGGGCTCCTGAGAGCACCCATCCATCTCAGTTAATGCTGTGAGACAGGGGTGGGAGGGGTGCTGGGTTTCCTAACACTGGTTTCCCTGACACACCCGCGCCGGGGCCTGCTCGCTTGCTCTGAACTCGAACGCCTCGGCGATGGCACAAACCTGATACCCCAAAACTCTAACACAAACAAATGGAACATTGTATCAGGTTAATGTGCAAGTTCCTGCTTTGGAGACGCAATTTATACTGAAGAAACACAGTTCTATAAGTATGATTGTATATATATATATATATATATATATATATATATATATATATATATATATATATATATATGTATATATAGCCCTTTATAATATATACATTTTGTATATTGTACAGAACTCACACTGGCATGTCTGGGGTAAATGTGCTTATTGGCCATTTCCTGCTTTGATCTTACGGGCATGCCTGAGGTTAATGTTTATTGTCTATTTTCTGCAGTGAACTTGCTGGCATGGCTGGAGTTTATGTGCTTTTAATCCATTTCTGCACTGATCTTACTGGCTTTGGTGTTAATATGCTCATTACTGATGTGTCTGAGGTTAATATACTCATTGTCAATTTTTTACTGGCATTTCTTGGATTTATATACTGTAGGCACCAAATTAGGCAGAGACAGCTCTTCTTGTGTATGTACATAGTGGGGGGGGCAGTGTAAGCTGTGAGGGGTGGCAGTGGCAATTGCAGCGGTCAGTGTCCTTGTGTGTTTGGTGGGCCCCTGGGGTGAGAATCTTTGGTGGCACCCAGGTACCCCAGTCTCGTGGAGTGGCTGGGTGGATCATGGATAGAGAGCCATGGTGGATCAGGGGTGTGGCTGTGCATTGTTTTTCATTGGGTAACCAATGGGTTAATAACGGGGGGGGGGGGGGGTAGTAAGGCCCTCCTAACTTAGTAGTATGGGGCCCCATTACTACTCTGCCCACAAACATACATTGTGAAGGAAAGGTCTGGTCAGATAAGGGTCAGATAAGGCACAGAGGCCTATGGGAACACAGTACTGCTATATATTAAACTTGGTCACCCCATACAATAGGGACAGTCACATTTGGCCCTGAAGATGTTGTGAAACTATAACAAATTGCTGTTGTAGTGCTTTAATGCTTGGAACAATGAATGATGTTTCTGCTGTAAAACCCTGAGAATACAGAGATCAGACTATAATGTTAGATGCGTGGGGCTGCTGTACACGGCAAATCCTACATCAGCCACGCACAGTGGTACTTTCCTATTAAACATGGCAGTGAGTGCCAGCCATTCACGTGCCGCAGGATCATTTATATCACAGAGATGCCAATCAGCACCAATCGGTGCAACTAACTCCGGTGACTGGCGGCGCTTTATCTCTCTGCCCCTCCTTAGCTCAGCGCCAAGAACATGTCTACTTACTGCCAGGTATATGAAATATGATTAAAAAAAAATCTGGTTTTAATTGCATAGTTCTCTATAAATGAGCCGACACCCATGCAGGCCTGTAGCAATGCAGCAAATGGGAATGGGCAGAGCGTGCCGACTGGGTGTCAGTACCTGCACGCTCCGTGCAAACCCGCAGACTGTGGGGAGACTGCACCCCGACAACCAATCGGACTGTTTGCAACCGGTTATAAAAGTGCAACCATTATACCAGTTCAGCCAATCAAAGCCTTCCATTCTGCCAGGTTCGGGATTCGGCCTTTTTCAATAGGATTTGGATTCTGCTTTCATTTTCTAGCTTAAAGAAGAGCTAAGTAATTATTAGTTGCTAAGGGTAACTACACCGGGCAATGCCTTGGCTCAGCTTCATGGGCACCAGCAATTAAAGGCAAAGCTTCCATACACCAGATATAAATATTGATGCCCAACATGGTGGCACAGGCGGTTGCCTCTATAGGAATATCTGTGCGTTCCAGCTCCAGCAAACGAATGATTTGGCTTTCGGAGTTGTGACTGCAGGAACCCAAATAAATGAAGCACAAAGCCTGGGTGTGGGGCTGGGCGAGAGGTAAGCGGGTTATTCCGTGACTCGCCATGGGGTGATGTCATGTAGGTGGTTCCCGCGGGCTCTACGGGAAAGCGCTTAATCCTGAGACACAGGGCTGGGAGGCAGCTGGCACTCGCTGCTACACTGTGCAATTAAGGGCTTTGTGGCAGGGCTGGGCACCCACTCCCACTGTGCCGGGTAAACAATCCGCAGCGGCTGAGAGGGAAAAGTCTCCTGCTGGGTTATCCCACTGGCAGAGTGTAGTTCTGCCCGGCACCCATCAGCCCTTACTGCTCTGCACTCATTAACTGACATTATATCATGGTATTAAGCTACATTACATTATAAATAAGGGAACCGAGCACCTTCTTGTTACGGTGCCAAATGGAGCAGATATCTGACTGGGAACATCCGAATGCTCCAGCAATGAAAAATCAGTGAGAGGCAGCCGTACATAGCAAAAGAGAGTGATAATACAACAGGGAAAAATGATGACAGTAGGGCAAGATGGAGACAGCAGGGCAAGATGGAGACAGTAGGGCAAGATGGAGACAGTAGGGCAAGATGGAGACAGTAGGGCAAGATGGAGACAGTAGGGCAAGATGGAGACAGCAGGGCAAGATGGAGACAGTAGGGCAAGATGGAGACAGCAGGGAAAGATGGAGATAGTAGAGCAAGATGGAGACAGTAGGACAAGATGGAGACAGCAGGGCAAGATGGAGACAGTAGGGCAAGATGGAGACAGTAGGGCAAGATGGAGACAGCAGGGCAAGATGGAGACAGCAGGGCAAGATGGAGACAGCAGGGCAAGATGGAGACAGTAGGGCAAGATGGAGACAGTAGGGCAAGATGGAGACAGTAGGACAAGATGGAGACAGTAGGGCAAGATGGAGACAGTAGGGCAAGATGGAGACAGCAGGGCAAGATGGAGACAGTAGGGCAAGATGGAGACAGTAGGGCAAGATGGAGACAGTAGGACAAGATGGAGACAGTAGGGCAAGATGGAGACAGTAGGGCAAGATGGAGACAGTAGGGCAAGATGGAGACAGCAGGGCAAGATGGAGACAGTAGGGCAAGATGGAGACAGCAGGGAAAGATGGAGATAGTAGAGCAAGATGGAGACAGTAGGACAAGATGGAGACAGCAGGGCAAGATGGAGACAGTAGGGCAAGATGGAGACAGTAGGACAAGATGGAGACAGTAGGGCAAGATGGAGACAGTAGGGCAAGATGGGGACAGTAGGACTGTAAGAATGTGACAGTTGCTTTGAAGGTCTGAATTTGTGTGAAAGATATAGGGCTTCACATAAAAGAGTTGGGTATTGGCAGAATGGGGCAGGGTTTAGGGCATGGCCAGGTGGGCATATGGGGCCCCATAGTTCCTGACGGCAACCCATGGGAATGACAAGGTTCTGTGGGTGCCGGTGGGAGTGGACGCTGGGGAGGGAACGCACATTCCTTCTGCTGTACAGAGGCGCAATGGCAAGCGTGTCCCTGACATGTCCCCATTATAGGAGACTTTGCACCTTATATAACAACTTACTTAGTGGTGATTATATTTCAGAGGCACGCTACAGACTGAATGCCAATAATAAGGGCACGAGGGCACGGCGGTGTCTCCTGGCATCTGGCTGGGCTAATTACTGCCAATGAATCAACGCAAGGAACGTTACTCAGCAAATGGTCTGTAAGTGACTCACAACAATATCCAGCAGTTATTAACCTGCGCGGAGTCATCTCACCCCAAAGCTTTCCATGCAATGTTTAAAGGGCAACTAGCAATAAATAACAGTTTAGGATCTATTTTCATGGAGTCTTGTTTTCTGCTTGAAAATTCCCCAGAAATCATGTGACCTAAACCCACTCCTTCCATCAGTGCCGAGCGGTCGGGCCTACAGTATTTCTATAGGAACATCTACATAGGAAGCCCTCAGTGACTGCTAATATCCTTATCATTTACAGTAGGGGGTACATTATCCCTTATAATACATGAGTGATACTCAGAGTTCCCTGTATAACTCAGCCTGCAGCCTTGTGCCTTTATATGGGGGGCACAGAACCCCTCAGTGACTGCTAATATCCTTATCATTTACAGTAGGGGGTACATTATCCCTTATAATACATGAGTGATACTCAGAGTTCCCTGTATAACTCAGCCTGCAGCCTTGTGCCTATAATATAACTATTAATATGAATAAACCCCCAGTCAGATCTTCCTTCGCTCTATATAATACTGTATCATATTCATAATAATAATGTATTTGTGACTATTACAGCCCCACACAATGTTCTTTCCCATAGAAGTAAATGGTATTTTTGCACAATCACATAAAAGCCTCTATTCCCTAATGGACTCAGAATACGTCCCTGTCTGTCGCTCTTTCCCACGCACTCGGAGTGCAACTCAGTGGAATTTCTATACAATCAATAAGAAGCCAAACGAGTTGCATCACTGCGAGCAGTTAATGACATAATTGGACTTCAAAGGGCGTTATCTGCAAAGCGCTGCCGGTGAGCCCCCCCACCCCCCCCCCAAATGACTGTAATTTGAGTGAAAAAAACAATTCTGTCCTTGGAATGAAGTGCTGGGCTTTCCCTTAAAGGCACAGTAGCACAATTTCCTTTCCTTACATAACCCCATCCCCTGAACTTTCTGTACTTATTAACCAATGCAGGGCCACTTACTGTAGGTGTATCACACAAATCCTTCCTCCCAGAATTCACTAACTGTACTCCTTATGGAGTGGGGCACCCCAGAGCTGTGAGTACATTTATTTATGCCCTGTTCCATATGAAGCCACCATGATGGTTATGCATTATGTATCTGCAATAGCTATAAAAGTGACTGGGTGCAGTTACCCTTTAAATGAACCTCTAACTAATCTCCTATGAACTCCAGGAATGCCCAGAACTGGGAACACAACACAGGGAGCTGCTAGACTGGGGGCCAGAGCTGGACCTACCCCTTCCAGTAAATGTGTCTCCCAGTACTTAGTGGGGGCTTTGTCTGGGCTTTAGGTGGGATTTCTCAGCAACAGACCCCTACACCCCCCCCCCAGCCTGTGAGAGCAAAAACACAAATATCCCGGGGTTATAAATTAACTGTGTTGGCTACAGGCCTTGACCCGGATCGATATGGGAATTTAACTCATTACCTGCTGGAATAATGTTGGGGATTGGGGTACAAGGCAAGGATTAGGGGGAGCATGTTTTCTGCAGAAAGTAAGAGAAATAGGTCCCATGTATACTGACTGGTCTCACCCTCATGGCGACCCCTCTGTTACCCTGTATTTGCCCCATAGACAGGTACTGGGGGGTAGTTTCTACTCATCTGCTATTAACCAGGTTACCACCCGCCGGTATTGGACTGGCCCAGTTGGTAAATGACCAGCTAGGGCCAGGGCCACCCAGGGTCGGACTGGGGGGTGCAGGGCCAATTAGGTGCCCCCACCGGCCGAGTCCCCTAACCCTTCCCCCCGGCAGGGTCCCCCCCTAACCCCCCAGAGGGTCCCTCACCCAACATCCTCCCCTGAGCGCACGTAAGTTTAACACATCAGGGCAGGAACGGTCAGACAGGGAAAGCACCGACAAGGGTCTTGTCTGGGCCAGGGCACACTGGGAATTTTTCCCGGTGTCCCAGTCCGACCCTGGGGCCACCAATACAAATTTATAATGGTCTATGAATCCCTCCCTTCCCTGACCCTCTGCGCTGACGGATTACACCTTGTAAGGCCAGACCTGCCTATACTCTGCCCATTTCCCCAACCACTCTTCCCATTTCCCCACCCACTCCGTCCCCCCCTGCACCCCCGACCTGAAGGCCGGTATAATTCTAAAACAAAAAAGGTGGAAACACTCTTTGCAAGAGTGAAAAGAGGATGGATGCACCTGTTCCACTGCATCAACCAGGAAGTAACAACCATATAACCTGGAAGTGATGTCACTATTACCCAGAAGTGATGTCACTATGGGGGTGGATCAGCTGGGTTACATCAAAGTGTTGTCAGATCGGCCGAGGAAGCTCAAAGCCACCCACAGATCTCCAACATGGTTGGACCCAGTGTGTGACTCTCTAAACCCACACTTTCTAGCTGTCCCTACTTTTATTGGACTTACTAAGATGCTGGTAAGGTTTGTTTCATTTTGCCCCATCTGGACAATAAAATCCCATAAGAGTTAATATTTGTTTCAACTGGACACTAAGGACTGGGAGACATCCACATTAATCAACCCAATAGGACTGTTTTGCCCCCAATAAGGGGTAATTATATCTTAGTTGGGATCAAGTACAGGTACTGTTTTATTATTACAGAGAAAAGGGAATCATTTAACCATGAAATAAACCCAATAGGGCTGTTCTGCCCCCAATAAGGGGTAATTATATCTTAGTTGGGATCAAGTACAGGTACTGTTTTATTATTACAGAGAAAAGGGAATCATTTAACCATGAAATAAACCCAATAGGGCTGTTCTGCCCCCAATAAGGGGTAATTATATCTTAGTTGGGATCAAGTACAGGTACTGTTTTATTATTACAGAGAAAAGGGAATCATTTAACCATGAAATAAACCCAATAGGGCTGTTCTGCCCCAATAAGGGGTAATTATATCTTAGTTGGCATCAAGTACAGGTACTTCTATTTAAAACTATTTAAAAAAAATCTGAATTATTTGATTAAAATGGAGTCTATGGGAGACAGGCTTTCTGTAATTCAGAGCTTTCTGGATAATGGGTTTCCAGATAAAGGATCCCATACCTGTTTATAAAAAAAATGACTGTTTATATTCTCTGTGCTGTTGGTTCTGATTCCTTAGAGAATGTAGAAGAACAGACGTGAATATAAAGTAACATTTGCTATATCGTATCAAGAGTCAGATATCGGGCCGGTTACGGAATCTTGATTTCCATGGTCTCGGCACAGCAGAGGATGAATAGCAGAGCTGACAATCTGCAGCCGCGCAACAGGACGCCAGGGGAGAGATGTTTAAGGTGTGGTGTTTGCTGTTCCTCAGTAGGACAGCAAGTAAAAACCGCTGACTTTGCTTTTCCTTTTTTGTTTCTACAGTTTTTAGAGACATGAGGAACATTTCTGGACGGCGGCCCAGACTGGGGCGGGAGGCTCGGCCGGGGCCCCGAAGGCCTGTTTGACAGGGTTGTTTCGATAAAGGGAAAACATGCGCCCTCCTCCAGCAGATGTCTGTGTATTTCTCCCAACAAATATCCTTCAAACGTGACAATATTTATTATACAATTATCTCTGTAAATCCCATAAAAGAGGAACGCGAGGCCGGGGGAAACTTTGCCAGATCCCTATTTTATTTCCCAGCGACTGTGAATTATCTCTATTTACGTGTCTTTGGGACTGGGGGAAAGAATGTCTCTCTTGTGGTTTCACTTTGATCTGTGGCTAAATGTGCGCAGTCTGGAACCCAAAGCCCAACGTTCCCTCGCTCAGGACTCAGGCTCATCCCACCTTAAAGGGATACTGTCCCTTTAAGGGGGTATGAGTTTGCTCATAGCCTGTACAGAGAGAGATACACCATAAAACTATGGCACATAGGGATTCCCCTGTACTAAGCACAATTCAGCAGGAACAGCCCCCTAAGTTTGCTCATAGTCTGTACAGAGAGATACCATAAAACTATGGCACATAGGGATTCCCCTGTACTAAGCACAATTCAGCAGGAACAGCCCCCTAAGTTTGCCCATAGCCTGTGCAGAGAGATACCATAAAACTATGGCACATAGGGATTCCCCTGTACTAAGCACAATTCAGCAGGAACAGCCCCCTAAGTTTGCTCATAGCCTGTACAGAGAGATACCATAAAACTATGGCACATAGGGATTCCCTTGTACTAAGCACAATTCAGCAGGAACAGCCCCCTAAGTTTGCTCATAGCCTGTACAGAGAGATACCATAAAACTATGGCACATAGGGATTCCCCTGTACTAAGCACAATTCAGCAGGAACAGCCCCCTAACTTTTCTCTGTACTTGATCCCAACTAAGATATAATTACCCCTTATTGGGGGCAGAACAGCCCTATTGGGTTTATTTAATGGTTAAATGATTCCCTTTTCTCTGTAATAATAAAACAGTACCTGTACTTGATCCCAACTAAGATATAATTACCCCTTATTGGGGGCAGAACAGCCCTATTGGGTTTATTTAATGGTTAAATGATTCCCTTTTCTCTGTAATAATAAAACAGTACCTGTACTTGATCCCAACTAAGATATAATTACCCCTTATTGGGGGCAAAACAATCCTATTGGGTATAATCAATATTTAACTGATTTCTGGCAGACCTAAGGTATGGAGATCCAAATTACAGAATGACGTCTTATCCAAAAAAAACCCAGGTCTCAGCATTCTGGATAACAGGTCTCATACCTGTACAAGATAATTTGCTGGCAGTGTCTTTGGCTGCAGAACTAACGCTCAGCTCTGAATATGTCAGTGCTATAAATAAAGGATAATAATAATATGTTGGGGGTGAGGATTATGTTTATAGGAAACACTGTGCCCAAGGAACATGTTAATCCTTAAGCAGTGACCCCTAGTATAACTCAGTAGCTGCTACTGCTAACCTGGTAATGAGGCCCCGGCTAGCTGAGAATGCTGGGAAATGTAACCCACCTGAAGCCTGTACCAAACCAAACAAAGAGCAGCTGCTGGGGGCTGCGGGGAAGTGCACTGGCGGTTCTCCCTACTGCACGGGTTGCCTGGCTGCAGCGCACAGGGCTGGGAATAAAGCAGTTGGGTTCATGTGAGGACACAGAAACACAGAGCAGCTCGGGGTGTAAAGCAAATACCAGCGAGGATTTCAGCATCGGAACATAAACATTCAGTGTGGGGTCATTGCAGGAGCCTCTATAATACCCCCGGCTGTCGGGATGCAGAGAGGTCTTGTAAACAGGGGGCTTTATTGGCTTTGGGGCTCCCTTTGTACAGGGGGGAGAGGTTGGGCAAGAGACAAGAGAGTGCTACGGTACAATGTGACATCCCTTAGTAACTGTCACTTTCCCTGGTCAGTATCGACCCCAAGGGCTGCCCGTTATCATGAAACAATAGCCCTGAGAGTGGGCAAGAGAAACAGCCCTGCACTAAATAGGGGGACTCCGAATCCAAACACATGGCATTACTAATCCTGCCAGTCTGTATCTAGGGCACCAAGAGTGGGATGTACCCAGGTACCTTCTGGCCTAACGTGGCATTACCGATCCTGCCAGTCTGTATCTAGGGCACCAAGAGTGGCATGTACCCAGGTACCTTCTGACCTAACACATGGCATTACTAATCCTGCCAGTCTGTATCTAGGGCACCAAGAGTGGCATGTACCCTGGTACCTTCTGGCCTAACGTGGCATTACCGATCCTGCCAGTCTGTATCTAGGGCACCAAGAGTGGCATGTACCCAGGTACCTTCTGACCTAACACATGGCATTACTAATCCTGCCAGTCTGTATCTAGGGCACCAAGAGTGGGATGTACCCAGGTACCTTCTGGCCTAACGTGGCATTACCGATCCTGCCAGTCTGTATCTAGGGCACCAAGAGTGGCATGTACCCAGGTACCTTCTGACCTAACACATGGCATTACTAATCCTGCCAGTCTGTATCTAGGGCACCAAATGTGGCATGTACCCAGGTACCTTCTGGCTTACGTGGCATTACCGATCCTGCCAGTCTGTATCTAGGGCACCAAGAGTGGCATGTACCCAGGTACCTTCTGGCCTAACACATGGCATTACTAATCCTGTCAGTCTGTATCTAGGGCACCAAGAGTGGCATGTACCCAGGTACCTTCTGGCCTAACACATGGCATTACTAATCCTGTCAGTCTGTATCTAGGGCACCAAGAGTGGCATGTACCCAGGTACCTTCTGGCCTAACGTATGGCATTACTAATCCTGCCAGTCTGTATCTGCAGCACAGAGAGTGGCATGTACCCTGGTACCTTCTGGCCTAACACATGGCATTACTAATCCTGCCAGTCTGTATCTAGGGCACCAAGAGTGGGATGTACCCAGGTACCTTCTGGCCTAACGTGGCATTACCGATCCTGCCAGTCTGTATCTAGGGCACCAAATGTGGCATGTACCCAGGTACCTTCTGGCCTAACAGATGGCATTACTAATCCTGCCAGTCTGTATCTAGGGCACCAAGAGTGGAATGTACCCAGGTACCTTCTGGCCTAACAGATGGCATTACTAATCCTGCCAGTCTGTATCTAGGGCACCAAGAGTGGAATGTACCCAGGTACCTTCTGGCCTAACAGATGGCATTACTAATCCTGCCAGTCTGTATCTAGGGCACCAAGAGTGGCATGTACCCAGGTACCTTCTGGCCTAACAGATGGCATTACTAATCCTGCCAGTCTGTATCTAGGGCACCAAGAGTGGAATGTACCCAGGTATCTTCTGGCCTAACGTGGCATTACCGATCCTGCCAGTCTGTATCTAGGGCACCAAGAGTGGCATGTACCCAGGTACATTCTGGCCTAACACATGGCATTACTAATCCTGTCAGTCTGTATCTAGGGCACCAAGAGTGGCATGTACCCAGGTACCTTCTGGCCTAACATATGGCATTACTGATCCTGCCAGTCTGTATCTGCAGCACAGAGAGTGGCATGTACCCTGGTACCTTCTGGCCTAACGTGGCATTACCGATCCTGCCAGTCTGTATCTAGGGC
Source organism: Xenopus tropicalis (assembly GCF_000004195.4). Lineage (NCBI taxonomy): Eukaryota > Metazoa > Chordata > Amphibia > Anura > Pipidae > Xenopus > Xenopus tropicalis. The sequence continues at coordinate 5,597,605 of NC_030681.2, read as the reverse complement.
ACCAAGAGTGGCATGTACCCTGGTACCTTCTGGCCTAACACATGGCATTACTAATCCTGCCAGTCTGTATCTGCAGCACAGAGAGTGGCATGTACCCAAGAACCTTCTGGCCTAACGTGGCATTACCGATCCTGCCAGTCTGTATCTGCAGCACAGAGAGTGGCATTTACCCTGGTACCTTCTGGCCTAACATATGGTATTACTGATCCTGCCAGTCTGTATCTAGGGCACCAAGAGTGGCATGTACCCAGGTACCTTCTGGCCTAACACATGGCATTACTAATCCTGCCAATCTGTATCTACAGCACAGAGAGTGGCATGTACCCAGGAACCTTCTAGCCTAACGTGGCATTACCGATCCTGCCAGTCTGTATCTGCAGCACAGAGGGTGGCATTTACCCTGGTACCTTCTGGCCAAACATATGGTATTACTGATCCTGCCAGTCTGTATCTACGGCACCAAGAGTGGCATGTACCCAGGTACCTTTTGGCCTAACACATGGCATTACTGATCCTGCCAGTCTATATCTGCAGCACAGAGGGTGGCATTTACCCTGGTACCTTCTGGCCTAACATATGGTATTACTGATCCTGCCAGTCTGTATCTAGGGCACCAAGAGTGGCATGTACCCAGGTACCTTTTGGCCTAACACATGGCATTACTGATCCTGCCAGTCTGTATCTGCAGCACAGAGGGTGGCATGTACCCAGGTACCTTCTGGCCTAACTTGTGGCATTACTGATCCTGCCAGTCTGTATCTACAGCACCAAGAGTGGCATGTACCCAGGTACCTTCTGGCCTAACGTGGCATTACCGATCCTGCCAGTCTGTATCTGCAGCACAGAGGGTGGCATGTACCCTGGTACCTTCTGGCCTAACGTGGCATTACCGATCCTGCCAGTCTGTATCTGCAGCACAGAGGGTGGCATGTGCCCTGGTACCTTCTGGCCTAACTTGTGGCTTTACTGATCCTGCCAGTCGTCAGGTTTCTTTAATGGTTAAATGATTCCCTTTTCTCTGTAATAATAAAACAGTACCTGTACTTGATCCCAACTAAGATATAATTACCCCTTATTGGGGGCAGAACAGCCCTATTGGGTTTATTTCATGGTTAAATGATTCCCTTTTCTCTGTAATAATAAAACAGTACCTGTACTTGATCCCAACTAAGATATAATTACCCCTTATTGGGGGCAGAACAGCCCTATTGGGTTTATTTAATGGTTAAATGATTCCCTTTTCTCTGTAATAATAAAACAGTACCTGTACTTGATCCCAACTAAGATATAATTACCCCTTATTGGGGCAGAACAGCCCTATTGGGTTTATTTCATGGTTAAATGATTCCCTTTTCTCTGTAATAATATACAGTACCTGTACTTGATCCCAACTAAGATATAATTACCCCTTATTGGGGGCAGAACAGCCCTATTGGGTTTATTTCATGGTTAAATGATTCCCTTTTCTCTGTAATAATAAAACAGTACCTGTACTTGATCCCAACTAAGATATAATTACCCCTTATTGGGGCAGAACAGCCCTATTGGGTTTATTTAATGGTTAAATGATTCCCTTTTCTCTGTAATAATAAAACAGTACCTGTACTTGATCCCAACTAAGATATAATTACCCCTTATTGGGGCAGAACAGCCCTATTGGGTTTATTTAATGGTTAAATGATTCCCTTTTCTCTGTAATAATAAAACAGTACCTGTACTTGATCCCAACTAAGATATAATTACCCCTTATTGGGGCAGAACAGCCCTATTGGGTTTATTTAATGGTTAAATGATTCCCCTTTCTCTGTAACAATAAAACAGTACCTGTACTTGATCCCAACTAAGATATAATTACCCCTTATTGGGGCAGAACAGCCCTATTGGGTTTATTTAATGGTTAAATGATTCCCTTTTCTCTGTAATAATAAAACAGTACCTGTACTTGATCCCAGCTAAGATATAATTACCCCTTATTGGGGCAGAACAGCCCTATTGGGTTTATTTCATGGTTAAATGATTCCCTTTTCTCTGTAATAATAAAACAGTACCTGTACTTGATCCCAACTAAGATATAATTACCCCTTATTGGGGCAGAACAGCCCTATTGGGTTTATTTAATGGTTAAATGATTCCCTTTTCTCTGTAATAATAAAACAGTACCTGTACTTGATCCCAGCTAAGATATAATTACCCCTTATTGGGGGCAGAACAGCCCTATTGGGTTTATTTCATGGTTAAATGATTCCCTTTTCTCTGTAATAATAAAACAGTACCTGTACTTGATCCCAACTAAGATATAATTACCCCTTATTGGGGGCAGAACAGCCCTATTGGGTTTATTTAATGGTTAAATGATTCCCTTTTCTCTGTAATAATAAAACAGTACCTGTACTTGATCCCAACTAAGATATAATTACCCCTTATTGGGGCAGAACAGCCCTATTGGGTTTATTTAATGGTTAAATGATTCCCTTTTCTCTGTAATAATAAAACAGTACCTGTACTTGATCCCAACTAAGATATAATTACCCCTTATTGGGGCAGAACAGCCCTATTGGGTTTATTTAATGGTTAAATGATTCCCTTTTCTCTGTAATAATAAAACAGTACCTGTACTTGATCCCAACTAAGATATAATTACCCCTTATTGGGGCAGAACAGCCCTATTGGGTTTATTTAATGGTTAAATGATTCCCCTTTCTCTGTAACAATAAAACAGTACCTGTACTTGATCCCAACTAAGATATAATTACCCCTTATTGGGGCAGAACAGCCCTATTGGGTTTATTTAATGGTTAAATTATTCCCTTTTCTCTGTAATAATAAAACAGTACCTGTACTTGATCCCAGCTAAGATATAATTACCCCTTATTGAAGCTAAATTAATCCTTTTAGGTTTAATTACAGTCAAAATATTTTTTAGTAGACTTAAGATAGCAGATCCGAATTACGGAAAGACCCCTTATCCGGAAAACCCCAGGTACTGAGCATTCTGGATAATGGGTCCCACACCTGTACTTCTTCATGAAAGTGCATCAAGGGCCCACCCCCTGCACTACACTGCACCAGGTTTCTTGCCAGTGCCCAGTTGGGCCGGTCCAACCTTGAATTCACAGTACCCCAATATCCCAGTTTGGGTGCCAGTGTGCATGATCTACTAAATGATCCCCCAATGGCGCCCCTACAGGAGGGGTGAAATGGAGACTGGGTGAAACAAAGCAAAACTGAAGAGCTTAGAACTGGTCTGACAGTTACACTGAGCTTTACTCCATTTTGAAAAGTGGAGGTTAAGTCTGAATTTTTTTTGTGAACCCCCCCCCCATGTGTTATACAGATGTAATTTATAATAAAAGGGGTCCCCCAATTTCTCATTCACTTACTGCTCAATCCGCGGAGACAGGAAAAGCTTGGGGAAAACCTGCGTAGCCTCTGCGTCCTCAAAACTGACTGAAAGGAGGGCGACATCCTCCCCCGGGTCTTCATTAGAGTCCTAAACACAAGCAGGGAGACAGAGGGGCACTTTGATCAGTTTGAGGCATTAAAAGGGGTTCATGGTGGCAATTCCACACAATAAGCTGTACCCCCATACTGTACTGTATAAGGGAAACACTATGGCACCCCCTACCCATATGTATAAATACAAATATACAGAGAAGGAATGTTCTGGGCACACAATAAGCTGTACCCCCATACTGTACTGTCTAAGGGAAACACTATGGCACCCCCTACCCATATGTATAAATACAAATATACAGAGAGGGAATGTTCTGGGCACACAATAAGCTGTACCCCCATACTGTACTGTCTAAGGGAAACACTATGGCACCCCCTACCCATATGTATAAATAGAAATATACAGAGAAGGAATGTTCTGGGCACACAATAAGCTCTACCCCCATACTGTACTGTCTAAGGGAAACACTATGGCACCCCCTACCCATATGTATAAATACAAATATACAGAGAAGGAATGTTCTGGGCACACAATAAGCTGTACCTCCATACTGTACTGCCTAAGGGAAACACTATGGCACCTCCTACCCATATGTATAAATACAAATATACAGAGAAGGAATGCTCTGGGCACACAATAAGCTGTACCCCCATACTGTACTGTCTAAGGGAAACACTATGGCACCCCCTACCCATATGTATAAATACAAATATACAGAGAAGGAATGTTCTGGGCACACAATAAGCTGTACCCCCATACTGTACTGTCTAAGGGAAACACTATGGCACCTCCTACCCATATGTATAAATACAAATATACAGAGAAGGAATGCTCTGGGCATACAATAAGCATTGCTATACACTATACCACAACCTATAGTGGCAGTGCCAAACTTGCCTGTCTCGCCCCAGACTTACATTTACACATAACTGTCACGTTAGAGCCCTATCAGACTGCTCAGAATGCCAAAGCAGAAATAAAAAGGCTTTCGTTCCATGTTGGGGCCCCATTAGATAAACCCCCCGGTAACTGACACTGCTCGCTGGCAGACAGGAGTGACAGTGAGTATACACATCACACAGGGAAAGGCAGATTGGAGGTTACACGTTTATAGGGTTGGGGTTTGGGCCAGGAGAAAGCGCTGGGTATACAGTACATTCCTACTGGCTCTTTATGGCAGAAAGGAACACACAGGGAGCAGTAAGCGATACCCCGCAAAGTGCTGATCCGATCTAACGACATGATAAAAACCCAGGGAAAATATGCGCCGAGGCTACAGCAGCACCAATAAATGGGTTTCATTACACGCGAATAACCCCCAGGGATGGAATAAATCTGCCCCCGGTGCCTGGAATGTGTCCCAGTGTTACCCCAGTGTGGCACGAAGGGGAGGGCACTCTGTAAGCTCCCGCTGCACTGAGGAAAATGAAGCTGTACCCCCATACTGTACTGTCTAAGGGAAACACTATGGCACCCCCTACCCATATGTATAAATACAAAAATACAGAGAAGGAATGTTCTGGGCACACAATAAGCTGTACCCCCATACTGTACTGTCTAAGGGAAACACTATGGCACCTCCCTACCCATATGTATAAATACAAATATAAAGAGAGGGAATGTTCTGGGCACACAATAAGCTGTACCCCCATACTGTACTGTCTAAGGGAAACACTATGGCACCTCCTACCCATATGTATAAATACAAATATACAGAGAGGGAATGTTCTGGGCACACAATAAGCTGTACCCCCATACTGTACTGTCTAAGGGAAACACTATGGCACCTCCTACCCATATGTATAAATACAAATATACAGAGAAGGAATGTTCTGGGCACACAATAAGCTGTACCCCCATACTATACTGTCTAAGGGAAACACTATGGCACCTCCTACCCATATGTATAAATACAAATATACAGAGAAGGAATGTTCTGGGCACACAATAAGCTGTACCCCCATAACGTACTGTCTAAGGGAAACACTATGGCACCTCCTACCCATATGTATAAATAAAAATATACATGAGAAGGAATGTTCTGGGCACACAATAAGCTGTACCCCCATACTGTACTGTCTAAGGGAAACACTATGGCACCCCTTACCCATATGTATAAATACAAATATACAGAGAAGGAATGTTCTGGGCACACAATAAGCTGTACCCCCATACTGTACTGTCTAAGGGAAACACTATGGCACCCCCTACCCATATGTATAAATACAAATATACAGAGAAGGAATGTTCTGGGCACACAATAAGCTGTACCCCCATACTGTACTGTCTAAGGGAAACACTATGGCACCCCCTACCCATATGTATAAATACAAATATACAGAGAAGGAATGTTCTGGGCACACAATAAGCTGTACCCCCATACTGTACTGTCTAAGGGAAACACTATGGCACCCCCTACCCATATGTATAAATACAAATATACAGAGAAGGAATGTTCTGGGCACACAATAAGCTGTACCCCCATACTGTACTGTCTAAGGGAAACACTATGGCACCCCCTACCCATATGTATAAATACAAATATACAGAGAAGGAATGTTCTGGGCACACAATAAGCTATACCCCCATACTGTACTGTCTAAGGGAAACACTATGGCACCCCCTACCCATATGTATAAATACAAATATACAGAGAAGGAATGTTCTGGGCACACAATAAGCTAGGCAGGACAATACATAGACAAAAATAAGAATAACAGTCGGTCTGTGAGGCAGAGGTTATGGTTGGCAGCACCAGAGGAAGAGGAGAGAGAGGAAGCTGCCATAAAGAACAGGAAGCTGCTCGGTTGCTGCTACACAGTGACGCTGTGGGTTATTATGGGCTGCCAAGTCTAACAGCAGAAGAATTAAGATGACAGTAACAGACAATTTAAGATAAAACACTGAGCCCCTATTTGTGCTGCAAAGCCAGATGCTGGGACCCCACCTTGTTTTACTATACAGGTTATCCAGAATGCTCGGGACCTGGAGTTTTCCGGATAAGAGATCTTTCCGTAATTTGGATCTCCCACCTTAAGTCTACTAAAAAAGTTATTTAACCATGAAATAAACCCAATAGGGCTGTTCTGCCCCAATAAGGGGTAATAATATCTTAGTTGGGATCAAGTACAGGTACTGTTTTATTATTACAGAGAAAAGGGAATCATTTAACCATGAAATAAACCCAATAGGGCTGTTCTGCCCCCAATAAGGGGTAATTATATCTTAGTTGGGATCAAGTACAGGTACTGTTTTATTATTACAGAGAAAAGGGAATCATTTAACCATTAAATAAACCCAATAGGGCTGTTCTGCCCCAATAAGGGGTAATTATATCTTAGTTGGGATCAAGTACAGGTACTGTTTTATTATTACAGAGAAAAAGTAAAACATTTTAAAAAAATGTGACTTATTTGATTAAAATGGAGTCTATGGGAGATTACCTCCGTAAGTCGGCACTTTCTGAAAAATGGATTTCTGGATAAGGGGTCAAATACCTGTACACACTATGCCACAGTTATTATCCCTATGCCTGGCACACCTTGCCTTACTATACACACTATTCCACTATATATAGTGAGATGCAGTCTGTTTAATTGCCCAATGCAGCCATCTGGAACCCCATGAAATGCAGGGTCCGGGGCAAACACCCCACTTTGCACCCCCAATAGGTTCAGAGAGTGCCGGGCAGAACCGTGTAGTTACAGGCAATTTTACACAAAGGCCTCTCTTTCCAAGTATTTACTGTTCCCTTTTAACCCACAATCAGTTTTGCTCTTTGGATCTAATCTCTCCCGTGGGAGGACTGACCTTACTACGCACAGTGAGTGGTGGGGTTAATTCTCGCTGGAATGTGTAACTGGTGGACATGATGCAAACAGATCCCCCTTACCGTAAGGTAACTGTGAGATTTACTGGAACAGGGATTTAGCTCAGTCAGGGGCTACTGGGCACAGTAAGGAAAACATCTGCACAGACACAATAGCCATAATCTGTTTCCTTCCCCACTTGGAACGGCTGAACTACAGCTCATACTGAGCAACGATTGTGTGGGAAATAGGACTGAAACCTAAAGGCTCACTAAAGAGTTATTTCATGGAAATTTGTGCTTAATACAGAGGAATCCCTATGTGCCATAGTTTTATGGGATCTCTCTGTACAGGCTATGAGCAAACTTAGGGGGCTGTTCCTGCTGAATTGTGCTTAGTACAGGGGAATCCCTATGTGCCATAGTTTTATGGGATCTCTCTGTACAGGCTATGAGCAAACTTAGGGGGCTGTTCCTGCTGAATTGTGCTTAGTACAGGGGAATCCCTATGTGCCATAGTTTTATGGTATCTCTCTGTACAGGCTATGAGCAAACTTAGGGGGCTGTTCCTGCTGAATTGTGCTTAGTACAGGGGAATCCCTATGTGCCATAGTTTTATGGTATCTCTCTGTACAGGCTATGAGCAAACTTAGGGGGCTGTTCCTGCTGAATTGTGCTTAATACAGAGGAATCCCTATGCTGCCATAGTTTTATGGTATCTCTCTGTACAGGCTATGAGCAAACTTAGGGGGCTGTTCCTGCTGAATTGTGCTTAGTACAGGGAAATCCCTATGTGCCATAGTTTTATGGTATCTCTCTCTACAGGCTATGAGCAAACTTAGGGGGCTGTTCCTGCTGAATTGTGCTTAGTACAGGGGAATCCCTATGTGCCATAGTTTTATGGTATCTCTCTGTACAAGCTATGAGCAAACTTAGGGGGCTGTTCCTGCTGAATTGTGCTTAGTACAGGGGAATTCCTATGTGCCATAGTTTTATGGTATCTCTCTGTACAGGCTATGAGCAAACTTAGGGGGCTGTTCCTGCTGAATTGTGCTTAGTACAGGGGAATCCCTATGTGCCATGGTTTTATGGTATCTCTCTGTACAGGCTATGAGCAAACTTAGGGGGCTGTTCCTGCTGAATTGTGCTTAGTTCAGGGGAATCCCTATGCTGCCATACTATTATGGGATCTCTCTGTACAGGCTATGAGTTGAAATTTAGAAATAAAAAGTGCCCCATAAATATCACGGCAGTATCCCTTTAAGAGAGACACGTGCTTCCCTGCACTAATTAGTTGGGGTGGGTGGCTGACCTGTATAAAAATGTTATCATTAAGTGCAGCCCTAATTACATTAATGATAGGGCAGTAACTTTATAATTAAATATATATGCCAAAGCAACACAAGAGAGGAAAGTAACCTGCAGAGCTGAAAGTGTGCACCTTGTGTTTATCTCTCCTTCCTTAATATCCCTGACTCCCTAATGGCAAATAATATTATTATTTACATTTATATATACAAACAAATGCGCTTGTGTGACGCTCCCTGGGTGGGTAACGATACACTAGGAATCACTCCCCACTGTGGGTCACATGACCACAAATACAGGGCTGATTATGGATCAATTATGATGCAGACTGCACTGATTTATATGCTGCCATGTAATGTAAATCTGAATGAATACAGCTTTAGTTCCCCTTTAAAGTTCCAGTAGCTCCCTGTGGATTCCTGACCAATTGCTCACAGTATTTTGATGCTGCTGTTTGGACTTCACCCATTTTGTTCAACGTTACAGAAAACACCCGGTTCTTTATAAATAAACAAGATAATAAAAATATGTGCTGGCAGCGGGACAAACCCGCGGTGAAATGTGGAAAAGGGGGAGGAATGGGAGAGCAAGGGATTTATGGCCGGCCCGGATCAGGCGCTGGGGGAGAGGTGCTACATTTTACACCAGGGAGACAGTCAAAACAACCCCCCCCCCCCCCCCCCCCCCAGACAGCAGGTTTATGAGGAGAGTGAAACCCTTAAAAACCTCCCGGGGTTCTATAGTGACAATCTGATTATTTCCAGTCAGTGACACGCAAGGGACTGTGACCCCTTGGGACAGTGATACGGGCCCAATCCCAATGGCACCTACTGCCTAACTGCCAGCTATGCGTATGTTTCATTTTCTTACTTACATATTGCATTGCACCATCCAGCACCCCTGCTGCACATTCTACAGGGTCTCTGTATAACACTGCTCTGCCCTGTTATACCTGTGCTCTGATAAACTTCACTCACACTTTACTGCTGTGCTGCAAGTTGGAGTGATATCCCCCCCTCACCCCCAGCAGCCGATCAGCAGAATAATGGGAAGGGAGCAAGATAGCAGCTCCCAGTAGGTATCAGAATAGCACTCAATAGTAAGAAATCCAAGTCCGGCTTGGGACTCCTCCAGTTACATGGGAGTAGGAGAAACAATAGGTTAGCTGAAAGCAGTTCTAATGTGTAGCGCTGGCTGAAAGCTCAGACTCAGGCACACTTTACTGCTGCGCTGCAAGTTGGAGTGATATCCCCCCCACCCCCAGCAGCCGATCAGCAGAACAATGGGGAGGGAGCAAGATAGCAGCTCCCAGTAGGTATCAGAATAGAATTTGCTGGTCACTTGTTTAAAAGCAAACATCCTATTGGTTGCTATGAGTTACTGCTCCTGGGCAAACTTAGTGCCTTTTATTACATATAAGGGAATGAGAGTTGAAAGTAGGGACTGAGTACACTATTTGGCTGAATCGTCCGTTAAATTTCATTCGAATCCTGAACCAAAGCAGTTCTAATGTGTAGCGCCGGCTCCTTCTGAAAGTTCAGAAGGAACTGCGCTGCAAGTTGGAGTGAAATCCAAGTCCGGCTTGGGACTCCTCCAGTTACATGGGAGTAGGAGAAACAATAGGTTAGCTGAAAGCAGTACTAATGTGTAGCGCTGGCTGAAAGCTCAGACTCAGGCACACTAAGAAATCCAAGTCCGGCTTGGGACTCCTCCAGTTACATGGGAGTAGGAGAAACAATAGGTTAGCTGAAAGCATTTCTAATGCGTAGCGTTGGCAATGTACAATGTACATAATTCTCATATAAATAGCAATGATCCTGCCCAGAAATATTTTATGCTTAGATGTCTGACAGATAGATGTAGGGGCTCATTTACTAAAGGAATGCAAAATATAGCTCAGTATTAGTACATAGCAACGCATACAGGTGCAACCAGTAAACCGGAGCTTGGTGTTAGTGCAATTATACATAAACCCATATTTGTGCCCAGAATTGAACCCTATACGCTTTATATTTAACTGAAATGCTTTTACTTTGTAGTGTAACTGCCCCTTTATGCGCAGTTGCGCAGGCCGCTAGCACCCCCAGCACCAGGACTACTACCCCAATACATTTCCATTCATGAATTAAAGGCTAAGTAATACAATCAGCTCTCCGTATACTTTCTCATGCTTTATTTTAATGGCGCCAGTAGCTTACTGAGCTCCCGTGCAGGTTTTGACCCAATAAAAGGCTGAATAGCCAAATGCAGATGTAATGATCAAAGGGCCCCCCCCAATAACATGGTGGGACCACAGAGGAGCCTTTGTAGCAGGTCACCCAGTGGGACTGACGTAAGATCCCCATAAAGACAGGAAACGGCTTTATTTGTCCGTCTTGCGTAAATCCCTTTCACCCACATTCAAAAAAAGGAATTTATTCTGTATCAGTGGGTGCTGGTATATTGCGTAAGGGGATGAGCGGTTACTCGCCCACGGGGCAGATGCCACGGAGTGCATGTAGAGTAGGGTGATGAAATACTGTAAGTGACGGCTCCCCAGGCCCTGCCCCGGGGTGTAAATAAACCAGCAGTGAGTCTGGGGGTACATCTGCCCCTGGGTAGCAAATACTCTCACTACATTGGCTCATTGGGACAATCAATCGGACTGGGGGGGTTTAGTGGTAGTTTTTCTTAACTGTGGGGCAAACTACTGGTCTCTCAATACACCCACTGGTCCAATATGACCTATAGGGTGATGTAGAGAGTATTATTCTGAAACCATTTGCAATTGGTCTTCATATTCCATTATTCGTAGTTCTTTAGTTTTTTTATTTACAGTTAAGCAGATCTCCTGATTGGAGTTTCAGCAGCTATTTGGTTGCTAGGGTCCAAGTTATCTTAGTAACCAGGGAGTGGTTTGGATGAGAGACTGGTATATAAATAGGAGAGGGGCTGAATAATAAAAAAAAGTTACAAAAAGTAACAATAACAATTAAACTGGAGCCGCACACAGCAATAGCTTTTTGGCTGCCGGGGTCACTGACCAATAAATAGTGGGGGGTCATTTATAAAGACTGGCCAAATTTGCTCCTGGGCAGTTACCCATAGCAACCAATCGGCTGTTTGATTTTATAGTCCTACTTGCAGTTGGCTAAAAAAGATAATCTCTGACTGGTTGCTATGGGTTACTGCCCAGGTGCAAATTTGCCCAGTGTTTATAAATGAGTCTCAATGGGTTTAGAATCCTGATCGGTTCACACTGTTAATAATGGGAGAGAATTCTGCAGACATTAATATTCTAAACCAATCTGCAATTGATTTTAATTTTTCAGTTATTTAGCTTTTAGTTTGGAATTTCAGCAGCTATCTTGTTGCTAGGGTCTTGTTTACCCTAGCAACCAGGCAGTGGGTTAAATGATAGACTTGAATGCTAACAGGAGAGAGCCTGAATAGTAAGATAGGTAAAAAAAAACAGTAACAATATTCATACATTTGTATGGTAACAGAGCAATAGTTTTTGGCTGCCGGGGTCAGTGACCCCCATTAGAAATTGATAAAAAATAAATAATGAAGACCAATTGCAAAGTTGCTAGGAAATGGCCTTTGTATAACACACTAAAGGTGATCCCACCCCTTTAATTGCCCCTTTATGGAGTTCGTTAGAGGAGACCGCACACTGGGATCAGCAGTATTTTGGATATTTTCTTTGTTCTTCTCGGGGCAATCACGGGGTTATTTTGCAAACGCGCATGGAAAATCAAATCAAAGGGAAAGCAGTGGAAATGCGGCCGTCGCTGCCACACATGGTGCTTATTAGGGAGGAATGGCGGCGGCCTGATCTCATCCTTACATTGGGATGAAAAGAATCTGTACGTTGATTAAAACTCCATTGGAACGGGCCGCGTGGGTCAGAAGAATCCGGCTCCGATGTCCAAGGCTAAACCAAGCAGCATTGCAAATAGGGGTTTGATTCCTTTTTTATTCTGTGAACCCACATTCCCCCCCCCCCCAGGGGAATAAAACCTCGTAAGTCAACATTAACCAAAATATTTGTCTTAATTTTTACATTTTTCTCCTCATATCTCCCTAATAACAGCAGTGCTGGCTGCCTATGGGCTAATGATTATGCACAATTCTTCTCCAATCTCCTGCACAAATAGGGGTAGGGGCAGAGCCAATGGGCACTATTTAAAAGCAAACTAAACAGGCCCCAGGTTCTTGGTGGGCTCCAGGCATCATGTTCTTGGTAGGCTCCAGGCATCAGGTTCTTGGTGGGCTCAAGGCATTAGATTCTTGGTGGGCTCCAGGCATCAGGTTCTTGGTGGGCTCCAGGCATCAGGTTCTTGGTGGGCACCAGGCATCAGGTTCTTGGTGGGCTCCAGGCATCAGGTTCTTGGTGGGTACCAGGCATCAGGTTCCTTTTCGTGGCTCCAGGCATCAGGTTCCTCTTGGTGGCTCTAGGCATCAGGTTCTTGGTGGGCTCCAGGCATCAGGTTCTTGGTGGGTACCAGGCATCAGGTTCCTTTTCGTGGCTCCAGGCATCAGGTTCTTGGTGGGCTCCAGGCATCAGGTTCTTGGTGGGCTCCAGGCATCAGGTTCTTGGTGGGTACCAGGCATCAGGTTCCTTTTCGTGGCTCCAGGCATCAGGTTCCTCTTGGTGGCTCTAGGCATCAGGTTCTTGGTGGGCTCCAGGCATCAGGTTCTTGGTGGGTACCAGGCATCAGGTTCCTTTTCGTGGCTCCAGGCATCAGGTTCCTCTTGGTGGCTCTAGGCATCAGGTTCTTGGTGGGTACCAGGCATCAGGTTCCTTTTCGTGGCTCCAGGCATCAGGTTCCTTTTCGTGGCTCCAGGCATCAGGTTCTTGGTGGGCTCCAGGCATCAGGTTCTTGGTGGGCTCCAGGCATCAGGTTCTTGTCGGGCTTCAGGCATAAGGTTCTTCGTGGTCTCCAGGCATGAGGTTCTTGGTGACCTCCAGGCATCAGGTTTCTGGTGGACCCTAGGAGGTCCTACACTGTCTTTATTTTGGTTACTTTCTGCTATTAACAGAGGTTTATGTATGGCATGTCATATGCTTTATATCCTTTTTAATCCCTTCCCACCCCTCTTTGCCCTCAGCAAAGTATAGTAGCCAATTAGCCATGGTGGTTGATACTGTCACAATAGGGGATGTCACACATCACGACTGTACCCACAACCCTGTGTATGGCTCTGTGTATCCCGCCCCCCAGTATATGTACTGGCCAATGTGGCCAATTGCTGAGAGGTCCAATCAGCAGGTATCTATGCCAAGCTCCTGTGGATGTAGAACATACAGACCAGGTAGGATTCCCATAACCCAGAGTGATTAGTGTGTGCTATAACAATGGCGGGGAGTTCCTCTCCCAAACCTGCCCGTAAGCGCATCACATGATATGAATGTCGGGGTACATGTAAGCGCACCCACATCTGCAATATTTCCCTCACAGCGAGTGAACCCGCGCCAACCACAGAACACCTGGGCCTTATTAAAACTGCCACATAATGGGATTTACCCAGAACTGGCACGGAACCCAACCCAAATTGTCTGCTGCTATAGGAGCAATCGCTGGGAAACAGAGGAACGTGAGACAGTGCCAATATAATCCCTTGGGCACATCTGCTGCTTTCGTGGGAAATGGTGCCACCCACTGCCCGTGTTGCTATACAGTGATTAAACCCAATGCCAGTAATGCCGAGAGCTCAAGGTTTTTGAATTATTTGGAATTTTAGCAGCTATATGGTTGCTGGGGTCCAATTTAACTTAGCAACCAGGCAGTGGTTTAAAAGGGAGACTGGAATATGAATAGAGGAGGGTGTAAATAAGCAATAGAAGTAATAAAAAGTAACAATAACAATAAAACTGGAGCCTCACAGAGCAATACATTTTGGCTGCCGGGGTCAGTGACCCCCATTTGAAAGCTGCAAAGAGTTTGAAGAAGGCAAATATTTCAAAAACAGTACAAAAAAAAAAAATTAAAACCAACTGAAAAGTTGATGAATAAAAATAAGCCATTCTATAAAAAACTAGAAACTAACCTAAATCCGAACCACCCCTTTAAACTTGCATTACAACTTCCCACGTTCACACTGCCTACTGAGATAATCTTCCGGAATTTTCTAAAACATTTCAAGGAGAAGAAAAGCCACATTTACAAAAAAACTTCAATATATTTAGACCAAATCTTCCAACTGAACGGCTATATGTGTTTTCCCAAATTTGCTTGCTGTATGTATTTGGGGTTATGTAATAAATGGCACTAAGTTTGCCCAGTAGCAGTAACTCATAGCAACCAATCAGCAGGTAGAATTTGCTGGTCACCTGTTTAGAAGCAAACATCTTATTGGTTGCTATGAGTTACTGCTCCTTGGGCAAACTTAGGGCCTTTTATTACATAGTCCACTATTTGGCTGAACCCTGAATTCTCCGTTAAATTTCAGTCGAATCCTGAACCAAAGCAGTTCTAATGTGAAGCGCCAGCTCCTTGTGAAAGCTCAGACTCAGGCACACTTTACTGCTGCGCTGCAAGTTGGAGTGATATCCCCCCCCCCCCCCAGCAGCCGATCAGCAGAACAATGGGAAGGGAGCAAGATAGCAGCTCCCAGTAGGTATCAGAATAGCACTCAATAGTAAGAAATCCAAGTCCGGCTTGGGACTCCTCCAGTTACATGGGAGTAGGAGAAACAATAGGTTAGCTGAAAGCAGTTCTAATGTGTAGCGCTGGCTGAAAGCTCAGACTCAGGCACACTTTACTGCTGCGCTGCAAGTTGGAGTGATATCCCCCCCCCCCACCCCCAGCAGCCGATCAGCAGAACAATGGGAAGGGAGCAAGATAGCAGCTCCCAGTAGGTATCAGAATAGCACTCAATAGTAAGAAATCCAAGTCCGGCTTGGGACTCCTCCAGTTACATGGGAGTAGGAGAAACAATAGGTTAGCTGAAAGCAGTTCTAATGTGTAGCGCTGGCTGAAAGCTCAGACTCAGGCACACTTTACTGCTACACTGCAAGTTGGAGTGATATCCCCCCCCCTCACCCCCAGCAGCCGATCAGCAGAACAATGGGAAGGGAGCAAGATAGCAGCTCCCAGTAGGTATCAGAATAGCACTCAATAGTAAGAAATCCAAGTCCGGCTTGGGACTCCTCCAGTTACATGGGAGTAGGAGAAACAATAGGTTAGCTGAAAGCAGTTCTAATGTGTAGCGCTGGCTGAAAGCTCAGACTCAGGCACACTTTACTGCTGCGCTGCAAGTTGGAGTGATATCCCCCCCCACCCCCAGCAGCCGATCAGCAGAACAATGGGAAGGGAGCAAGATAGCAGCTCCCAGTAGGTATCAGAATAGCACTCAATAGTAAGAAATCCAAGTCCGGCTTGGGCAGAGAGAGCGCAGAGAGAGGGCAGAGAGAGCGCAGAGAGAGCGCAGGGAGAGGGCAGAGAGAGCGCAGAGAGAGGGCAGAGAGAGCGCAGAGAGAGCGCAGGGAGAGGGCAGAGAGAGCGCAGAGAGAGGGCAGAGAGAGGGCAGAGAGAGCGCAGAGAGAGCGCAGGGAGAGGGCTTTCGCTGAGTCAAAAGTTCAGACTGAAAGGATCATGTTAAAACAATCCATTCTTTTCAAGTCTGTAAACACGAGTGATTGGGAGAAGGAGACAGGGCTATTTACCATTGTAATAAAGTCTCACATACTGAGTCAATTACTGCGCGGCCACAACACAAACGAACAAAGGGGCTTTGGACGAGTTATTCAAACAAGAAATGTTTTATCGCTTACACTCAAAGCCGACAGACATAAATCACAAGATGAAATCACTGCCCTCCCTACCCTGACATTCAGCCCTCTGGGGGGGCAGTTAGACTGTGAAGCCCGAGTGTATTGGGTATTCAGCCCTCTGGGGGGGGCAGTTAGACTGGGAAGCCCGAGTGTATTGGGTATTCAGCCCTCTGGGGGGGGCAGTTAGACTGGGAAGCCCGAGTGTATTGGGTATTCAGCCCTCTGACAGGGGCAGTTAGACTGGGAAACCCAAGTGTATTGGGTATTCAGCCCTCTGACAGGGGCAGTTAGACTGGGAAGCCCGAGTGTATTGGGTATTTAGCCCTCTGGGGGGGGCAGTTAGACTGGGAAGCCCGAGTGTATTGGGTATTTAGCCCTCTGGGGGGGGCAGTTAGACTGGGAAGCCCGAGTGTATTGGGTATTTAGCCCTCTGACAGGGGCAGTTAGACTGGGAAGCCCGAGTGTATTGGGTATTTAGCCCTCTGACAGGGGCAGTTAGACTGGGACCCCGAGTGTATTGGGTATTCAGCCCTCTGACAGGGGCAGTTAGACTGGGAAGCCCGAGTGTATTGGGTATTTAGCCCTCTGGGGGGGGCAGTTAGACTGGGAAGCCCGAGTGTATTGGGTATTCAGCCCTCTGACAGGGGCAGTTAGACTGGGAAACCCGAGTGTATTGGGTATTCAGCCCTCTGACAGGGGCAGTTAGACTGGGAAGCCCGAGTGTATTGGGTATTTAGCCCTCTGGGGGGGGCAGTTAGACTGGGAAGCCCGAGTGTATTGGGTATTCAGCCCTCTGACAGGGGCAGTTAGACTGGGAAACCCGAGTGTATTGGGTATTCAGCCCTCTGACAGGGGCAGTTAGACTGGGAAGCCCGAGTGTATTGGGTATTTAGCCCTCTGGGGGGGGGGCAGTTAGACTGGGAAGCCCGAGTGTATTGGGTATTCAGCCCTCTGACAGGGGCAGTTAGACTGGGAAACCCGAGTGTATTGGGTATTCAGCCCTCTGACAGGGGCAGTTAGACTGGGAAGCCCGAGTGTATTGGGTATTCAGCCCTCTGACAGGGGCAGTTAGACTGGGAAGCCCGAGTGTATTGGGTATTCAGCCCTCTGACAGGGGCAGTTAGACTGGGAAGCCCGAGTGTATTGGGTATTCAGCCCTCTGACAGGGGCAGTTAGACTGGGAAGCCCGAGTGTATTGGGTATTCAGCCCTCTGACAGGGGCAGTTAGACTGGGAAACCCGAGTGTATTGGGTATTCAGCCCTCTGACAGGGGCAGTTAGACTGGGAAGAACTGGGTATGGTGTGTGCCCGGCTACAAAACC
The DNA here is from genome assembly GCF_000004195.4 of Xenopus tropicalis. Taxonomy (NCBI): domain Eukaryota; kingdom Metazoa; phylum Chordata; class Amphibia; order Anura; family Pipidae; genus Xenopus; species Xenopus tropicalis. The sequence goes on along the minus strand of NC_030681.2, from coordinate 5,579,954 downwards.
AAATAGGAGGGAATAAAATGGCGGGGGGGAATAAAAGGGGCGGGGCTAGGCATGGTGCTTATATATAAACACACCGGCTGTAATCATGCAACGGAAAGTTCTAAAATAATTGACCTTAGAAAATGTTTACCCCACAGCATAATGCCCCATAACATCCCAATAAAGAGATTCCTATATAGACATAGAAATGCTGCACCTTACGTGTTGGGGTTCTGTACCAGCCCCAGGTCCCCCCAGCCCTTTAGCAGGGAGATCTGTGCCCCCAGTAGCCCCCCATCTTCTTTTCTGCTGATTCCCAGCACATACTCTGGGCTGTTGTCACTTACGGACCCCCCCCACAATATACAGTATATATACACTATAACACAATATATAGGGGCACAGGTTACATAGTAGATAACAGATAAACCCCATTATATTATACTGAGCTTATCTGTTATCTGTTAAGTAACCTGTGTCTTTTCCAGCTTGAATGGCTGCCCCCGTGGCTAAACAGCAGCTTATTTACATGAACTATAGCAGTATAGTATAGACTATAATATATATATATAGTATAGCAGTATTTCTAAAGCAAACACCCCAATTGTACCAGCTGCAGGGCTACAAGTACATTACATTTTAATTACTTTAAAACACTTTTATTTTTTGGTGTTACTGTTCCTTTAAGACATACCCTCACATATACAAGCCACAAATCACTATCCTGACCTCTTTAATTGCAACTAAATAAAATTATAGAAAGAATAGCACCCTATCTGAAGGTCCCCATACACGGGCCGATTGTAGCTGCCGATATCGGTCCCTTAGACCCATTCGGCAGCTAATCGGCCCGTGTATGGGCACTCCTGACCGATATCTGGCCTGAAACCAGATATCGATTGGGCAGGTTAAAAAATCTAGTTAGATCGGGGACTGTATTGGCTCGTTGATGCGGTCCCCGAACCGACTTTGTCTATACCCGTCGTTATAATTCCATCGTTTGGCCCCAGATCAGTATTCTCACTCTCTATATTTGCTACACTCTGATCTTTGCTTTTCTTGGCTGTTAAAAGCTGAGGATTTCTGCTGCTCCGACGGACGGGGCGAAGTCCATCCAGAGAACAAATTCATTCCAAAGTCAAGCTGGGATGGAAGGTATTTTTCACCTGAAGCGAGAAAGGCTCATTTGCTCTTATATTATCAGCTCCATGGGTTTTGTCTCTGTGTACTGACAATAAAACCCACTATATTGCAGGACAAAGAGCAGAGGAGGAGGTAGGTACGTAGAGCAATGCTGCACCCATCTGGCACTCAATAGGGAATGGTTTCTGCCAATTACCCATCTGATCCAACACCATTTCTGATCCTGTAAAGCAGGGACCCCCAACCCTTTATACCCATGAGCTACATTCAAATGGAAAAAAGTGTTGGGGAGCAAAACAAGCATGAAAACAGTTCCTGGGGGTGCCAATAAGAGCTATAATTGGCTACATAATAGCTCCTATGGGGACTGGCAGGCTACAGAAGGCTCTGTTTGGCATTACAGGTATGGGATCCGTTATCCAGAAACCCATTATTCAGAAAGCTTCGAATTATGAAAATGCCTTTCTCCCATAGACTCCATTTTAATGAAATCATTCAGATTTTTTAAAATGCATTTCCTTTTTCTCTGTAATAATAAAACAGTACCTGTACTTGATCCCAACTAAGATATAATTACCCCTTATTGGGGCAGAACAGCCCTATTGGGTTGATTTAATGGTTAAATGATTCCCTTTTCTCTGTAATAATAAAACAGTACCTGTACTTGATCCCAACTAAGATATAATTACCCCTTATTGGGGCAGAACAGCCCTATTGGGTTTATTTCATGGTTAAATGATTCCCTTTTCTCTGTAATAATAAAACAGTACCTGTACTTGATCCCAACTAAGATATAATTACCCCTTATTGGGGGCAGAACAGCCCTATTGGGTTTATTTAATGGTTAAATGATTCCCTTTTCTCTGTAATAATAAAACAGTACCTGTACTTGATCCCAACTAAGATATAATTACCCCTTATTGGGGGCAGAACAGCCCTATTGGGTTTATTTAATGGTTAAATGATTCCCTTTTCTCTGTAATAATAAAACAGTACCTGTACTTGATCCCAACTAAGATATAATTACCCCTTATTGGGGGCAGAACAGCCCTATTGGGTTTATTTCATGGTTAAATGATTCCCTTTTCTCTGTAATAATAAAACAGTACCTGTACTTGATCCCAACTAAGATATAATTACCCCTTATTGGGGCAGAACAGCCCTATTGGGTTTATTTAATGGTTAAATGATTCCCTTTTCTCTGTAATAATAAAACAGTACCTGTACTTGATCCCAACTAAGATATAATTACCCCTTATTGGAGGCAAAACAATCCTATTGGGTTTAATTAATGTTTTATTGTTTTTTTTAGTAGACTTAAGATATGGAGATCCAAATTACAGAAAGACCCCTTATCCAGAATACCCTTGGTCCCAGGTCCCATACCTGTATACTGGGTATTTATACAACCAAAACTTCCTTACCAGAAATTCAAAAATGAGCCCCTGATTTGAGGCCATTGGGAGCAACACCCAAGGGGTTGGGGAGCACTACAGTAAAGGGATACCTGGCCCATAATGGGGAACGTTTTGTTGGACACATGCAAACAATACTGTGCTGTTTCATGGCGAGGGTTGGGAGCAGATAAGTCTCTCCAAACAGGTCTCCTACACCTTTAAAGGCAGCAAAAGGAAGGGGACCAAATGGCTCAACGTCAAAAACCCAATAAAAGAGCACCCCAAAACCAGTTTACTCCTATGTAGCCAAATGGCACGTGATCTACCTGTTTGGGCCTCAAGCTGAAGGACCACATTGGCCAGGTGTTGGCTTTAATCGTGTTTTTTGGGTGTTTCTTTGTAAGAAAGAAAAGACTAAGATCCATGGCCCACAGGGAGAAGTTGCCCCTGAATAAATCACGGCTACTGTGGGTTACTAATCCCCTCAAAAGACTTCCCACTAGAAACAAAGTGAATCGCTGGTGGGAAGGCATATGTGCTATTCAGTGTAAAAATGAAACTGGGTAGAATAGACAGACTGTGCACAAAAAAAAATGTTTTTAATATAGTTATTTAGCCAAAAATGTAACCTATAAAGGCTGGAGTGAAGCAGATGTCTAACATAATAGCCAGAACACTACTTCCTGCTTTACAGCTCTCTAAGGTTAGCATTCAGTAACCAATCAGTGACTTGAGGGGGGGCTTATATCAGTTAGTTTGATTTTCAAACTAAAGGTCCCCATACACCCCAATGCAGTCCCCGATCCGAGATCTGGACGATTTCAGGCCAGATATCGGTCGGGCAGGCCCGTCGGTAGTGCCCATACATGGGCTGATAAGCTGCAGAATCGGTCTAAGGGACCGATATTGGCAGCTAGAATCGGCCTGTGTATGGGGACCTTTACTGACAGTTATGTCCCATGTGCCCCACCCTAAAGTCACTGACTAACTAAGCGGTCAGAGTGCTGAAAGCAGGAAATAGTGTTCTGGCTATTATCTGCCCACTCCAGCCTTTATAGATTACATTTTTGCCTAACTAACTATATTGCAAATATTTTTTATTTTGTGCAGTCTGTCTATTTTAACTAGTTTCATTTTTACACTTAACTGTCCCTTTAAGGACCATGGCCCATGGGGAGTTTAGTCGTCTGCAGTTAAATCTCAGCTTCTGCAGACGACTAACCTGCCCAAAATGCCTTCCCACCAAGCAGCTCCTGAGAAGGCGTATGCCTTTCCACCGTCGATTCACTTTATTGCCGGTAGAAAGGCATTTCAGGGAGATTAGTTGCCTGTGGTAGCCTAGAATAACTGTGGGCAATTAATCTTCCCATGGACCAGACCTGTTAGCTGGATATACCCTAGCTAATTCTTGCTGCCCACATTGCCCCTGGGACTGGGTCGACAGCCTGTTGGTTCATGGGTTTACTGGAGCTGGTTCCAAAGTCCAAGTGCAGGAAAACTGAGTAGACCTGTTGATGCAGCCCTTAAACCCAGAGGCTTACACTCAACTGAATTAATATTGTTAGCCCTGTGGCCAATGTATTAGTCCAATTTGGGCTCATTGGCCTAATCTGTTCATTTGGTGTCTTCCTCAAATGAGTAGATCTTTTTATAAAGGGCACCATAACGTAAGAAGATTACCATCAGTGATCCAATACACTGGAAGACAGCAATAGGATAACTGAAGAGCCTGGCAAAGTTGTAGTTGGCTTTGGCCAGCAGTGGGACATTGGGAGTTGCATTTCAACAGAATGCGTTGGGTTAGTTATTGCCCATCCTTGTTCTGACAGAACGTAATCATGGACCCTACCATTGCATCAACCTGATAAGCCCAGTGCCATTCTCATTAGAGAGCCAATCAGTCGCCATCAATGCCTTCCGCACAAATGGTCTGTCCCTAATCTTCAGCTCAAGAGCTAGCAATCAGGGTGCAGTGTACAAGGCTGGTGTGTGGGGTGAAGGCCCAGGTTGGTACAGAGCACCCCAACAAGCAGCTGGCACCGGGTTATGGGAAAGATCTTTTTCCCCAAGTGACACCTCCATTTATTCATAACTGAATCCCTCCTTGGAACGGGCCCGTCCAGTAAAATAACATTTATTGCATTTATATTAAAATATCTTCTCTACAAAACAGAGTTTACGGCCTTGAGAAACTGATAAAAACATCTTTTATCATCTCTAAAGAGCAAAAGGTCCGGCGAAAGGATTTCACCCACATTATACGCCTATAAATCTGCTCACATGAAATAAAGTCATGAGAACCGGGAAACCAGACCCACAAAACCACCGAAGCGATCCAATCAAAACAGCAACACAAAGAAACCACTCACACTCCGGCTCAGGCACTAAACACCGGGATAATAACACAGGAACTGGCGACCTGACAAACCCAGCGTAAATCTGCCATAGGGTTCACTGTGTCCTTACGGCAACTGTTTGGCACCTACCCATATCTGCTTGTGTGTCTGCCCCCCAAATACTGACAGGTACAGACACCCCAAACACAGACATATCCCATAAATGCAGAGATATACAGATACCCCAGACTCATAGAGGTATAGACACCACCCAAACACAGAGGGGTACAGATACCCCCAGACTCACAGAGATACAGATAGCATCCAGACACAGAAAGGTACAGATACCCCCAAACACAGAGGGGTTCAGATACCCCCAGACTCACAGAGATACAGATAGCATCCAGACACAGAAAGGTACAGATACCCCCAAACACAGAGGGGTTCAGATACAGATAGCACCCAGACACAGAGGGGTTCAGATACCCCCAGACTCACAGAGATACAGATAGCATCCAGACACAGAAAGGTACAGATACCCCCAAACACAGAGGGGTTCAGATACCCCCAGACTCACAGAGATACAGATAGCATCCAGACACAGAAAGGTACAGATACCCCCAAACACAGAGGGGTTCAGATACAGATAGCACCCAGACACAGAGGGGTTCAGATACCCCCAGACTCACAGAGATACAGATAGCACCCAGACACAGAGAGGTTCAGATACCCCCAGACTCACAGAGATACAGATAGCATCCAGACACAGAAAGGTACAAGATACCCCCAAACACAGAGGGGTTCAGATACAGATAGCACCCAGACACAGAGGTGTTCAGATACAGATAGCACCCAGACACAGAGGGGTTCAGATACAGATAGCACCCAGACACAGAGGGGTTCAGATACCCCCAAACTCACAGAGATACAGATAGCATCCAGAGACAGAAAGGTACAGATACCCCCAAACACAGAGGGGTTCAGATACCCCCAGACTCACAGAGATACAGATAGCATCCAGACACAGAAAGGTACAAGATACCCCCAAACACAGAGGGGTTCAGATACAGATAGCACCCAGACACAGAGGGGTTCAGATACAGATAGCACCCAGACACAGAGGGGTTCAGATACCCCCAAACTCACAGAGATACAGATAGCATCCAGACACAGAAAGGTACAGATACCCCCAAACACAGAGGGGTTCAGATACCCCCAGACTCACAGAGATACAGATAGCATCCAGACACAGAAAGGTACAGATACCCCCAAACACAGAGGGGTTCAGATACCCCCAGACTCACAGAGATACAGATAGCATCCAGACACAGAAAGGTACAGATACCCCCAAACACAGAGGGGTTCAGATACCCCCAGACTCACAGAGATACAGATAGCATCCAGACACAGAAAGGTACAGATACCCCCAAACACAGAGGGGTTCAGATACCCCCAGACTCACAGAGATACAGATAGCATCCAGACACAGAAAGGTACAGATACCCCCAAACTCACTGAGGAATAGATACCCCCAAACACAGAGGGGTACAGATACCCCCAGACTCATAGAGATACAGACACCCCCAGACACATAGAGATACAGATATCACCCAGACACATAGAGGAATAGAAACCACCAAACTCGCTGAGGTATAGATACCCCCAAACACAGAGGATACAGATACCCCCAAACTCAGAGGTATAGACAGCACCCAGAGACAGAGAGGTACAGATACCCCCAATTAATAGATATTTAGATACCACCCACAGAGTACAGATAACCCACTGAAAGAGAGGTAGTAACACCCACCCCCCAATAAATACAGAATGGAGATAACTCCCAAACAGAGATATACAGCCCCCCCCCCTGCCAAAACAACAAAAAAACTCCAGAGAAACAAAGATATCCCCTAAATGCAAAGATATAGAGATTCTCACAAATACACAGAGAAATAGATACCACTGAAACAGAGTAGAGGTAACCCCTTGCCCCAAATTCTGATGGGAGGGGAAGCAAATTCTGATGGGAGGGGAAGTGAATTCTAATGGGAGGGGGAGTAAATTCTAATGGGAGGGGGAGTGAATTCTGATGGGAGGGGGAGCAAATTCTGATGGGAGGGGGAGGAGTAAAAGGGAGAGAGAAACAAACTGAGCAGACTCATGCCCGTGCCAAGAAGGATTTTTCTGAGAGAAGGAAGTCTGACACAGAAAACCATGTATACACAAAAGAAGACAAGAGAAAGACTCTTTCACAGAAAAGTGCAGCGGTTTCTGTGAGTGCTTATGGCTGTAATTATATAGACCTTTCTGATAAAGCTTCTGGACTAGAGATAAAATATAAACCCCCCTTTTTTAATAATAAGAAACCATTTCATTTTAAAGGGGAACTTGGGAACCAGCTGTACATGCGCAATACCCTGAATCTGGGCAAGAAGGGCCGCAGCCAAGGAACCCGGGGGCAAGTTGCGCTGCTGAGCTGCTGGCCATTGCAAGTGTCACGGCAGCCCTAGGCCATAGGAAGGGCCGCAGCTGAGGAACCCGGGGGCAAGTTGCGCTGCCGACCTGCTGGCCATTGCGAGTGTCACAGCAGCCCTAGGCCATAAGAAGGGCCGCAGCTGAGGAACCCGGGGACAAGTTGCGCTGCTGAGCTGCTGGCCATTGCGAGTGTCACGGCAGCCCTAGGCCATAAGAAGGGCCGCAGCTGAGGAACCCGGGGACAAGTTGCGCTGCTGAGCTGCTGGCCATTGCGAGTGTCACGGCAGCCCTAGGCCATAAGAAGGGCCGCAGCTGAGGAACCCGGGGGCAAGTTGCACTGCTGAGCTGCTGGCCATTGCGAGTGTCACGGCAGCCCTAGGCCATAAGAAGGGCCGCAGCTGAGGAACCCGGGGGCAAGTTGCGCTGCCGACCTGCTGGCCATTGCATGTGTGACGGCAGCCCTAGGCCATGGCTGTAACAGCACAAAGGGAATCAGTTAAAATAAATCAGTACGTAATTGATCAAGTACACGAGGCCTCACAGCAGCACCTTCTCACTTGCACAGTAATTAAAATTAATTAATGGCGTTAAATGCAATAGAACGAGCGGCGCCTTGATCAGCAAGGAATGAGCTCCTCTGCCAGAACTCAGAGACGGAGGTGATTCATTAACATTATAATCATATTTGGCATTTGGCACATTATTAAACTATCATGCCAATTAATTAAATGTCCCCTCCCTCAGTCTAATTTGAGTTATATTGATGCTATCTATTTTGTTTTTTGTTTTTTAAAGCAAAGTCTCCGCGTAACTTTAACGCCTACCTTGTACCCTTTTAATTTTTTTAAGATGCAAAAGGATTTTTCAGCCAGGAGTCCATGGTTACACCACTGGGCCAGTCGCTGACACTCTAAACAGTTAACCATGCACAGAGCACAGGATTAACTTTAATCCTGACCTAAAACCATATATAAAGTGGCATCACTCTGGGAGGCGGATCAACCAGGTTACAAAAAACCTGGGAAAGGGGCAAATTCATCAAGATTAGAGCAGGCGGGGGACTTTCTAATCCAACTACCACTGGTAACTACAGGTAGAGTCCTGTACGGGTCTGGTCGGGCGAGATCGCCAAGTGAGCGGATCTTCACCCGATATCCCCTACGGGTGGGCGATATCGGGGAAAATGTAGGCTAATTCCATCGTTTGGCCCTGGGGCCAAATCATCGAATTATATTGGCGGCAATGGGGCAGTCGGTTTGGGGACTGCATCAACGAGCCAATGCGGTCCCCGATCCGACTGAATCTTTTAACCTGCCCGATCAATATCTGCCCAATTTCAGGCCAGATATCGGTCGGCCAGGCCGCTCGGTTCTGCCCCTACACGGGCCAATAAGCTGCCGAATCTGTCCAAGGGACCGATATTGACAGCTACTATCGGCCTGTGTATGGGGACCTTAACAGTCTGTACAAGTACATTAGGGGGGATTATAGGCAGTTGGGGGATGTTCTTTTTTCCCATAAAAACAATCAACGCACCAGAGGCCCCCCCTTTAGATTAGAGGAAAGGAGCTTCCATTTGAAGCAGCGTAGGGGGTTCCTCACGGTGAGGGCAGTGAGGGGGTTGGGGAATGCCCTGCCGGGGGATGTTGGGTAGGGGGTTCCTCACGGTGAGGGCAGTGAGGGGGTTGGGGAATGCCCTGCCGGGGGATGTTGGGTAGGGGGTTTCTCACGGTGAGGGTAGTGAGGAGGTTGGGGAATGCCCTGCCGGGGGATGTTGGGTAGGGGGTTCCTCACGGTGAGGGCAGTGAGGGGGTTGGGGAATGCCCTGCCGGGGGATGTTGGGTAGGGGGTTCCTCACGGTGAGGGCAGTGAGGGGGTTGGGGAATGCCCTGCCGGGGGATGTTGGGTAGGGGGTTCTTTACAGTGAGGGCAGTGAGGGGGCTGGGGAATGCCCTGCCGGGGGATGTTGGGTAGGGGGTTCTTTACAGTGAGGGCAGTGAGGGGGCTGGGGAATGCCCTGCCGGGGGATGTTGGGTAGGGGGTTCCTCACGGTGAGGGCAGTGAGGGGGTTGGAGAATGCCCTGCCGGGGGATGTTGGGTAGGGGGTTCCTCACGGTGAGGGCAGTGAGGGGGTTGGGGAATGCCCTGCCGGGGGATGTTGGGTAGGGGGTTCCTCACGGTGAGGGCAGTGAGGGGGTTGGGGAATGCCCTGCCGGGGGATGTTGGGTAGGGGGTTCCTCACGGTGAGGGCAGTGAGGGGGTTGGGGAATGCCCTGCCGGGGGATGTTGGGTAGGGGGTTCCTCACGGTGAGGGCAGTGAGGGGGTTGGGGAATGCCCTGCCGGGGGATGTTGGGTAGGGGGTTCCTCACGGTGAGGGCAGTGAGGGGGTTGGGGAATGCCCTGCCGGGGGATGTTGGGTAGGGGGTTCCTCACGGTGAGGGCAGTGAGGGGGTTGGGGAATGCCCTGCCGGGGGATGTTGGGTAGGGGGTTCCTCACGGTGAGGGCAGTGAGGGGGTTGGGGAATGCCCTGCCGGGGGATGTTGGGTAGGGGGTTCCTCACGGTGAGGGCAGTGAGGGGGTTGGGGAATGCCCTGCCGGGGGATGTTGGGTAGGGGGTTCCTCACGGTGAGGGCAGTGAGGTTGGGGAATGCCCTTCCTAGTGATGGGGTAATGGCAGATTCTGTTAATGCCTTTAAGAGGGGCCTGGATAAGTTCTTGAACAATCAGAATATCCAAGGCTATTGTGATACTAATATCTACAGTTGGTACTACTGGTTGTATTTATAGTTTATGTATGTGAGTGTCTAGATTGGTAGGTGTGGGTTAGGTGTGCTGGGTTTACTTGGATGGGTTGAACTTGATGGACACTGGTCTTTTTTCAACCCTATGTAACTATGTAACAATCAATACAAACTATAAGCAGAACTGGTACTGACTGCTCAACCCATAGCTGCTCAGTATAATTATTATCAGAATAATTATCTTTATTATTATCAGACTGTATGGAGAATTCTCCCGTCCCTTGGAATCCATAAATCACAGCACAAGATGGATTATGCACGGAATATTATATCCCCCCTCTCTCGGCCGGATTTCCTACTTTCCTGCTTTATTTTGGCAGAAGTCAGGGACTAAGTAGCTCTGATTTATATGTCTCCTTTCCAACAGATGATGGTTTATCCCAGACAGGAGGCGAAGGGGAGATAACGGATTGGCCATTCTATGGCCAGTCTATAAATGCATTACCTCTTATTTGCTTTTTAAATTAAAGGGGAACTTCACCACAAACAGAATTTTTTTTTTTTTTTGCATTATGATACAAGAAGCCAACTGGTTAACAGGCCTGACGAATTGACTTCCGCTACATTGTTCCAAGAGTCGGGCAGATGTAACTAGGAGGCAGGGGCAGAATCTGGCGTTCCTTTCTCTCTGCACGTCGGCCATTAACCTCAGCTGACAGAACATAGGGACCGGCAGAAGTCTGAGCAGAGAGAGGAGAATAAAAGCAAATAAAAGCCGCCCTGTCAAATGAACAACAGGCTCCATGGACAGGAGGAATTTGCTTGCCCTTAGCACTCTGTCTAGACGAAAGCTATTAGGCACCCTGCCCCAAACCCCAGCAATATGTAAGAATGCAGCAGGAATCCTACACGAGATTCTATGTGAATCCGATGGGGCCAATTGGGAGGAATCCCAATCAATCACTGCCCCTGACATCTCACAGTCCCACCTTCATTCTGTGGAATTTCACTAGAAATAATCAGCCCTAATAAAATCTAAATATCTCTTCCTGAGAAATTCTCCAGTGCAGATAAGAAACTCTCAGGGCTAATAGGCTTGGCTTTGGCTGCTGATACCTATATACTATCAGGGCAGGGGGGGCACCATACAGGGCAGGGCACTATTCAGGGCAGGGAGGACACGATACAGGGCAGGGGGGGCACCATACAGGGCAGGGCATGATACAGGGCAGGGCACGATACAGGGCAGGGCACTATTCAGGGAAGGGAGGACACGATACAGAGCAGGGAGGGCACGATACAGGGCAGGACAGGGCACGATACAGAGCAGGGAGGGCACGATACAGGGCAGGGCAGGATACAGGGCACGATAAAGAGCAGGACAGGGCACAATACAGAGCAGGGAGGGCACGATACAGGGCAGGGCACGATACAGGGCAGGACAGGGCACGATAGAGCAGGGAGGGCACGATACAGGGCAGGGCACGATACATGGCACGATAAAGAGCAGGACAGGGCACAATACAGAGCAGGCAGGGCACGATACAGGGCAGGACAGGGCACGATAGAGCAGGGAGGGCACGATACAGGGCACGATACAGAGCAGGGAGGGCACGATACAGGGCATGATACAGGGCAGGGAGGGCACGATACAGGGCAGGACAGGGCACAATACAGAGCAGGGAGGGCACGATACAGGGCAGGGCACGATACAGGGCAGGACAGGGCACGATACAGAGCAGGGAGGGCACGATACAGGGCACGATACAGAGCAGGGAGGGCACGATACAGAGCAGGGAGGGCACGATACAGGGCAGGGAGGGCACGATACAGGGCAGGACAGGGCACAATACAGAGCAGGGAGGGCACGATACAGGGCAGGACAGGGCACGATACAGAGCAGGGAGGGCACGATACAGGGCAGGGCATGATACAGGGCAGGGAGGGCACGATACAGGGCAGGACAGGGCACGATACAGGGCAGGGCACGATACAGAGCAGGGAGGGCACGATACAGGGCAGGGCATGATACAGGGCAGGGAGGGCACGATACAGGGCAAGACAAGGCACGATACAGGGCAAGACAAGGCACGATACAGGGCAGGAAAGGGCACGATACTGGGCAAGACAGGGCACGATACAGGGCAAGACAGGGCACGATACAGGGCAAGACAGGGCACGATACAGGGCAGGAAAGGGCACGATACAGGGCAGGAAAGGGCACGATACAGGGCAAGACAGGGCACGATACAGGGCAGGAAAGGGCACGATACAGGGCAAGACAGGGCACGATACAGGGCAGGAAAGGGCACGATACAGGGCAAGACAGGGCACGATACAGGGCAGGAAAGGGCACGATACAGGGCAAGACAGGGCACGATACAGGGCAGGAAAGGGCACGATACAGGGCAAGACAGGGCACGATACAGGGCAGGAAAGGGCACAATACAGGGCAAGACAGGGCACGATACAGGGCAAGACAGGGCATGATACAGGGCAGGACGGGCACGATACAGGGCAGGGCATATTCACACTTCCTGGATTGCTCTCACTGCCCCCAAACCAGGGAGTTATTTTTGAATTCCTGACTTGGGGGCAAGTTTTGGTTGAATAAAAACAAGATTTCCTACCAAATAAAGCCCCTGTAAGCTGATAGGGTGCATAGAGGCCCCTAATAGCCAATCACAGCCCTTATTTGGCTCCTCCATGAACTTTTATGGTGCTTGTGTTGCTCCCCAAGTCTTTTTACATTTGCCTGTGGCTCCCGAGTAAGGAAGGTAGGGGATCCCTGCTTTATATGTTACTCTGTATGTCCAATGTATGAAACCCACTTATTGTACAGCGCTGCGGGATAATAATTAGTTATATTAATAAATAATAATAAACTGTAGGCTTAGCTCCTCATATGTCCCAGCCTGAGGCCCAACCAGGGTGAGATTTGGGATGAACATCTGTCCTACTAGATCAGGGTTGGATTGGGGGGTGCAGGGCCCACCGGGGCTGTCGCCCCAGGTGTCCTGCAGGTGCCCCCGCCACCCGCGTCCCCCGCATCTTGATGGACAGTTTCAGTAATAACAGAATCACACTGTGAGGCAGGACTAACTGTGTAGGTGCAAAGCTGGGAAATGCTCACAAAGCCATAGCCAGCAGCTACAATGTGCAGGAGTCTGTATGTGCGTACGGCACGGTGCCCAGGGCAACTCCTTATAGAGAACAAAGGGTTATAAGGATGTGACTGGGCACGCCGGGGTATCATTCTGCACATATCAGCAAAAAGGGCTAGTGAATGTTCTGTCAGTCTGCAGAGTCAGCGATTTGCCTGTATATTACACCCAGGCTCTGTCACGCACCCTGCCTAGGTACATGGGCATATGGGCTTCTCTAACTGCAGCTGCCAGGAAACATACCCTTATATTAGCAGCGCCCATTGCCTTTTTATTACAATGACGACCATGGCAGTCTAAGCCAATTAGCAAGTTGTAAATTAATTCAGCTGGGATTGGGATATGGAACCATAAGGGGGAAGACACACAGAGCTACTAATAGCAGCTACTTGTCACGGCTACAGAAACAGACAATGCTGATCATTTACTGATAATTGTCTCTACATGTGTTTAGCAGGGGCAATTCTCAGTATTGTCTATGGCAGGGGATTTTCTGGTGTTTAGTAGCTGTGACAAGTAGCTCCTACTAAGTAGCCCTATGTGTCTTCACCCATAAAAGATTTTTTGTAGCTCCTGAGTTTGGCAATTTCTGCTTTCCAAAGTCAGGCCAAGTTGCCTGCAGGAGGAAACTTTGTGCGATTTCGGAAAACTGAAGCGATTGCCTTCGGGAGACTTATTTATCGAGGGCGACTAAATCTCTCCGTAGGACATCAGCCTGAAAGGGCAAAAAAATTGCAAAACCTGCCTCCCCAGATCTGCTGACTTTTTATAATAAGGGTAGGGGCGCAACCAATCCAGGATTCGGATCCGAATTAAAATCACATGACTTGTTGTCATGTAAACACAGAAGGTTTTTTTTGCCCTTCCATGGCCCAATTTGCACATGCGAGTTAGGCTTCTGATTCGATATTCGGCGCATCCCTAAATAAAGGTGATACTAAAATCATAGGCTTTTTCTATGAAGCACACTCTGGGGCAGATTAGCTCCTCCCACAGGCAGGGCTATATATATATATTTTTTTTTTTATATATTCTCTGGGCTGCTGTCACCTACCTGCAGTATATATTCATACTTACTATACAGTATATATACAGGTATGGGATCCATTATCCAGAAACCCCTTTACCAAGAAGACCCCAGATTCTGAGCATTCTGGATAACAGGTCCAATACCAGTACAATATAACACTCCCAATATACAGTATATAAACAATATAACAATCACAATACAAGGCTAATTAGTAAGGAATTGATAAATCCGACTGTCAGAATATTCTTAGTATTTCTGAAAAGCAAAAAGTGGGAAATGTCGCGCACTTGCACTTTCCCGACCAGTAAGGGGAGATTTCACACTACAGGATGTGAGATTTCACTGGGAGATCTGAGGGGGAAACAGGCAGGTCACGTGCACTGATGGTTCTAGATACTGGAACACTTCCTCGTGTGTGTGTGTGCTGATCTGTTCTAGGTGATAACTAGGCCCATAATCAGCTCAGTGTGAGAATACTGGCACCTACAGGATGGACTTCCCTGCCATAAAGGGCAGAATGGACCTGTTCACCTTTGAGTAAACATTTCGTATGATGCAGAGTATAATATACTGAGACAATTTGCAATTGGTCTTTATTTTTATTATTTGTAGCTTTTTAGTTATTTAAATTGTTCTGCAGCTCTCCAGTTTGGAGTTTCAACAGCGATTTGGTTGATAGGGTCCAAATTACCTTAGCAACCAGGGAGTGGTTTGAATAAGAGACTGGTGTATAAATAGAGGAGGGCCTGAATAGAAAAATAAGTAATATAAAGTAACAATAACAATAAAACTGGAGCCTCACAGAGCAATAGGTTTTGGCTGCCGGGGTCAGTGACCCCCATTTGAAAATGGTCGACAGAAGAAGATTTGTTCAGAAGACGTAGCTCAGTAAACCAAGCAAGCATTCTGCCCCAAAGCTCACAATCATTTGCCCGCTGGGAGAATAGTTCTCCTCAGTTAGTCCTGTGGTTTTACCCCCTTCCAACGGGGAGTGGGGGAAGATAAAGGCTCAGTTATATCAGCTAAATACCCAGAGACTGCAGCTTGTGGGGCAGTTATTTAGTAAATGTCCAGGCACTGCAGGGGTATTATTTATGAGCAGTTTGACTAAAATGAATGCCCCAATACCCACAGTCGCTCTCCATTAGTTCTTACAACTGCCCCATGTGTGACGGGTTTAAAAATGTTATAATAAATTTGCCCTAATGCATGCTATACCTTGTTAATAAAATTGCACCTTTGAGCCATCATGGAGGCACATGGGGTATCTATTGACAAAGAAATAAAATCCGCCCTTGCCCAATGGGCCCTTCCTTTGCTAGTGTTTCATTATAGGCACTGTGAGTCAGGTACATATACCGGTGAAGCCCCTACATGGCAGCAGTTACCCCTAGTGATGCAACATGGGGCAGTTCATACCATGATGGTAAAATCCAGCTTGTTTTGGCCATTGGGATAGTCTCTATTGGATTTACCTTTAGAAGATAGATGGGAATGTTGCTGAAATCCACAGGCAGCTTGAGCAGGAAGCGAGCGGAGAATTCCCCGGTCTGTAAAGCAAAGCAAATAAAACGAATGAGTGGGCACCTTGCCAGGAACGGCCAAACGGCCAAACTACTGGAATGGGTCAGTAACAGTCCCTATAGCAAGAGAGAGCTTTCATGTATACAAGGTGTTAAAAAATGTCAGCTCTGCAGCCCCCCCATGTAGGCAAGTTAAACTCCTTTCTGCTTCCTATGGTCGGTGACCCTTGCAAGTTGGCATGGATTGGGCAAGCGCCAACCATTCTTTAGACTTGGAGGGGGGTATTGTGCACTGTAAATGCAGTAAAACACTGTCCCTGTGTGTGTATGGATATGTAATACATAAGAATGAATATCCTGCAAATAATATCCCAATAAATGGTGCTTAGTGATGTCATAAGTTATAATCAGAGCTTAGTGATGTCATAAGTTATAATTGGAGTTTAGTGATGTCATTTCTGTCACATGACTCACTGAAATTTGTATATTATTAGAAAAGAAATTCCCCCGTTGTGAAATATAGGGATATTATAAGTCCCCGAGGAGTTCCTTATACTATATAGTGAATAAAGAACCCCCTATTGTAACATATAGGGATATTATAAGTCCCCGAGGAGTTCCTTATAATATATAGTGAATAAAGTGCCCCCTATTGTAACATATAGGGATATTATAAGCCCCCGAGGAGTTCCTTATAATATATAGTGAATAAGGTGCCCCCTATTGTAACATATAGGGATATTATAAGCCCCCGAGGAGTTCCTTATATATAGTGAATAAAGTACCCCCTATTGTAACATATAGGGATATTATAAGCCCCCGAGGAGTTCCTTATAATATATAGTGAATAAAGTGCCCCCTATTGTAACATATAGGGATATTATAAGCCCCCGAGGAGTTCCTTATAATATATAGTGAATAAAGTGCCCCCTATTGTAACATATAGGGATATTATAAGTCACAGAGGAGTTCCATGACCATTATATAAGCACAAGGCCGAAGGTCATGGAACTCCTCTGTGACTTATAATATCCCTATATTTTACAGTAGGGGGTACTTTATTCACTATATATTATAAGGAACTCCTCGGGGACTTATAATATCCCTATATTTTACAATAGGGGGCACTTTATTCACTATATATTATAAGGAACCCCTCGGGGACTTATAATATCCCTATATGTTACAATAGGGGGCACTTTATTCACTATATATTATAAGGAACTCCTCGGGGACTTATAATATCCCTATATTTTACAATAGGGGGCACTTTATTCACTATATATTATAAGGAACCCCTCGGGGACTTATAATATCCCTATATGTTACAATAGGGGGCACTTTATTCACTATATATTATAAGGAACTCCTCGGGGACTTATAATATCCCTATATGTTACAATAGGGGGCACTTTATTCACTATATATTATAAGGAACTCCTCGGGGACTTATAATATCCCTATATTTTACAATAGGGGGCACTTTATTCATTAAATCTATTTTATTTATAAAGCAATACTTAGGTACACAGTGCTGTATAGCAGAATCTGTGCCTAATGCACTTTGCCCCTGCAATAATGTTATCAATGCATTTCGTGCAGATACAATATGTCTATAGAATGTAGGAAGGACTTTAACTCTGTACTAAGCCCTATTCGGCAGGAAATACCATGAAACAACACAAATTCTTTGTACGTCCTCTTATCAGACAGAGGCAATATTCATTGTTCTGGGAAATACCTAATGCATTGTTACTCTCATGTTTTCTAACCAATTCATGAGTTGCATGAGTTAAAGGGGACATACTGTATATCTTTTAAAAATCCCGCTCATCATGTGACCCATAAAATTAACAATTGATGTCTGATAAA
Source organism: Xenopus tropicalis (assembly GCF_000004195.4). NCBI lineage: Eukaryota > Metazoa > Chordata > Amphibia > Anura > Pipidae > Xenopus > Xenopus tropicalis. The sequence goes on along the minus strand of NC_030681.2, from coordinate 5,562,292 downwards.
TTAAGTCTTAAAACGAGCCCCCTACGTTTGCCCATAGCCTGTACAGAGAGATACCATAAAACTATGGCACATAGGGATTCCCCTGTACTAAGCACAATTCAGCAGGAACAGCCCCCTAAGTTTGCTCATAGCCTGTACAGAGAGATACCATAAAACTATGGCACATAGGGATTCCCCTGTACTAAGCACAATTCAGCAGGAACAGCCCTATACGTTTGCCCATAGCCTGTACAGAGAGATACCATAAAACTATGGCACATAGGGATTCCCCTGTACTAAGCACAATTCAGCAGGAACAGCCCCCTACGTTTGCCCATAGCCTGTACAGAGAGATACCATAAAACTATGGCACATAGGGATTCCCCTGTACTAAGCACAATTCAGCAGGAACAGCCCCCTAAGTTTGCCCATAGCCTGTACAGAGAGATACCATAAAACTATGGCACATAGGGATTCCCCTGTACTAAGCACAATTCAGCAGGAACAGCCCTTTAAGTTTGCTCAGCCTAAATGACTGCACCATTCAGAGGGTCGTACCCAGTTGTTCTTTTTTCCCGCATAGATCTCCATATTCTCTCCATACTGCGGCTCCTCCTGCAGCGTCTGATACTCAAACATGAGGCGGGAGCTCTCACTGAGCCGGCTGCACTGGTACTGGTGGTACTGCTGAACCAGTTCCTTCACTACTAATAGCAAGCACTCTGGGTCCGACGGGTTCCATTCCGCCAAGTTCTGAAAGGCACAAACAGGTAACCAGTAAGGATATAAGCAGAACTGTAATACCTTTGTTATGAATTTTTGGTAATAAATATTCCCCCCGCCCCATAAATTCAGAAACCTGGAGCAACTACCTTAGACTGGGGCAGGGACTAATGGGAATGTACAGCACTGTGGGGAAGGAAGAGGGAGTCTGTGACTTAAGCAGTGGGTGGGACTAAAATACTGTGATGGGAGCTTAATGGGGAAGGGACAGGGAGTCTGTGACTTAAGCAGTGGGTGGGACTAAAATACTGTGATGGAAGCTTAATGGGGAAGGGACAGGGAGTCTGTGACTTAAGCAGTGAGTGGGACTAAAATACTCTAATGGTAGCTTAATGGGGAAGGGACAGGGAGTCTGTGACTTAAGCAGTGGGTGGGACTAAAATACTCTAATGGTAGCTTAATGGGGAAGGGACAGGGAGTCTGTGACTTAAGCAGTGGGTGGGACTAAAATACTCTAATGGTAGCTTAATGGGGAAGGGACAGGGAGTCTGTGACTTAAGCAGTGGGTGGGACTAAAATACTGTGATGAGAGCGTAATGGGGAAGGGACAGGGAGTCTGTGACTTAAGCAGTGGGTGGGACTAAAATACTGTGATGGAAGCTTAATGGGGAAGGGACAGGGAGTCTGTGACTTAAGCAGTGGGTGGGACTAAAATACTCTAATGGTAGCTTAATGGGGAAGGGACAGGGAGTCTGTGACTTAAGCAGTGGGTGGGACTAAAATACTCTAATGGTAGCTTAATGGGGAAGGGACAGGGAGTCTGTGACTTAAGCAGTGGGTGGGACTAAAATACTCTAATGGTAGCTTAATGGGGAAGGGACAGGGAGTCTGTGACTTAAGCAGTGGGTGGGACTAAAATACTGTGATGGAAGCTTAATGGGGAAGGGACAGGGAGTCTGTGACTTAAGCAGTGGGTGGGACTAAAATACTCTAATGGTAGCTTAATGGGGAAGGGACAGGGAGCCTGTGACTTAAGCAGTGGGTGGGAAAAAACACTCTGATGGAAGTTTAAAGGGGAAGGGACAGGGAGTCTGTGACATAAACAGTGAGTGGGACTAAAATACTCCGATGGAAGCTTATGGGGGTAGGGGCACTGGGTGGGACTAAAACACTCTAATGGTAGTTTACAGGGAAAGGGAGTCAGTGGGAGTAATTTATAAACACTGGGGAAATTTGCACCTAAACTGTAACTAATAGCAACCAATCAGATGATTGTTCAACCTGCAGCTGGCTGGAAAAATCTAACCACTGACTGGTTGCTATAGGTTACTGCTCAGTTGCAAATTTGCCCAGTGTTTATAAATGAGCCCCAGTGACTCAAGCAGTGGATAGGGCTAGAATGCCCTTATGGCAGTTTACAGGGTAAGGAGCAGGGAGTAGTGGGGCAGACACAGGGTAACATGTGGGTGAGACATACCCGACCTGGCATATTTATTAATACAGACTCCCTGTTTGCCTGAGGGCTGCCAGGCCCCTACAGGTGCGCCACACAGTAGGTACAACGCAGGGGAAACTCGCTGTCAATATGAAGCCACACGCATTTCTCTCTTCCTGTTTTTGTCCCGGTTAAAGGTGCCTCAGCCCAACGCACATTGTCTAATGCAGAAGTGATCCCTGCAGCAGCATCTGCCCCTCAAACCTATTGGTGTGGTTAGAGCAGTCTGATATCTGTGTGCAATACAGGGCTGCCCCCTACAGAGACTCCTATAGCAGAGTAATGAGTGCGCGGCTGAACTATAGGTGCCACTATGGCACCCCCTACCCATATGTATAATTACAAATATACAGAGAAGGAATGTTCTGGGCACACAATAAGCTGTACCCCCATACTGTACTGTCTAAGGGAAACACTATGGCACCCCCTACCCATATGTATAAATACAAATATACAGAGAAGGAATGTTCTGGGCACACAATAAGCTGTACCCCCATACTGTACTGTCTAAGGGAAACACTATGGCACCTCCTACCCATATGTATAAATACAAATATACAGAGAAGGAATGTTCTGGGCACACAATAAGCTGTACCCCCATACTGTACTGTCTAAGGGAAACACTATGGCACCTCCTACCCAAATGTATAATTACAAATATACAGAGAAGGAATGTTCTGGGCACACAATAAGCTGTACCCCCATACTGTACTGTCTAAGGGAAACACTATGGCACCTCCTACCCATATGTATAATTACAAATATACAGAGAAGGAATGTTCTGGGCACACAATAAGCTGTACCCCCATACTGTACTGTCTAAGGGAAACACTATGGCACCTCCTACCCATATGTATAAATACAAATATACAGAGAAGGAATGTTCTGGGCACACAATAAGCTGTACCCCCATACTGTACTGTCTAAGGGAAACACTATGGCACCCCCTACCCATATGTATAAATACAAATATACAGAGAAGGAATGTTCTGGGCACACAATAAGCTGTACCCCCATACTGTACTGTCTAAGGGAAACACTATGGCACCCCCTACCCATGTGTATAAATACAAATATACAGAGAAGGAATGTTCTGGGCACACAATAAGCTGTACCCCCATACTGTACTGTCTAAGGTAAACACTATGGCACCTCTCTCCCATATGTATAAATACAAATATACAGAGAAGGAATGTTCTGGGCACACAATAAGCTGTACCCCCATACTGTACTGTCTAAGGGAAACACTATGGTACCTCCTACCCATATGTATAAATACAAATATACAGAGAAGGAATGTTCTGGGCACACAATAAGCTGCCCCCTATAGACTATGTGTACCATCATACCTTATTTTCTAATTTTTCTGCGTTCAATCTTTTAATTACACTAGAAACTAGGCAGCAGTATGAAGTTTAGAATGGAATATGGATAAGAAATAATTAAAAAAAAAAAGAAACCAGAACCCCAATTTTTTTCCAGTTGCCATGGTCAGTAACCCCAACACTAATAATGACAAATCATTACGTGACTCTGATTGGGAACTGTTACTGCAGGGATATCAGATCCCACGTTCCCAGTATTTGCACTGCTGACAAACAGTCGTACTTGGAGTATTTTCAGCCCTTATCTGGTATCTAACACAGGAAGAGGCGCAGAGATTAAACAGGGTCAATATTGATAAAAACAACTTGCTCAGATGGAACACACCCAAGTGTTAACTGGAAAGTACAGGCAGGTACTGGGGGTTTATTGTGCGATGGGTAAAAACTAATATCTTGCACGCAGACCCTGCAAGGTCTCCTTATGGCATTCCTGTATTTGAGGTCAGCCCTAGACAGGATTCTAATGTTTATCTTTAGATTTCAGAATATGTATACTACATAGAAAGCAAGATCATCATCATGTTATTACAGACCAGTAAGTCTGACAGCTGGAGGGGGGAGGATTTTAGAGGGATACTAAGATTCTTTTCAGGGTTAACATGGATTTTTATGGATCGCTGGTGTGATGGTGGTCTATCTAGGATAAGGCAAGCGGTAGACTAGATCAGGGCAAATCTGTATATAAGGGGTTAATCGAGCGTGCTAAATTAAGGGATGAGACAGAGGGTGGAGTGAGGCATTTATGGGTGAAGACACACAGAGCTATTTAGTAGCAGCTACTTGTCACAGCTACTAAACACCAGAAAATCCCCTGCCATAGACAATACTGAGAATTGCCCCTGCTAAACACACGTAGAGACAATTATCAAATTATCAGTAAATGATCAGCATTGTCTATTTCAGTAGCCACAACAAGTAGCTGCTACTTAGTAGCTCCGTGTGTCTTCACCCTAAGGGCTCTGGCACACGGGGAGATTAGTTGCCCGCGACAAATCTCCCTTTTCTCGGGCGACTAATCTCCCCGAGTTGCCATCAGTTGCCATCCCACCGGCGACAATGTAAGTCGCTGGTGGGATGGCACATGCGGCGGCGTGATTTCGGCAAGTCGCCGAAAATGCCTCGCAAGGCAACTTCGGTGATTTGCCGAAATCGCCTGCGCAGCGTGTGCCATCCCACCGGCGACTTACATTGTCGCCAGTGGGATGGCAATTCGGGGAGCTTAGTTGCCCGCGAACAGGGAGATTTGTCGGGGGCGACTAATCTCCCCGTGTGCCAGAGCCCTAAAGGTGGCCATATATGTAAAGATCCGCTCGCCTGGACCGATATCAGCAGCTACAATGGGCCCGTGTATGGCCACCTTAAGGGCGAAGACACATGGGGCGATTAGTTGCAGCGACTTTTAATTAACTCAGTCACAGCGACTAATCGTGGCGTCTTTCCACCCATAGAGTACAATTGCATCACCGCGACAAATAGCACGCACAATTTCGTTGCGTGAATTAGTCGCGCCGACTAATCGCCCCATGTGTCTTCACCCTAAGAGTGGGGCAATGTTTAAAGTAACTGTGGGCTTGAGAAAGGTGCGGGAAGCTCGGAAACATTGTCTGTATTTTGTACATTTTCACTGAATAAAGTTGCTTGGAGAGCAAGACTTTTTTGGCTGTTTTTTGTATAGAAGCCTCTATCAAAAGAAACACAGGATTTCTTGTCTCCTTTTTTGGGAACACGTTCTTCTGTATCAGACTTCCTCTCTTTTAGGGCTCCTTCAGGTTTGGAGCCTGAGTCTGCTCAGTTCTCTCCTCTCTTCCTCTCCCCCTCCCATAAGAATGCATAAGAACTTACTCCACCCCCAACCCTTAGGAATGTGTGATCTGAGCTTCCAACAGCTATAACTGCAGCAGGAAGCTACCAAGACCAAGCTAAAATGGCAGCTGCTATCAGAGGGAGCTTCTACGGCTGTTATTCAGGCAGGTAAAGCTTTTTGCTGATTAAATATAACGTTCTAGGTGGCACTAATGTGGCGATTCTATGCAGACTTGGTTTTGCACCTTTGGAATGAGGTGCAGGACAGAGGTTTCAACCCCTTCCTGAAACCCTATCAGCATAGTGGGCAAACCACAAAGAGTATGTTGTTCTTGTACACGTGCCCTGAATGCTTTCACACCAATACAGAAGACTAAAGGGCACAGACAGGCAGGAGTGGCTTCTTAGTGAGAAAACAAAGCTGCAGTCTGGCTGGAAGAAACCACCTACCAAGTGCCCCACTTTGCAATAAGAGTGAAGGGAACAGATTAGAGATTAGTTCTCTGTCTGACCAAGCACTTCCTGTACATAAATCTGCCCATCTCCCTGGTACTGGGTTACCCAACCTTAACCTTCAGGTCCCAACCGCTGTGCTGAATCAACTTCGGCAGAGGTGAGTCATTACCAGATCAGCAAATCTGCCGTCGGAGGTCTACAGGGGCCTCTAAGGGAAAATCCCTCATTTGTACATAAGATTTAATAGAACAGACCCCAAAGCACAATGGTGATCAGTGCAGGGGATACTGAGAGGAACCTAGAACCCTCCTTTTGGGGGTTTCTTTGCTCCTGAATGTTGCCCAATAGTTGGTAACACTAATAATACTGCACAGAAAGCATAAGGCAGTAGTGAAATAAAACACTGACCGTGATGGTCAAGCCCCAGCTTAGTGTATAATCATTCCACTGATATTGTAGCCCATTCTGTAAATGCCCTATATGTACATTCCCTAAATGGGGCCCATATGCTATGGTAGTGACTTCAGACCAAGGGAGTAATGCTGGGTTGAGATAAAGACAATTTAAATAATGTCATCTTTAAATCCTGATCTAATAAGCATATTTGTACAGATATAGGACCTGTTATCCAGAATGCTCGGGACTAAGGGTATTCTGGATAAGGTATCTTTCCATAATTTGGATCTCCATACCTTAAGTCTACTAAAAAAAATCAAGAAAACATTAATTAAACCCAATAGGATTGTTTTGCCCCCAATAAGGGGTAATTATATCTTAGTTGGGATCAAGTACAGGTACTGTTTTATTATTACAGAGAAAAGGGAATCATTTAACCATGAAATAAACCCAATAGGGCTGTTCTGCCCCCAATAAGGGGTAATTATATCTTAGTTGGGATCAAGTACAGGTACTGTTTTATTATTACAGAGAAAAGGGAATCATTTAACCATTAAATAAACCCAATAGGGCTGTTCTGCCCCAATAAGGGGTAATTATATCTTAGTTGGGATCAAGTACAGGTACTGTTTTATTATTACAGAGAAAAGGGAATCATTTAACCATTAAATAAACCCAATAGGGCTGTTCTGCCCCAATAAGGGGTAATTATATCTTAGTTGGGATCAAGTACAGGTACTGTTTTATTATTACAGAGAAAAAGGAAATCAGTTTTAAAATTCTGAATTATTTGCTTATAATGGAGTCTATGGGAGATGGCCTTTCCGTAATTCGGAACTTTCTGGATAACAGGTTTCCGGATAAGGGAAACCTATATATTGCTCACGTCCCTACAAAATCTAAGGTCTTAGCTTGGGCACAGGAGAGCTGAAACTAAAACCCTCAGCATGAGGCGAAGTAGCTCTAAATACCTTCAGAAGGGTGCAGGATTTAATATGATTATATATTACATTTCGGGCTTCAATACAGGCCTCGTACTCACATGCAGAGCAGACGGATCTGGTAGAAATTCTGCATCTTCTCCAAATATAAAGTCAGGTGGCAGCTCGGGGTAGATTGCATTAAATATTATATCCCCTGTTGGAAAGAAAATCAAAGAACTGGGATTTAGTGACATGAAACAACAATATTTTTATTATTAAAGGACAAGTCAACCCAAAATATAAGGTTTTGCCTAATAAAACAAAAGTTTAAGCAACTTTACAATATACATTCAGTACAAATTTGTAATGTAGTTATTTGTATATATAATTGCTAATAAAAGCAGTGTTTGCCAGTCATTTTCTCTTCCCTGCGGGCTCTGACTGCTGAAACAGTGTAACACAGGGCAGCAGCCTGACAGACCTGACTCGCTGGGGGAGACTGACCCCTGAAACACTGTAACACAGGGCAGCAGCCTGACAGACCTGACTCGCTGGGGGAGACTGACCCCTGAAACAGTGTAACACAAGGCAGCAGCCTGACAGACCTGACTCGCTGGGGAGACTGACCCCTGAAACACTGTAACACAAGGCAGCAGCCTGACAGACCTGACTCGCTGGGGGAGACTGACCCCTGAAACACTGTAACACAAGGCAGCAGCCTGACAGACCTGACTCGCTGGGGGAGACTGACCCCTGAAACACTGTAACACAAGGCAGCAGCCTGACAGACCTGACTCGCTGGGGGAGACTGACCCCTGAAACACTGTAACACAAGGCAGCAGCCTGACAGACCTGACTCGCTGGGGGAGACCGACCCCTGAAACACTGTAACACAAGGCAGCAGCCTGACAGACCTGACTCGCTGGGGGAGACTGACCCCTGAAACACTGTAACACAAGGCAGCAGCCTGACAGACCTGACTCGCTGGGGGAGACTGACCCCTGAAACAGTGTAACACAAGGCAGCAGCCTGACAGACCTGACTCGCTGGGGGAGACTGACCCCTGAAACAGTGTAACACAAGGCAGCAGCCTGACAGACCTGACTCGCTGGGGGAGACCGACCCCTGAAACAGTGTAACACAAGGCAGCAGCCTGACAGACCTGACTCGCTGGGGGAGACTGACCCCTGAAACAGTGTAACACAAGGCAGCAGCCTGACAGACCTGACTCGCTGGAGGAGACTGACCCCTGAAACAGTGTAACACAAGGCAGCAGCCTGACAGACCTGACTCGCTGGGGGAGACTGACCCCTGAAACAGTGTAACACAAGGCAGCAGCCTGACAGACCTGACTCGCTGGGGGAGACTGACCCCTGAAACAGTGTAACACAAGGCAGCAGCCTGACAGACCTGACTCGCTGGGGGAGACTGACCCCTGAAACAGTGTAACACAAGGCAGCAGCCTGACAGACCTGACTCGCTGGGGGAGACTGACCCCTGAAACAGTGTAACACAAGGCAGCAGCCTGACAGACCTGACTCGCTGGGGAGACTGACCCCTGAAACACTGTAACACAGGGCAGCAGCCTGACAGACCTGACTCGCTGGGGGAGACTGACCCCTGAAACAGTGTAACACAGGGCAGCAGCCTGACAGACCTGACTCGCTGGGGGAGACTGACCCCTGAAACAGTGTAACACAAGGCAGCAGCCTGACAGACCTGACTCGCTGGGGGAGACTGACCCCTGAAACACTGTAACACAAGGCAGCAGCCTGACAGACCTGACTCGCTGGGGGAGACTGACCCCTGAAACAGTGTAACACAAGGCAGCAGCCTGACAGACCTGACTCGCTGGGGGAGACTGACCCCTGAAACAGTGTAACACAAGGCAGCAGCCTGACAGACCTGACTCGCTGGGGGAGACTGACCCCTGAAACAGTGTAACACAAGGCAGCAGCCTGACAGACCTGACTCGCTGGGGGAGACTGACCCCTGAAACAGTGTAACACAAGGCAGCAGCCTGACAGACCTGACTCGCTGGGGGAGACTGACCCCTGAAACAGTGTAACACAAGGCAGCAGCCTGACAGACCTGACTCGCTGGGGGAGACTGACCCCCTGAAACAGTGTAACACAAGGCAGCAGCCTGACAGACCTGACTCGCTGGGGGAGACTGACCCCTGAAACAGTGTTACACAAGGCAGCAGCCTGACAGACCTGACTCGCTGGGGGAGACTGACCCCTGAAACAGTGTTACACAAGGCAGCAGCCTGACAGACCTGACTCGCTGGGGGAGACTGACCCCTGAAACAGTGTTACACAAGGCAGCAGCCTGACAGACCTGACTCGCTGGGGGAGACCGACCCCTGAAACAGTGTAACAAAAGGCAGCAGACTGACAGACCTGACTCGCTGGGGGAGACTGACCCCTGAAACAGTGTTACACAAGGCAGCAGCCTGACAGACCTGACTCGCTGGGGGAGACCGACCCCTGAAACAGTGTAACACAAGGCAGCAGCCTGACAGACCTGACTCGCTGGGGGAGACCGACCCCTGAAACAGTGTAACAAAAGGCAGCAGACTGACAGACCTGACTCGCTGGGGGAGACCGACCCCTGAAACAGTGTAACAAAAGGCAGCAGCCTGACAGACCTGACTCGCTGGGGGAGACCGACCCCTGAAACAGTGTAACAAAAGGCAGCAGACTGACAGACCTGACTCGCTGGGGGAGACCGACCCCTGAAACAGTGTAACAAAAGGCAGCAGACTGACAGACCTCACTCGCCGGAGGAGACCGACCCATGAAACAATGTAACACAGGGCAGCAGAGTGACAGACCTGACTCGCTGGAGGAGGTCGACTTTTGCAACATTGTTTAAAAAGTAACAAACAGGAGTTCAGCGAAGGAGGACAGACCCCCCCCCCCCCCCAAAGGTCTCCCTTGGACCAGGCCAGAACCATCCAGGGGCACCGAAGATAGGAATCAGGAGAGGGTTATTTAAGGCAGACATTGATAGGGGGTATTAAATACACCCCCTCAGTGTTATTTGGGCCAGCCAGAAACCCAAGGTTCAGGTGTGTTTGGGGAAAGGGACCAAGCTGCATGTGTGAGGATAAGCAGGGGGCATCATAATTTAGCCCGGGCACCTTGCCATGGGCGATACCACCTTGCTGCCCCAACCCTTCAGTAGCACCATGGCTCCTCCCCTTCAGTGATAAGAGATAAAAAGAGAAGGGCAACAATGGGCTGAATGAGTGTCGACTAGAAAGGACAGATTAGGGTTGGGTGCAGATGAGAAATTTCTTGGGATTTCCTAACTTCACTCCTTCTGAACAGGACCCAACCTGGCCTGAGGTTGAGATGGGCTTTTTAGCCCACACCAATGGCACCCTTGGATGACATTAGAGGGGCAGGTACCCCTACTCAGTTGCTAGAGAGGGCTGAGGGTGCTGTGAGTGAGGCCCCAACATGCCCTTGTACATACCATTCCTTACTGAACATAGTGCTAGTGTTGCATGGTCCAGCTTGAAACCAGTGGGTCAGAAAGGTTCCGCCTATGGACATCCCCCATTGCTATACTCCCAATGAAGGCCCTGCACCCCTGTAGCCAATGAGAAAAGGCAGAACAGAGCAGCAACTTTCTGCCCCTGGTGCTGGTCATGGAAAGTAGGAGCACAAGAATCTGGTCTGGGCTTTCAGTGTTCAGTACCAGGGACCCTGTTGTCCTGCTCTGCCTTATCTAGTATGAAGGAGTGGGGTGTCCTTGGGAGTATGAGGGGGTCTCTATATGGGTGCTATGATGCAGAAGTGGCATAACAGGGAGATTCATTTGAGAAGACCCCCCTGTCTGCCTAGCTCTAGTGCTGCTGCAACAGAAATGGGTACATATATATGTGGGCACATAAACCCACATATTAAATGTTTTATTACAATATTTACAAAGGTTAAAGCAGTTTAGCAGAAACCAACTACATTCCAGACCCATAAAGATAAATGCAAGGCTGATTTCTGCTACAGTGCTTCAACCAACAGTCTTTATATTGCTTTATATGTTACTCCGTGTAGATTGCAGGCTCTTTGGGGCAGGGCTCTCTTCCCCTCTTGTTTTGGTTATTGGTTGCTTTATATGTTACTCCTTGTAGAGTGTAAGCTCTTTGGGGCAGGGCTCTCTTCCCCTCTTGTATCGGTTACTGATTGCTTTATATGTTACTCCTTGTAGAGTGTAAGCTCTTTTGGGCAGGGCTCTCTTCCCCTCCTGTATCGGTTATTGATTGCTTTATATGTTACTCCTTGTAGAGTGTAAGCTCTTTGGGGCAGGGCTCCCTTCACCTCCTGTATCGGTTATTGATTGCTTTATATGTTACTCCTTGTAGATTGTAAGCTCTTTTGGGCAGGGCTCTCTTCCCCTCCTGTATCGGTTACTGATTGCTTTATATGTTACTCCTTGTAGATTGTAAGCTCTTTTGGGCAGGGCTCTCTTCCCCTCTTGTATCGGTTACTGATTGCTGTATATGTTACTCCTTGTAGAGTGTAAGCTCTTTGGGGCAGGGCTCCCTTCCCCTCCTGTATCGGTTACTGATTGCTTTATATGTTACTCCTTGTAGAGTGTAAGCTCTTTTGGGCAGGGCTCTCTTCCCCTCTTGTATCGGTTATTGGTTGCTTTATATGTTACTCCTTGTAGAGTGTAAGCTCTTTTTGGCAGGGCTCTCTTCCCCTCCTGTATCGGTTACTGATTGCTTTATATGTTACTCCTTGTAGAGTGTAAGCTCTTTTGGGCAGGGCTCTCTTCCCCTCTTGTATCGGTTACTGATTGCTTTATATGTTACTCCTTGTAGAGTGTAAGCTCTTTTGGACAGGGCTCCCTTCCCCTCCTGTATCGGTTACTGATTGCTTTATATGTTACTCCTTGTAGAGTGTAAGCTCTTTTGGGCAGGGCTCCCTTCCCCTTCTGTATCGGTTATTGATTGCTTTATATGTTACTCTGTATGTCCAATGTATGAAACCAACCTATTGTACAGCGCTGCGGGATATGTTGGTGCTTTATAAATAAATATTAATAATAATAACAGTGCAAGGGACGCACAATGCCTTCAATAGCAATTACATTTACAAAAAATGAAAAACTTTCAAACAACTAAATAAATATTGAGAAGTTGCTGACATTTTTTTACATTTGTTTGGTTTTACATCCCCTTTAATTCCAACGGCCGAGTGCAAATGTTGCTATTTTGGCCCTTTGGCAGGGCAGCAGGGGAGCAAAGGGCTTCCTGTGGCAGCTGAAGAGCTGAAGTTTGTGGCCCCACAGATATGCTTGCCTAGGAAATAAGCTATCCTCTCGCCATCCACCGCAGAATACCTTGTGGGCACATGAAATACAGCTGGTGTCAGAAATTCTGCTTTGTCAAAGCGGCCCATTGAGCGAACGTTGCTGCAGAGGAAACCGCACAGGAACCTGTAGCTTCGCGCTGCGTTTCGGCTGCTTCACATGTCCAAATATAGACACATCGCCGCTGCCACTGTTTGACTAATGTCTCCATAGATGTAGAGTAAATAAGCTGGTATGGGGCGGCCTGTGCTCAGCAGCCCCTTCACCTTAGTTTGTTATTCTGACCCAACGCTCTTGCTTTGTGTGCAGAAAGGTAATGCCTATATAATGAAACCGCCTTTAATAAGATCTGCCGGGCTGTTTCAATTCTCTGCACTGCTGGTTCTTACTCCTGAACAATGTAGCAGAAGCCAGCTCGTTTACACACCTGGAGAAGAAATAGCTTCTGCAACACTTTAACAGTAATTACATCTGCAAATACCTTTACAGGAGAAAGAAAGGTATATATACCCCCCCAGCAGCCGATCAGCAGAACAATGGGAAGGGAGCCAGATAGCAGCTCCCAGTAGGTATCAGAATAGCACTCAATAGTAAGAAATCCAAGTCCGGCTTGGGACTCCTCCAGTTACATGGGAGTAGGAGAAACAATAGGTTAGCTGAAAGCAGTTCTAATGTGTAGCGCTGGCTGAAAGCTCAGACTCAGGCACACTTTACTGCTGCGCTGCAAGTTGGAGTGATATCCCCCCCCCCTCCCCCCAGCAGCCGATCAGCAGAACAATGGGAAGGGAGCAAGATAGCAGCTCCCAGTAGGTATCAGAATAGCACTCAATAGTAAGAAATCCAAGTCCGGCTTGGGACTCCTCCAGTTACATGGGAGTAGGAGAAACAATAGGTTAGCTGAAAGCAGTTCTAATGTGTAGCGCTGGCTCCTCCTGAAAGCTCAGACTCAGGCACACTTTACTGCTGCGCTGCAAGTTGGAGTGATATCCCCCCCCCCTCACCCCCAGCAGTCGATCAGCAGAACATTGGGAAGGGAGCAAGATAGCAGCTCCCAGTAGGTATCAGAATAGCACTCAATAGTAAGAAATCCAAGTCCGGCTTGGGACTCCTCCAGTTACATGGGAGTAGGAGAAACAATAGGTTAGCTGAAAGCAGTTCTAATGTGTAGCGCTGGCTCCTCCTGAAAGCTCAGACTCAGGCACACTTTACTGCTGCGCTGCAAGTTGGAGTGATATCCCCCCCCCCCTCACCCCCAGCAGTCGATCAGCAGAACATTGGGAAGGGAGCAAGATAGCAGCTCCCAGTAGGTATCAGAATAGCACTCAATAGTAAGAAATCCAAGTCTGGCTTGGGACTCCTCCAGTTACATGGGAGTAGGAGAAACAATAGGTTAGCTGAAAGCAGTTCTAATGTGTAGCGCTGGCTGAAAGCTCAGACTCAGGCACAATGCACTGAGATGGCGCCTACACACCAATATTACAGCTACAAATATATTTCTTTCTTTTTCATCTTCCATTATGTCTTTAAAACCGCAACCTGGTTGCTTGGGCAATTATATTGCTACTTGGACATACAGTAAGTCCAATGGCCAAAGCTCAAGTTATATCACAGTAACTGAAATATGGGTACAAGTTAATGAGTCCATCCTTGCTGTGGATTCTGGTTTATTTTAAAAGCTCCAAAATACAACCCTACTGACCTTCAGGCTGGGACCCCTAATCGGGAGCCTGCGTCACATTTTGGAACCCACGGCTGTTATTAAATTGTTCCACTGTTGTCCAGATTGCAATGAAAGCAATAGGGCAGGTATTGACCAATCAATAACAATTAAAGAGACAATATACACCTCTTATCAACATGTGCTTAATGAGCAGGGCTTGTGCTTAACATACTTTTTGCCTGTCGTTTTAGTTAGAAAATATTTGTGGTTTCTGTTATTTCAGGCACCAAACAGGAATATGAAGCCAGTTTCACTTTAGCACATCCTGTCACTTCCTGATTCCACAGAGCATCAAAAGAACTGAAAAAAACTAATGAGAGAGAGGCCCCCGATAATGAGCTGCTCAGTGGCTGCTGCTTAAATAAGGGCGGGGTTTGTTCAAAGGTAGATAGGGAGCTCTGAACAAATTGCCTGTATATAAAGGAAGGGAGGGGAAGAATCCAGTGAAAAAAGCCAAATTTTCATGCTTTATAATGTCTATGAAATAGGAAAATGTACATATTTTTTAATTGAAACGGGCAGAATATAGTTTCAACAGAAGTCCTATATATTGTGATAATTTTTAGAAAAGGATTTAGGTGTACTGTCCCTTTAAATAAGCTTCTAGACATAAGACAGGCCTTCATTCAACAATTGCTACACAAAGATCTAGCAATTTATTTTGTTTATATAAAGAAAGAAAATAAAACTCTAAAGAAATTTTCAATATAGGGATTCTGTTGTGCATTTTATGGGGTACTTTATATTTCTAAATGACACTGTTACACAGCAAATAATTCCATCTGCTATTTAACCTTTTATTCTTGAACCAACAAATGTATTTGTAGATGTAATATTGGTGTGTAGGCGCCATCTCAGTGTCTTGTGCCCGAGTCTGAGCTTTCAGCCAGCGCTACTCATTAGAACTGCTTTCAGCTAACCTATTGTTTCTCCTACTCCCATGTAACTGGAGGAGTCCCAAGCCGGACTTGGGTTTCTTACTATTGAGTGCTATTCTGATACCTACTGGGAGCTGCTATCTTGCTCCCTTCCCAGTGTTCTGCTGATCGGCTGCTGGGGGTGAGGGGGGGGGATATCACTCCAACTTGCAGCGCAGCAGTAAAGTGTGCCTGAGTCTGAGCTTTCAGCCAGCGCTACCCATTAGAACTGCTTTCAGCTAACCTATTGTTTCTCCTACTCCCATGTAACTGGAGGAGTCCCAAGCCGGACTTGGGTTTCTTACTATTGAGTGCTATTCTGATACCTACTGGGAGCTGCTATCTTGCTCCCTTCCCAGTGTTCTGCTGGTCGGCTGCTGGGGGTGAGGGGGGGGGGATATCACTCCAACTTGTAGCGCAGCAGTAAAGTGTGCCTGAGTCTGAGCTTTCAGCCAGCGCTACACATTAGAACTGCTTTCAGCTAACCTATTGTTTCTCCTACTCCCATGTAACAGGAGGAGTCCCAAGCCGGACTTGGATTTCTTACTATTGAGTGCTATTCTGATACCTACTGGGAGCTGCTATCTTGCTCCCTTCCCATTGTTCTGCTGATTGGCTGCTGGGGGTGAGGGGGGGGGATATCACTCCAACTTGTAGCGCAGCAGTAAAGTGTGCCTGAGTCTGAGCTTTCAGCCAGTGCTACACATTAGAACTGCTTTCAGCTAACCTATTGTTTCTCCTACTCCCATGTAACTGGAGGAATTCCAAGCCGGACTTGGATTTCTTACTATTGAGTGCTATTCTGATACCTACTGGGAGCTGCTATCTTACTCCCTTCCCATTGTTCTGCTGATCGGCTGCTGGGGGTGAGGGGGGATATCACTCCAACTTGCAGCGCAGCAGTAAAGTGTGCCTGAGTCTGAGCTTTCAGGAGGAGCATACGCTACACATTAGAACTGCTTTCAGCTAACCTATTGTTTCTCCTACTCCCATGTAACTGGAGGAGTCCCAAGCCGGACTTGGATTTCTTACTATTGAGTGCTATTCTGATACCTACTGGGAGCTGCTATCTTGCTCCCTTCCCATTGTTCTGCTGATCGGCTGCTGGGGGTGAGGGGGGATATCACTCCAACTTGCAGCGCAGCAGTAAAGTGTGCCTGAGTCTGAGCTTTCAGGAGGAGCCAACGCTACACATTAGAACTGCTTTCAGCCAACCTATTGTTTCTCCTACTCCCATGTAACTGGAGGAGTCCCAAGCCGGACTTGGATTTCTTACTATTGAGTGCTATTCTGATACCTACTGGGAGCTGCTATCTTGCACCAGTTTTGAAAAGGCCTGAATGAATCAGGAATCATTCCCAGAGTGCATCAGTTCTATAAGGACTTCAATGAATGAACAATGAGCAAGGAAACCTGGGCAAATGCAGGACTGCAGCTCTACATCCAAGATACTGAATAAGCCACTGTCCAACTAAATGTCCCAGCATCCTGAGCAAGCCAACAGTGGCATTTGTCTTCTAACAGGGCCAAGACCAGGACCATAATTTCACAGCCCAGCCCTGGATGCAGAGAAACAAGAATGGAACAAGCTGGGAAGATAGACAGGGGTAGAAATTCTTAAGAAAGTAGAAAGAGGAGCTTACACTTCAGCGTCTCCCCGGCATAAGGAATATGAAGTTTAAAGCGATCACAGCTGGGCCCCGGGGTGAGGGATGTACATCTGGAACCAAACAGAAATATTAATGTAATGTAGGAAAGCAGCATAATGTATGAATGGACTCAAATCTGCCCCCCAGCCCTTCGCCTGCTGAATAACAGGGGGGAACCCCACTCTCTGCATCCAGCTATAGGGGAAGCTTTGTATCATAGCAATGTAACCCCTTAACCCACACAGAGGGGGCGATCTCTACTTACCCCGACTTCAGGTCTGTAATCCTCAGGCAGCTTGTGGAGTCCAAACCCACTTTTCCATTTCTGACGACACTGGAGATAAACGGGGAGAGCGCCGGGGAGATCCGGTTCAGCGTCACTTCTGGAGACATCGCGCCCCTGTGTGTCCTGAGCCTGAAGCTGACACGGCCTGTATCTGAGCCCAAAGAAATATCAGTTGTGTTGGATTTGCCCCAGTATATATATTCTGCCCAATGCTGCGGGGCCACAGTGCAGTGTAGCAATCACTTGAAGGGCCACATCTGTCCTGCAGCTTTTAGAAGCCACATATAAACTCCCAACATGCTCCATATCAAGATCAAAGAGCTCCTGGCAGCCAAAGGGTTAAATATAATAAAGACCAATAAAAACAATGACAATAACAGCAGAATGTAACTGGCTTTGTGCTCCTACAGTGCAGCTAGAACAACAGCTATAAATTCAAGGCCACATGGGGGATTATTATTTCCTTGTTACCCTAGCGACAAGGCAGTGGTCTATAAACCATAAGTTTTGTGGTTTCTGAGGTCAGTGACCCCCCTAGAGCTTGACTGCATTTTACATTGAAAGTTAGAAACAGGCAGAATACAAAGCAACTAATTATAATACACCAAAAGTTCATTTTAAAGGCAAGTGCTGGGACCCATAGCAACCAATCGGTAGGCAGAATTTACTGGTCACCTGCTTCAAAGCAAAAAAATATTATTGGTTGCTATGGGATACTGCTCCTTGGCAAACTTAGTGCCTTTTTATTACAAATGGGATATGAAGAGCATCACGGATCAAAGGGAACCTATAAACGTGCCACTGCCGTGGTAATCTATGATCAGTGGAGCTTAAAGGGAGTGTTTTGTCAATATAAACAGCATTTACCTGTTCCTGAGAACAATGACTCCTATTGTGCACAACAGTGTTAATGTAGGGAAAACGTTATTGGCACTTATTTGTCCTTGTGTGGGGGCGGGGCTTTATTTTATAGTATTCATGTCACTATTTATGTTTCCTTTTTGGCGAACAACAGAAGCACCTTCTTGCTTTATGGCAGGGAGTCTTTCTTTTCCCTTGTGTTGGAGTCTCTAAGCCGCAAAGCAGTTCTAGGTACCCTGAATCTGAATGGCAGTATTTCCTGAGTACAATAAATGGTATAGGCACACACTGTATAACATGTTACGTGCACTTTGCAATTTGTTGTGTGTTCTTGTATCATGAGTTAAGGAACCAGTGTCCCTTCCCATTTGAACTTCAACACTCTGCGACCCCCCATAACTGCCCTGGGAGCTGTAGAGCAGCAAACAAGCCTAACAGCACAGATGCCATTGATTGGCTGAATTATCAGATATGGGGGTAGAAACAATAGGAACCTCCACCTGCCGATTCAACCCTGAAGTAGACTTTGCTTGGGCGCCATCAAAATCTTTTAACCTGGCCGATCAACAAGTTGACCGATATCTGCAGCCATTGGCGACATTGGTCGCCTCGTCCAGCAGCCATACACGCACTGAACATTGTATGATATTATTGGTGCGTGTATGGCCGCTTAGAGTGGCCAGATTGCCGTCTTTCCCTAATGCTCATTCATACACTCTTTACAGACACAGAGTGTGCCATTAGAGCTTCTGCAAAGGTGCCACCCCAGAAGCCCAAAAATCTTTTTTTTTTTTTTAAATAAAATTTGTCCTTTTGGCACAGCACCCAGAGGTCACCATGTCCCACCCACAGACCAAAGATAAGCTAACCCATGTGTGGGCTCCCAGTTATGGTCCAGGTAATTTTCCTACCAAATTGTTTAGCCAATTGGATACCAATACCCTTGGGGGCCCTACAATGGGAGTCACTTTGGTACAATTGGTGCTTGTAACTATTTCAAGCTCAGAACCTCCTCCCATTGGTTAATTTTAGGGCATAATCCTTCAATTTCAGGCTGAATGTGAATTTTAAACTCATTTAAACATACGACCGATATCTCAACGTTCGTCGGAAGACTAAATATTGAACGTGTATGGGCAGTTTAATTCCCAAGGGGAAATTTAGTAAACTTCCCTAATGCATTTGCGTTAAGGCAGGGGTCCTCAAACTTTTTAAATAAGGGGCCAGTTCACAGTCCCTCGGACTGTTGGGGGGGCCAGACTATAGTTAGTTCTCAAACTACAGCCCCCGCTGCATCCTCAACCCTGGCTACTACCTGTCTGCCTCAGGGGGTCGGGTAAATGACCTTGGGGGGCCGTAGTTTGAGGACCCCTACGTTAAGGGGTGCCACCTATGTCTGGGGAAATGGCTGTGCTTTAAGGGGCACCCTGGTGGCTAGTGTGCCTATATGGCATTCAGGCTAGGTGGCATGACGAGGGTGCCTACATCCTACCTTCCTGCCCAACCTAATGGCCGGCTTCATGTTGGGCCTATTCCAGGGCACACTAAGGGGGGTATTTATTGAGATTAGAGACAAACATCCCCCGTGATGTTGCCCATAGCACCAATCAGCAATTAGACTTTAACGGTCACCTACAAGAAAACAAAGATCTGATTGGTTGCTACAGGCAACATACCCGGCGATGTTTGTCTCTAGCCTATAGGATAAACCCATTTAAATGGAATTTTTTTTTTTTTTGCAGTTTGTTTGGAATTCACTCCCAGAATGCCTTTTGTTTATTTTTATCTCCAATATTAATAGATACACCCTTGGAGTTAAGGTATAGGCACCACAGTGGCACTGGATATGAGGCAAGGGAGGAATACAGGCCCACACATGTACAACTTGCCCAGTAATAACAAATAATAACATGAAATGTTCCCTTTTATTTCACATTCCCATTGAGAATGACAAGAGAATTGCCCCTAATGGCATGGGGTTCCCAGACATTCCCTTACACTGAAACCTTGGATTCTGCACGGGAAATCAAACAACTATTTCTCTGGATTAATAAATTACTCCCAAACTGCTACTGTACTACAATCCCAGAGGCAGCCTGGCATGCCGGGAAATGTAGTGCAGAGAGACTTCCGGCGCCAGGGGAAGTGCGACCCCGTCCTGTTGCCGAACTGCCCCACTGGCAGAGCCCAGTACAATGCGGGACAGTGAGGATCCAGCCCCAGCGCTACAGAACACTTACCCGCCCGAATCAAATGCTCAGCGCAGGCAGGAAGCAAGCCGGGGTCCTCCCGCTGAGCCCACAGCTGCCCCACACAATGCCTGCATATAGCGCAGGGGTTACCTGACACTAGCACCCCAACCCCTCAGTGCTACACAGCAGTAACTGCAGCCACGTCGTTAGAACAAAGTACTGATTGTTTTAAAAGCTTCACATCTGACTGTATCACGTAATAAGTACATGCTATCTGACAGGGCAGAAAGGGTAACCCTGCCCCTGTAACTATGGCGACAGCTGCGGCTGAGAAATGGGAGACTTCCGTGTTTCACTCTGGAACGCAAAGCAAAGAGTCAAAAAAGGACTGATGTGATTGGTGAGAGGTGGATCAGCTGTCCGCAATATCAGCGTTAATCGTCCAATCAGTGGAGAATATGAGTGGGGGTGGAGTGTGTGCCCCGCCCCCATCCTGCTCATCCAATCTGCTGGGAGCTGGAGGCGGCTGAGGGCCAGTGACATGTCTCAGAGTTGGCCGTCTGTTAGTCGGGTAGGGAAATCTATAACTCGCTGCACTTATTTAACACTCATGCAAAGGCAATTACCCATCAGCCCCTCTAACACTCACGCAAAGGCAATTACCCATCAGCCCCTCTAACACTCACGCAAAGGCAATTACCCATCAGCCCCACTAACACTCACGCAAAGGCAATTACCCATCAGCCCCACTAACACTCACGCAAAGGCAATTACCCATCAACCCCACTAACACTCATGCAAAGACAATTACCCATCAGCCCCTCTAACACTCATGCAAAGGCAATTACCCATCAGCCCCACTAACACTCATGCAAAGACAATTACCCATCAGCCCCACTAACACTCATGCAAAGGCAATTACCCATCAACCCCACTAACACTCATGCAAAGACAATTACCCATCAGCCCCACTAACACTCATGCAAAGGCAATTACCCATCAGCCCCACTAACACTTATGCAAAGACAATTACCCATCAGCCCCACTAACACTCATGCAAAGGCAATTACCCATCAGCCCCACTAACACTCATGCAAAGGCAATTACCCATCAGCCCCACTAACCTTCATGCAAAGGCAATTACCCATCAGCCCCACTAACCTTCATGCAAAGGCAATTACCCATCAGCCCCACTAACCTTCATGCAAAGGCAATTACCCATCAGCCCCACTAACCTTCATGCAAAGGCAATTACCCATCAGCCCCACTAACACTCATGCAAAGGCAATTACCCATCAGCCCCCACTAACACTTATGCAAAGGCAATTACCCATCAGCCCCACTAACACTCATGCAAAGGCAATTACCCATCAGCCCCTCTAACACTCATGCAAAGGCAATTACCCATCAGCCCCCACTAACACTCATGCAAAGGCAATTACCCATCAGCCCCTCTAACACTCATGCAAAGGCAATTACCCATCAGCCCCACTAACACTCATGCAAAGACAATTACCCATCAGCCCCACTAACACTCATGCAAAGGCAATTACCCATCAGCCCCTCTAACACTCATGCAAAGGCAATTACCCATCAGCCCCCACTAACAGTCATGCAAAGGCAATTACCCATCAGCCCCACTAACACTCACACAAAGGCAATTACCCATTAGCCCCACTAACACTCATGCAAAGGCAATTACCCATCAGCCCCTCTAACACTCATGCAAAGGCAATTACCCATCAGCCCCCACTTACACTCATGCAAAGGCAATTACCCATCAGCCCCCACTAACACTCATGCAAAGGCAATTACCCATCAGCCCCACTAACACTCACGCAAAGGCAATTACCCATCAGCCCCGCTAACACTCACGCAAAGGCAATTACCCATCAGCCCCGCTAACACTCACGCAAAGGCAATTACCCATCAGCCCCCACTAACTCACGCAAAGGCAATTACCCATCAGCCCCGCTAACACTCACGCAAAGGCAATTACCCATCAGCCCCCACTAACTCACGCAAAGGCAATTACCCATCAGCCCCCACTAACTCACGCAAAGGCAATTACCCAACAGCCCCACTAACACTCACGCAAAGGCAATTACCCATCAGCCCCCACTAACTCACGCAAAGGCAATTACCCATCAGCCCCACTAACACTCATGCAAAGGCAATTACCCATCAACCCCACTAAAACTCATGCAAAGGCAATTACCCATCAGCCCCACTAACACTCATGCAAAGGAAATTACCCATCAGCCCCACTATCCTCATGCAAAGACAATTACCCATCAGCCCCACTAGCACTCATGAAAAAGCAATTACCCATCAGCCCCACTAACACTCATGCAAAGGCAATTACCCATCAGCCCCTCTAAGACTCATGCAAAGGCAATTACCCATCAGCCCCCACTAACACTCATGCAAAGGCAATTACCCATCAGCCCCACCAGCACTCATGCAAAGGCAATTACCCATCAGCCCCACTAACACTCACGCAAAGGCAATTACCCATCAGCCCCACTAACACTCACGGAAAGGCAATTACCCATCAGCCCCGCTAACACTCACGCAAAATACAAATTACCCATCAGCCCCGCTAACACTCACGCAAAATACAAATTACCCATCAGCCCCACTAACACTCACGCAAAGGCAATTACCCATCAGCCCCACTAACACTCACGCAAAGGCAATTACCCATCAGCCCCACTAACACTCACGGAAAGGCAATTACCCATCAGCCCCGCTAACACTCACGCAAAATACAAATTACCCATCAGCCCCGCTAACACTCACGCAAAATACAAATTACCCATCAGCCCCACTAACACTCACGCAAAGGCAATTACCCATCAGCCCCACTAACACTCACGGAAAGGCAATTACCCATCAGCCCCGCTAACACTCACGCAAAATACAAATTACCCATCAGCCCCGCTAACACTCACGCAAAATACAAATTACCCATCAGCCCCACTAACACTCATGCAAAATACAAATTACCCATCAGCCCCACTAACACTCATGCAAAATACAAATTACCCATCAGCAATTACCCGTATGGGCTGCTTATGCCCTCTGGAACTCAGTATGGTTTCTTTTCCCCTTATTGCCCCCCCAAAGACAAGGTTTCAAACCATTGCTAAATTAATTCCTACTGTGCCCTCTGGTTTTGCCAATTCATTTTGATTATTTTGCAATTATTTTATCTGCAATAGATTTCTCGCATTTACAAATATATTCTTATCTCTCTGTATAAGGAAAGTCCTAGCTCTGTGACATACGAGTGTTTGTGATTACCAAAATGGCAGCCGTCACAATACCCTTCCCTGTCTGAACAGACCGTAGCAACCAGATAGCAAAATTAAAATGTTATTGGCTCGTTTTGAATTATAGTGTTAATCACTGATTATGGTGCATCATATGAATGGTTTTAAAGGAGAACTAAATTAACTGAACTTATTTTCCCAGCCCAGAGCGTCAACAGCCCTATAACAGTGACCATTCAGTACTTTGAAGTGTTCCCCAGCAGCTTGGGCAGAGTCTTTTGTGTGTCAGTGGCACCGCACATGCCCAATGGGCTCTGATTATTCTGATGCAGAATGCACTGGTATCTATCATGCCATGTTTTATCAATCTAAAATATTACTAATCACACATCCATATTAAATCTGAGATAGACGGGTGGGCGGGGCATGAAGGTGTCCACGCCTACATTGCATGTCATTCTGAGGTACAAGATAGAAGCAGCAGGATCGGGGCCCCGTAAGGACAGGGGTTCTTTAGTCTGTAAGTGCTCTCGCTGTGGTGCTGCATGTCTGGACTAGCTTTTTGTTGAGTTTTAGTTCTCCTTTAAAATTAAGAGTGCTGAGATCAATAAAATGAAGTTCTTGCATCAGCATGTAGCCTGGCAGGGAGTCAGTAATGGAGTCAGTACTTTCTAGTAGGAAATTAGAACAAAGGTAATCCTTTAGGCTAATGCCACACGGGGCAAACAAGTAATCCTTTAGGCTAATGCCACACGGGGCAAACAAGTAATCCTTTAGGCTAATGCCACACCGGGCAAACAAGTAATCCTTTAGGCTAATGCCACACCGGGCAAACAAGTAATCCTTTAGGCTAATGCCACACCGGGCAAACAAGTAATCCTTTAGGCTAATGCCACACCGGGCAAACAAGTAATCCTTTAGGCTAATGCCACACGGGGCAAACAAGTAATCCTTTAGGCTAATGCCACACCGGGCAAACAAGTAATCCTTTAGGCTAATGCCACACGGGGCAAACAAGTAATCCTTTAGGCTAATGCCACACGGGGCAAACAAGTAATCCTTTAGGCTAATGCCACACCGGGCAAACAAGTAATCCTTTAGGCTAATGCCACACCGGGCAAACAAGTAATCCTTTAGGCTAATGCCACACGGGGCAAACAAGTAATCCTTTAGGCTAATGCCACAAGGGGCAAACAAGTAATCCTTTAGGCCAGTGCTGACCAACACATGTGGCCCGCGACCCCCCTCTGTGTGGCCCCCCACCTGTCTGGCTGCTTTGATGGCTTACTCTTGTGTAAGCATTAAATGGTATCAGTACTGAGATTAACTGCCCCCCTTGTTCACACCTTTTAATCTCTGCATTGTTCTACCCCTGCAGTGTTCCCACCTCAGGCTCAGGCTGTAATCACCCACATTGTTCCCCTGTTCACACCTCAGGAGCAGTAGAAACCCACAAATAATCCCTGCACACTACAAAAAGAACATATACTGAGGTGGTACTGCAATTAAAACGTTTTTTAATATATAGTTATTGTGCAGACTGTAGGAGCAGTGCCAGCATTGAGTCACTGTAGGCTGCCTGTGTGTGCCATACAGCATAGGGCAGGCAGAGTATGGCACACACAGGCAGGGTAGGGAAGGCAGAGTATAGCACACACAGGCAGGGTAGGGAAGGCAGAGTATGGCACACACAGGCAGGGTAGGGAAGGCAGAGTATGGCACACACAGGCAGGGTAGGGAAGGCAGAGTATAGCACACACAGGCAGGGTAGGGAAGGCAGAGTATGGCACACACAGGCAGGGTAGGGAACGCAGAGTATGGCACACACAGGCAGGGTAGGGAAGGCTGAGTATGGCACACACAGGCAGGGTAGGGAAGGCAGAGTATGGCACACACAGGCAGGGTAGGGAAGGCAGAGTATGGCACACACAGGCAGGGTAGGGAAGGCTGAGTATGGCACACACAGGCAGGGTAGGGAAGGCAGAGTATGGCACACACAGGCAGGGTAGGGAAGGCTGAGTATGGCACACACAGGCAGGGTAGGGAAGGCTGAGTATGGCACACACAGGCAGAGTATGGCACACACAGGCCAAGTATGGCACAAACCAGCCAAGTATGGCACACAGGCAGGGTAGGGAAGGCAGAGTATGGCACACACAGGCAGGGTAGGGAAGGCTGAGTATGGCACACACAGGCAGAGTATGGCACAAACCAGCCAAGAATGGCAAACACAGTGAAAGTATGGCACACACAGGCAGGGTAGGGAATGCTGAGTATGGCAAACACAGGCAGAGTATGGCACACACAGGCCAAGTATGGCACAAACCAGCCAAGTATGGCATACAGGCAGGGTAGGGAAGGCAGAGTATGGCACACACAGGCAGGGTAGGGAAGGCAGAGTATGGCACACACAGGCAGGGTAGGGAAGGCAGAGTATGGCACACACAGGCATGGTAGGGAAGGCAGAGTATGGCAAACACAGGCAGAGTATGGCACACACAGGCCAAGTATGGCACAAACCAGCCAAGTATGGCACACAGGCAGGGTAGGGAAGGCAGAGTATGGCACACACAGGCAGGGTAGGGAAGGCAGAGTATGGCACACACAGGCAGGGTAGGGAAGGCAGAGTATGGCACACACAGGCAGGGTAGGGAAGGCAGAGTATGGCACACACAGGCAGGGTAGGGAAGGCAGAGTATGGCACACACAGGCAGGGTAGGGAAGGCAGAGTATGGCACACACAGGCAGGGTAGGGAAGGCAGAGTATGGCACACACAGGCAGGGTAGGGAAGGCAGAGTATGGCACACACAGGCATGGTAGGGAAGGCAGAGTATGGCAAACACAGGCAGAGTATGGCACACACAGGCCAAGTATGGCACAAACCAGCCAAGTATGGCACACAGGCAGGGTAGGGAAGGCAGAGTATGGCACACACAGGCAGGGTAGGGAAGGCAGAGTATGGCACACACAGGCAGGGTAGGGAAGGCAGAGTATGGCACACACAGGCAGGGTAGGGAAGGCAGAGTATGGCACACACAGGCAGGGTAGGGAAGGCAGAGTATGGCACACACAGGCAGGGTAGGGAAGGCAGAGTATGGCACACACAGGCAGGGTAGGGAAGGCAGAGTATGGCACACACAGGCAGGGTAGGGAAGGCAGAGTATGGCACACACAGGCAGGGTAGGGAAGGCAGAGTATGGCACACACAGGCAGGGTAGGGAAGGCAGAGTATGGCACACACAGGCAGGGTAGGGAAGGCAGAGTATGGCACACACAGGCAGGGTAGGGAAGGCAGAGTATGGCACACACAGGCAGAGTATGGCACAAACCAGCCAAGAATGGCAAACACAGTGAAAGTATGGCACATGCAGGCAGGGTAGGGAAGGCAGAGTATGGCACACACAGGCAGGGTAGGGCAGGCAGAGTATGGCACACACAGGCCAAGTATGGCACAAACCAGCCAAGTATGGCACACAGGCAGGGTAGGGAAGGCAGAGTATGGCACACACAGGCAGGGTAGGGAAGGCAGAGTATGGCACACACAGGCAGGGTAGGGAAGCAGAGTATGGCACACACAGGCAGGGTAGGGCAGGCAAAGTATGGCAGGTTTTTGCTGTACTACAACCATTAATATGGGTATGGTCATGTGATAACATAAGTGTGGTTTCAAGTGGGTGCGGTTTCAAAAAGGGGAGTGGTCAAAACTGGCTTCCATTATCGGCCCTCCACCACGTAGGTCGGAAAAATTCCAGCCCTCGGTACAACAGAAGTTGGACAGCACTGCTTTAGGCTAATGCCACATGGGGCAAACAAGTAATCCTTTAGGCTAATGCCACACGGGGCAAACAAGTAATCCTTTAGGCTGATGCCACACGGGGCAGATGCAGTTTTGCACTAATTCTACTTAGCGTGCCTACACTCAGGCCGATGGAATGACTCTGGGTGCAGCTACAGCAATCAGATTTTGTTTTTTTTTTAAATATTCTTTGTTGATTTTTAACAAAGAAAGTTATAAAGTAGGAAGTGAAAGAGAATAGGAAAGAGAGAAAGATGATAGTAAACGGTAATAATCGGTGTTGGGCGTTTACATTTCTGAAAGAGTTTCATTATTAACAGTGCATGACTACACGAATGGGGTTTGTTAGGCATCCAGCGGGGCAGTATTAATGAATTGTGCTGTTCGTTAGTCCGCCAACCAACGGTTCCATACTTTATCGGACTTAGCAGGGCATCCTTGTGCCAGGTAGGTAAGTTTCTGCCGCGGAAGTGTATTGTCTACCAATTTTATCCAGAATCCCAGGGTGGGTGGTACTGTAGCTTTCCATGTCAGTAGGATGGCCTTTTTAGCGTAGTGCAGGAGTTGTTGCAGGCAGAGCCTGTCACTGGAGGGTAGGGTAAGGCCTTCAGTGTGTCCCAGTAGGCAGAATTCAGGTAACCGGATATTTGGAAATCCCAACGAAGATAAAGGTAAGTATGGTGGCCCAGAACTGCTGGATTTTAGGACAGTCCCAGAATACAAGAAAATAGTTGCCCTGGTCTAAATTACATTTCACACACACATCTGGATATCCTTGTTATATTTGTGCCAGCCTGTGGGGGGTTAGGTATAGACTCTGTTGAGGAATTTAATGTGAATATAGCAGTCTCTTATATTGATTTCAGGTATTTGTTCAAGAATATCTTCCCAGGTCTCGTTATCTAACTGGGAGAAATCCTGAGCCTATTTCAGCTTGATATGGTTTACAGAATCAAAGCTTCCCTGCAGTAGTATGGCTTAAAACCAACTGAGGGGCTTGGATAAATTGGGCCTATGAAGATAACGTTCAAGGGTACTTTCTGTAATATTGGGGGGTTCCCTAGGAAACTGTACCTGGAACGCATGTTGCAGTTGGAGGTATCTAAAAAGCATGTGATTTTGTCAAAGTCAAACTCCTCTTTAGTTGAGCATACTGCTTAATAGCTCCTGCTTCAACCACATCACTTAAGCGTTTTACCCCTGCAGCAGCCCAGAGGTTGGCATCTGGGAAAGCCCTAAATTGCATAAGGGTGTTATTGCCCCATAGTGGTGTCCATTTAGACCAGCTGGTTGCTTTTTGGTGGGCTGTTTTTACTGTTCTGGAGAAGACTTGGGTTACGGTTTTCATGGTTAGTGTTAAGGGGTTTATACTGTAGACGGCAACCCTCTATATAGCTGGTTGGCCAGAGCTTCAAACGAGGAAACTACCGCGGCTTCCAATACCGTGACTTAGTTATTGGGGTCTGGATTGAGCCACCACCTCAGCCTCATTGAGGCTTGCAACATTGGCATCTTAATTCTTGGCCGTGCCCCCGCCCAGATAAACTCTCTTACACAGGCATCAATATCACCAAAACATTTTTTGGTGGGCAGGATTGGCGCATTGTGGAACAAATAAAGACATATCGGTAGCCAGATCATCTTTAGGATATTAATGTGACCCACTAGGGAAAGTGGCAGACTGGCCCAGTGGTGTAGTTTTGTCCTAAGGGATTTAAGTGGGGTCAGGTCTAATTCTGTAAATTTCATTGGGTCTCTGTGTATTACTATACCTAGGCATGTGAAGGAGGTGACCCACTGTAGTTGAGGTCCATGTAATGGATCTCTGACAGTTTCACTGTCTTTGGGGAACACCAGGGACTTTACCCGGTTAACCCTGAGGCCTGATAGACCCCCAAATCTTGTAACCTTGATTAGGAGTTCTGTGAGGGACTGTTTGGGGTTAGCCAGATAAACTAGCATGTCATCTGCATAGAGCGAGATTTTTTCCTCAACCCTCTGCAGTCTGTGTATATCCGGGTTATTACGAATTTTAATGGCTAGGGGCTCTATGGCCAGTGCAAACAGAAAAGGTGACAATGGACACCCCTGCCTTGTGCCCCGCTTTAAGGGGAACTCAGGGGACAGTTCTGAATTGAACAATCAGATTTTTGGTGGATTTTCTTCTTGTGCTTATTCTCTGGCTGAGAATCTGCCCCATGTGGCATTAGCCTTATGACCTATGAATGCTTGAAACAAATGGAATCACCATAAACGTTCTTTAAATGATGATACAACCCAGTGATATGGGGGAACGCTGGGTCCCTGTTTGGCACGGGGAAATAGGGGGTGGGGGAAATAGGGGCAGGGGGAAATAGGGGGTGGGGGAAATAGGGGCAGGGGGAAATAGGGGCACGGGGAAATAGGGGGTGGGGGAAATAGGGGCAGGGGGAAATAAATGTTGAAAATGGACGACAAGCAATCCGGACTCAATGGGATCTGTTAAAACTTGAACTTTATTCCAACATGTTTAAAATAGGGGCACGGGGAAATAGGGGCACGGGGAAATAGGGGCACGGGGAAATAGGGGCACGGGGAAATAGGGGCAGGGGGAAATAGGGGCAGGGGGAAATAGGGGCACGGGGAAATAGGGGCAGGGGGAAATAGGGGGTGGGGGAAATAGGGGCTGGGGAAATAGGAGCACGGGGAAATAGGGGCAGGGGGAAATAGGGGCAGGGGGAAATAGGGGCTGGGGGAAATAGGAGCACGGGGAAATAGGGGCACGGGGAAATAGGGGCACGGGGAAATAGGGGCACGGGGAAATAGGGGCACGGGGAAATAGGGGCAGGGGGAAATAGGGGCAGGGGGAAATAGGAGCACGGGGAAATAGGGGCAGGGGGAAATAGGAGCACGGGGAAATAGGAGCACGGGGAAATAGGGGCACGGGGAAATAGGAGCACGGGGAAATAGGGGCAGGGGGAAATAGGGGCACGGGGAAATAGGGGCAGGGGGAAATAGGAGCACGGAGAAATAGGGGCAGGGGGAAATAGGGGCAGGGGGAAATAGGAGCACGGAGAAATAGGGGCAGGGGGAAATAGGGGCACGGGGAAATAGGAGCACGGAGAAATAGGGGCAGGGGGAAATAGGGGCACGGGGAAATAGGAGCACGGAGAAATAGGGGCAGGGGGAAATAGGGGCAGGGGGAAATAGGAGCACGGGGAAATAGGGGCACGGGGAAATAGGAGCACGGGGAAATAGGGGCAGGGGGAAATAGGGGCACGGGGAAATAGGAGCACGGGGAAATAGGAGCACGGAGAAATAGGGGCAGGGGGAAATAGGGGCACGGAGAAATAGGGGCAGGGGGAAATAGGGGCAGGGGGAAATAGGAGCACGGGGAAATAGGAGCACGGAGAAATAGGGGCAGGGGGAAATAGGGGCAGGGGGAAATAGGAGCACGGAGAAATAGGGGCAGGGGGAAATAGGGGCACGGGGAAATAGGAGCACGGAGAAATAGGGGCAGGGGGAAATAGGGGCACGGGGAAATAGGGGCACGGGAAATAGGGGCACGGGGAAATAGGAGCACGGGGAAATAGGGGCACGGGGAAATAGGGGCACGGGGAAATAGGGGCAGGGGGAAATAGGGGCAGGGGAAATAGGGGTGGGGGAAATAGGGGCTGGGGGAAATAGGAGCACGGGGAAATAGGGGCAGGGGGAAATAGGGGCAGGGGGAAAATAGGGGCTGGGGGAAATAGGAGCACGGGGAAATAGGGGCACGGGGAAATAGGGGCAACGGGGAAATAGGGGCACGGGGAAATAGGGGCACGGGGAAATAGGGGCAGGGGGAAATAGGGGCAGGGGGAAATAGGAGCACGGGGAAATAGGGGCAGGGGGAAATAGGAGCACGGGGAAATAGGGGCACGGGGAAATAGGAGCACGGGGAAATAGGGGCAGGGGGAAATAGGGGCACGGGGAAATAGGAGCACGGAGAAATAGGGGCAGGGGGAAATAGGGGCAGGGGGAAATAGGAGCACGGAGAAATAGGGGCAGGGGGAAATAGGGGCACGGGGAAATAGGAGCACGGGAGAAATAGGGGCAGGGGAAATAGGGGCAGGGGGAAATAGGAGCACGGGGAAATAGGGGCACGGGGAAATAGGAGCACGGGGAAATAGGGCAGGGGGAAATAGGGGCACGGGGAAATAGGAGCACGGGGAAATAGGGGCAGGGGGAAATAGGGGCACGGGGAAATAGGAGCACGGGGAAATAGGGGCACGGGGAAATAGGGGCAGGGGGGAAATAGGGGCACGGGGAAATAGGAGCACGGGGAAATAGGGGCAGGGGGAAATAGGGGCACGGGGAAATAGGAGCACGGGGAAATAGGAGCAGGGGGAAATAGGGGCACGGGGAAATAGGAGCACGGGGAAATAGGGGCAGGGGGAAATAGGGGCACGGGGAAATAGGAGCACGGGGAAATAGGGGCACGGGGAAATAGGGGCAGGGGGAAATAGGGGCACGGGGAAATAGGAGCACGGGGAAATAGGGGCACGGGGAAATAGGAGCAGGGGAAATAGGGGCACGGGGAAATAGGAGCACGGGGAAATAGGGGCAGGGGGAAATAGGGGCAGGGGGAAATAGGGGCACGGGGAAATAGGGGCACGGGGAAATAGGGGCAGGGGGAAATAGGGGCACGGGGAAATAGGGGCACGGGGAAATAGGGGCAGGGGAAATAGGGGCACGGGGAAATAGGAGCACGGGGAAATAGGGGCACGGGGAAATAGGGGCAGGGGGAAATAGGGGCACGGGGAAATAGGGGCACGGGGAATAGGGGCAGGGGGAAATAGGGGCACGGGGAAATAGGGGCACGGGGAAATAGGGGCAGGGGAAATAGGGGCACGGGGAAATAGGAGCACGGGGAAATAGGGGCACGGGGAAATAGGGGCAGGGGAAATAGGGGCACGGGGAAATAGGGGCAGGGGGAAATAGGGGCACGGGGAAATAGGGGCAGGGGAAATAGGGGCACGGGGAAATAGGAGCAGGGGGAAATAGGGGCACGGGGAAATAGGAGCACGGGGGAAATAGGGGGCAGGGGGAAATAGGGGCACGGCGGAAATAGGAGCACGGGGAAATAGGGGCACGGGGAAATAGGGCAGGGGGAAATAGGGGCAGGGGGGAAATAGGGGCACGGGGAAATAGGGCAGGGGGAAATAGGGGGCACGGGGAAATAGGAGCACGGGGAAATAGGAGCACGGGGAAATAGGGGGCACGGGAAATAGGAGCAGGGGAAATAGGGGCACGGGGAAATAGGAGCACGGGGAAATAGGGGCAGGGGGAAATAGGGCACGGGGAAATAGGAGCACGGGGAAATAGGGGCACGGGGAAATAGGGCAGGGGGAAATAGGGGCAGGGGGGAAATAGGGGCACGGGGAAATAGGGCAGGGGGAAAAGGGGCACGGGGAAATAGGGGCAGGGGGGAAATAGGGGGCACGGGGGAAATAGGAGCACGGGGGAAATAGGAGCACGGGGAAATAGGGGCACGGGGAAATAGGGGCAGGGGGAAATAGGGGCACGGGGAAATAGGAGCACGGGGAAATAGGGGCAGGGGGAAATAGGGGCAGGGGGAAATAGGAGCACGGGGAAATAGGGGCACGGGGAAATAGGGGCACGGGGAAATAGGGGCACGGGTTGTTTTGAAATCAAACCACTGGGACTTCTTGTTTCCCAGGTGCATTAGATTCACGTGGGGGTTTCTTTGTTTTCCTCTGGATTTACAGTTGAATTATCTGGAATTGTCTGAACCTAATGAACTGCCAATAGAACTCCTTCACCTGCTTAGTGTGACGCACTCAGGGTCACATTGTTTGTTAGTGTCTTACTGGTTCCAAGGGAAGTTCTGCTACTATGGACCCATGGGCCAGCCTTCTGCCTTTATGTTGCATCAGATCCAGGCCCTGCATTGGGATAGGGAATTATAGGTGTAAAAATACTGTTTAAATAGAATAGGGAAAACAAACAGAGAAAGACGCCCTCCAAGGTCATAGAACAAAAGGGGCAGTAAACAATAAAGCTGAGTGGAAAAGTTCTAGAGAAAGAGTAAATGTAGGGGGGAACCTACAGTCACAGTCTGGACTGGGCTGGGAGTCAAAATAGGCCCTGGCATTCCCAGTACACAGAGGCTTTACTCTGCCCCTACACTGGCATCAATCTTTCCCTACACCTGGAGCCGTTGCGTCTGGCAGGGTGTAGACACACAGAGTGGATGTTGGCAATGAAACGCGTAAGGATGCATTTTGGTGCCAAAATCCACTCTGAAAATATAGCCTTATTATGAATATGCCCATATTTATAAAATGAAATCAGTTATTAACACTTCTCCTACAGAATCCTGTATTGTAATCTGTTTTTCAAAAACTCACCCCCAGCAGCCGATCAGCAGAACAATGGGAAGGGAGCAAGATAGCAGCTCCCAGTAGGTATCAGAATAGCACTCAATAGTAAGAAATCCAAGTCCGGCTTGGGACTCCTCCAGTTACATGGGAGTAGGAGAAACAATAGGTTAGCTGAAAGCAGTTCTAATGTGTAGCGCTGGCTGAAAGCTCAGACTCAGGCACACTTTACTGCTGCGCTGCAAGTTGGAGTGATATCCCCCCCCTCCCCCCAGCAGCCGATCAGCAGAACAATGGGAAGGGAGCAAGATAACAGCTCCCAGTAGGTATCAGAATAGCACTCAATAGTAAGAAATCCCAGTCCGGCTTGGGACTCCTCCAGTTACATGGGAGTAGGAGAAACAATAGGTTAGCGGAAAGCAGTTCTAATGTGTAGCGCTGGCTGAAAGCTCAGACTCAGGCACACTTTACTGCTGAGCTGCAAGTTGGAGTGATATCCCCCCCCCTCACCCCCAGCAGCCGATCAGCAGAACAATGGGAAGGGAGCAAGATAGCAGCTCCCAGTAGGTATCAGAATAGCACTCAATAGTAAGAAATCCAAGTCCGGCTTGGGACTCCTCCAGTTACATGGGAGTAGGAGAAACAATAGGTTAGCTGAAAGCAGTTCTAATGTGTAGCGCTGGCTGAAAGCTCAGACTCAGGCACAAGGCACTGAGATGGCGCCTACACACCAATATTACAGCTACAAATACATTTGTTGGTTCAAGAATAAAAGGTTAAATGGCAGAGGGAATTATTTGCTGTGTAACAGTGTCATTTAGAGATAAAAAGTGCCCCATAAATATCATGGCAGGGTCCCTTTAAGCTCTCTGAGTCCCACTGAAGAAAAGCAATATAATAATAAATCATTCCTCATTATGTAGTAAATCCAATCCAGTAGCACAACGAAATAGTGTTTTATTTTGCCAAAGGATAGGCCTTTTTTTGGCACAGTTGGATTTACTACACTGAATGCTGTGATTGGCAGTGGGAACCTTAGCAGTTTTTCTGCGTTTCTGATTTTTTTCCCCCTTTGTTATGGTCAAATCCTCACTTATCTGCCCTTCCAGTAGTTGTTTGTGTGATCCAAGGTCACTGGGAGTTGTAAGTGAGACCTTTGGACCCTCAGAGTCGTTCTTGCAGTTTGCTAATGTTTTATTCTCATTCTCTAGGCCGAAATGGTGACGCCACAAGTGATTGTCGTGGGTTCCTGTATGACCGACCTTGTCAGGTGAGGTTGTTGTTATTGCTAAGCGCCGGTATAGTCTGCGGCAGTGCGAGGCGATTGTGCGAGAGCAGTCACATACAGGGGCTCAGTCTCACACATTCTCTGGCACTTGGATGTTTTGTGAACCTTCTAATGCTCCAATTGGCTACAACAGTAGCCCCAGGAAACAGCTAATGAGTTCAAATATTAACTATATTAGTGGTAAGTGCACCTTTATACCATGCACAGACTGGGAAATGTGCGCTGATACGTACCTTGTATATGGAAAATCTATCCTTATCCTGTATATTATATCCTTATAAACAGTGCTCAGTGATGTCATCAGTTATAATCGGAGCTTAGTGATGTCATTAATTCAGTACTTAGTGATGTCACTATGGGAAAATCAGAAATCAGGTTCCCTGACCTGCACAAACACATTTAGCCAGTGAATTGTAATCTAAAGGTATCCTGGAAGCTCCAAATTACAGGAAGGCTATCTCCTATAAAGTCCATATTAAGTAACATAATTCATGTTCCTTTGTACATGAGCAATATTAACCTGCATAAATACATATTAGGAGACTTAAGATATCTGGAAACCTGGAACCAGTCATGTGATTTTTTTTTTACCTGTATTGTACAATAGAGGGTACATTATCCCTTATAATACATGAGTGATACTCAGAGTTCCCTGTATAACTCAGCCTGCAGCCTTGTGCCTTTATATGGGCACAGAACCCCTCAGTGACTGCTAATATCCTTATCATTTACAGTAGGGGGTACATTATCCCTTATAATACATGAGTGATACTCAGAGTTCCCTGTATAACTCAGCCTGCAGCCTTGTGCCTTTATATGGGCACAGAACCCCTCAGTGACTGCTAATATCCTTATCATTTACAGTAGGGGGTACATTATCCCTTATAATACATGAGTGATACTCAGAGTTCCCTGTATAACTCAGCCTGCAGCCTTGTGCCTTTATATGGGGGGCACAGAACCCCTCAGTGACTGCTAATATCCTTATCATTTACAGTAGGGGGTACATTATCCCTTATAATACACGAGTGATACTCAGAGTTCCCTGTATAACTCAGCCTGCAGCCTTGTGCCTTTATATGGGGGGCACAGAACCCCTCAGTGACTGCTAATATCCTTATCATTTACAGTAGGGGGTACATTATCCCTTATAATACATGAGTGATACTCAGAGTTCCCTGTATAACTCAGCCTGCAGCCTTGTGCCTTTATATGGGGGGCACAGAACCCCTCAGTGACTGCTAATATCCTTATCATTTACAGTAGGGGGTACATTATCCCTTATAATACATGAGTGATACTCAGAGTTCCCTGTATAACTCAGTCTGCAGCCTTGTGCCTTTATATGGGCACAGAACCCCTCAGTGACTGCTAATATCCTTATCATTTACAGTAGGGGGTACAGTATCCCTTATAATACATGAGTGATACTCAGAGTTCCCTGTATAACTCAGCCTGCAGCCTTGTGCCTTTATATGGGCACAGAACCCCTCAGTGACTGCTAATATCCTTATCATTTACAGTAGGGGGTACATAAACCTTGATATAAGGTGCTAAATATTCTCAGGAATATGTCAGTTCTATATATAAGAGCAGAGAGAATGCATCTGAATGAAAGGGAAAGTGAAGTGGGTCCCTGGCCGGTCACCCTGCCCTTGCTATGAGGCCACAATACAGTGAGATATACGCAGGGCTCGGCAGTGAGGTCACTAGGAGCAGTGTTTGTGACACCCATTACCATGACAATAGACTATGAGGTCACTAGCAGGATATTCCCTGTCTCATTGCCAAATGGAATTGGAATGTGGGGGTTCACAGGGAGTGAACAGAGACGTACGATTGAATCCAGAGCCCCTGGAAGGCTGCTGCGCTGCTTGGAACGGACACGCCGACAGTGGGATTTGTGGGATCGGGGCCAGATTTGCTAAACGGCGCAGCAAACATCTGACTTGGATTTGTTGCTAAGAAAGTGCAAACAACTCCCAGTCGCAGGCTGACGGCCATGGATATGAGATTAATTACAGATATGGCCAACTGTGTATTGGATATGTCCACGATTGCAATGAAATGGTTAAGGTTTTAGTGCAACTCCTGGCACCTTCATTCCATGTGTTTCACGGTGCCCCCACACAAGAGCCCACAAGCGCAATGGTGATGCTGCAAAGCGCCCAAGGCCCACAATTACAAGTCTAGATAGATCCATAATGGGAGCCACAAAGCAGGATCAGTTAGCCTTTACCTGGGCTGATTACACTGCTGCTTGGAGGGTCCCTGATAGACATCTGTCTGGGTCTTACTGGGGGAATCAGCACCCACCCAACACCCATACATGAAAGCAGTGTTTTTACTCACTTTGGGCAACCCAACCTGCTACCCATTGGCTGTCATAAAAAACATAAATGGCATTATTATAAAAATGGACATGACCTGATCGGAGGGTGGGTGGCAGTTGGGAAGGGATGGGGGGACCCACAATAAATAGTGGCACATGTAATAAAGATCAATGTCTCCAGGGTTCCCAATGTAAAGAAGTGGCTAAATATCAAAACAAATCCAAATCCTTAATTTGCACATTTTGATTGGCGCAAAATAAAAGATCGCATCATCTGTGAGCAAAAATGCATCACTTTCATTTGTCCAGAGAAAGTCATGTGATCTAAAGGGTTCCGAATTTGGTCCTAGACCTAGATGCTGAAATCTGTGCCATTCCGGAACCAAATCCCCAGTAGTTACATGATGGGCAGGTCCCTTTAAGAACTCAATGTGATACTTTATCTCCTAAAATGGTGTTTTCTGTCTTTATTTCCTTTTTGCAATTCCGGTTATTTCTGGGAATTTGCCATCGCTTGGACATTAAAAAATAATCATTTTATTTCTGACTTGGGTTCCTTCCTCTCGTCCCAGTGTAACAGAGATATAACAATGCGGCAGGCTGTATTTGTACTGGTCCCAGCCTAGAACTCATTGCCCCGGAATCCTAGGGGAACAGCAGTGAAACCATTGTCACCGTGAGTCACGCCGGCAGGAATGCGCCCGCAGCCCAGTGACTAATCCTGCACCGTGCAGCCGCTTGCATCATCCCCTCATGTTGTTTTTATTAAAGGGAAAGTCTCACCTCTTTGGAATTTGTTTCCCAAACAGCTATGCAATAGAGCTTGCACAATAAAGGGGAAGTTCACCCGCCATACGTTGGCCATACACAGGGCTGGTGAATAAAATCCAGTGGATCCGGCTAATCCAGGTCCACTCCCTTGCCGGTGCCGCCCCACAAAAGTAACTAGGCTATGTGATGGGGCAAGTGAGATTGTGGGGGGGGGGGTCCCTAAAAATAAATTAATAGTAAGGCTGCAGCAAAACTGCTAAAAAAAATTGCAAAATGGTGAAAAATGCATTAAAGTCAATAGGTGACTTTTTTACGCACAGTTTTGATGTGCAACAAATTTTTACATGCAAGATTATTAATGCACAACTTTTTTCTTACTCCAAATGCATTACAGATATTAAGATATAATTACCCCTTATTGGGGGCAGAACAGCCCTATTGGGTTTATTTCATGGTTAAATGATTCCCTTTTCTCTGTAATAATAAAACAGTACCTGTACTTGATCCCAACTAAGATATAATTACCCCTTATTGGGGCAGAACAGCCCTATTGGGTTTATTTAATGGTTAAATGATCCCCTTTTCTCTGTAATAATAAAACAGTACCTGTACGTGATCCCAACTAAGATATAATTACCCCTTATTGGGGCAGAACAGCCCTATTGGGTTTATTTAATGGTTAAATGATCCCCTTTTCTCTGTAATAATAAAACAGTACCTGTACGTGATCCCAACTAAGATATAATTACCCCTTATTGGGGCAGAACAGCCCTATTGGGTTTATTTAATGGTTAAATGATTCCCTTTTCTCTGTAATAATAAAACAGTACCTGTACTTGATCCCAACTAAGATATAATTACCCCTTATTGGGACAGAACAGCCCTATTGGGTTTATTTAATGGTTAAATGATTCCCTTTTCTCTGTAATAATAAAACAGTACCTGTACTTGATCCCAACTAAGATATAATTACCCCTTATTGGGGCAGAACAGCCCTATTGGGTTTATTTAATGGTTAAATGATTCCCTTTTCTCTGTAATAATAAAACAGTACCTGTACTTGATCCCAACTAAGATATAATTACCCCTTATTGGGGCAGAACAGCCCTATTGGGTTTATTTAATGGTTAAATGATTCCCTTTTCTCTGTAATAATAAAACAGTACCCGTACTTGATCCCAACTAAGATATAATTACCCCTTATTGGGGGCAGAACAGCCCTATTGGGTTTATTTAATGGTTAAATGATTCCCTTTTTCTCTGTAATAATAAAACAGTACAGTAACAGTAACAGGTCCCATACCTGTGTATATATGTGCAGTAACAATGCCAAATGTTTGTGTACCTAATAAGACAATTACATGTGTGTCCTGTTTCATTTCAGTGTGACGCCCCGGTTGCCCAAAGCCGGTGAGACCATCCATGGCAGCAAGTTTTTTATTGGCTTTGGGGGCAAAGGGGCAAACCAGTGTATCCAGGCAGCCCGACTGGGTGTGAAGACCTCAATGGTTTGCAAGGTAACCGAGGGGCAATCTTTATTGCATAGATTTAGCCTCAGATTAGTGCAGAAAGTGGGTCGTATCCATTCTGCATTCCCATTGGATGTCCCTTGGCACATCATGGAGCCAATTGGGCACTAGAGAATGGCTGCCAGCCTTTCTCAGCATGCCATTGGCAGTGCAGCCTCTACTGAATGGCACATTGGTAGCAGTGCCATTTCTTCATTGGTTGCTAGACTGGAGGGCGGGATTAGTAAACTGAGCATGCTCAGTAGCCAAGAGCCAAAGTCATTTCCTAAGGGAGGGGGCTGAGTGGGTTACAGGGGGAGAAGGAATACTAAGTCATTAGGGGAAGCTGCAGCCTTACTATTAACCTTTTAATAGCCAGAATGGCAGGTATTTAAATATTTCAAAGAGGTTATTCACTGATTTGAGATTTTTTATAGGGGTTTCGATGTCCTTTAAAAGTACAGGTATAGGACCCATTATCCAGAAAGTTACAAATTACGGGAAGGCCATCTCCCATACACTCAATAATAATCAAATAATTCTCATTTTTAAAAATGATTCCTTTTTCTCTGTAATAATAAAACAAAACCTGTACTTGATCCCAACTAAGATATAATTACCCCTTATTGGGGCAGAACAGCCCTATTGGGTTTATTTCATGGTTAAATGATTCCCTTTTCTCTGTAATAATAAAACAGTACCTGTACTTGATCCCAACTAAGATATAATTACCCCTTATTGGGGGCAGAACAGTCCTATTGGGTTTAAGTAATGTTTAAATAATCTTTTAGCGGCCTTAAGGTATGGAGATCCAAATTACGGAAAGATCCTTTATCCGGAAAACCCCAGGTCCCAAAGATTCTGGATAACAGGTCCCATACCTGTACTAGGGACATTATCCGGGTTCCAACCAGCTCCCAGCTTCCCACCAACAGCCTTAGATGGGGGTCCCTGTCGGGCAGGAGGTTGGTCAGTACTGATCTTGTTGCTAAAAACGGAAAGAATGTGAATGGAATCCGATCTATTTATCAGCAGCTCCAGTAAAAGGGACATTTTTTTGGTTCTGGTTATTTTGGACCCACTCCAGAATGGTCCCTCGGCGGAGCCGGCTGTTCCTGGAAGCTCTCTGTTTATTCCTTTTTTTGTCAAATTCCACTTGTACAAATGTAAATTCTGGCGTCTCATAATGGTGTTTGTATGTCAGACACTAGGAAATTCCTTTCCCGTCCCGGGCAGCGTCTGGGCTCCAGCGCCACGAGCTCCCTGTAAATAACTTCTTTATTATTCTCCTAACAATTAAAGGGCATAGCAGCAAAGGCAATTAACTTGGGCCCCTAGACATCGGAATGGGCCCCATTGCTAGAAGATTTGTGTTATGTGCAGCCTGCATACACACTGATAGAGATTGAATAAACAGGGACATTCTGGTGAAACATTAATTACTGTAGAACTGCTGGTTCTGACTCCTGATACAACTCCCCAATATCCATTCATTCCTCATTCTCACTGGGTTCATAGTTATGTGTAACTGTCACTGTGTCTGTCCCTTCCCTGCACTGCTGGTTCTGACTCCTGATACAACTCCCCAATATCCATTCATTCCTCATTCTCACTGGGTTTATAGTTATGTGTAACTGTCACTGTGTCTGTCCCTTTCCCTTCTCTGCACTGCTGGTTCTGACTCCTGATACAACTCCCCAATATCCATTCATTCCTCATTCTCACTGGGTTTATAGTTATGTGTAACTGTCACTGTGTCTGTCCCTTTCCCTTCCCTGCACTGCTGGTTCTGACTCCTGATACAACTCCCCAATATCCATTCATTCCTCATTCTCACTGGGTTTATAGTTATGTGTAACTGTCACTGTGTCTGTCCCTTTCCCTTCCCTGCACTGCTGGTTCTGACTCCTGATACAACTCCCCAATACCCATTCATCCCTCATTCTCACTGGGTTTATAGTTATGTGTAACTGTCACTGTGTCTGTCCCTTTCCCTTCCCTGCACTGCTGGTTCTGACTCCTGATACAACTCCCCAATATCCATTCATCCCTCATTCTCACTGGGTTTATAGTTATGTGTAACTGTCACTGTGTCTGTCCCTTTCCCTTCTCTGCACTGCTGGTTCTGACTCCTGATAAAACTCCAAATATCCACTCATTCCACATCTATTCTGTGGTTTTGACTGTGGAAATACTCCAGCAGAAGTCATTCATACATGCTTCTTCATGCGTCTGTTAATCTGCTTGCTCTGCTACATTGTTTCAAAAGTTAGAACCACCAGTACAGAGAAGAGAAAGAGATTATCAAACACTGTTTTCAGTAGCAATTATGTTTTCAGATGACTTTAATGTGAATTGTAATTTGGCTTAATGGAAATTTATTATATTCAGAATCACAACCTAGTCTTATACTGAGAGACCAATGGCATAACTACTGCAGGGGGTGTGTATGACATGGGAATTGTGAGGGTAGGAGGATGGTGGGTGTAATCATGCAAAGGGTGTGGGGTCTGTGTATGGGGTCCACCTTTTGCATGCAGGTTCCATGGGGTGAGGACCCGCTTCAGCCAACAGTAGAATTTACCTGATATGGCCCAGTATGGGTGGCCAAATTGGGTCGACATCTGCTTGTCTGGAGCTGTGAGCCATAGGAACCAATCAGCAATTAGCTCTGATCAACTACTGTACATGGAACCTAACTAAAGCAGAATTCTCATTGGCTGGAGGTTCTGAATTCCCCCCAAGGTTCATTTAAGTTGGAGAAAGGCTGAATAAGTGAGCAAAAAATTAAATCAGTTGTACATAGGTATATTTTCCCTTTATATTACAGCACAACTCTTGTTATCTTCCGCAGGTTGGAAAGGATTCGTTTGGGAACGATTATATCGCAAATTTCACCAAGAACCATGTTTCTACAGGTAAAAACCCTCTTATTGGCAGTGGCGAATGTAGATTCGTTTTTAAATGAATTAGACTGAAAAAAGACAGGTAAAGGATAAAGCAATGGAGGTGCCAGTATGTTGCCCCCCCCCCCCCAGTGAGCCAAATGTCTGAATTTCTGCCCCTAGTTGGTTGCTGGGAGTTTCAGTTTAAAGTTCACCTTTGAGTTAACTTTTAGTATGATATAGAGAGTGATATTCTGAGACAGTTTGCAGTTGGTCTTCATTTTTTATTATTTGTAGTTTTTTAGTTATTTCATTTTCCGTTTCAGCAGCTATTTGGTTGCTAGGGTCCAAGTTACCTTAGCAACCAGGGAGTGGTTTAGATGAGAGACTGATATATGAATAGGAGAGGGGCTGAATAGAAAAATAAGTACTAAAAAGTAACAATAACAATAAAACTGGAGCCTCACAGAGCAATAGGGTTTGGCTGCCGGGGTCAGTGACCCCCATTTGAAAGCTGCAAAGAGTTGGAAGAAGAAGGCAAATAATTAAAAAACTATAACTAATAAATAATGAAGACCAATTGAAAAGTGGCTTAGAACTGGCCATTCTAGGTGAACCCACCCCTTTAAGAGCAGGGCTACAGGTTGCCCATCTCCTTTGTAGACCAACAAACTAATAGAAGGGTTTTTGGCTCAGCATTTTATTTGTTGACATTGGCAACTGTGATAGAATTGAGCCCAGCCTGGCACTGATATTAATCTAATATATATATATATAGAAGAAAGGCCATTGTACCTCGGCGGCCCACACCCACAGCCCCGTCCCACCTTGTATAAATGTCCCAGGTTCAGTTTAGCGGACGGGTCTAATTTTGGTTCTGGAAATGAATCCCAGATAGAATCAGCTGCCCCTCCCTGGCTGCCCATTTCCTTCCTGACTGAAATCTTCCGATGCTTTTTGTAACA
The DNA here is from genome assembly GCF_000004195.4 of Xenopus tropicalis. Taxonomy (NCBI): domain Eukaryota; kingdom Metazoa; phylum Chordata; class Amphibia; order Anura; family Pipidae; genus Xenopus; species Xenopus tropicalis. Next base: position 5,519,002 of record NC_030681.2, on the reverse strand, counting down.
TTGTCTCATTATTATATAGAATAAAGTAGTCTGTTATCATTTAGCATTATTTAGCTTTTCTGCCCCTATGGGAAGCCTAAGAGCAATGGAGCCTTAGGGGCATATTTATTATAGTGTCCCCGGTGATGCTTCCCATAACAACCAATCAGGTCTTTGCTTTTGTTTTCTAACTTGAAATCTATTTGCAGATTGGTTGCTATGGGCAACATCACCATTGACATTTGCTTACACACTATAATAAATATGCCCCTAAGTCTCCATTGTGCTTAGGCTTCCCATAATCCCCCAGTGTTGTTATAATTCCCTGACCAGCGGGGATGGGGGGGTTAATGCTACATGTACGCAGGCATTTCATGTTATTCAATCAATCTCAATCCTTCCACTTCTGCTAAGCATTCTGATAGGTCTCCTCTTTCAGCCAATTATCAATATCCTGTATTAATAACTAAAGGGGGTCATTTACTTAGACACTCTGCACTGCAGGTTCTGGCTTCTGAAACAATGTAGCAGAAGCCTGCTGATTACCAGACCTCTGCTCCATTGTGTAGGTGCCAGAACCAAAAAACAGAAAGGGACATAGACACAGTATTAGCAGCTACTGCGCCTGCAATCCCACAATCCCCTGCTGCACACATGAAGTCAGTAAGGAAGGGAACATCCCAGTGCAATGCATTGTGGGTTATGTAGTTCCTGCATACTGTCTGTAAGCTGTGGAGAAGTTGTTACAATTTGTAACATCCGTGTTTTAGTCCCTCCTCCCCTACCCGGATTTCAAATGATGCAGAAAGAGTAGAACTGTTTTGCAGCTGGATTTCAGCATATAAATATGGTATTTAGTCCTACTTACTGACGGAACAGATTACAGGGATAGGGATATTAGGAGTTCCCCTTTAAATTCAGTCTCTCTTTTTGGCTTTGCAGTAATGTAGTGAAGGACAGAATGTTCTCTGGGCACTTACCTTGATCTTCCCATTGCAGATTTTGTGGGCCAGACGGCAGAGGCCGCCACTGGAGCAGCTTCTATCATTGTGAATGCGGAAGGTGGGTGATTCTCGTAAAAGGCCCTCGTATTCAGGATCTTTACGCTCAGCGGGGTAATTAGGGCCTTGGCTGAGCCAACCAGACTGAAACACCATGGCAAGCAGGAATATTAGCATGTTTAATAGGCTCGCTATCTGACTGGCGCCTTCATTTAATATCACGGCCGTTTTATATCTTGCTGGAAACTCTGAAAGCTTCCTTTGCTTTTATTTGAACTGTAAAGTTTGTTTCTTTATCTCCCTGTGCTAACTGCACACCAACTAAAGGGCAACTATACACTTACAGCTCACTGCTGTGTACAGGGGAATCCCTATGTGCCATAGTTTCATGGTATCTCTCTGTACAGGCTATGAGCAAACTTAGGGGGCTGTTCCTGCTGAATTGTGCTTAGTACAGGGGAATCCCTATGTGCCATAGTTTCATGGTATCTCTCTGTACAGGCTATGAGCAAACTTAGGGGGCTGTTCCTGCTGAATTGTGCTTAGTACAGGGGAATCCCTATGTGCCATAGTTTCATGGTATCTCTCTGTACAGGCTATGAGCAAACTTAGGGGGCTGTTCCTGCTGAATTGTGCTTAGTACAGGGGAATCCCTATGTGCCATAGTTTTATGGTATCTCTCTGTACAGGCTATGAGCAAACTTAGGGGGCTGTTCCTGCTGAATTGTGCTTAGTACAGGGGAATCCCTATGTGCCATAGTTTTATGGTATCTCTCTGTACAGGCTATGAGCAAACTTAGGGGGCTGTTCCTGCTGAATTGTGCTTAGTACAGGGGAATCCCTATGTGCCATAGTTTTATGGTATCTCTCTGTACAGGCTATGTGCAAACTTAGGGGGCTGTTCCTGCTGAATTGTGCTAAGTACAGGGGAATCCCTATGTGCCATAGTTTTATGGTATCTCTCTGTATAGGCTATGAGCAAACTTAGGGGGCTGTTCCTGCTGAATTGTGCTTAGTACAGGGGAATCCCTATGTGCCATAGTTTTATGGTATCTCTCTGTACAGGCTATGGGCAAACTTAGGGGGCTGTTCCTGCTGAATTGTGCTTAGTACAGGGGAATCCCTATGTGCATAGTTTTATGGTATCTCTCTGTACAGGCTATGAGCAAACTTAGGGGGCTGTTCCTGCTGAATTGTGCTTAGTACAGGGGAAGTACCCCTTTTACCGGGGCCTGGGAATGCAATGGCTTGGGGGTTGGGCTTACTTACATTATCAATAATTACTTTATCCCTTCGTTTAGGACAAAATGCTATAGTGATAGTGGCTGGGGCCAATTTGCTGCTGGACTCTGAGGACCTAAAGCGAGCCTCCACGGCTATCAGCAGGGCCAACGTATTGGTGTGCCAGTTGGAGATAAGGCCTGAGATCTCGTTAGAGGCCCTGAAAATGGCCCGTTCCAGTGGAGGTAACATACCATATATTAATATACTGTGCAGCTCGGCCTATAGGAGCCACAGGCTGCATTTTGTTCCTCTCTGCTTTCCATAGTAGCCGAAACTGGAAAATTCCCATGTTGCCAGGGACTGTCTTTGCTCTATAATACTTGGTATAGAGGAAAGAAAATAAACCAGGGCATGTGTTATAGAGGTTATTGCAGGGGGGCTGGGCTACCATAAAGGGGCAGGGCTTCCTTTTAAAGGATTGGGGTTGGGGTGGGTAAGTAGCAAGAAAAAAACAACAAAACAATATTATAACATTATAATATACAGTTGGGTCATTTCCTTATGGGACCAAACTGTAAGTTATATTCTTATAAACAGTGCTTAGTGATGTCATCAGTTATAATCGAGCTTGGTGATGTCATTTTTGTCACATGACTCACTGAAACTTGTATATTATAATAAATAAAGTACCCCCTGTTGTAAAATATGAGGATATTGGAAGTCATCTTGGAGTTCCATGACCTGTATAAACGATTTTATATGGTCATGAAACTCCTCGGGGGCTTATAATATCCCTATATGTTACAATAGGGGGCACTTTATTCACTATATATTATAAGGAACTCCTCGGGGGCTTATAATATCCCTATATGTTACAATAGGGGGTGCATTATTCACTATATATTATAAGGAACTCCTCGGGGGCTTATAATATCCCTATATATTACAATAGGGGGCACTTTATTCACTATATATTATAAGGAACCCCTCGGGGCTTATAATATCCCTATATGTTACAATAGGGGGCACTTTATTCACTATATATTATAAGGAACTCCTCGGGGGCTTATAATATCCCTATATATTACAATAGGGGGCACTTTATTCACTATATATTATAAGGAACCCCTCGGGGCTTATAATATCCCTATATGTTACAATAGGGGGCACTTTATTCACTATATATTATAAGGAACTCCTCGGGGGCTTATAATATCCCTATATATTACAATAGGGGGTACTTTATTCACTATATATTATAAGGAACTCCTCGGGGGCTTATAATATCCCTATATGTTACAATAGGGGGCACTTTATTCACTATATATTATAAGGAACTCCTCGGGGGCTTATAATATCCCTATATGTTACAATAGGGGGCACTTTATTCACTATATATTATAAGGAACTCCTCGGGGGCTTATAATATCCCTATTTGTTACAATAGGGGGTACTTTATTCACTATATATTATAAGGAACTCCTCGGGGACTTATAATATCCCTATATGTTACAATAGGGGGCACTTTATTTATTATAACCAGCATCAGGTCTGTATTATATAAACCCAATGAACCTGCCATTCACAGAGAAGGAAGCCTACAGAAACAAATGGCAAATAAAGCCCATGTGTTGGTTCCTGTCAAACTTAGGATGCTTAAGTTGAAGGACAGCAGCGCCACCCCTGGCCAAACAAGAGCATTACCTTTCTCTCAATCAGAGAGCTGCCACCTTGGCTGCTGTATGTATGTAACTTAAGGCTGTAGCAGGCTGGACTGGCAATCTGTGGGTTCTGGCAAATGCCAGAGGGACTGATGTAAAATGCCATAGACAGTCACTATTTAGTGGGCCGATTGGGGTGGGGGGGTGTTTGGGCTCCCCAATGCCACGACCAATTTTAAATTACATTCTGATCTTTAGATGCGCACAACAGCAGTGGCGATTAAGTTAACTTTTAGTTTGTTATAGAATGGCCAGTTCTAAGCAATATTTCAATTGGTCTTCATTATTAATTTTTTATAGTTTTTAAATGATTTGCCTTCTTCTTTTAACTCTTTGCAGCTTTCAAACGGGGGTCACTGACCCCGGCTGCCAAAATCAATTCCTTTGTAAAACTACAGTTTTATTGTTATTGTTACTTTTTAGTAACTTATTTTTCTATTCAAGTCCTATCCTATTCATATATCAATCTCTCATTCAAACCACACCCTGGTTGCTAAGGTAATATGGATTCTAGCAACCAAACAGCTGCTGAAACTCCAAACGGGAGAGCTGCTGAACAAAAACTGAAATAATAAAAAAAAACTACAAATTATAACAAATGAAGACCAATTGCAAATTGTGCACATAGAGCATAGCCAGCCCCCCCACCCAGGGTAACTGGCAGGGAAACAGTCAGTAAGTGAGCCAGATGGCAGCGCCAGTTGCAGAAGGAAGCGGATCAGCGCCATTGGGGCACAGGGCACAGCAGGCAGCCCATTAACAATCCCTATAAAGCCCAGAAAGGTTTTGATGTGCTGCCTGCCGTTCCGTTCCGCATTTGTCATTTATTAACAATCAGGAGGTTCTTTATAGGAAACAAGTCCAAGGCCTGATGGGATTCATGTGTGAGCACCGGGCTCCGGCGGATGTGCCAGGGTGCCACAGGGCACAAAGCTGGTACCGCTTATTCCATATAATGTTTTATTCACTGCATCCTATTAGTGAGAAATAATTAGTAGCCGAACTCTTGGGGCAAAATAAAAAAAAAAAAAATTCTGCGATTAATTCGCTTTTGCCAACGGCCGTAACCGGCCCAGACCACAGGCCCATTTCCCCATGTAACATGGAACCGGCTGCCAGCACATTCCCAGCAGGGTGTCTCCAGCACATCATTCAGTTAAGAAAATAATTCTGTCATCTAAATGTACTTAAAGTGCAACTTACAATCATTTGCTGATATTAGCAGTTTTAGGCTGCAATTACCTGGCTTTCAGCTGAATAGATCAGAATGTTGGTGATCCCTGACTGTCTATGCACTTTCCATGCTTCAGGCTGAATAAGTCAGAGCAGAATGATAGCTGCCCCCCCCAAGCAAAGCAATTGATTTAACCCTGTAACATCTAAATCACATTATTTAACCCCTTAATAGTCTATAACCCGGCAGGCTTACTGGCATTCCCAGCACAAAAGCAGTTGTTCCGCTTTGGGCAGTGACACCCAGCACTTGCTGCCTGTATTGTAAAATACCCATTTGTACTAAATGTGCATTAAATAAATACACACAGATGCTACACTGAGCATTCTGTTTTATTAGTATAAATCTTATTGTGTTATTCACCTCCTTGAAGTCCTTGATTGTGAGGCATCTGTGCCGTGCTGAATCCCTTGATTGTGAGGCATCTGTGCCGTGCTGAATCCCTTGATTGTGAGGCATCTGTGCCGTTCTGAATCCCTTGATTGTGAGGCATCTGTGCCGTGCTGAATCCCTTGATTGTGAGGCATCTGTGCCATGCTGAATCCCTTGATTGTGAGGCATCTGTGCCATGCTGAATCCCTTGATTGTGAGGCATCTGTGCCGTTCTGAATCCCTTGATTGTGAGGCATCTGTGCCGTGCTGAATCCCTTGATTGTGAGGCATCTGTGCCGTGCTGAATCCCTTGATTGTGAGGCATCTGTGCCGTGCTGAATCCCTTGATTGTGAGGCATCTGTGCCGTGCTGAATCCCTTGATTGTGAGGCATCTGTGCCGTGCTGAATTCCTTGATTGTGAGGCATCTGTGCCGTGCTGAATCCCTTGATTGTGAGGCATCTGTGCCGTGCTGAATCCCTTGATTGTGAGGCATCTGTGCCGTGCTGAATCCCTTGATTGTGAGGTATCTGTGCCGTGCTGAATCCCTTGATTGTGAGGCATCTGTGCCATGCTGAATCCCTTGATTGTGAGGTATCTGTGCCGTGCTGAATCCATTGATTGTGAGGCATCTGTGCCGTGCTGAATCCCTTGATTTTGAGGCATCTGTGCCGTGCTGAATCCCTTGATTGTGAGGCATCTGTGCCATGCTGAATCCCTTGATTTTGAGGCATCTGTGCCGTGCTGAATCCCTTGATTGTGAGGCATCTGTGCCGTGCTGAATCCCTTGATTGTGAGGCATCTGTGCCGTGCTGAATCCCTTGATTGTGAGGCATCTGTGCCGTGCTGAATCCTTTGATTGTGAAATTAGGATTTCAATATCACAATCACATTTTCAATAAACATCTTTTTCTTTTTTCTATTTTAACTGTAGTTAAGACGATATTCAACCCAGCTCCGGCCGTGGCACAACTAGACCCCGAGTTTTTCACCCATTCGGATATCTTCTGCTGCAACGAGAGCGAGGTGAGCCGCGGGGGCGGGGTCTAGCCAAAGTCCCTCCCCAGTATTATAATGACCACCTATGCACCTCCCCCCCACCCATATATGTATATACAGAGAAGGAGCCGTATACACAGACACTACGTTATACTATTATATGTGAGTGTTGTAGTCGCACACAGGGAACAAGGACAGGCCTGAGGAGTTTTGGCACAGTCTGTACTGCTCAGTACTGATATATGGAGATACGGGGACATACAGAATGTACCCATACAGCCCAAAGCCTGGCAGGGGATGAGAAGCACCGCGTGGGGGTCACTAATGATGGAATCCGTGGCCTCGCTGATTGTGTAGCAGAGAGAACACTGTGTGACATATAATGGGCAGTGAGTCTGCCCGGGACCCACCGATATCTGTATTACTGCAATGTGCAAGTGATGTGTCCCCTTCTGCCCCCCATACACAAATGGTTCAGGCACACAAGGTCACATGGTTGGCTTTGCGCTGACACCTATACTTTATACTAGTCCCCTGGTTAGCTTAAGGGGGAAGACACACTGAGCTACTAGTAGCAGCTACTTGTCACAGCTACAGAAACAGACAATGCTGATCATTTACTGATAATTGTCTCTGTGTGAGTTTAGCAGAGGCAATTCTCAGTATTGTCTATGGCAGGGGATTTTCTGGCGTTTAGTAGCTGCTACTAAGTAGCTCTGTGTGTCTTCACCCTAAAGGGATGCTTCACCTTCAAGTTAACATTTAGTATGATATAGAACACCCAATTCTACTCAACTTTTCAATTGGTCTTTATTATTTCTTTGTTACACTTTTGGAATTATTTGTCTTCTTCTTCCTCTAACTCTTTCCAACTTTCACATGGGGGTCACTGACCCCGGCAGCCAGGAAACTAACACACTGTGAGGCTCCAGTTTTATTGTCACTTTTTATAACTTATTTTTCTATTCAGGCCATCGCCTATTCATATACCAGTCTCTCATTCAAACCACTCCCTGGTTGCTAAGGTAATTTGGACCCTAGCAACCAGATAGCTGCTGAACAAAAAGTCAATAACAAAAAAACTACAAATAATAAAAAATGAAGACCAATTGCAAATTGTCTCAGAATATTACTCTCTACATTATACTAAAAGTTGCCTCAAAGGTGATCAACCCCTGGGTCTGTAGATAATCACTGACTGTGACTCCACCCCTAAGCTGGCACCTTTTCCTGTGCCTGAACCCAGAGCCATTAGCCTTTATAGATACCCCCAAAGACTCCTCCATGGTTTTTTTCACTCTGCATCACATTCCCTTTTTCCCAGGCGGAAATTCTGACTGCTGCTCCCGTAAACAGTCCGCAGGAAGCCGGTACCGCGGGGGCACTTCTGCTGGAGAAGGGGTGCAAGGTGGTCATTATTACCCTCGGGGGAGAGGGCTGCGTTATCCTGTCACAAGAGGATCCCACCCCAAAGCACATATCTACAAACAAAGTGAAAGCAGTGGACAGTACGGTATGTGCGCCGGCTTTACTCTTCCTACATTGTTTCAGGAGTCACAACTACAAAGGGACAGACGTACAGATTTTAGTAGAAATAACAGTAACACATTACTGTAGCTGGTGATTATTTATAATGAATGCAGACTGGGAAATCTCTTAGAATCACATTTTCATTGGGCAGAATATTGGTTTTGGGTTTACGTTCCCTTTAATGTTGATACCCATATTAAAGATGGCTGCCCTATTGTCATTCATCAGACTATTGACCTGTTAATATGGAACGGCTTTTAGTGGCACATATACCCAAGGCAACTGGGTAATAACCAAGTTTGTAGCTACCCCAACACCCCAACAGTTATACTTTCCTCTGTTATACCCCCCGGACTCCCAGAATGCCTTTAGCAGGTCAGCCATGTTTAATCACATGCAACTTTTATACAGTCAGTGAATTGTATGGCTCCCAGGACTAAAGCGCCCCAGCTGTGCCCACTCCGTGACCATTGGTTTTTGCCCCAACCTCCCCTCCTGTGTTTTGGGGAACTGATCGGTATAATTAGTGCCTGATGTACAAACGGCTCCGGTAACATCTGGTGATTTTGCAACTTCCCCACTGATGATTGTGCAGTTATTAATGAACGTCAGTGGGACTCAAGCATCTTTGTATCTCGCAGGGATGTATAATAAAGGTCAGGGCTATAGTTTGCCTTATTTACCCTCAGTGTATTTACCCTCCATGATTATAGAGCAGTGTTACCCATAGTGTGCCCTGGGTACCCCTGGAACTATAGCGGGGTGACTGTTACCCCAATGTTTCTATATATCTGTAACCTTGTTATGGGCTAAGGGGGCCCAGCCTGAAGGCCAGTTAGGGGGGGATTTGGGGTGAGTGCTTATTTGTGCCCTGGGTACCCCTGGAACTATAGCAGGGTGACTGTTACCCCAATGTTTCTATATATCTGTAACCTTGTTATGGGCTAAGGGGGCCCAGCCTGAAGGCCAGTTAGGGGGGGATTTGGGGTGAGTGCTTATTTGTGCCCTGGGTACCCCTGGAACTATAGCAGGGTGACTGTTACCCCAATGTTTCTATATATCTGTAACCTTGTTATGGGCTAAGGGGGCCCAGCCTGAAGGCCAGTTAGGGGGGGATTTGGGGTGAGTGCTTATTTGTGCCCTGGGTACCCCTGGAACTATAGCGGGGTGACTGTTACCCCAATGTTTCTATATATCTGTAACCTTGTTATGGGCTAAGGGGGCCCAGCCTGAAGGCCAGTTAGGGGGGGATTTGGGGTGAGTGCTTATTTGTGCCCTGGGTACCCCTGGAACTATAGCGGGGTGACTGTTACCCCAATGTTTCTATATATCTGTAACCTTGTTATGGGCTAAGGGGGCCCAGCCTGAAGGCCAGTTAGGGGGGGATTTGGGGTGAGTGCTTATTTGTGCCCTGGGTACCCCTGGAACTATAGCAGGGTGACTGTTACCCAATGTTTCTATATATCTGTAACCTTGTTATGGGCTAAGGGGGCCCAGCCTGAAGGTCAGTTAGGGGGGGATTTGGGGTGAGTGCTTATTTGTGCCCTGGGTACCCCTGGAACTATAGCAGGGTGACTGTTACCCCCAATGTTTCTATATATCTGTAACCTTGTTATGGGCTAAGGGGGCCCAGCCTGAAGGCCAGTTAGGTGGGGATTTGGGGTGAGTGCTTATTTGTGCCCTGGGTACCCCTGGAACTATAGCGGGGTGACTGTTACCCCAATGTTTCTATATATCTGTAACCTTGTTATGGGCTAAGGGGGCCCAGCCTGAAGGCCAGTTAGGGGGGGATTTGGGGTGAGTGCTTATTTGTGCCCTGGGTACCCCTGGAACTATAGCAGGGTGACTGTTACCCCAATGTTTCTATATATCTGTAACCTTGTTATGGGCTAAGGGGGCCCAGCCTGAAGGCCAGTTAGGGGGGGATTTGGGGTGAGTGCTTATTTGTGCCCTGGGTACCCCTGGAACTATAGCGGGGTGACTGTTACCCCAATGTTTCTATATATCTGTAACCTTGTTATGGGCTAAGGGGGCCCAGCCTGAAGGCCAGTTAGGGGGGGATTTGGGGTGAGTGCTTATTTGTGCCCTGGGTACCCCTGGAACTATAGCAGGGTGACTGTTACCCCAATGTTTCTATATATCTGTAACCTTGTTATGGGCTAAGGGGGCCCAGCCTGAAGGTCAGTTAGGGGGGGATTTGGGGTGAGTGCTTATTTGTGCCCTGGGTACCCCTGGAACTATAGCAGGGTGACTGTTACCCCAATGTTTCTATATATCTGTAACCTTGTTATGGGCTAAGGGGGCCCAGCCTGAAGGCCAGTTAGGGGGGGATTTGGGGTGAGTGCTTATTTGTGCCCTGGGTACCCCTGGAACTATAGCAGGGTGACTGTTACCCCAATGTTTCTATATATCTGTAACCTTGTTATGGGCTAAGGGGGCCCAGCCTGAAGGCCAGTTAGGTGGGGATTTGGGGTGAGTGCTTATTTGTGCCCTGGGTACCCCTGGAACTATAGCGGGGTGACTGTTACCCCAATGTTTCTATATATCTGTAACCTTGTTATGGGCTAAGGGGGCCCAGCCTGAAGGCCAGTTAGGGGGGGATTTGGGGTGAGTGCTTATTTGTGCCCTGGGTACCCCTGGAACTATAGCGGGGTGACTGTTACTCCAATGTTTCTATATATCTGTAACCTTGTTATGGGCTAAGGGGGCCCAGCCTGAAGGCCAGTTAGGGGGGGATTTGGGGTGAGTGCTTATTTGTGCCCTGGGTACCCCTGGAACTATAGCAGGGTGACTGTTACCCCAATGTTTCTATATATCTGTAACCTTGTTATGGGCTAAGGGGGCCCAGCCTGAAGGCCAGTTAGGGGGGGATTTGGGGTGAGTGCTTATTTGTGCCCTGGGTACCCCTGGAACTATAGCGGGGTGACTGTTACCCCAATGTTTCTATATATCTGTAACCTTGTTATGGGCTAAGGGGGCCCAGCCTGAAGGCCAGTTAGGGGGGGATTTGGGGTGAGTGCTTATTTGTGCCCTGGGTACCCCTGGAACTATAGCGGGGTGACTGTTACCCCAATGTTTCTATATATCTGTAACCTTGTTATGGGCTAAGGGGGCCCAGCCTGAAGGCCAGTTAGGGGGGGATTTGGGGTGAGTGCTTATTTGTGCCCTGGGTACCCCTGGAACTATAGCGGGGTGACTGTTACCCCAATGTTTCTATATATCTGTAACCTTGTTATGGGCTAAGGGGGCCCAGCCTGAAGGCCAGTTAGGGGGGGATTTGGGGTGAGTGCTTATTTGTGCCCTGGGTACCCCTGGAACTATAGCGGGGTGACTGTTACCCCAATGTTTCTATATATCTGTAACCTTGTTATGGGCTAAGGGGGCCCAGCCTGAAGGCCAGTTAGGGGGGGATTTGGGGTGAGTGCTTATTTGTGCCCTGGGTACCCCTGGAACTATAGCAGGATGACTGTTACCCCAATGTTTCTATATATCTGTAACAACATAGAAAAAAAAACAGATTACTTACATTATAGCCCCCCAAATCCCATGTTCATATATTGATATCATATTTTCCATTTTAATTCTGAGGTCCCCACAATCTCTGGATTAGGAATCTAAACAGAATCCCAGACACATTACCGGACACTCTCCATGTGACCACAGAATGCAGCCTTAAGCCCTGTAACTGTGTGGCATTTATCTCCCATGCCGTGCCCGTTTCCCAGCAGGCGTTGGCACAGATTCACTTGCAGCTGCTGTTTAATTCCAGGCTTGGGAATGAACTGCCTGAAAGTCTGTGGTTGGAGTTCTTGGAACTGCTCAATGGCTCCTTATCTGAGAGATGGAGCAGGACAGGATTTATACCTACTCAGCATGTTTGGGATATGAGATGTCTAATCCCCAGGCAGGTCTGCACATTTCTCCTTGTCATAGAGTTACTGCCTGGTGTCTGTAGGTTATCTGGGAGTCTTACAGGGGTGAAAGAAGTGAAGCACAGTGTTGCAGACACAATAATAGCTAGAATCTCAGCCATAAAGCAGGGCAGGACTGCCGCTTACAATGGGGGGGGGGGTCAGATAGGATCTGTGCCACTGTGACAGAATGCTCTGTTAGGGCTCTGGTACACGGGGAGATTAGTCGCCCGCGATTTATCTCCCTGTTCGCGGGCGACTAATCTCCCCGAGTTGCCTACCCCTGCCATCCCACCGGCGAACATGTAAGTCGCCGGCGGGATGGCAGACGCGGCGGGGCGATTTGCGGAAATCGACGAAAAAGACTCGCGAGTCTTTTTCGGCGATTTGCGCGAAATCGCGCCGCCGCGTCTGCCATCCCGCCGGCGACTTACATGTTCGCCGGTGGGATGGCAGGGGGAAGGCAACTCGGGGAGATTAGTCGCCCGCGAGCAGGGAGTTTTGCCGCGGGCGACTAATCTCCCCGTGTACCAGAGCCCTTATACAGATAGCTAGAATCTCAGCCATAAAGCAGGGCAGGACTGCTGCTTACAATGGGGGGGATCAGATAGGATCTGTGCCACTGTGACAGAATGCTCTGTTATACAGATAGCTAGAATCTCAGCCATAAAGCAGGGCAGGACTGCTGCTTACAATGGGGGGATCAGATAGGATCTGTGCCACTGTGACAGAATGCTCTGTTATACAGATAGCTAGAATCTCAGCCATAAAGCAGGGCAGGACTGCTGCTTACAATGGGAATCAGATAGGGATATTTATTGGTTAAACTCCGGATCAGGCCGCTATTGGCTCCTGTAGTTGACGCTGTGGCCCCAGGGTGAGGGAACACGGAGCGATGAGCGGTGAGTAATGGCACAGGTTTCGCACATCAGCAGGAATGAAGTTGCGGCTCCGGCCGATAGCATCAAATTCCTCTGTTTAATAATGTAAATCCCTGTATATTGGGCAATGGTTACAAAGGGCCTTTTGTTTCCCGCTTCCTTCCCACAAGTGAGGAGCAGATGGGGGTACAGACGGCGGGAGGGGGGCAGGTGAACTGCCATTAGAAAGGGTTAACTCTGCCACAGCAAATCCAGATCCCAAGCCCCCTCCTCATAGGTGGGCAGTATAGAGCCAACCAGCTGACAGTATGGAGGGGAGCCCATTACCCAGGTGTCTTTCTGATCCACAACTCCCTGCACCTGTGTAACCAGCATGGCAGCTCCCACTGATATATAGGAATAGGCAGAGGAGGAAAGTTTAGAACACAGGGGTGGAATTCCCTGGGGGGTCTGGGTGAGGCGAAGCAGGGGCAGAAGATGAAGTCAGTAAGGGGGGGGGGGGGCGATGACCCCAGAGAGTGCAGTTAAAGTGCAGAGTTTCACATTCAAGGTGGGGACCACCCAGGTTTAACGACTCATCCCAACCCCCCCGGCTGTGTAATTGCTGTAGATCCTCTCGGTCAGTGTCTCCGGCAGGAGGGGGCCCCCCGGCGCATGGGTTTCATGTTCCTAATTAAATGCAAGTTCTGCGCCACTGCGGTCTCGTCAGCGGGGGCCACACAGGGTTCAGCCCTAGGGATCAGCCACGACTGGGGTTTGTTGATTGTGTCCCTGGGTTCTGCAGGCTGTCAGTCACATGTTCTGCCCACCCTGGCACCCCCAGCACTGCAACTGCCGGCACCCCCAGCACTGCAACCGCCATCACCCCCAGCACTGCAACTCCCGGCACCCCCAGCACTGCAACCGCCATCACCCCCAGCACTGCAACTCCCGGCACCCCCAGCACTGCAACCGCCATCACCCCCAGCACTGCAACCGCCATCACCCCCAGCACTGCAACTGCCGGCACCCCCCAACACTGCAACCGCCATCACCCCCAGCACTGCAACCGCCATCACCCCCAGCACTGCAACTGCCGGCACCCCCAGCACTGCAACCGCCAGCACCCCCAGCACTGCAACCGCCAGCACCCCCAGCACTGCAACCGCCAGCACCCCCAGCACTGCAACCGCCATCACCCCCAGCACTGCAACTGCCAGCACCCCCAGCACTGCAACCGCCATCACCCCCAGCACTGCAACCGCCGGCACCCCCCAGCACTGCAACCGCCATCACCCCCAGCACTGCAACCGCCATCACCCCCAGCACTGCAACTGGCGGCACCCCCAGCACTGCAACCGCCATCACCCCCAGCACTGCAACTGCCGGCACCCCCCAGCACTGCAACTGCCATACCTTCTCACACAGAGGATTCTATTAGGATGTACATTTTGGGAAGGCTCAGGATTTGGTTTTGGATTCTGCACATAGGACATATATGTGGATCTACCCTGAAGCTGAAGGGTTAAATATTCTAATATCAACTCCCTGAGTGTGGCACATTCAACTACTGCACCTGTCCAATGCCCTGAGGCCCCTCCCACCTCTGCACCTGTCCCAATGTCCTGAGACCGCCTCCCACCTCTGCACCTGTTCCAAAGTCCTGAGACCCCTCCCACCTCTGCACCTGTCCCAATGCCCTGAGACCGCCTCCCACCTCTGCACCTGTCCCAAAGTCCTGAGACCCCTCCCACCTCTGCACCTGTCCAATGCCCTGAGACCCCTCCCACCTCTGCACCTGTCCCAATGCCCTGAGACCGCCTCCCACCTCTGCACCTGTCCCAATACCCTGAGACCCCTCCCACCTCTGCACCTGTCCCAATGCCCTGAGACCCCTCCCACCTCTGCACCTGTCCCAATGCCCTGAGACCGCCTCCCACCTCTGCACCTGTCCCAATACCCTGAGACCCCTCCCACCTCTGCACCTGTCCCAATGCCCTGAGACCCCTCCCACCTCTGCACCTGTCCCAATGCCCTGAGACCCCTCCCACCTCTGCACATGTCCCAATACCCTGAGACCGCCTCCCACCTCTGCACCTGTCCCAATGCCCTGAGACCGCCTCCCACCTCTGTACCTGTCCCAATACCCTGAGACCCCTCCCACCTCTGCACCTGTCCCAATGCCCTGAGACCCCTCCCACCTCTGCACCTGTCCCAATGCCCTGAGACCGCCTCCCACCTCTGCACCTGTCCCAATGCCCTGAGACCCCTCCCACCTCTGCACCTGTCCCAATACCCTGAGACCCCTCCCACCTCTGAACCTGTCCCAATGCCCTGAGACCCCTCCCACCTCTGCACCTGTCCCAATACCCTGAGACCCCTCCCACCTCTGCACATGTCCCAATACCCTGAGACCCCTCCCACCTCTGAACCTGTCCCAATGCCCTGAGACCCCTCCCACCTCTGCACCTGTCCCAATACCCTGAGACCCCTCCCACCTCTGCACATGTCCCAATACCCTGAGACCCCTCCCACCTCTGCCCCTGTCCCAATGCCCTGAGACCGCCTCCCATCTCTGCACCTGTCCCAATGCCCTGAGGCCCCTCCCATCTCTGCACCTGTCCCAATGCCCTGAGACCCCTCCCACCTCTGCACCTGTCCCAATGCCCTGAGACCCCTCCCACCTCTGCACCTGTCCCAATACCCTGAGACCCCTCCCCCATAGAGAATGTGGTGCATTAAGGGGGCCATACACATTACCATTACGATCAATACAATTTACAAACTTACTGACTGACTGCCTGGGCAGAACCTCATGGGAACAGAACCTCATAGGAGCAGAACCTCATGGGAGCAGAACCTCCTGGGAGCAGAACCTCATGGGAGCAGAACCTCATGGGAGCAGAACCTCCTGGGAGCAGAACCTCCTGGGAACAGAACCTCATGGGAGCAGAACCTCATGGGAGCAGAACCTCATGGGAGCAGAACCTCATGGGAGCAGAACCTCCTGGGAGCAGAACCTCCTGGGAACAGAACCTCCTGGGAGCAGAACCTCATGGGAGCAGAACCTCATGGGAGCAGAACCTCATGGGAGCAGAACCTCCTGGGAGCAGAACCTCCTGGGAGCAGAACCTCCTGGGAGCAGAACCTCCTGGGAGCAGAACCTCATGGGAACAGAACCTCCTATATCATTTTCCCTTTTCCGGAGAATTTCTAGTAAACACTCATTGGGGAAAGTTTGTTTGTTTGATGTTTATTAAGAAAAACCAAACATCTCAACCAAAGCAATCAGTGCAACTGTCAGTTTATATTGTGCTCTTACTTTATTCTATTGGCTGACTGGGCGCAGCCACAACATGTCCTTCCCAGGCAGCAACAGAACCAGCAGTCTGGGCCCTGGGTCCCACCCCCGTGTAGGCTGGATTGCCTGTCTGGGCCAATCACGAGCCAATGCTGTAGCCCAAGTCAGGGGCCCTTGGACAGTTTTTTCTCTGGGGCCCTGCTAGTTCTGCACAGCTCAGTTGATCCATTGCTTCCAATAAAACAGAATATTCATTACCAACCAATAACATTAGGGTGACACAAGCTTGGCGCTGCGATAATGAGCGGGTACTTAGTCACCGGCCCCCGGCATGTTGGCAGGGCCAGAGATTCCAGTATGGGGTATTCATGGTTCCTGTATGGGGCAAGTGTATTTATAGCTGTGTGTATCCCAGGCCCCCCCAGCTGCTCTCAGGAGCCAACTGGATACCCCCCCCCCCATACTCTGCTTCTCTTGGGCTCCTTCATTTACCTATTATGGAAACTGATATATTTTTACATTTGGGTTTTATTTTCTATTTATTTCTAATTGTAAACTATCTTATTGCTTCCGATATTGTACTGGATTTCTCATACTTTTGGAGTTTTGGTAACGCGCCGGGGGATAACGCACTGGGGGAGCCGGGGGATAACGCACCGGGGGAGCCGGGGGATAACGCACCGGGGGAGCCGGGGGATAACGCACCGGGGGAGCCGGGGGATAACGCACCGGGGGAGCCGGGGGATAACGCACCGGGGGAGCAGGGAGCCGGGGGATAATGCACCGGGGGAACCGGGGGATAACGCACCGGGGGAGCCAGGGGATAACGCACCGGGGGAGCCGGGGGATAACGCACCGGGGGAGCCGGGGGATAACGCACCGGGGGAGCAGGGAGCCGGGGGATAATGCACTGGGGGAGCCGGGAGCCGGGGGATAACACACCAGGGGGCCGGGGGATAACGCACCGGGGGAGCCGGGGGATAACGCGCCGGGGGATAACGCACCGGGGGAGCCGGGGGATAACGCACCGGGGGAGCCGGGAGCCAGGGGATAACGCACTGGGGGAGCCGGGAGCCAGGGGATAACGCGCCGGGGGATAACGCACCAGGGGAGCCGGGGGATAACGCACCGGGGGATAACGCACCGGGGGAGCCGGGGGATAACGCACCGGGGGAGCCGGGGGATAACGCACTGGTGGAGCCGGGAGCCAGGGGATAACGCACTGGGGGAGCCGGGAGCCAGGGGATAATGCACTGGGGGAGCCGGGAGCCGGGGGATAACGCACCAGGGGAGCCGGGGGATAACGCACCGGGGGAGCCGGGGGATAACGCACCGGGGAGCCGGGGGATAACGCACCGGGGGAGCCGGGGGATAACGCACCGGGGGAGCCGGGGGATAACGCACCGGGGGAGCCGGGGGATAACGCACCGGGGGAGCAGGGAGCCGGGGGATAATGCACTGGGGGAGCCGGGAGCCGGGGGATAACACACCGGGGGATAACGCACCGGGGGA
Source organism: Xenopus tropicalis (assembly GCF_000004195.4). NCBI lineage: Eukaryota > Metazoa > Chordata > Amphibia > Anura > Pipidae > Xenopus > Xenopus tropicalis. Next base: position 5,501,359 of record NC_030681.2, on the reverse strand, counting down.
GCCGGGGGATAACGCACCGGGGGAGCCGGGGGATAACGCACAGGGGGAGCCGGGGGATAACGCACCGGGGGAGCCGGGGGATAACGCACCGGGGGAGCCGGGGGATAACGCACTGGTGGAGCCAGGGGATAACGCACCGGGGGAGCCGGGAGCCAGGGGATAACGCACCGGGGGAGCCGGGGGATAACGCACCGGGGGAGCCGGGGGATAACGCACCGGGGGAGCCGGGGGATAATGCACCGGGGAGCCGGGGAATAAGGCACCGGGGGAGCCGGGGGATAACGCACCGGGGGAGCCGGGGGATAACGCACCGGTGGAGCCGGGAGCCAGGGGATAACGCACTGGGGGAGCCGGGAGCCAGGGGATAACGCACCGGGGAAGCCAGGGGATAACGCACCGGGGGAGCCGGGGGATAACGCACCGGGGAAGCCGGGGGATAACGCACCGGGGGAGCCGGGGGATAACGCACCGGGGGAGCCAGGGGATAACGCACCGGGGGAGCCGGGGAATAACGCACCGGGGGAGCCGGGGGATAACGCACCGGGGGAGCCGGGGGATAACGCACCGGGGGAGCCGGGGGATAACGCACCGGGGGAGCCGGGGGATAAAGCACCGGGGGATAACGCACTGAGGGAGCTGGGGGATAACGCGCCGGGGGATAAAGCACCGGGGGATAACGCACCGGGGGAGCCGGGGGATAACGCACCGGGGGAGCTGGGGGATAACGCACTGGGGGAGCCGGGGGGTAACGCACTGGGGGAGACATTGTAAAAAAGTGATTAAGAGCAGTTATTTCATAACACTCTCAAATCTGTGTCTGATATTTAGTAAAAAATATTGCATAACCTTTCCAAATTTACCAGAAATGTATATATTTTACTTAGAAAGGAAATGTTCTGACTCAGGGGATTGTGCAATCAGGGCCCCTCATAGAAAAGGTCAGATTGGCAACTGAATTAATCGCAGTGTATTGAAAAGGTTAATTGCGTCGTCTTGGTGTTTATTTTCCAGTTATTTACCCGAGATAAATAGAAATATATAAAGCCATACTCACTGTGTGTGCGGATCTACGGTTGTCAATATATATGGATTTACTGTATATCTGTAAATAGAGTAAGGGATAAAGCTACAATACAGCTTGGCATGGCTTAAAAAGAATCTGTGTGGAAATGCTTTATTTTCTATACTGACCTCACTGTACCAGCCCAGAGGTTCAGCAGCCCTATAACAGTAATGATCCCGGGCTTCACAGTTGCCCCCAGCAGCCCCCCATCTTGGGTCTTGTTAGGGGGGGGTCCCTAAGTGCAGGTAAGTGACAGCCCAGAGCATGTGTTAGGAATCAGCAGAAAAGAAGATGGGGGGCTACTGATCTTTGGGGGCACAGATCTTCCCTGCTGAGGGGCTGTGGGGGCCTTGGTACATAATAGGGTCTATTTGCCAATGCAATGGGCTCAAGTGCAAGAGCACTAGGGGGCGCAGACGGTAAGGGGGCAGTCGGTAAGAGGGGCAGTGGGTAAGGGGCGCAGTGGGTAAGGGGCACAGTCTGTAAGGGGGGCAGTGGGTAAGGGGGGCAGTCGGTAAAGGGCGCAGATGGTAAGGGGGCCAGTGGGTAAGGGGCGCAGTCAGTAAAGGGCAGACAGTAAGGGGGCAGTCAGTAAGGGGCAGATGGTAAGGGGCGCAGTCAGTAAGGGGCACAGTCAGTAAGGGGGGCAGTGGATAAGGGGCACAGTCTGTAAGGGGGGCAGTCGGTAAGGGGGGCAGTGGGTAAGGGGGGCAGTCGGTAAGGGGGGCAGTGGATAAGGGGCGCAGTCGGTAAGGGGCAGACGGTAAGGGGCGCAGTCAGTAAGGGGGGCAGTCAGTAAAGGGCAGACAGTAAGGGGGCAGTCAGTAAGGGGCAGACGGTAAGGGGCGCAGTCAGTAAGGGGGGCAGTGGGTAAGGGGCGCAGTCAGTAAGGGGGGGCCGTGGGTAAGGGGCGCAGTCAGTAAGGGGTGCAGTCAGTAAGGGGCAGACGGTAAGGGGGGCAGACGGTTAGGGGGGCAGTCAGTAAGGGGCAGACAGTTATTTGCACAATGTGCCACTCAGAGGGTAAAGTGCAAAAAAAATGACCAACTGTATCACAAAATGAGCCCTAAAATGTTCTGCCGCTTCTGCACAATCCAGATACATCGGGATCATAGGGATCGGCCGCTGGCACTGGGCAGAATTTGCCCCCTTCCCGATTGCGTCGGCCCCCCTGCAGGCCCTGGGAAAGCTGATGAGGGTTTAGGTGTTGCCTAATGAGAAATGTGTGTTTGCTGGGGGGGGGGGGGGGCAGAATGGCTTCTCTCTCTGTAACCGCAAGGAGAGAAGGAATGTTCTGCTATCGACTGGCGCTTTCATCTCTCTATTGATACCCAGGGGGGGCACTCAGTGCTCTCATAGGAGAGGAATGCAGGGGTTAATTGCTCCCAATGACTCTGCTCTGAATCATCCCTAAATCTGTCAGGAAGTGAAACTGAGCCCCCAGGGTATCTTAATGGTTCCCACAGGGAGCACCTACCCCTAGTATAGGCACAGAGAAGCTCAGCCAATCATGATCTAGCACTGCCCACATGATATCGGCAGCCAATCATCCCAGGCTGATAAGGGTTAAGGCAGCCAGACAAGGTGGTTGATAAGCTTGAGGTGGCCAATAGCAAATGGACTGGATTGTTTGGACCAAGTGCCAGATGGTGGAATCACAATGACAGAGTGTAAGCTGTTGGGGCGAGGGCCGCATCAACCAGCCAGTGAATTCCTCGACCTGACTTTTAAACCTGTCCAATTAATATCCGGCTTGGTCTGTCACTAGATTTTATCAGCCTGTCTATGGCCACTCTAAAGGTCCTTTAGACCAATTCACACCTTTTTCATTCAAATTAGCCCAATATTGCCCACCCGTGACCCCTGAAGCAGAAGCCCCGGTGGGCCCCGCACCTCCCAGTCCGACCCTGCCCCCGACCAATACCTGACCTTGCCAAACGAGCGGATCTTACCGGGTATAGCCACCATTAGTTTCATACCTTGGCTGCACATAAGGGTTGGGGAGACCGCCTCATACAGATGCAAATTAACAAAGGGAATTGTGGGAACTAGCTGGCTGGCAGGTCTGTACGGCCCCCACGTGATGTGATTGGTCGTATTTGAAAGAGTTCTTGCCCAAGTCTCTCTGCATTGTAACTGTTCCTAAACCCAGTGATACACGGGGCTATTCCCAACAGTTTGCCCCGGTGTGATTCCCAGCTCAGTGGGCAGGTACTGGGGGTACTGGGTTATAACCAGGACTAAATGTGAAACAATAGAGTTTTGGCTGAAATACCAGGTTGGACCTCGGGCCCCGTCGGACTGAGCATTTCCTACCAGGCAGACAGAAGCCTCGCAGAGACATTGTTATCAGCTGGGCTTTTATTGGCCCACTGGGACGTAACTGTGCCAATAACGATGCCCGGTATAAATAGGCACCGCCCAGAAGGGCACAATAAAACTGTGATTGCCCCATAATTATATTATTATAGGGCTGTCTCTTGCCCCAGCTGCCCCTTGTGTGGGTCACATTCCTGTAGTTCTGTTAACTCTTAGTTGTCCCATTCATGGCTCATCACAAACTGGTGTCTGCCAGCAGCAGGGCATTAACGCAAGTGGCACAGGTGGCAATTTTGGGGCATTTTACCTATAATGCAATTGCCCTTGCCAGCACGGGAGAGATGCAGTGGGCAACTGTGGGCAGATTTTGGCCACACAACCCAGACAGAAGGAGGCATGCTAATAGTGAACTGGGGGTACATCTGGGGCTTTCTGGGCATTATCAGGGTGAACTGGGGGCACATCTGGGGCTTACTGGGCATTATCAAGGTGAACTGGGGGGCACATCTGGGGCTTACTGGGCATTATCAAGGTGAACTGGGGGGCACATCTGGGGCTTACTGGGCATTATCAAGGTGAACTGGGGGCACATCTGGGGCTTACTGGGCATTATCAAGGTGAACTGGGGGGCACATCTGGGGCTTACTGGGCATTATCAAGGTGAACTGGGGGGCACATCTGGGGCTTACTGGGCATTATCTAGGTGAACTGGGGGCACATCTGGGGCTTACTGGGCATTATCAGGGTGAACTGGGGGGCACATCTGGGGCTTACTGGGCATTATCAGGGTGAACTGGGGGCACATCTGGGGCTTACTGGGCATTGTCAAGGTGAACTGGGGGCACATCTGGGGCTTACTGGGCATTATCAAGGTGAACTGGGGGCACATCTGGGGCTTACTGGGCATTATCAGGGTGAACTGGGGGCACATCTGGGGCTTACTGGGCATTGTCAAGGTGAACTGGGGGCACATCTGGGGCTTACTGGGCATTATCAGGGTGAACTGGGGGCACATCTGGGGCTTACTGGGCATTGTCAAGGTGAACTGAGGGGCCCAGGGTGACCCATTAACCCTTCTCTTTCCTTTTGTTTAGGGAGCGGGGGACAGTTTTGTGGGGGCTCTGGCCTATTACATGGCGCTTTACCCCCACCTCTGCATGGAAGATATGGTGAAACGGTCCAACTACATCGCGTCGGTGAGCGTCCAAACGGCGGGGACCCAGACCTCCTACCCACACAGGGCTGAGCTCCCCCAGGGCATGTTCTAACCACATTCACAGCAGCCACAAAGCAAGGATTCCTCACCTCCCAGGAATGCATTTATGGAGGAGATAAAGGGGTTGTTCACCTTAAAATTAACTCTTAGTATGCTGTAGAGCTAGATATGTTGAGACAATTTGCAACTGGTCTTTTTATTTGGTTTTTGAATTATTTAGCTTTTTGTGCAGCAGCTCTCTTGTTGCTAGGGTTCAAATTACCATAGCAACCAGGCAGTGGTTTGAATGAGAAACTGAAAAATCAAATAGGAATTGAATAGAAAGATAAGTAATAAAAGTAGCAATAGCATTAAAATTGTAGCCTCACAGAGCAATAGTTTTTGGCTGCCGGGGTCGGTGACCCCCTTGTTAAAGCTGGAAAGAGTCAGAAGAAAAAGGCAAATAAAAAAAGACCAATTGAAAAGTAGCTACGAATCATCCATTCTATAACATTTAACTTAAAGGTGAACTAAAGAACATCTGGAGAACCTGCGGTTACCTTCACTTTGTTCAGGTAATCAAGCCCTAAATGTCCAATGTATGTCGGGCTGGAGGGGGTTCTATTAATTCCCGCGGCATAGAGGGCTGGGAGTTATAGTTCATGGTTACTGGGGGGAGGGTTTAGTGGTTGCAACACTAATACCTGAGGGGCCACTGGTATTTCTGTGTATCGCTATCATTTGCCAAATAAAGAAGATATTCACTTTTAAGATCACGGCGCTTACTTTCTAGATCTGTAGGTGTGGCCAACACATGGGCGGAGTCACACGTAGAGAGGTTTGTGACAGACAGAAGCTTAATACTGACCTCGGGCGATGGGATTCACCACCCAGCTCCATCTGTATCTGAGCAGCAATTGTTTTGGCGGCATTCCCAGGGTTATGGGATTCCAGGTCAGACAAGGCCAAAAGAGCAACCAGTGTCAGCCTGTACTGGGGCACATTAGGGCACAACATGTCTGCCTCCTACTCAGTGGGGAGAATCATGTGACACACGTATCACTCATTTCAAGGGGTTGTTCACCTTTACATTAACTGTAAGTACAATGTAGACTATGATATGCTCAGACAAGTTGCAATTGGTCTTCATTTTTTATAGTGATGCATCGAATCCAGGATTTGGTTCGGCATTCGGCCATATTTGGCAGGGTTCGGTTTTGGTGGAATCCATGGCCCTGGCCAAACAAGCATTCAGAAGGGTTACATCGTGGGGGGAAAAAAAATTCCCGGTGCACTCGCAATTTTTTCCTTTTCCGGATCCCAATTAGCATTTGCTAATTCGGATTCGGTTCGGTATTCAGCCAAATCCATGGGGGTGGGTTTGGGGGTTCGGAACGAACCCAAAAAACTGGGTTCGGTGCATCACTAATTTTTTTATTTTTGCTGGGTTTTCAGTTAGCTTCTTGTTCAGCAGCTCTTCAGAATGGTTTTTCAGCAATCTGGCTGCTAGGGTCTTATTTTCCCTAGCAACCAGGCAGTAGTTTGAATAAGGGACTGGAATAAGTATTGTAGAGAGTAACAATAAAACTCACAGAGCAATAGGGTATGGCTGCCGGGGTCAGTGACCCCCATTTAAAAGCTGGAAAAGGAAAAAGGAGTCAACTCAAAAACTATTAAGAATAAATAATGAAGACCAATTGCAAAGTTGCTAGGAATAGGCCATTTTATAACGTATTAAAAGTTAACTTCAATCCACCCCTTTAATGCAATTATTATGATTACAATGAGGTTCTGGTGCCTTGGAGCTCTGTTGCAGGTTAAATATGGCGGTGGAAACGACTCCGCGGGGGTAGAAGTAACTGGTAAGTGACCTGGTTATTGTACCTACCTGGGCACTATAAATGGATTCTATGTAACATTTAAGCTGACAAAAGAGCTGAATGGATAAAATAGGAATAATGGGGTTTGTAGTCAGAAACTTTATTGGGGAGCCCCGGGCGAGGGAGCGCGGCGCTCACTACTCTCTGTATCTCTAGTCGGACGTTCCGTAGGGTACACAATCCGGGATCCAGGCTGGCAGTGCTGGGCCCTTGGGTTCTGTTCCGTAGCAATGAATGGAGCGCAGCGCTTCCGCAGACAGGAGTCCGTTCCCCGGTTCCGGCATGCGCCGCAGGAAACCGCTCAAAAGTCCATTTCTCGTCAGTAGCAGTCACTGTACCGCTTGGTGTCTAAATGGAGCGGATTTTCTTCTTCTCAAAGAACAGAACGTGTTGTCCGACTGGAAGAGAAGAGACGGGAAAAGATAAACAAAGATAAGGTTTACAGGATCCGGGGCCTTTGGGTTTAACCCCTTCCAGAACCCTATGGCTGTATACTGAGCTATACTGACTGGGCTGGACTGTTCGCAGCTTACAGGGGGAGAGGCAGGAAGTCTGTGACTCAAGCAGTGGGAGGGACTAGAGCACTCTGATGGAAGCTTACAGGGGGAGAGGCAGGGAGTCTGACTCAAGCAGTGGGTGGGACTAGAACTCTGATGGAAACTTGCAGGAGGAGAGGCAGGGAGTCTGACTCAAGCAGTGGGTGGGACTAGAACTCTGATGGAAACTTGCAGGAGGAGAGGCAGGGAGTCTGACTCAAGCAGTGGGCGGAACTACAACACTGATGGCAGCATACAAGGGGAGGGTCAGGGAGTCCGACTCAAGCAGTGGGAGAGACTAGAGCACTCTGATGGAAGCTTACAGGAGGAAAGGCAGGAAGTCTGTGACTCAAGCAGTGAGTGGGACTAGAGCACTCTGATGGAAGCTTACAGGGGGAAAGGCAGGAAGTCTGTGACTCAAGCAGTGAGTGGGACTAGAGCACTCTGATGGAAGCTTACAGGGGGAAAGGCAGGGAGTCAGTGACTCAAGCAGGGGGTGGGACTAGAGCACTCTGATGGAAGCTTACAGGAGGAAAGGCAGGAAGTCTGTGACTCAAGCAGTGGGAGGGACTAGAGCACACTGATGGAAGCTTACAGGGGGAAAGGCAGGGAGTCAGTGACTCAAGCAGGGGGTGGGACTAGAGCACTCTGATGGAAGCTTACAGGGGGAAAGGCAGGGAGTCAGTGACTCAAGCAGGGGGTGGGACTAGAGCACTCTGATGGAAGCTTACAGGAGGAAAGGCAGGAAGTCTGTAACTCAAGCAGTGGGTGGGACTAGAGCACTCTGATGGAAGCTTACAGGAGGAAAGGCAGGGAGTCAGTGACTCAAGCAGTGGGAGGGACTAGAGCACTCTGATGGAAGCTTACAGGAGGAAAGGCAGGGAGTCAGTGACTCAAGCAGTGGGAGGGACTAGAGCACTCTGATGGAAGCTTACAGGAGGAAAGGCAGGGAGTCAGTGACTCAAGCAGGGGGTGGGACTAGAGCAGTCTCAGTTTTAGCACAGTGTTAGATGGGTGTGAACATGTTCTGAATACTAATACTACAAGTAATAATAATGAGAATGAGGGGAAATGTTCCAGCACCGCGGCGCACACAGTAATCACAGCCCTCCCATATAAAGCAACGGCAACAAAAAGAGTGCGACCCCCCCTTCCCTGAAACTCACCGAAAGGATCGTACTTCCTAAGGACCAGCTTGTCCTTCAGTCTGTTCCTCCGTAAGTTGAAGCGATAGCCACTGCCCGAGGCGCTCATCATCTGCACCAGGATCGTCCTGCAACACAGGCGGCCATTACTGTGCGTACAGAGTCTGACTAACAAGGGCTTGGGTTGGCCCATGTATGGGGTGATTGGCCAATCCAACCCTGGTACTGGTATTACAATAGGCGGCTGTGAGAGTCTGAGCTGCAGTTTATGTTTAAATTTATGTATAAAATGTATAAATGGCCTATTGAGTGTAGCACCCCCTACAGCCAGGGCTCCGTCACTGCATCACAGGGCAGACCTGGGACCTCTGTCTGGGTGCAAAGCGGAAATAATATTCTGTTATACTCACTTTGATTTGCTCTTTGCGACTGTTGCCGGTGCCACGGAAAGAGAAAAAAAGAAAAGAAATACAGAGGGTTAAATAAAGGAACAAGCGTCATGTTCACAGGGTCTGTCTATGAAAGATCTATTATCTATTTTATCTATGATTATTTGAAGGTGAACAATCCCTTTAATGCCCAGAACTAAACTGGTGTGAAAGGAGAAGGGCAACTCTTAACACTTGTACAGGTATGGGATCCCTTATCTGGAGATATTCTGTTATCCAGAAAGTTCTGAATTACGGAAAGGCCATCTCCCATAGACTCCATTATAAGCAAATAATTCTAATTTATTTAAATGATTCCCTTTTCTCTGTAATAATAAAACAGTACCTGTACTTGATCCCAACTAAGATATAATTACCCCTTATTGGGGCAGAACAGCCCTATTGGGTTTATTTAATGGTTAAATGATTCCCTTTTCTCTGTAATAATAAAACAGTACCTGTACTTGATCCCAACTAAGATATAATTACCCCTTATTGGGGCAGAACAGCCCTATTGGGTTTATTTCATGGTTAAATGATTCCCTTTTCTCTGTAATAATAAAACAGTACCTGTACTTGATCCCAACTAAGATATAATTACCCCTTATTGGGGGCAGAACAGCCCTATTGGGTTTATTTAATGGTTAAATGATTCCCTTTTCTCTGTAATAATAAAACAGTACCTGTACTTGATCCCAACTAAGATATAATTACCCCTTATTGGGGGCAGAACAGCCCTATTGGGTTTATTTCATGGTTAAATGATTCCCTTTTCTCTGTAATAATAAAACAGTACCTGTACTTGATCCCAACTAAGATATAATTACCCCTTATTGGGGCAGAACAGCCCTATTGGGTTTATTTAATGGTTAAATGATTCCCTTTTCTCTGTAATAATAAAACAGTACCTGTACTTGATCCCAACTAAGATATAATTACCCCTTATTGGGGCAGAACAGCCCTATTGGGTTTATTTCATGGTTAAATGATTCCCTTTTCTCTGTAATAATAAAACAGTACCTGTACTTGATCCCAACTAAGATATAATTACCCCTTATTGGGGCAGAACAGCCCTATTGCGTTTATTTAATGGTTAAATGATTCCCTTTTCTCTGTAATAATAAAACAGTACCTGTACTTGATCCCAACTAAGATATAATTACCCCTTATTGGGGCAGAACAGCCCTATTGGGTTTATTTCATGGTTAAATGATTCCCTTTTCTCTGTAATAATAAAACAGTACCTGTACTTGATCCCAACTAAGATATAATTACCCCTTATTGGGGCAGAACAGCCCTATTGGGTTTATTCAATATTTAAATGATTTTAAGCAGACTTAGGTTATGAAGATCCCTTATCCAGAAAACCCCATGTCCCATACATGTACCAGTGGCCCAGAATGGAATCTGGACAGATGTATCACACAATGATCACAGATCGGTACCAACCCCAACACAGTAAGTGGGTCAGGGCTGCCCAACCTGCTGCCATCTGGTTACTAAGAACTACAAATCCCAGAAGCCTCTGCAAGCCATAGGGTAGAATGATGACAGAGAGGATGGGGCTCTTATATTGCGCTGCACTCAATAGGCCAGCGCTTAGCGAAGTCTCCCAGGGCTTAAACAGAAATAACTAGCCAATCAGGACTTGCCCACCGCAGTTACCAAAGCCCAAGTAGGATGCCGGGAGCTGTAGTACAGTAGGTACAATTACAACCCAGCCTCCTACCGCTGCCTTCCTATCCTAATAGCTCCCAGCACCTTCCCTCAGCCGCCGAGCACCGCTACCACAAGCCCCACTCACAGTTAACACAGGTCAGAAACATGTTGCCGCTCTCCGACTCAAGGGCACACGGAAAGCAGCGGCGCTAGCGAACTTCCGGGTAACGCTGGCCGCAATGCTTCAGGGTGTAGTAATATGGCGAGCGAGTACTTCCGCTCCAGAGCCGCCTCGAACATAAATACTTCCGGGTTACAGTTTATTGCCCTTACTAGCTGGTTATAGATCTGTATAAACACAGAGTATGGGTTCTACATTGGGTTATAGGGAAAGGGCGTATATAGTATTTATGTCTGTGAGTGATTTGTATGGGCCTGGGAAGTGTGAGTAGTACTTACTAGTATAAGGATTAATGCACCCCCTACTGTAAATGATAAGGATATTAGCAGTCACTGAGGGGTTCTGTGCCCCCCATATAAAGGCACAAGGCTGCAGGCTGAGTTGTACAGGGAACTCTGAGTATCACTCATGTATTATAAGGGATAATAACCCCCTACTGTAAAGGATAAGGATATTAGCAGTCACTGAGGGGTTCTGTGCCCCCCATATAAAGGCACAAGGCTGCAGGCTGAGTTATACAGGGAACTCTGAGTATCACTCATGTATTATAAGGGATAATGTACCCCCTACTGTAAATGATAAGGATATTAGCAGTCACTGAGGGGTTCTGTGCCCCCCATATAAAGGCACAAGGCTGCAGGCTGAGTTATACAGGGAACTCTGAGTATCACTCATGTATTATAAGGGATAATGTACCCCCTACTGTAAATGATAAGGATATTAGCAGTCACTGAGGGGTTCTGTGCCCCCCATATAAAGGCACAAGGCTGCAGGCTGAGTTATACAGGGAACTCTGAGTATCACTCATGTATTATAAGGGATAATAACCCCCTACTGTAAAGGATAAGGATATTAGCAGTCACTGAGGGGTTCTGTGCCCCCCATATAAAGGCACAAGGCTGCAGGCTGAGTTATACAGGGAACTCTGAGTATCACTCATGTATTATAAGGGATAATGTACCCCCTACTGTAAATGATAAGGATATTAGCAGTCACTGAGGGGTTCTGTGCCCCCCATATAAAGGCACAAGGCTGCAGGCTGAGTTATACAGGGAACTCTGAGTATCACTCATGTATTATAAGGGATAATGTACCCCCTACTGTAAATGATAAGGATATTAGCAGTCACTGAGGGGTTCTGTGCCCCCCATATAAAGGCACAAGGCTGCAGGCTGAGTTATACAGGGAACTCTGAGTATCACTCATGTATTATAAGGGATAATGTACCCCCTACTGTAAATGATAAGGATATTAGCAGTCACTGAGGGGTTCTGTGCCCCCCATATAAAGGCACAAGGCTGCAGGCTGAGTTATACAGGGAACTCTGAGTATCACTCATGTATTATAAGGGATAATGTACCCCCTACTGTAAATGATAAGGATATTAGCAGTCACTGAGGGGTTCTGTGCCCATATAAAGGCACAAGGCTGCAGGCTGAGTTATACAGGGAACTCTGAGTATCACTCATGTATTATAAGGGATAATGTACCCCCTACTGTAAATGATAAGGATATTAGCAGACACTGAGGGGTTCTGTGCCCATATAAAGGCACAAGGCTGCAGGCTGAGTTATACAGGGAACTCTGAGTATCACTCATGTATTATAAGGGATAATGTACCCCCTACTGTAAATGATAAGGATATTGGTTGAAAGGTGTGTAAGTGAAATGCCCTGTGTGCAGTTACACTATGGCTATGACCCCAGCTCTGCATGGTTATGTGTAACCCCCAGTCCGTGGCTCTGAGTTGGGGTCACTCAGTATAGTGCTGCCTTTCCAGCAGCCTGTGTATCCCCATGCCCATATGTGCAGCTGTAGCGCAGGGAGATGTGTCGGAGGCTCAGTGTGAGTCTATGGGCCGTAGCTGGAGAAAGCTGGGAAACCTAGAATTAGATGATATGATATAAACATACATTATGATTAATACATATTTCAATACATTAAACATTCCCTACAATTTCATAGATTTAGAATTGGACAGGTTTCCCTTTGAAGGGACAGTATACACCATTGCCGATTATCTTAATTTAAAAAAAAAAAATCCATATTTTCATATTTTTTTGTCATTATAAAACACTAATTGAAATATTGGGCTAAGATTCTAAAAAGGCCAATTTATTCAGAGCCCTCTATCTACCCAATGTGCCCTCACTCTTAAACAAGCCCCTCCCTTATCTAAGCAGCAGCCTCTGGCCAGCTCATTATCAGTGGCTTCTTGGTGGCCTGGTAATTAGTTTTATCAGCTCCTTTCAAGTTCTTTGGGATCAGGAAGTAACAGGCTACAGTGAAACTGACTTCATATTCTTGATTTGTGTTAAAAATAATAGAAACCATAAAGGACCCATAAAGGTTAACCAAAAAAACCCTTATCCTGTAGGCAATTATGAATAATATCCGGTGCTGGTTTCCCTTTGGGCTAAACATTAACCCTATCTGTAACAATGGCCCCTTTATTGGGGCTCCCTATAGATCCTCTCAGGTCCCTGTCTGGGTTTCTGAGGGGTGGGCGTGTCCTAACGGTCCCTGCCAGAAGCACAGTAGGAGGGGGAGTAGCCAATCACAGCCCTGCAGTCACACAAGCACAGACAGGCTTCAGTTCCCTATCAGGTCAGCCTAGCTGCTGATTGGTTCCTATCCTACAGTGCCGCCGGCCCCCTGCACAGCCTGGGAAAGGAGGCAGCAGGAAGTGGAACAGATGGGCGGGGCTAGTGGGGTTTTCAATAAATCAGCCTAAAACACTTCTGTTTTTAGACGGGTACAACATTTCTGTTACAGTTAGAGCTGCATCACTTCCTGTCAGCTGATCTCTGAGGGAGCACACAGCCCATCACTAAATGGCGGCTCAAGGGAAAGGATGTAAAAGGGCAATATTTACTGATATATATATTCCAGTTTGGGGAGATTCTTTAATAGGTCACTAAATATAATATAAACTGTCTGTTGGTTACGTATTCATTCTGGGGGTGTAGTTTCCCTTTAAAGATATTTTCTGTCAACAGCAGAAATAGTCATGAATCAAAATGGGGAGTGTGCCTTTAATTGCGCAGCCCTGTCACTTTCACTGCTTATTGTGACTGCCTGACATCAGAGCCGGTTGAAGTCACAATGAGTCACCGCTTCCTTCCTGTGGCATTTCTCGCGCCGCCGCAGCCGCATGGTTCTATGGAATAAGCAGCTTTCCAGCAAGGCAGTGCCGTCAGTTACTCGACAGAATAACAAGGCGCAGGGGCTAAAATTACCCAGAAGGAGGCAGGAGCATTACGCAATCAGTTGGTGTGGGGGGGCAATGTGTGGGCCTGGGGGGGGGGCTCTGACGTACAGAGTGGGATGTTTGACCTTTCCGCTTGCCCTTGCACAAGAGCTTTTTTGCTCCTTTTTGCCCCCACCTCTCCCCGTTCCCCACGCAGGAAACATCGTGTGTTGCAATCGTTACTCAAATGCCGGGATTTCTGCTTCTTTTGTCGTCGTTCCTTTCCCCCGACCCTGTAATCCCGCTGCGCCTGTGTAAATTGCATTCCTTTTATATTAACGTAAGGCCCCTAATGTGTTGTGATCAGAGGCCCCGGTCACACTCCTGACGTTGGGACAGAGGGGTCCTTTGTGTGTGCGTGTGTGTGGGGGGCACAAAGCCACTCGGGGGCTGCTACGGGGGCGACACTGGCAAGAACACCAGTCTCTGTTGGGCGCACGGAGTGGGCTCTGTGCGTAGAAACAAACACGTAATACGGTGCTGGCACCAGAGGGTGTCGATTCATTTTCACATCAATTAAAGGGAGATTGTGTGAAAAACAATGTTGTGCCAGTGAATTGTACTCATCTAAATATAGAGGGAATGGGCTTAAAAAAGTAGCGATTTATTGAAAATCTCTAGAAAATTCCACTAGCCCCGCCCATCTGTTCCACTTCCTGCTGCCTCTATTCCCAGGCTGTGCAGGGGGGCGGCGGCACTGTAGGATAGGAACCAATCAGCAGCTAGGATGACCTGATAGGGAACTGAAGCCTGTCTGTGCTTGTGTGAGTGCAGGGCTGTGATTGGCTCTCCCCTCCTACTGTGCTTCTGGCAGGGACCGTTAGGACACGCCCACCCCTCATTAGAAACACAGACAGGGACCTGAGAGGATCTATAGCAGGGGTGGGCAAACTACGGCCCGCGGGCCACATCTGGCCCATTAGCCCTTTCAATCCGGCCCCCTTAAAAGAATGATGGGCCCTGATTGGTTGAGCACAACGTCAGCACGCACGGGGTGCAACCATATAAAAGAATGCACTGGGGAGCCGGGGAACAGAAGGACGAGATGGAGGAAGCAGCGGGTCGCTGGGGGGGAGCAGCGTAACGCTGTCCCGGCCCGTCTGTTAGTCAATGTGGCCCCTGAGCCAAAAAGTTTGCCCACCCCTGATCTATAGGGAGCCCCAATAAAGGGGCCATTGTTACAGATAGGGTTAATGTTTAGCCCAAAGGGAAACCAGCACCGGATATTATTCATAATTGCCTACAGGGTTAGGGGTTTATTTATTTATTTCTCTTCCATCTTTTGTTTGGCTGTTAATTACACGTAGGCAGAACCAACAATACACCAGGACACTGGGCTGCCGGAGCTTCACTTTAGCTGTTGATTTGCCCCTTTCCCTTGAGATCGACTTATTCACCCACTGGGACCGTTAGAACCTGAGCCCCAGGTCTGATACTAACCCAGAAATCAATATATTGCATGCATGGCAATGCCCCTGATCCACCCCAGCCCCCCCAATTATGCCAAAACCCTTCCACAATCTTCTCAAACCCCGCCCACTCTCTCATAAGCCCCTCCCTTTTGCACCTAGTTTATCACCCCGCAGACTGCAGTACCTCCCTGGGGTCGCCCATGGCTGTGAGTGGGTCATTGAGGGGCAGCATTGAGCTTCTCCAGAGCTACTGTGGCCTTTGGAATAATTTTCCTGCCAAATATCATACCTGTCCCTCTGGGGTACCCGGATATCATGCTCTTGGTTGTAAATACCTTAGTAACTACCATGAGACTCAGCAAGATCTAGTGAATGAGCTTAGATAAACCCCCACACATAAGGGAATATGAGCAACATTGTCTCACGTGAATGAATGGAACATTACAGTGACTCAGGCTTCTCAGGGACACAAATCTGCAAGTGATCTTTATTAAAGGAACACTGTCACGGGAAAATATGTGCTGCAAGTGTGATATCCCCCCCCCTCACCCCCAGCAGCCAATCAGCAGAACAATGGGAAGGGAGCAAGATAGCAGCTCCCAGTAGGTATCAGAATAGCACTCAATAGTAAGAAATCCAAGTCCGGCTTGGGACTCCTCCAGTTACATGGGAGTAGGAGAAACAATAGGTTAGCTGAAAGCAGTTCTAATGTGTAGCACTGGCTGAAAGCTCAGACTCAGGCACACTTTACTGCTGCGCTGCAAGTTGGAGTGATATCCCCCCCCCCCCCTCACCCCCAGCAGCCAATCAGCAGAATAATGGGAAGGGAGCAAGATAGCAGCTCCCAGTAGGTATCAGAATAGCACTCAATAGTAAGAAATCCAAGTCCGGCTTGGGACTCCTCCAGTTACATGGGAGTAGGAGAAACAATAGGTTAGCTGAAAGCAGTTCTAATGTGTAGCGCTAGCTGAAAGCTCAGACTCAGGCACACTTTACTGCTGCGCTGCAAGTTGGAGTGATATCCCCCCCCTCACCCCCAGCAGCCGATCAGCAGAACAATGGGAAGGGAGCAAGATAGCAGCTCCCAGTAGGTATCAGAATAGCACTCAATAGTAAGAAATCCAAGTCCGGCTTGGGACTCCTCCAGTTACATGGGAGTAGGAGAAACAATAGGTTAGCTGAAAGCAGTTCTAATGGGTAGCGCTGGCTCTTTCCATAAATAGTGAAAATTCCCACAGGCCCAGTTTTCTGGAGTTATTTCTGAGACGCCCACAGCTGCCCCCGGCACCCCAATAAATACAGCACTTCCAATGGCAGCTGCAACCCCAGGGTGTGGAGTGGAAAACACATGGCACTTTGCACTCACTTTGTGAATGAGGCCTGTATTTCTTGGGTGTAAAACTCCACATTTTATTCCAAATGCTGCTGAGAGACTCCCATGGGAAATGCCAGCACATTAATTACCGACGCAAAACACTTATAAATAAATAAACCCCATGAAGTGTGACGGGCCGACTCCATTATTCCCCCCCCCCCCCCCGGATCAAAGGCAGCCCCGAGCCTGACCCGACGGCTCCTTTTACTCTCAGAGGTTAATGTACTTGTAATTGTGCCGGTTTATTTTGCCGCGGCGAGATTAGCTCATAGTGCGTAATGTATTTACTTGGGCAAGTGAGGCAGAAAATGCAGGGAATGGAGAATATAGAGCAATTATTCCTTACACCGATCCAGTCTGTGCAATTACATGGCCTTTGGTTTCAATTAGCAGAGAGGTGATGTTTCCCCGTGGATACGGAGCGGCACAGTTCTGTGAGGGGGTCAGTCAGTTCTGGAGCCGGGCACCAGTTATGTGGGTTGGTTACCCACATTTAAAAACTGCAAAAAGTTGCAAGAAGGTAGCAAATAATTCAAAACCTATAACTAATAAATAATGAAGACCAATGGAAAAGATGCTTAGAATAGGTCATCCTATTACATACTTTAATTACATAAATACAGAAATTGGTGCCATCAAGTACTGCCCTACTGTCTCCATCTTGCCCTACTGTCTCCATCTTGCCCTACTGTCTCCATCTTGCCCTACTGTCTCCATCTTGTCCTACTGTCTCCATCTTGCCCTACTGTCTCCATCTTGCCCTGCTGTCTCCATCTTGTCCTACTGTCTCCATCTTGCCCTACTGTCTCCATCTTGCCCTACTGTCTCCATCTTGCCCTACTGTCTCCATCTTGTCCTACTGTCTCCATCTTGTCCTACTGTCTCCATCTTGCCCTACTGTCTCCATCTTGCCCTACTGTCTCCATCTTGTCCTACTGTCTCCATCTTGCCCTACTGTCTCCATCTTGTCCTACTGTCCCCATCTTGCCCTACTGTCTCCATCTTGTCCTACTGTCTCCATCTTGCCCTACTGTCTCCATCTTGCCCTGCTGTCTCCATCTTGCCATACTGTCTCTATCTTGTCCTACTGTCTCCATCTTGCCCTACTGTCTCCATCTTGCCCTACTGTCTCCACCTTACCCTACTGTCTCCATCTTGCCCTACTGTCTCCATCTTGCCCTACTGTCTCCATCTTGCCCTGCTGTCTCCATCTTGCCCTGCTGTCTCCATCTTGCCCTACTGTCTCCATCTTGCCCTGCTGTCTCCATCTTGCCATACTGTCTCTATCTTGTCCTACTGTCTCCATCTTGCCCTACTGTCTCCACCTTACCCTACTGTCTCCATCTTGCCCTACTGTCTCCATCTTGTCCTACTGTCTCCATCTTGCCCTACTGTCTCCACCTTACCGTACTGTCTCCATCTTGCCCTTTTGTTTCTATCTTGCCCTACTGTCTCCATCTTGCCCTACTGTCTCCATCTTCCCCTTTTGTTTCTATCTTGCCCTACATTCTCCATCTTGCCCTACTGTCTCCTTCTTGCCCTACTGTCTCCTTTTTGCCCTACTGTCTCCATCTTGTCCTACTGTCTCCATCTTGCCCTACTGTCTCCATCTTGCCCTACTGTCTCCATCTTGTCCTACTGTCTTGCCCTGCTGTCTCTATCTTGTCCTACTGTCTCCATCTTGCCCTACTGTCTCCACCTTACCCTACTGTCTCCATCTTGCCCTACTGTCTCCATCTTGCCCTACTGTCTCCACCTTACCCTACTGCCTCCATCTTGTCCTACTGTCTCCATCTTGCCCTACTGTCTCCATCTTGTCCTACTGTCTCCATCATGCCCTACTGTCTCTATCTTGCCCTACTGTCTCCATCTTGCCCTACTGTCTCCACCTTACCCTACTGTCTCCATCTTGCCCTACTGTCTCCATCTTGTCCTACTGTCTCCATCTTGCCCTACTGTCTCCACCTTACCGTACTGTCTCCATCTTGTCCTACTGTCTCCATCTTGCCCTTTTGTTTCTATCTTGCCCTACTGTCTCCATCTTGCCCTACTGTCTCCATCTTGCCCTACTGTCTCCATCTTGCCCTACTGTCTCCATCTTGCCCTACTGTCCCCATCTTGCCCTACTGTCTCCACCTTACCCTACTGTCTCCATCTTGCTCTACTGTCTCCATCTTGCCCTACTGTCCCTATCTTACCCTACTGTCTCCATCTTGCCCTACTGTCTCCATCTTGCCCTTTTGTTTCTATCTTGCCCTACTGTCTTTTTCCTGCCCTGCCTTTTAATAATGCCAACAGGGCCACACTCTGGAATTATAAGGCCCCATGCTACTCATAGGGCACCTCAGTTTATTTACCTCTTGGCTACCTGAGCCCCTGCTAAAAGGTACAATGGGGCCACCAATGGGGAAAAAGGCCTAGGAATGCATGACTACCCACTTGCAAGGTTTTACATCTCTGGGGGACCCCCCTGACTGCAGTACCCCCTGTACCCCTTGACTGTGTCCCTGAATGCCAAAAGCAAATGAATAAAATCAGCATTTAAAGCCATAGCGCCAGCCCATAAGTTCAATCCGCCGATGGTTCTTCCGAGCAGCCCATTAAGCAGCGCTACGTACATGTGTTATTGGACAGCGCCCAATTAAATGGGATCCAAGTTGCCATGGTTATTGCTTTGTGAAAAAGCAGTTGTTTTTTTTGTTCCCCCCCCCAAGCTGAGAAATAACTGTAACTGCTGTTTATCTGAGGCAATGAAGCCTTTAACTGAAAGACTCTCGGCCGGGGCCTCATTGGGAAATACTGATAGGCATCATAACGTAGAGGTTGGTCTTATGGTGTATATACAGGCATGGGGTCTGTTATCTGCACCCACTGTGTCCAGTATCCGCACCCTGGCGTAATGGCACCCTGGGGTAATGGCACCCCAGCATAATGGCACCCTGGAGTAATGGCACCCCAGCGTAATGGCACCCTGGGGTAATGGCACCCCAGCGTAATGGCACCCTGGGGTAATGGCACCCTGGTGTAATGGCACCCTGGCGTAATGGCACCCTGGGGTAATGGCACCCTGGCGTAATGGCACCCTGGGGTAATGGCACCCTGGCGTAATTGGACCCTGGGGTAATGGCACCCTGGCGTAATTGGACCCTGGGGTAATGGCACCCTGGCGTAATTGGACCCTGGGGTAATGGCACCCTGGCGTAATTGGACCCTGGGGTAATGGCACCCTGGCGTAATGGCACCCTGGGGTAATGGCACCCTGGCGTAATGGCACCCTGGGGTAATGGCACCCTGGCGTAATGGCACCCAAGTGTAACTATATTATTATATATATGCAGTTCTCGTGGGAGATGAAAAATGCCCTACTGTCTCCATCTTGCCCTACTGTCTCCATCTTGTCCTACTGTCTCCATCTTGCCCTACTGTCTCCATCTTGCCCTACTGTCCCCATCTTGCCCTACTGTCCCCATCTTGCCCTACTGTCCCCATCTTGCCCTACTGTCCCTATCTTGCCCTACTGTCTCCATTTTGTCCTACTGTCCCCATCTTGCCCTACTGTCCCCATCTTGCCCTACTGTCCCTATCTTGCCCTACTGTCTCCATCTTGTCCTACTGTCCCTATCTTGCCCTACTGTCTCCATCTTGTCCTACTGTCTCCATCTTGCCTACTGTCCCCATCTTGCCCTACTGTCCTTATCTTGCCCTACTGTCTCCATCTTGTCCTACTGTCTCCATCTTGCCCTACTGTCTCCATCTTGCCCTACTGTCCCTATCTTGTCCTACTGTCCCTATCTTGCCCTACTGTCCCCATCTTGCCCTACTGTCCCTATCTTGCCCTACTGTCTCCATTTTGTCCTACTGTCCCCATCTTGCCCTACTGTCCCCATCTTGCCCTACTGTCCCTATCTTGCCCTACTGTCTCCATCTTGTCCTACTGTCCCCATCTTGCCCTACTGTCCCCATCTTGCCCTACTGTCCCTATCTTGCCCTACTGTCTCCATCTTGCCCTACTGTCTCCATCTTGTCCTACTGTCTCCATCTTGTCCTACTGTCTCCATCTTGCCCTACTGTCTCCATCTTGTCCTACTGTCTCCATCTTGCCTACTGTCCCCATCTTGCCCTACTGTCCCTATCTTGCCCTACTGTCTCCATCTTGCCCTACTGTCTCCATCTTGTCCTACTGTCTCCATCTTGCCCTACTGTCTCCATCTTGCCCTACTGTCTCCATCTTGCCCTACTGTCCCCATCTTGCCCTACTGTCCCCATCTTGCCCTACTGTCCCCATCTTGTCCTACTGTCCCCATCTTGTCCTACTGTCTCCATCTTGTCCTACTGTCTCCATCTTGTCCTACTGTCTCCATCTTGCCCTACTGTCCCTATCTTGCCCTACTGTCTCCATCTTGTCCTACTGTCTCCATCTTGTCCTACTGTCCCCATCTTACCCTACTGTCTCCATCTTGCCCTACTGTCCCCATCTTGTCCTACTGTCTCCATCTTGTCCTACTGTCTCCATCTTGTCCTACTGTCTCCATCTTGCCCTACTGTCCTATCTTGCCCTACTGTCTCCATCTTGTCCTACTGTCTCCATCTTGTCCTACTGTCCCCATCTTACCCTACTGTCTCCATCTTGCCCTACTGTCTCCATCTTGCCCTACTGTCCCCATCTTGCCCTACTGTCCCTATCTTGCCCTACTGTCCCCACCTTGCCCTACTGTCCCCACCTTGCCCTACTGTCCCCACCTTGCCCTACTGTCTCCATCTTACCCTACTGTCTCCATCTTGCCCTACTGTCTCCATCTTGCCCTACTGTCCCCATCTTGCCCTACTGTCCCTATCTTGCCCTACTGTCCCCACCTTGCCCTACTGTCCCCACCTTGCCCTACTGTCTCCATCTTGCCCTACTGTCCCCACCTTGCCCTACTGTCTCCATCTTGCCCTACTGTCCCTTTCTTGCCCTACTGTCCCCACCTTGCCCTACTGTCCCCATCTTGCCCTACTGTCCCTATCTTGACCTACTGTCCCCATCTTGCCCTACTGTCCCTATCTTGCCCTACTGTCCCCATCTTGTCCTACTGTCCCTATCTTGCCCTACTGTCTCCATCTTCCCCTACTGTCTCCATCTTGCCCTACTGTCCCCATCTTGCCCTACTGTCCCTATCTTGCCCTACTGTCCCCACCTTGCCCAACTGTCCCCACCTTGCCCTACTGTCCCTATCTTGCCCTACTGTCTCAGTCAGTTGGATGTTCTGAGGGTTAGTCTGACTCCGTTGCTGCTGTTTGTTAAGGGGGCACAAAGGGGAGGTTAAACCTTCCATCTCTTTTTCTATTTGTAGTTCCATCATGCCGCCTCCCCACCTCAGAGTGTTTCCATGGCACCCCGTGCCTCCATCCCACCTCTATAAATAAACCCATTCATAGAATTAAATCAGGGACCTTATAACAGTGAGGCTGCGGGCAGATACGTGCCACCCCTGTGCCAGGCAATCCCCTATACGTGCCCTGGGGATGCTCTGTGCACCAATCAGACGCTGCCGTCACACAGTCATCTCCCCTTTAGGATCCCTGTTATTCTCTATGAGTTTTTCCTGTGTCGTCTCCTGTGACATTTGGATTTCATACAGTTTCTACCGTTCAGTGGTTTCCTTACCCTGCCGTCGCCTAGCTTTCCTTTCCACCCTCCCAGCTAAACTGGCCCCAGGTACCCCAGGCAGCAGTGCTGCCCATCCATACAATCATCCTGACTCTGTGTGACTAAAGATCATGATACAATTTCAGCTGTAAAGCAAGACAGAGCTGCTGTTTTATTGCATGACCCCCTTATAGCCAAGAGACTGTATGGGGAGTAACTGGGAGTAACTGGGAGTTACTGGGCTCCATCTGCAGAGTGAGGCAATGGCTGCTAATGGGCCGCTGACCCCTGTGTTTGTTTAGTCTGAGCCCCCCACGTTGGTCATAAACTGCTGTGCTTCCCACTGACTCAGCCCACGGCTCCGGGAAACCAGGGGAAATAAACCAGTAGCTCCCACCTTGGGGGACTCGGCCCATTCCCAGCAGGATCTTCCCTACTGCCAGGAACCAACTTGGGGAGCCCACGTTACCCCGGGATCCAGGCAGTGTGGGGAGTTGTATCAGGAGTCAGAACCAGCAGTGCAGGGAAGGGAAAGGGACAGACACAGTGACAGTTACACATAACTATAAACCCAGTGAGAATGAGGAATGAATGGATATTGGGGAGTTGTATCAGGAGTCAGAACCAGCAGTGCAGGGAAGGGAAAGGGACAGACACAGTGACAGTTACACATAACTATAAACCCAGTGAGAATGAGGAATGAATGGATATTGGGGAGTTGTATCAGGAGTCAGAACCAGCAGTGCAGGGAAGGGAAAGGGACAGACACAGTGACAGTTACACATAACTATAAACCCAGTGAGAATGAGGAATGAATGGATATTGGGGAGTTGTATCAGGAGTCAGAACCAGCAGTGCAGGGAAGGGAAAGGGACAGACACAGTGACAGTTACACATAACTATAAACCCAGTGAGAATGAGGGATGAATGGATATTGGGGAGTTGTATCAGGAGTCAGAACCAGCAGTGCAGGGAAGGGAAAGGGACAGACACAGTGACAGTTACACATAACTATAAACCCAGTGAGAATGAGGAATTAATGGATATTGGGGAGTTGTATCAGGAGTCAGAACCAGCAGTGCAGGGAAGGGAAAGGGACAGACACAGTGACAGTTACACATAACTATAAACCCAGTGAGAATGAGGGATGAATGGGTATTGGGGAGTTGTATCAGGAGTCAGAACCAGCAGTGCAGGGAAGGGAAAGGGACAGACACAGCGACAGTTACACATAACTATAAACCCAGTGAGAATGAGGAATGAATGGATATTGGGGAGTTGTATCAGGAGTCAGAACCAGCAGTGCAGGGAAGGGACAGACACAGTGACAGTTACACATAACTATAAACCCAGTGAGAATGAGGGATGAATGGATATTGGGGAGTTGTATCAGGAGTCAGAACCAGCAGTGCAGGGAAGGGAAAGGGACAGACACAGTGACAGTTACACATAACTATAAACCCAGTGAGAATGAGGGATGAATGGATATTGGGGAGTTGTATCAGGAGTCAGAACCAGCAGTGCAGGGAAGGGAAAGGGGCAGACACAGTGACAGTTACACATAACTATAAACCCAGTGAGAATGAGGGATGAATGGATATTGGGGAGTTGTATCAGGAGTCAGAACCAGCAGTGCAGGGAAGGGAAAGGGACAGACACAGTGACAGTTACACCTAACTATAAACCCAGTGAGAATGAGGGATGAATGGATATTGGGGAGTTGTATCAGGAGTCAGAACCAGCAGTGCAGGGAAGGGAAAGGGACAGACACAGTGACAGTTACACATAACTATAAACCCAGTGAGAATGAGGGATGAATGGATATTGGGGAGTTGTATCAGGAGTCAGAACCAGCAGTGCAGGGAAGGGAAAGGGACAGACACAGTGACAGTTACACATAACTATAAACCCAGTGAGAATGAGGAATGAATGGATATTGGGGAGTTGTATCAGGAGTCAGAACCAGCAGTGCAGGGAAGGGAAAGGGACAGACACAGTGACAGTTACACATAACTATAAACCCAGTGAGAATGAGGGATGAATGGATATTGGGGAGTTGTATCAGGAGTCAGAACCAGCAGTGCAGGGAAGGGAAAGGGACAGACACAGTGACAGTTACACATAACTATAAACCCAGTGAGAATGAGGAATGAATGGATATTGGGGAGTTGTATCAGGAGTCAGAACCAGCAGTGCAGGGAAGGGAAAGGGACAGACACAGTGACAGTTACACATAACTATAAACCCAGTGAGAATGAGGGATGAATGGATATTGGGGAGTTGTATCAGGAGTCAGAACCAGCAGTGCAGAGAAGGGAAAGGGACAGACACAGTGACAGTTACACATAACTATAAACCCAGTGAGAATGAGGAATGAATGGATATTGGGGAGTTGTATCAGGAGTCAGAACCAGCAGTGCAGGGAAGGGAAAGGGACAGACACAGTGACAGTTACACATAACTATAAACCCAGTGAGAATGAGGAATGAATGGATATTGGGGAGTTGTATCAGGAGTCAGAACCAGCAGTGCAGGGAAGGGAAAGGGACAGACACAGTGACAGTTACACATAACTATAAACCCAGTGAGAATGAGGGATGAATGGATATTGGGGAGTTGCTCAGAATTCTATTTTCTCTTTGGGTTTGTATCCCCTTTAGTCCCACATGTGCCCCTCCCATCTCCCTGCCCAGCACAGCCGGGGTTAAATGAGAGCATCTGTTCCTCTCGCTTGCCATCGCCCCCCCCCCCCCCCCCCCCCCCCCGCTCTGATTAGAAGCTGCTATTTCGGGAAACATATTATTTCCTAATGTGATTTTATTTTTTTCCTTTCTAATTTAGTCTCTGAGGTAAGCGATGACATAGATACCCCCCCGCCTGGTGACATGGCCCCCTCCCCGCCAGACTCTTGTGAGGTCATTCTGTTGCTCGATTCTGATTGGCCCGTACAAAGCAGCCTTTCTCTGCTGATGTTGTGCAAGAACTTATTCAGAAATAACCCCCCCCCCCCACTGGCCATACAGACAGCAGGGTAACGACCCTTCACTCATTGTTGTTAGACTACAACTCCCAGCATTCCCTGTTAGCTGGATGCTAGGGGATAATATCCAGTTAGTACAATCAATAGATTAATGTATAATTGTATTATTTATTCTACATAACAACCTCAGGGCCCCCTATCAGTCATTACAGGGCCCCCTATCAGTCATTACAGGGCCCCTATCAGTCATTACAGGGCCCCTATCAGTCATTACAGGGCCCCCTATCAGTCATTACAGGGCCCCTATCAGTCATTACAGGGCCCCTATCAGTCATTACAGGGCCCCCTATCAGTCATTACAGGGCCCCTATCAGTCATTACAGGGCCCCTATCAGTCATTACAGGGCCCCTATCAGTCATTACAGGGCCCCTATCAGTCATTACAGGGCCCCTATCAGTCATTACAGGGCCCCTATCAGTCATTACAGGGCCCCCTATCAGTCATTACAGGGCCCCTATCAGTCATTACAGGGCCCCTATCAGTCATTACAGGGCCCCTATCAGTCATTACAGGGCCCCCTATCAGTCCTTACAGGGCCCCTATCAGTCATTACAGGGCCCCCTATCAGTCATTACAGGGCCCCTATCAGTCATTACAGGGCCCCCTATCAGTCATTACAGGGCCCCCTATCAGTCATTACAGGGCCCCTATCAGTCATTACAGGGCCCCTATCAGTCATTACAGGGCCCCTATCAGTCATTACAGGGCCCCTATCAGTCCTTACAGGGCCCCTATCAGTCATTACAGGGCCCCTATCAGTCATTACAGGGCCCCCTATCAGTCATTACAGGGCCCCTATCAGTCATTACAGGGCCCCTATCAGTCATTACAGGGCCCCCTATCAGTCATTACAGGGCCCCCTATCAGTCCTTACAGGGCCCCTATCAGTCATTACAGGGCCCCTATCAGTCATTACAGGGCCCCCTATCAGTCCTTACAGGGCCCCTATCAGTCATTACAGGGCCCCTATCAGTCATTACAGGGCCCCCTATCAGTCATTACAGGGCCCCCTATCAGTCATTACAGGGCCCCCTATCAGTCCTTACAGGGCCCCTATCAGTCATTACAGGGCCCCTATCAGTCATTACAGGGCCCCTATCAGTCATTACAGGGCCCCCTATCAGTCATTACAGGGCCCCTATCAGTCATTACAGGGCCCCTATCAGTCATTACAGGGCCCCTATCAGTCATTACAGGGCCCCCTATCAGTCCTTACAGGGCCCCCTATCAGTCATTACAGGGCCCCTATCAGTCATTACAGGGCCCCTATCAGTCATTACAGGGCCCCTATCAGTCATTACAGGGCCCCCTATCAGTCCTTACAGGGCCCCTATCAGTCATTACAGGGCCCCTATCAGTCATTACAGGGCCCCCTATCAGTCATTACAGGGCCCCTATCAGTCATTACAGGGCCCCTATCAGTCATTACAGGGCCCCCTATCAGTCATTACAGGGCCCCCTATCAGTCCTTACAGGGCCCCTATCAGTCATTACAGGGCCCCTATCAGTCATTACAGGGCCCCCTATCAGTCATTACAGGGCCCCTATCAGTCATTACAGGGCCCCTATCAGTCATTACAGGGCCCCCTATCAGTCATTACAGGGCCCCCTATCAGTCCTTACAGGGCCCCTATCAGTCATTACAGGGCCCCTATCAGTCATTACAGGGCCCCCTATCAGTCCTTACAGGGCCCCTATCAGTCATTACAGGGCCCCTATCAGTCATTACAGGGCCCCCTATCAGTCCTTACAGGGCCCCTATCAGTCATTACAGGGCCCCTATCAGTCATTACAGGGCCCCCTATCAGTCCTTACAGGGCCCCTATCAGTCATTACAGGGCCCCTATCAGTCATTACAGGGCCCCCTATCAGTCATTACAGGGCCCCCTATCAGTCATTACAGGGCCCCCTATCAGTCCTTACAGGGCCCCTATCAGTCATTACAGGGCCCCTATCAGTCATTACAGGGCCCCCTATCAGTCCTTACAGGGCCCCTATCAGTCATTACAGGGCCCCCTATCAGTCATTACAGGGCCCCCTATCAGTCATTACAGGGCCCCCTATCAGTCCTTACAGGGCCCCTATCAGTCATTACAGGGCCCCTATCAGTCATTACAGGGCCCCCTATCAGTCATTACAGGGCCCCCTATCAGTCATTACAGGGCCCCTATCAGTCATTACAGGGCCCCCTATCAGTCATTACAGGGCCCCCTATCAGTCATTACAGGGCCCCCTATCAGTCATTACAGGGCCCCAGACTACTAAGTTACCCGGGCTCCCCTGGGGCCAACAAGTAAAACAGGGCCCCTTGTACACATAGCCACGCCCCTTGGCATAGCCACGCCCCTGATCCATCTTGGCCACGCCTTAATTATGCCCACTTATTGGTTTGCACAGGAATTTCTTCAGTTCTACCAATAAAAATACTTGCATAGGGTGGGGCCATATCTAAACTCTTCCCATGATTCCTCCTGAAACAAAAAGTGGGGGTCCCATGTGGCCCCGCCCATAAAGTGCCACATTGCTCCCCTGAACACAGGCCAATCAGATGCTGACACCTTGAGTTTCCTTCAGTAAAGGTTGTGCCTATAAGATGCCCGGCTGGCCATTACCCATTGGGGCTTATTTAATAATAATAATAATAATAATAATAATAATAATAATAATAATAATAAGGCAAATTTACCCCAGCTCAGTAACCCATAACAACCAATCAGCAATTAGCTTACATGTCTGAATTACAGATGTCCTGATGCTGCTGTACTACAACTCCCAGCAACCCCCCCCCCCCCCCCCCCCCCCACAGAAAATATTAAATATGTCTTGTTTTACGACGTCTTAACTTGTTTGGAAATTTGCTGTAAGTTTTTCCCCACCGAGAGTTAAATATGGACTCATTTTATGTTGTCTGGCGCCTCCTAGTGGTGAAAACATAATATCACTTAGAGAAGATAAACTGTATCATTGTGTAAATTATAAACTAATAAAGTTATAGTTAAAAGGGCCGTCTGGTGCCTTCTGGGGGGACATTCTATCAGTCTTTATGGCACTGCAGTAATCCTCATGTATTATAAGGGATAATGTACCCCCTACTGTAAATGATAAGGATATTAGCAGTCACTGAGGGGTTCTGTGCCCCCCATATAAAGGCACAAGGCTGCAGGCTGAGTTATACAGGGAACTCTGAGTATCACTCATGTATTATAAGGGATAATGTACCCCCTACTGTAAATGATAAGGATATTAGCAGTCACTATGAGGGGTTCTGTGCCCCCCATATAAAGGCACAAGGCTGCAGGCTGAGTTATACAGGGAACTCTGAGTATCACTCATATATTATAAGGGATAATGTACCCCCTACTGTAAATGATAAGGATATTAGCAGTCACTGAGGGGTTCTGTGCCCATATAAAGGCACAAGGCTGCAGGCTGAGTTATACAGGGAACTCTGAGTATCACTCATGTATTATAAGGGATACTGTACCCCCTACTGTAAATGATAAGGATATTAGCAGTCACTGAGGGGTTCTGTGCCCCCATATAAAGGCACAAGGCTGCAGGCTGAGTTATACAGGGAACTCTGAGTATCACTCATGTATTATAAGGGATAATGTACCCCCTACTGTAAATGATAAGGATATTAGCAGTCACTGAGGGGTTCTGTGCCCATATAAAGGCACAAGGCTGCAGGCTGAGTTATACAGGGAACTCTGAGTATCACTCATGTATTATAAGGGATAATGTACCCCCTACTGTAAATGATAAGGATATTAGCAGTCACTGAGGGGTTCTGTGCCCATATAAAGGCACAAGGCTGCAGGCTAAATTATACAGGGAACTCTGAGTATCACTCATGTATTATAAGGGATAATGTACCCCCTACTGTAAATGATAAGGATATTAGCAGTCACTGAGGGGTTCTGTGCCCCCCATATAAAGGCACAAGGCTGCAGGCTGAGTTATACAGGGAACCCTGAGTATCACTCATGTATTATAAGGGATAATGTACCCCCTACTGTAAATGATAAGGATATTAGCAGTCACTGAGGGGTTCTGTGCCCCCCATATAAAGGCACAAGGCTGCAGGCTGAGTTATACAGGGAACTCTGAGTATCACTCATGTATTATAAGGGATAATGTACCCCCTACTGTAAATGATAAGGATATTAGAAGTCTTAGAAGTATCACTTATGTATTATATTTATTAAATGACACAGTGACCCCCAGCATTAAGCAACGTATATGATGCATTGCTGCACTGACAGTTCTATATGTGATGATCAGACAGTTAGTTGTGCCGGTCAGACTTGCAATTAATTCCCAATCACCAACCCATTAGACACAGGGGGTGGGACATAGGCACCATCAGCATAAACCCCATTAACCATTGGTCAAATATAGATTTATAACATAAAAATTCACTTTTTATTTTCTTGGTCTCATTGTAGGGAAGTGTTTAACCTCTAAACAATGGTCCCTGATGTACAATTAAAAGTAAATCCAATTAGAACATTTGTTCCTGATACATTTGAGTAATAAATGACTTCAGAACCAGAACCAATGGACTCATTTAATATTGTAAGTGCTAATTTGCACCACAGTCTCTTACAAGATAGAAAATGAAGCAAAGGTTTGATTGGTTGCTTTGTGTAAGTTTAATGGGGCAATTTCATGTTCATGTTAGTGATTTAGGCCCCTGGGTGCAGTTATTTCTGTGACTTTGCTGCCCCCTTGTGGACTGTTTGTAACCTGCACATTTCACAGCAATAAATCTTTGTCTCTTCTGCTGGGACTGGAAGTGTCTGGCTCTAGAGTGACAGTCCCTTTGCCTGAGAGACAGCACGATAACAATTACATTTACACGTAACTACAGAACCACTGAACATTGTTAATAAAAGTGTATTGGAAAGTTGCTTAGAATTGCACTCCCTTTCAGTTTTTGAGGCGGAGTTCCACTTTAAGTGCAGTGTATGGAGAGGGTATAACATAGATCTTGAGACGGGCACCATGTTACTCCTATGGGCACAGCTTTTCCCCTACAGCAAATAAATAATACATGGTGCAATAAACAGGTTTTAGTAGCATTCCCTCCATCCACCACTAGAGGGAGCCTGATGAACGGAGAGAGCAGGAGAGATGAACATGTTAAAGTCACATAATGACAATATTTGGCATTTCATTACATTTCCTATTTTTCTATCAGCCCCTGCCCCAGTGAGCTTACAATCTAACGTCCCTATCACATTCCCATCAGTCCCTGCCCCAGTGAGCTTACAATCTAAGGCCCCTATCCCATTCCCATCAGCCCCTGCCCCAGTGAGCTTACAATCTAAGGTCCCTATCCCATTCCCATCAGTCCCTGCCCCAGTGAGCTTACAATCTAATGTCCCTATCACATTCCCATCAGCCCCTGCCCCAGTGAGCTTACAATCTAATGTCCCTATCACATTCCCATCAGTCCCTGCCCCAGTGAGCTTACAATCTAAGGTCCCTATCCCATTCCCATCAGCCCCTGCCCCAGTGAGCTTACAATCTAATGTCCCTATCACATTCCCATCAGTCCCTGCCCCAGTGAGCTTACAATCTAAGGTCCCTATCCCATTCCCATCAGCCCCTGCCCCAGTGAGCTTACAATCTAAGGTCCCTATCACATTCCCATCAGTCCCTGCCCCAGTGAACTTACAATCTAAGGTCCCTATCACATTCCCATCAGTCCCTGCCCCAGTGAGCTTACAATCTAAGGTCCCTATCACATTCCCATCAGCCCCTGCCCCAGGGAGCTTACAATCTAAGGTCCCTATCACATTCCCATCAGTCCCTGCCCCAGTGAGCTTACAATCTAAGGTCCCTATCCCATCAGCCCCTGCCCCAGTGAGATTACAATCTAAGGTCCCTATCACATTCCCATCAGTCTTTTCCCAGTGAGCTTACAATCTAAGGTCCCTATCCCATTCCCATCAGTCCCTGCCCCAGTGAGCTTACAATCTAATGTCCCTATCACATTCCCATCAGTCCCTGCCCCAGTGAGCTTACAATCTAAGGTCCCTATCACATTCCCATCAGTCTTTTCCCAGTGAGCTTACAATCTAAGGTCCCTATCCCATTCCCATCAGCCCCTGCCCCAGTGAGCTTACAATCTAAGGCCCCTATCCCATTCCCATCAGTCCCTGCCCCAGTGAGCTTACAATCTAAGGTCCCTATCACATTCCCATCAGTCCCTGCCCCAGTGAGCTTACAATCTAAGGTCCCTATCTCATTCCCATCAGTCCCTGCCCCAGTGAGCTTACAATCTAAGGTCCCTATCCCATTCCCATCAGTCCCTGCCCCAGTGAGCTTACAATCTAAGGTCCCTATCTCATTCCCATCAGTCCCTGCCCCAGTGAGCTTACAATCTAATGTCCCTATCACATTCCCATCAGTCCCTTCCCAGTGAGCTTACAATCTAAGGTCCCTATGTCATTCCCATCAGTCCCTGCCCCAGTGAGCTTACAATCTAAGGTCCCTATCCCATTCCCATCAGTCCCTGCCCCAGTGAGCTTACAATCTAATGTCCCTATCACATTCCCATCAGTCCCTGCCCCAGTGAGCTTACAATCTAAGGTCCCTATCCCATTCCCATCAGTCCCTGCCCCAGTGAGCTTACAATCTAAGGTCCCTATCCCATTCCCATCAGTCCCTGCCCCAGTGAGCTTACAATCTAAGGTCCCTATCCCATTCCCATCAGTCCCTGCCCCAGTGAGCTTACAATCTAAGGTCCCTATCCCATTCCATCAGTCCCTGCCCCAGTGAGCTTACAATCTAAGGTCCCTATCCCATTCCCATCAGTCCCTGCCCCAGTGAGCTTACAATCTAAGGTCCCTATCCCATTCCCATCAGTCCCTGCCCCAGTGAGCTTACAATCTAAGGTCCCTATCCCATTCCCATCAGCCCCTGCCCCAGTGAGCTTACAATCTAAGGTCCCTATCCCATTCCCATCAGTCCCTGCCCCAGTGAGCTTACACTCTAAGGTCCCTATCCCATTCCCATCAGTCCCTGCCCCAGTGAGCTTACAATCTAAGGTCCCTATCACATTCCCATCAGCCCCTGCCCCAGTGAGCTTACAATCTAAGGTCCCTATCACATTCCCATCAGTCCCTGCCCCAGTGAGCTTACAATATAAGGTCCCTATCACATTCCCATCAGTCCCTGCCCCAGTGAGCTTACAATCTAAGGTCCCTATCACATTCCCATCAGCCCCTGCCCCAGTGAGCTTACAATCTAAGGTCCCTATCACATTCCCATCAGTCCCTGCCCCAGTGAGCTTACAATCTAAGGTCCCTATCACATTCCCATCAGTCCCTGCCCCAGTGAGCTTACAATCTAAGGTTCCTATCACATTCCCATCAGCCCCTGCCCCAGTGAGCTTACAATCTAAGGTCCCTATCCCATTCCCATCAGTCCCTGCCCCAGTGAGCTTACAATCTAAGGTCCCTATCCCATTCCCATCAGTCCCTGCCCCAGTGAGCTTACAATCTAAGGTCCTTATCAAATTCCCATCAGCCCCTTCTCCAGTGAGCTTATAATCCAATGTCCCTATCACATTTGACCTTTACCCCCACAGGAGGTTCCTCTCTACAAACACTCAGTTTATTGGGGACACCCGGCATCGCCCTGAGGTCGGACACTGCACCCCCAGCTCTTACTCTCGGCTATAGTACAAGGGTGCTGGGAGTTCAGCTTGTAGTGGGTGCATATGGGCAGCAGTGATGCTTTACAGTATATACATAAATGCCTATGAATATAATGTATATCCTGACTATAGAATACAGGGGGTGGGTCGGTGCATGTTGCTCTGCTGGTTCCATGGGATCATCTCCCTCAGGCCGAGGTGCCACCAGGAAACCCAGATATCCCCCCGAGACGCACACGGAATATTGTCTCATCTCCGGAATCTCCCAAATCGCCCCCCAGGGATCATTACTCATCTGAAAATGAACCTGTTGTTGAATTTACATCCCTGGACACAGTGGCACCTCAGTAGTTATTTATAAAAGAATTACCTGATAGAATAGTGATGGGTGGAAACATGGGGCACTGGGGGCTTAGTTATCTGGATATTTGGGTTTATTCATACAAATGGGAGATGCCATGCTGTGTGCTCTGTAGCTTTACTATAGATTAATATTGTTTCCTTCATTGGCCAAATAAGTTAATGAGTTATTACTTGAGAGGTGGCTGTGGCCCTGCTGCCTTGTAGCTCTGGGTAGGGCAAGATGGAGACAGTAGGGCAAGATGGAGACAGTAGGGCAAGATGGAGACAGTAGAGCAAGATGGAGACAGTAGGGCAGGATGGAGACAGTAGGGCAAGATGGAGACAGTAGGGCAAGATGGAGACAGTAGGGCAAGATGGAGACAGTAGGGCAAGATGGAGACAGTAGGACAAGGTGGAGACAGTAGGGCAAGATGGAGACAGTAGGGCAAGATGGAGACAGTAGGGCAAGATGGAGACAGTAGGACAAGGTGGAGACAGTAGGGCAAGATGGAGACAGTAGGGCAAGATGGAGACAGTAGGGCAAGGTGGAGACAGTAGGGCAAGGTGGAGACAGTAGGACAAGATGGAGACAGTAGGGCAAGATGGAGACAGTAGGGCAAGATGGAGACAGTAGGGCAAGATGGAGACAGTAGGACAAGATGGAGACAGTAGGGCAAGATGGAGACAGTAGGGCAAGATGGAGACAGTAGGACAAGATGGAAACAGTAGGGCAAGATGGAGACAGTAGGGCAAGATGGAGACAGTAGGGCAAGATGGAGACAGTAGGGCAAGATGGAGACAGTAGGGCAAGATGGAGACAGTAGGACAAGATGGAGACAGTAGGGCAAGATGGAGACAGTAGGGCAAGATGGAGACAGTAGGACAAGATGGAGACAGTAGGGCAAGATGGAGACAGTAGGGCAAGATGGAGACAGTAGGACAAGATGGAGACAGTAGGGCAAGATGGAGACAGTAGGGCAAGATGGAGACAGTAGGGCAAGATGGAGACAGTAGGGCAAGATGGAGACAGTAGGGCAAGATGGAGACAGTAGGACAAGATGGAGACAGTAGGGCAAGATGGAGACAGTAGGGCAAGATGGAGACAGTAGGACAAGATGGAAACAGTAGGGCAAGATGGAGACAGTAGGGCAAGATGGAGACAGTAGGGCAAGATGGAAACAGTAGGGCAAGATGGAGACAGTAGGACAAGATGGAGACAGTAGGACAAGATGGAGACAGTAGGGCAAGATGGAGACAGTAGGGCAAGATGGAGACAGTAGGACAAGATGGAGACAGTAGGGCAAGATGGAGACAGTAGGGCAAGATGGAGACAGTAGGGCAAGATGGAGACAGTAGGACAAGATGGAGACAGTAGGGCAAGATGGAGACAGTAGGGCAAGATGGAGACAGTAGGGCAAGATGGAGACAGTAGGGCAAGATGGAGACAGTAGGACAAGATGGAGACAGTAGGGCAAGATGGAGACAGTAGGGCAAGATGGAGACAGTAGGACAAGATGGAGACAGTAGGGCAAGATGGAGACAGTAGGGCAAGATGGAGACAGTAGGGCAAGATGGAGACAGTAGGGCAAGATGGAGACTCTGGCAATGCCAATCAGAATGAGATAAGTAGTGCAGTTTGTACAAGTGGAGGTACAATATGGAAACAATACCTGTGAATATTATAATAACCATTATTTTCTCCATGTGTCTCCCTGGATCCCTACAAACCCTTATTTGGCTCCTCCATGAACTTTTATGGTGCTTGTGTTGCTCCCCAAGTCTTTTTACATTTGACTGTGGCTCCCGAGTAAGGAAGGTAGGGGCCCCAGGATAAAGGGTAAGTATCCCGTAGCACAGGCTGATTCCATGGGAAGGGACTGATTCTCTGTGAGGGACGTGCGAGGGTGTGAGAGATTCTGGTGCCGAGGTGATTAAATTGGTGCTCGGAGTATGTGGCTAATTAATGTCTGTGCCGCGCGGGGGGCTTGTCCCATTCCCAGAGCTTTATGGAATGTGTATTTAACTGCACATAAAGTGTTTCATGTTTCCTGACACCTTGGCAGCGAGTTTGTTCTGGTGCCAGAGTTCTATAGGGCGTGAGATCAAAGGGAAGGAACATCGGGCCGCGCTCACTTCTACTCCGACATATTCATAAACCCACTGCTAATTGTCCTACAGGCAAACACAGGAGCGTCTTGTACAGGGCGGCCAGAGCCGGGGTAACTACCGGGGGGCAAACAGAGCAAAGTGCCTGGCTACAGGGTGAGTGAGATACAGTGAGAGCAGCGTCTAGTGGGGTTTGTGGCATTAGAACAAGATGGTGACAGTATAGGACAGTAGGACAAGATGGAGACTTTATGGCAAGATAGAGACAATAGGACAAGATGGGGACAGCAGGGCAAGATGGAGACAGTAGGACAAGATGGAGACAGTAGAGCAAGATGGAGACAGTAGGACAAGATGGAGACAGTAAGGCAAGATGGGGACAGTAGGGCAAGATGGAGACAGTAGGGCAAGATGGAGACAGTAGGGCAAGATGGAGACAGTAGGGCAAGATGGAGACAGTAGGGCAAGATGGTGACAGTAGGACAAGATGGAGACAGTAGGACAAGATGGACACAGTAGGGCAAGATGGAGACAGTAGGGCAAGTTGGAGACAGTAGGGCAAGATGGAGACAGTAGGGCAAGATGGAGACAGTAGGACAAGATGGAGACAGTAAGGCAAGATGGAAACAGTAGGACAAGATGGACACAGTAGGGCAAGATGGAGACAGTAGGACAAGATGGGGACAGTAGGGCAAGATGGAGACAGTAGGACAAGATGGGGACAGTAGGGCAAGATGGAGACAGTAGGGCAAGATGGAGACAGTAGGACAAGATGGAGACAGTAGGACAAGATGGAGACAGTAGGGCAAGATGGAGACAGTAGGGCAAGATGGAGACAGTAGGGCAAGATGGAGACAGTAGGACAAGATGGAGACAGTAGGGCAAGATGGAGACAGTAGGGCAAGATGGAGACAGTAGGGCAAGATGGAGACAGTAGGGGAAGATGGAGACAGTAGGGGAAGATGGAGACAGTAGGAGAAGATGGAGACAGTAGGGCAAGATGGAAACAGTAGGACAAGATGGGGACAGTAGGGCAAGATGGAGACAGTAGAGCAAGATTGAGACAGTAGGGCAAGATGGAGACAGTAGGGGAAGATGGAGACAGTAGGGGAAAATGGAGACAGTAGGAGAAGATGGAGACAGTAGGGCAAGATGGAGACAGTAGGGCAAGATGGAGACAGTAGGGCAATATGGAGACAGTAGGGCAAGATGGAGACAGTAGGGCAAGATGGAGACAGTAGGGCAAGATGGAGACAGTAGGGCAAGATGGAGACAGTAGGGGAAGATGGAGACAGTAGGGGAAAATGGAGACAGTAGGAGAAGATGGAGACAGTAGGGCAATATGGAGACAGTAGGGGAA
This sequence comes from Xenopus tropicalis, assembly GCF_000004195.4. Lineage (NCBI taxonomy): Eukaryota > Metazoa > Chordata > Amphibia > Anura > Pipidae > Xenopus > Xenopus tropicalis. The sequence continues at coordinate 5,464,769 of NC_030681.2, read as the reverse complement.
GATGGAGACAGTAGGGCAAGATGGAGACAGTAGGACAAGATGGAGACAGTGGGACAAGATCGAAACAATAGGGCAAGATGGAGACAGTAGGACATGATGAAGACAGTAGGGCAAGATGGAGACAGTAGGGCAAGATGGAGACAGTAGGGCAAGATGGAGACAGTAGGACAAGATGGAGACAGTAGGGCAAGATGGAGACAGTAGGACAAGATGGAGACAGTATGGCAAGATGGAGACAGTAAGACAAGATGGAGACAGTAGGGCAAGATGGAGACAGTAGGGCAAGATGGAGACAGTAGGACAAGATGGAGACAGTAGGGCAAGATGGAGACAGTAGGGCAAGATGGAGACAGTAGGGCAAGATGGAGACAGTAGGGGAAGATGGAGACAGTAGGGGAAAATGGAGACAGTAGGGCAAGATGGATACAGTAGGGCAATATGGAGACAATAGGGCAAGATGGAGACAGTAGGACAAGATGGAGATAGTAGGGCAAGATGGAGACAGTAGGGCAAGATGGAGACAGTAGGGCAAGATGGAGACAGTAGGGCAAGATGGAGACAGTACGACAAGATGGAGAAATAGGGCAATATGGAGACAGTAGGGCAAGATGGAGACAGTAGGGCAAGATGGAGATAGTAGGACAAGATGGAGACAGTAGGACAAGATGGAGACAGTAGGGCAAGATGGAGACAGTAGGACAAGATGGAGACAGTAGGGCAAGATGGAGACAGTAGGGCAAGATGGAGGCAGTAGGGCAAGATGGAGACAGTAGGACAAGATGGAGACAGTAGGGCAAGATGGAGACAGTAGGACAAGATGGAGACAGTAGGACAAGATGGAGACAGTAGGGCAAGATGGAGACAGTAGGACAAGATGGAGATAGTAGGACAAGATGGAGACAGTAGGACAAGATGGAGACAGTAGGACAAGATGGAGATAGTAAGGCAAGATGGAGACAGTAGGACAAGATGGAGACAGTAGGGCAAGATGGAGGCAGTAGGACAAGATGGAGACAGTAGGACAAGATGGAGACAGTAGGGCAAGATGGAGACAGTAGGACAAGATGGAGATAGTAGGACAAGATGGAGATAGTAGGACAAGATGGAGACAGTAGGACAAGATGGAGATAGTAGGGCAAGATGGAGACAGTAGGACAAGATGGAGACAGTAGGGCAAGATGGAGACAGTAGGACAAGATGATGATACTAGAGCACGATGCCACCTGATGGGTATAGTAGTGGCAGCAGGGTACATAAGAGACCATATTGCTGTCGGTGGAATGGAGAATCAATTTAAGACTTCCCCATGTGCCCCGGGTTTAATGATAAATACTGTTTGCCCAGAGGCACAGGGACCCACATTGCAGCGCTGAGGTACTGGGTTTGTGTGGGATTTTCCTCAGGGTTCAGTTCCCTCTAACAGTCCTGAAACATAATGGTCACAGGCAGGGCCACCAATGAGAGGGGTACAGGGGGCAATCCAGTCAATATCCCCCGTGTTAGTGGGTCATGGTGGGACTAGCCCACTGGGTCTGACCCCATTGGGCCCAGTCACCCCCGCTCCCTGCTCCGGAGGGGTAATGGGGTACCCCAAGAAATATGAAAGTGCGACTTGCAGGCTGGGAAGGGGCCTGGAGTTGTGAGTTTGGTTGGGTAATGGGCTGGGTTTTGGCATAACTGGGCGTGGCTCTAAAAATTAGGGGCGTGACTACATAATATGTCACTGAGGCCCCATTTTACCTTGTTTTTATCTATAGTTTTTATTTCTGCTATACCACAAGTAGCCTGCAGATGGCGCAGCTGCTTCAATTGATTTTGATTGTTTTCTCACTCTATAGGCCAGGACTTTATGGGCAATTTTAGGACATACATTCATAATAACAACAACACCATCGAGGCTGCATGTTAGAAGCCTGGGATTTACCTACTCGTACAGTCATTTATTATAGAGCTGCTCTATGGCTCTCCCTGTACAGCAGCCCCAGGGTAAGTCACATGGGTACCCTGTCTCAGCCCCGCCCCCTGCTGGGAACATCAGCCAACCAAGCTGAGTGGCCTTATAACACCCATGTTGGGCCACTATAAACCAGCAAATGAGATATATATATATATATATATATATATGTACTATCACATTAAAGGGGAAGCTCACCCTAAGGTAGAGGGAAATTCTAAACAATATTCATTAAAAAATCTAAAATGGATTTAAGGACCGGTGTAAAAGTAATTACTGAAAGCAGCGCCTCCGGCTGTTCATATTCTCTTTCCCCCGAAACAATCCGAATGTTTCCAATCTCTGTGCCCGAAACATTGTATCAGAAGCGGCTGAATATCAGTTACATCGTTCCTAGGGGGAGAACAAAAATGGACGGACAGACGTTGCTTTCAATGGCAAATACATTGCTAATTAGATTTAAATCCGTTAGAAAGTTCTAATGAATAAATGGGGGGAAGTTGCTTAGAATTGAGTTTTCTTTCAACTGGCAAACTAAGGTGTTTGTGTTAAGTTGCCCTTTAATCCAACAAGGAAGAGGTGGTTTATATGTATAGATATAAGATGTTTATGCGTGATATATATATATATGTGTGTGATATATAGAATACAATCATCCAAATGGGGACTTATAGGCGATGGACCAACGTATTGGGCAGTTTGGGCAGTTTTGGGCAGTTCCGGGTCGGCCAATGGGTTTGTGTTGGGAGCAGCTGCCGGGAGGAAAGCGCTCTCCCCAGAGCCTGGCAGGGTGGGGGAAGGAGCTGTGAGCAGGATTTACAAGGCAACGTGCATGCTATCAGTTTCCCTTTAACCCAAAGCCCCGCCTCCTGTAATTGACACAGTTCTGGTGTGCCGGCCAATGGGAAGCCGGAGTGTGTGCAGCACAACTTTCCCTTTGCTACAAGGCAGAGAGCAGTGTGTGAGTGTGTGTGTGAGCGAGAGGGAGCGTGTGTGAGTTTGGGGGTGCAGGGACGGGAGCCTGGGACCCCAACCAATCCCTAGCAACGGAGAATAAGCCCTTGGCCCCCCCCCCCCCACAACAGATTTAAAGTGAAACTTTACAAATTTCTGCAAGATTTTGGCTCAGCTTTGCCTTTAACAGGAGCTTTTTTTTTTTTATTTTTATTATTTTGATTTTCTTCGATTTGCCTAAAACTCCTGAAATTCTGTCATTCGGCCCCATTTTCCAACCCGAGTCTGTGTGCGAGTGTGAGTGTGAGTGTGCGCGTGTGTTGGTGCAAATGCCTGTTTAACCCTTTCACTGCCGGTGGGATTTATACAATGCTGAAGGTTCTGACCAAGAAGCTGAAGAACCAGAGCCTGAGCGAGATCCAGCCCTACCAGCGAAAGGTAACGACCAACTGCAACTTTCCGTATGGCCCAGCTCTTGCCTGGTGTGCGGGGAGAGGGGGGGGGGTTACGTGGCTGGGGGTGCCCGCCGGGTTTATTGCAGCCTGGGCTATAATTAGCCCTTTGGCTCGTGGCACTAGGAATGGGGAGAGAGGCTTCTGGGAATGGAAAGCTCAGGGCAGAACGGCACATTGAGAGGGGAAGGAACAGGGCCGGGGACTGTGAGCCGGGAGCCTCCTCTATAGGCCTCGTCTGCTGCAACTCCCCCCCCTCGTTACCAAACGGTGGTGCCATACTGCTTAGTCATTTATATGTTACTGCCCAGTGTGACCTGTATCACTGCCACAATGCATCTCTGTACCTACTGTACTTGCACTTCCTACTGTACTTACTGTACTTACTGTATCCCCACTGGGAGTCTATAATATATGTAAATAAAAAGACTTTACTATACACTCTGTATTCTGTGCCTTAATAGTAACCCCAGTAATACATTTACCCTTTCATTCTGATAGGCCCCACTATATACAGTCCCTTCCCAGAGGCTATTATCCCCCCACTGCTACTATAGGCACCATCTCTCCCTACTATACCTGCTATCCCACAGCCCCAGTCCCTTCCCAGAGGCTATTATCCCCCCACTGCTACTATAGGCACCATCTCTCCCTACTATACCTGCTATCCCACAGCCCCAGTCCCTTCCCAGAGGCTATTATCCCCCCACTGCTACTATAGGCACCATCTCTCCCTACTATACCTGCTATCCCACAGCCCCCAGTCCCTTCCCAGAGGCTATTATCCCCCCACTGCTACTATAGGCACCATCTCTCCCTACTATACCTGCTATCCCACAGCCCCAGTCCCTTCCCAGAGTCTATTATCCCCCACTGCTACTATAGGCACCATCTCTCCCTACTATACCTGCTATCCCCACAGCCCCAGTCCCTTCCCAGAGGCTATTATCCCCCCACTGCTACTATGGCACCATCTCTCCCTACTATACCTGCTATCCCACAGCCCCAGTCCCTTCCCAGAGGCTATTATCCCCCACTGCTACTATAGGCACCATCTCTCCCTACTATAACCTGCTATCCCACAGCCCCAGTCCCCTTCCCAGAGGCTATTATCCCCCACTGCTACTATAGGCAACCATCTCTCCCTACTATACCTGCTATCCCACAGCCCCAGTCCCTTCCCAGAGGCTATTATCCCACTGCTACTATAGCACCATCTCTCCCTACTATACCTGCTATCCCACAGCCCCAGTCCCTTCCCAGAGGCTATTATCCCCCCCCACTGCTACTATAGGCACCATCTCTCCCTACTATACCTGCTATCCCCACAGCCCCAGTCCCTTCCCCAGAGGCTATTATCCCCCACTGCTACTATAGGCACCATCTCTCCCTACTATACCTGCTATCCCACAGCCCCAGTCCCTTCCAGAGGCTATTATCCCCCACTGCTACTATAGGCACCATCTCTCCCTACTATACCTGCTATCCCACAGCCCCAGTCCCTTCCCAGAGGCTATTATCCCCCCACTGCTACTATAGGCACCATCTCTCCCTACTATACCCTGATATCCCACAGCCCCAGTCCTTCCCAGAGGCTATTATCCCCCACTGCTACTATAGGCACCATCTCTCCCTACTATACCTGCTCTCTCACAGCCCCAGTCCCTTCCCAGAGGCTATTATCCCCCCACTGCTACTATAGGCACCATCTCTCCCTACTATACCTGCTATCCCACAGCCCCAGTCCCTTCCCAGAGGCTATTATCCCCCCCCCCACTGCTACTATAGGCACCATCTCTCCCTACATACCTGCTATCCCCACAGCCCCAGTCCTTCCCAGAGGCTATTATTCCCCACTGCTACTATAGGCACCATCTCTCCCTACTATACCTGCTATCCCACAGCCCCAGTCCCTTCCCAGAGGCTATTATCCCCCCACTGCTACTATAGGCACCATCTCTCCCTACTATACCTGCTATCCCACAGCCCCAGTCCCTTCCCAGAGGCTATTATCCCCCCACTGCTACTATAGGCACCATCTCTCCCTACTATACCTGAATATCCCACAGCCCAGTCCCTTCCCAGAGGCTATTATCCCCCCACTGCTACTATAGGCACCATCTCTCCCTACTATACCTGCTCTCTCACAGCCCCAGTCCCTTCCCAGAGGCTATTATCCCCCCACTGCTACTATAGGCACCATCTCTCCCTACTATACCTGCTCTCTCACAGCCCCAGTCCCTTCCCAGAGGCTATTATCCCCCCACTGCTACTATAGGCACCATCTCTCCCTACTATACCTGCTATCCCACAGCCCCAGTCCCTTCCCAGAGGCTATTATCCCCCCACTGCTACTATAGGCACCATCTCTCCCTACTATACCTGCTATCCCACAGCCCCAGTCCCTTCCCAGAGGCTATTATCCCCCCCTGCTACTATAGGCACCATCTCTCCCTACTATACCTGATATCCCACAGCCCCAGTCCCTTCCCAGAGGCTATTATCCCCCCACTGCTACTATAGGCACCATCTCTCCCTACTTATACCTGCTATCCACAGCCCAGTCCCTTCCCAGAGGCTATTATCCCCCCACTGCTACTATAGGCACCATCTCTCCCTACTATACCTGCTATCCCACAGCCCCAGTCCCTTCCCAGAGGCTATTATCCCCCCCCCACTGCTACTATAGGCCACCATCTCTCCCTACTATACCTGCTATCCCACAGCCCCAGTCCCTTCCCAGAGGCTATTATCCCCCACTGCTACTATAGGCACCATCTCTCCCTACTATACCTGCTATCCCACAGCCCCAGTCCCTTCCCAGAGGCTATTATCCCCCCACTGCTACTATAGGCACCATCTCTCCCTACTATACCTGCTATCCCACAGCCCCAGTCCCTTCCCAGAGGCTATTATCCCCCACTGCTACTATAGGCACCATCTCTCCCAACTATACCTGCTATCCCACAGCCCCAGTCCCTTCCCAGAGGCTATTATCCCCCCACTGCTACTATAGGCACCATCTCTCCCTACTATACCTGATATCCCCACAGCCCCCAGTCCCTTCCCAGAGGCTATTATCCCCCCACTGCTACTATAGGCACCATCTCTCCCTACTATACCTGCTATCCACAGCCCCAGTCCCTTCCCAGAGGCTATTATCCCCCCACTGCTACTATAGGCACCATCTCTCCCTACTATACCTGCTATCCCACAGCCCCAGTCCCTTCCCAGAGGCTATTATCCCCCCACTGCTACTATAGGCACCATCTCTCCCTACTATACCTGCTATCCCACAGCCCCAGTCCCTTCCCAGAGGCTATTATCCCCCCACTGCTACTATAGGCACCATCTCTCCCTACTATACCTGCTATCCCACAGCCCCAGTCCCCAGGGGTAGGTAGGGCAGACGAGGCCTAAGCAGCCTGAGATCAGTTCTAATAGTATTTATCATTTATATCTCATGATGTACATTTATATTAGTTTGCCTTTAGCAATGTACATTAGGGATTATATCTGCTCTTAATTAACCCCGAATCCTTTACAACCTTCTGCTTTTTCTCTGGAGGTTGTGGGCGGAGCTTGTATCTCCTTTTCATATTTTCATATTGAAGTTTATTATGTGAAAAGAACATTCCCTGGATATTTCCTCATTTCATACCTTCCAGCATTCTAGATATTAATATTAGGCCTCACTGCAATTCACTCTAGTCCTGCCTTTGGCCACACACCCTATCAGTCAAACCACATCCCACTTTCTGGTAAGCCACACCCCTTGCCTATTTATTTGTATGTAAGTGGCCAAGCCTTGGGATAAGTTAGCCAGGGAACCATCTTGCTTTCAGCTTTATGCAGTTTCTACTTGTTGTTCTTTTGGGCTCAGTTCCCCCCATAGTGCAACCGGGACCCGCCGGATCCCCAAACTTTGCCCCCAGGCTATTTTGGTACCTGTGAATTTGCTCCTTTATTTATTGTCTGATAATTACTGTTTATTTATAAAGCCGAGCCGCATGTAGAAAAGACAATAGGGAAAGGAGCCAATAAATACCGAGTAGGAAGAAAGGGGCGGAGTCTCTAGAGACAGAATAAGCCAGGGACGTCCAGTGTTCACAACTTGCAGCTGTTGTTTAACTTGAACTCTCAGTATCTCCAGACGTTAGAAGTCATTATCGAACAAAAATAGAACAAAGAAAAATAAAGGGGAAGTAAACCCAAAATGTATACATTACATCATTGACAAATGTTATCAGTAGCTTCCCAATATACATTCATTGCACATTACATTGTTCTATCTGCCCTTTCCTGTTCTCTGCACTGCCAGTTCTGACTGTCAAACAAATATAGCAGAAGGCAGCAAGCATGCAAGGCATTGTGGGTGTTTGTTGTATCCAAGGAAGACTGACGGTCACTACAAGGAGCCCTTGGGTCTCGCAGTCAGTCTGCAGGGCCCGTGTATTGGGCTTTGTGCCAGGAGTCTGTTAGTCATATGGGCCCCATGTGTAAGGTTATTGCCCCATAGTGCCCTCTCCTTGGTACTGACTGGGGGGAAGGGGGGGGATTTCTCAGATCTGGGCCGTGGCCTGAGAATGATCTGGAATCTGAAACAAAGTCCTATTGTTCCCTGAACTCGTTTGCTGACCCCTCGGCCCGTGACGGGGCCCCGGCTAATACGCGGCACTGAAGGGATTCATATAAACACATTTCTTAATTGGCTGATTTCTCATTTACCCTTTGGTTTTCCTACTATTTCTCACCTCTGAATGATAACGATAGTGTATTGTCTGTATCTGTATATAGCCCCCCCCCCCCTTCCCTGGGAACGAATCCCACCCTGTATGTATTGCAGCCCCCCTACATTCCCTGCCTGAGTATGAAATGCCCCCCAGATCTGTGTGTGCTTTGCCTTTACTCATTGTTATATCACGTCATTCTAACAAAATATTGGGTAAGTGGGTGGGGCCTTGGATTTGGGGGGAAAGGAAACATGGGTGCAGGTTGGCAGCTCAGGTTTGGTAGAGCATTTTGGTCTCCTTTTAGCAAATGCTGCTTTCCTGTCCCAGAAGAGCAGGGGCACAGCTATATGTTACTAGGCAAACTCATTTTGTATAAATATAGAAACACTGGGGTAACAGTCACCCTGCAATAGTTCCAGGGGTACCCAGGGCACAAATAAGCACTCACCCCTAATCCCCCCCTAACTGGCCTTCAGGCTGGGCCCCCTTAGCCCATAACAAGGTTACAGATATATAGAAACATTGGGGTAACAGTCACCCCGCTATAGTTCCAGGGGTACCCAGGGCACAAATAAGCACTCACCCCAAATCCCCCCGTAACTGGCCTTCAGGCTGGGCCCCCTTAGCCCATAACAAGGTTATAGATATATAGAAACATTGGGGTAACAGTCACCCCGCTATAGTTCCAGGGGTACCCAGGGCACAAATAAGCACTCACCCCAAATCCCCCCGTAACTGGCCTTCAGGATGGGCCCCCTTAGCCCATAACAAGGTTACAGATATATAGAAACATTGGGGTAACAGTCACCCCGCTATAGTTCCAGGGGTACCCAGGGCACAAATAAGCACTCACCCCAAATCCCCCTAACTGGCCTTCAGGCTGGGCCCCCTTAGCCCATAACAAGGTTACAGATATATAGAAACATTGGGGTAACAGTCACCCCGCTATAGTTCCAGGGGTACCCAGGGCACAATAAAGCACTCACCCCAAATCCCCCCTAACTGGCCTTCAGGCTGGGCCCCCTTAGCCCATAACAAGGTTACAGATATATAGAAACATTGGGGTAACAGTCACCCCGCTATAGTTCCAGGGGTACCCAGGGCACAAATAAGCACTCACCCCAAATCCCCCCCTAACTGGCCTTCAGGCTGGGCCCCCTTAGCCCATAACAAGGTTACAGATATATAGAAACATTGGGGTAACAGTCACCCCGCTATAGTTCCAGGGGTACCCAGGGCACAAATAAGCACTTGAGTATGAGTTGGAGGTTGGATAGCAGTCATTACAAATCCAATAAAAACAAGTAATTAGAGGGATAATGAGTGCGTAGGAGAATAATTTGCTCATTATAGTTTAGTATTTATACAAGTTTATTTACATTTTTATGGTCATGTGACGGCCCAACCCATGTGTTTCTGGTAAACTGCAACTCCCAGCACTCCCTGTCAGCCTTGCTCCAGTCTCCAGCAGTAGTGCAGCCAAGGGCAGATGTAGCAAAAGCCTAATGTATTATTAAAGAGAAAATATCTCTCTATTGTTTTACTCAGGATTAATTATTAAGGGAAGTTGATTCCAGTTATATCCTGGCCTCGAAAGCTCATCTTGCCCCTCCCATATACTGTACCCGGTATACTGACTGCCTGTCAGGGGGCGGCTAAGGCAACGTGACCTGTGCTCTGATAAACTTCACTCACACTTTACTGCTGCGCTGCAAGTTGGAGTGATACCCCCCCCCCTCACCCCCAGCAGCCGATCAGCAGAACAATGGGAAGGGAGCAAGATAGCAGCTCCCAGTAGGTATCAGAATAGCACTCAATAGTAAGAAATCCAAGTCCGGCTTGGGACTCCTCCAGTTACATGGGAGTAGGAGAAACAATAGGTTAGCTGAAAGCAGTTCTAATGTGTAGCGCTGGCTGAAAGCTCAGACTCAGGCACACTTTACTGCTGCGCTGCAAGTTGGAGTGATACCCCCCCCCCTCACCCCCAGCAGCCGATCAGCAGAACAATGGGAAGGGAGCAAGATAGCAGCTCCCAGTAGGTATCAGAATAGCACTCAATAGTAAGAAATCCAAGTCCGGCTTGGGACTCCTCCAGTTACATGGGAGTAGGAGAAACAATAGGTTAGCTGAAAGCAGTTCTAATGTGTAGCGCTGGCTGAAAGCTCAGACTCAGGCACACTTTACTGCTGCGCTGCAAGTTGGAGTGATATCCCCCCCCCTCTCACCCCCAGCAGCCGATCAGCAGAACAATGGGAAGGGAGCAAGATAGCAGCTCCCAGTAGGTATCAGAATAGCACTCAATAGTAAGAAATCCAAGTCCGGCTTGGGACTCCTCCAGTTTACATGGGAGTAGGAGAAACAATAGGTTAGCTGAAAGCAGTTCTAATGTGTAGCGCTGGCTGAAAGCTCAGACTCAGGCACACTTTACTGCTGCGCTGCAAGTTGGAGTGATATCCCCCCCCCTCTCACCCCCAGCAGCCGATCAGCAGAACAATGGGAAGGGAGCAAGATAGCAGCTCCCAGTAGGTATCAGAATAGCACTCAATAGTAAGAAATCCAAGTCCGGCTTGGGACTCCTCCAGTTACATGGGAGTAGGAGAAACAATAGGTTAGCTGAAAGCAGTTCTAATGGGTAGCGCTGGCTGAAAGCTCAGACTCAGGCACAAGGCACTGAGATGGCGCCTACACACCAATATTACAGCTACAAATACATTTGTTGGTTCAAGAATAAAATGTTAAATTCCATTTACGTGTAGTTTAGTTGCCAATATCCCTTTAAATGCAATGCTTTAGTGAGAGACAGACGTGCAGGTAGGCTGAATGCACTGGCGCAGGAACCTCGTGACTTTGTGGCTGACTGGAGCCCTTTGAAAGGATCTGAACTGCTGATTAGGGAGGTTCTGCATTCTTGCACTTACCAGGGACTCTCAGGGGCCCTTCTGGATACTCAGGGACCCCAGATACTTTCCCCAGCAACTGACAGACTCCTGAGAGATGGGAAACGTCAGAGTAATATTGTACCTGAGTAGCAAATCTGCACTATCTGAGTATCACTCATGTATTATAAGGGATAATGTACCCCCTACTGTAAATGATAAGGATATTAGCAGTCACTGAGGGGTTCTGTGCCCATATAAAGGCACAAGGCTGCAGGCTGAGTTATACAGGGAACTCTGAGTATCACTCATGTATTATAAGGGATAATGTACCCCCTACTGTAAATGATAAGGATATTAGCAGTCACTGAGGGGTTCTGTGCCCCCCATATAAAGGCACAAGGCTGCAGGCTGAGTTATACAGGGAACTCTGAGTATCACTCATGTATTATAAGGGATAATGTACCCCCTACTGTAAATGATAAGGATATTAGCAGTCACTGAGGGGTTCTGTGCCCCCATATAAAGCACAAGGCTGCAGGCTGAGTTATACAGGGAACTCTGAGTATCACTCATGTATTATAAGGGATAATGTACCCCCTACTGTAAATGATAAGGATATTAGCAGTCACTGAGGGGTTCTGTGCCCCCCATATAAAGGCACAAGGCTGCAGGCTGAGTTATACAGGGAACTCTGAGTATCACTCATGTATTATAAGGGATAATGTACCCCCTACTGTAAATGATAAGGATATTAGCAGTCACTGAGGGGTTCTGTGCCCCCCATATAAAGGCACAAGGCTGCAGGCTGAGTTATACAGGGAACTCTGAGTATCACTCATGTATTATAAGGGATAATGTACCCCCTACTGTAAATGATAAGGATATTAGCAGTCACTGAGGGGTTCTGTGCCCATATAAAGGCACAAGGCTGCAGGCTGAGTTATAGATGTTTCACTATTGTAGGGCCATTAGATTGTAAGCTCCAGTGGTGCAATATCCATAGTTATATCATGGCAATCTCTGAATGTATTAGAGTCCAATAGCAACTAAATAGCTATTTAGTAGCTGTATTTAGTAGAGGTGGAAAAAGCACTTTGTTGTTAATGACAGGGCGCCTTGATGAGCCGGAAAGCAAATACAGCTGCATTTAGTAGGAAATTCATTCATCAAGGGAAAGTAAACTGAGGAGCTGCTCCAAGATCTGCCGGCCTCTCTGTATTAGAGAGTTTCCTCTCGTGCCCTGCTGCGTTATTAACCCTTCCCCTGTCTAGCAATCTGCTGTGCTCTTTCAACAGGCTGTTAACCCTTTGCTGACAGGGTAGAAGGCAGGCAAAGGGTTAAAGAAAGGGTTTGTTTTTAGCAGCACCCTCTCCCAAGTGCTGGCATGTTCCGGGGGTCTGTGACCCCCTTTGAAAGCTGGAAACAGGCAAAAGGCAAATAAAATATAAGAAATTAAAAATGAAGCCCCAGAATTGGCACTGATATTACCCCAATATTTCTATATATCTGTAACCTTGTTATGGGCTAAGGGGGCCCAGCCTGAAGGCCAGTTAGGGGGGGATTTGGGGTGAGTGCTTATTTGTGCCCTGGGTACCCCTGGAACTATAGCGGGGTGACTGTTACCCCAATGTTTCTATATATCTGTAACCTTGTTATGGGCTAAGGGGGCCCAGCCTGAAGGCCAGTTAGGGGGGGGGATTTGGGGTGAGTGCTTATTTGTGCCCTGGGTACCCCTGGAACTATAGCGGGGTGACTGTTACCCCAATGTTTCTATATATCTGTAACCTTGTTATGGGCTAAGGGGGCCCAGCCTGAAGGCCAGTTAGGGGGGATTTGGGGTGAGTGCTTATTTGTGCCCTGGGTACCCCTGGAACTATAGCGGGGTGACTGTTACCCCAATGTTTCTATATATCTGTAACCTTGTTATGGGCTAAGGGGGCCCAGCCTGAAGGCCAGTTAGGGGGGGGATTGGGGTGAGTGCTTATTTGTGCCCTGGGTACCCCTGGAACTATAGCGGGGTGACTGTTACCCCAATGTTTCTATATATCTGTAACCTTGTTATGGGCTAAGGGGGCCCAGCCTGAAGGCCAGTTAGGGGGGGATTTGGGGTGAGTGCTTATTTTTACCCTGGGTACCCCCGGAACTATAGCGGGGTGACTGTTACCCCAATGTTTCTATATATCTGTAACCTTGTTATGGGCTAAGGGGGCCCAGCCTGAAGGCCAGTTAGGGGGGGGATTTGGGGTGAGTGCTTATTTGTGCCCTGGGTACCCCTGGAACTATAGCGGGGTGACTGTTACCCCAATGTTTCTATATATCTGTAACGCTTGTTATGGGCTAAGGGGGCCCAGCCTGAAGGCCAGTTAGGGGGGGATTTGGGGTGAGTGCTTATTTGTGCCCTGGGTACCCCTGGAACTATAGCGGGGTGACTGTTACCCCAATGTTTCTATATATCTGTAACCTTGTTATGGGCTAAGGGGGCCCAGCCTGAAGGCCAGTTAGGGGGGGGATTTTGGGGTGAGTGCTTATTTGTGCCCTGGGTACCCCTGGAACTATAGCGGGGTGACTGTTACCCCAATGTTTCTATATATCTGTAACCTTGTTATGGGCTAAGGGGGCCCAGCCTGAAGGCCAGTTAGGGGGGGATTTGGGGTGAGTGCTTATTTTTACCCTGGGTACCCCCGGAACTATAGCGGGGTGACTGTTACCCCAATGTTTCTATATATCTGTAACCTTGTTATGGGCTAAGGGGGCCCAGACTGAAGGCCAGTTAGGGGGGGATTTGGGGTGAGTGCTTATTTGTGCCCTGGGTACCCCTGGAACTATAGCAGGGTGACTGTTACCCCAATGTTACCCTATATATCTGTAACCTTGTTATGGACTAAGGGGCCCAGCCTGAAGGCCAGTTAGGGGGGGATTTGGGGTGAGTGCTTATTGTGCCCTGGGTACCCCTGGAACTATAGCGGGGTGACTGTTACCCCAATGTTTCTATATATCTGTAACCTTGTTATGGGCTAAGGGGCCCAGCCTGAAGGCCATTTAGGGGGGGATTTGGGGTGAGTGCTTATTTGTGCCCTGGGTACCCCTGGAACTATAGCAGGGTGACTGTTACCCCAATGTTACCCTATATATCTGTAACCTTGTTATGGGCTAAGGGGGCCCAGCCTGAAGGCCAGTTAGGGGGGGATTTGGGGTGAGTGCTTATTTGTGCCCTGGGTACCCCTGGAACTATAAGCGGGGTGACTGTTACCCCAATGTTTCTATATATCTGTAACCTTGTTATGGGCTAAGGGGGCCCAGCCTGAAGGCCATTTAGGGGGGGATTTGGGGTGAGTGCTTATTTTGCCCCTGGGTACCCCTGGAACTATAGCGGGGTGACTGTTACCCCAATGTTTCTATATATCTGTAACCTTGTTATGGGCTAAGGGGGCCCAGCCTGAAGGCCAGTTAGGGGGGGATTTGGGGTGAGTGCTTATTTGTGCCCTGGGTACCCCTGGAATTATAATAAAACATATGCAGTTAAACAAAATGGATATAAAAGTGGAGCTGAAACTCCCCTAGATCCCAGCTCCCTGTATAAAAACACTATCTATTTATATAGAGACTTTCCCATGATTTGTGGCCCCGGATGTGACCCGCTGCTTTACAAAGTGCCTGTTTATTCTGATGCTGCTTTTCAGGAAATGACTGTTGGGGAGAGGATAAAGGTTTATAGGGGCGCTTAGATATTATTAAATCACTGCTTTACACAAACAGATCCTTGTTTATTGGGTTGAAGTCAAACAGGACAGAGGTCAAAATAAGCTCCAAAACCAACAGAATATTAACGGGTCGGCTGCTCCATCTGCAACATTGTCTGGAATAAATCATTTCCAGGAAAATTTTCACTCCAAGTTTATATAAATATATGTATACTGTGTGGGAGAGCTGCCATATTGTTTGCCTTATATTAAAGACAGCTTTCTTCATAACCACAGGGGTGTTTTCTTGTAAATGCAAGCTCTGTTGCCAAGGCAAGCAGTATAGCAGCTCCCGTGGGTAATTTTAGTATTTTAGCATCAGACTGGGCTCAGTGTTTGTTCTGTATACAGATATGGAGGAGCCACATTTAATTTAATGAGGAAAACTAATTTCCTAATTCACACAGATTTTTCCTATAGACTTCAGTGGAGGTTTCACAGGACAAACCATGGGATATGTTTTTCTTATCAAATTACCCCAAAATTTCCAATGAACAACGCAAATTCAATATCCTTATACTACAACCCCTGGGGAATAGCTATGCTTATGATTTAAAGGGGAAGATAAACATATACATTTTTGTAAACTTGTTTGAAGAAAATGTATGCAACTTTGCCAATGATCTTTGTTAGTGTTTATTTTTCTCTCATCCCATAATCACTCTGATTAAAAATGTAAAAGCTGCAAATCAAAAAGTTAAATAAGGTAAAACCAACAAACCGCCATAAACAGCACTGTATTCATTAGATACACTAGCGTGTGACTGACCTTGGCCTATGACAGAATGTTACCCTTTACTGACCCGCTATTGTCTCTTCAGCTTCTAACAATGCCCCCTTGTTCCTTGTGCTTATTGGTGCTGCCCTACAGACGGCACTGGGCTTTTATATTGGCACGGTCGCTGCACAATGCTATAGCCCATGTCTGCCGCTCACATATGTCTGGATAGTTGGCCTTTGCTTTAGAGTTGTGTTTAGGGGTTGCAGATAAGGGTAATTACCATGGGCTACACATTTTTGAAGGTAGGAAGAGTGGTCTCTGGACTTGGTGATAGGAATGCAGATATAGAAGGGCAAGATGGCGGCAGTTGGTCAAGTTGGTGAGAGTAGGATAGGTCAGAGATAGAGGGGCAAGATGGTGGCAGAAGGTCAAGTTGGTGAGAGTAGGATAGGTCAGAGATAGAAGGGCAAGATGGTGGCAGAAGGTCAAGTTGGTAAAAGTAGGATAGGTCAGATATAGAGGGGCAAGATGGTGGCAGTAGGTCAAGTTGGTGAGAGTAGGATAGGTCAGAGATAGAAGGGCAAGATGGCGGCAGTTGGTCAAGTTGGTAAAAGTAGGATAGGTCAGATATAGAGGGGCAAGATGGTGGCAGTAGGTCAAGTTGGTGAGAGTAGGATAGGTCAGAGATAGAGGGGCAAGATGGCGGCAGAAGGTCAAGTTGGTGAGAGTAGGATAGGTCAGAGATAGAGGGGCAAGATGGTGGCAGAAGGTCAAGTTGGTGAGAGTAGGATAGGTCAGAGATAGAAGGGCAAGATGGCGGCAGGAGGTCAAGTTGGTGAGAGTAGGATAGGTCAGAGATAGAGGGGCAAGATGGCGGCAGTAGGTCAAGTTGGTAAGAGTAGGATAGGTCAGAGATAGAGGGGCAAGATGGCGGAAGTAGGTCAAGTTGGTGAGAGTAGGATAGGTCAGAGATAGAGGGGCAAGATGGCGGCAGTAGGTCAAGTTGGTGAGAGTAGGATAGGTCAGAGATAGAGGGGCAAGATGGCGGCAGTAGGTCAAGTTGGTGAGAGTAGGATAGGTCAGAGATAGACGGGCAGGATGGCGGCAGTAGGTCAAGTTGGTGAGAGTAGGATAGGTCAGAGATAGAGGGGCAAGATGGCGGCAGAAGGTCAAGTTGGTGAGAGTAGGATAGGTCAGAGATAGAGGGGCAAGATGGCGGCAGTAGGTCAAGTTGGTGAGAGTAGGATAGGTCAGAGATAAAGGGGCAAGATGGCGGCAGTAGGTCAAGTTGGTGAGAGTAGGATAGGTCAGAGATAGAGGGGCAAGATGGCGGCAGTAGGTCAAGTTGGTAAGAGTAGGATAGGTCAGAGATAGAGGGGCAAGATGGCGGCAGTAGGTCAAGTTGGTGAGAGTAGGATAGGTCAGAGATAGAGGGGCAAGATGGCGGCAGTAGGTCAAGTTGGTGAGAGTAGGATAGGTCAGAGATAGAGGGGCAAGATGGTGGCAGAAGGTCAAGTTGGTGAGAGTAGAATAGGTCAGAGATAGAGGGGCAAGATGGCGGCAGAAGGTCAAGTTGGTGAGAGTAGGATAGGTCAGAGACAGTGGGCAAGATGGTGACAGCAAGGAAGAGTGAAGACAGTATGTCAAGATGGCAATGGTACAGGTTGGCTATACAGGCTCATTAGGGCAAGATGGTATCTGCAGGGCTAGATGGTACCAGTACAACAGTAACCCTTTATACCATAATTTTCAACTTATAGCTATTTATATGTTGTCCCACGAGGGTCTCGTTGACAAAAGTGTGGTCAGATATCAACTGGGAAGGCTGAAAACCCCCCTTATGCTCCTCACCCAATTTTCCAACCTTCCTGATTTTCCAACCTTCTCCTATTGGCTGATAGGAGAATAAGGATCTGCTGGAAACCTTGGGTCAGGAATAGTACAAGAGGATGCTGTTAATGGAGAACTAAAACCCTAAACCATTCACATCACTCCCTGCACCACAAGAGCTTACAATCTAGTTTCCCTGTGAACTGCACATCAATATGGTGCCATTATCATTAGGATCCAGTTGATCTATAAGCGTGTGAGAGGGAACATATAAGATTCCACATGTGCTTGCCGTGTAGCAGGGCCCGGATAGCTGGTAGGGCAGAAATGGAAACACATTACAATTATTAGCCGTTTCCATGTAACTATGGAAAAATCACGGTGACAGTTTGTTATTTAGGGCCCCCGCGTTGGCAGGGAGTAGTCGTGCCCAGCTCCGCTCAAGGTGTTCCCCTCGAGTAACGCGCCAACATGATGCCGTCGCTCTAGCCCCCTCTCCCAGTGCCCACGACCTGCCGGCTTCCATGCTGTGGGAACTGGGATTCTCTTTAAGGAAATCTCTCATCGCACTTCACTAAATTGGGATCATTAACCTTGTATAATAACCAGGAGCCGGCTACAGGGATTAGCTATTGGGCTGTGGGGCCCCCGGCTGCCATGGAGACAAATATTTACTGCAGGTGAATGAGGGCCCTGTGTGTGGGTTTATTCAAGGACTGAGGCAGGTGATAAAATGAGCGTTTCATTACTCTTAATATATAACTGAGCTAATACGTTCGTGCAGGAGCGGCCCCAGCGCGGGGCTAATAAACTCCATTATTTCTCTTGCAGCTCTTGGCAAATTTACCGTTACACTATGTCTCCTCATACGCAATGTTAAGGAGTTGGGGGACCCCTGTCCGATGACCAACTGACTGGCAGTTGGCTGATATGGCCAAGTGTCGCCCAAAGGCAGGGCGGTATTTTTTATAAAAGCACCTGTGGGTCAACAGAAAGGGTTGGTGGGTACACAGGTGTGGTGCCTGGCCCTCATTGGCTGCTGACTAGGGGTGCCATCTTTCCTCTTCTCTTGGCGGGTTGTTGAGTAATGAGTGGGGCAGTGACATTAAAAGCAGTGATTGGCCCAATATGGGGATCATATTGGCAGAGTTTTAAATGGGTTTCAGAACTCTGAAACCCGGACAGGCAGTTCTGGACCAGATAGCCCATGTAAAAACAGGACTGCCCAGCTCAAAATCCAGGGTGGGCCCCCTGCACACACCTCCTTGCTTGCAACCCCGCCCCCCTGCACACTCCTCCTTGCTTGCAACCCCGCCCCCTGCACACACCTCCTTGCTTGCAACCCCGCCCCCCTGCACACACCTCCTTGCTTGCAACCCCGCCCCCCTGCACACACCTCCTTGCTTGCCTGCTATGGGCTGTTATGGGCCGCTATGGGCTGCTATGGGCTGCTATGGGCTGTTATGGGCTGCTATGGGCTGTTATGGGCTGCTATGGGCTGCTATGGGCTGCTATGGGCCGCTACGGGCTGCTATGGGCTGCTATGGGCTGTTATGGGCTGCTATGGGCTGCTATGGGCTGCTATGGGCTGTTATGGGCTGCTATGGGCTGTTATGGGCTGCTATGGGCTGCTATGGGCTGCTATGGGCCGCTACGGGCCGCTACGGGCCGCTACGGGCCGTTATGGGCTGCTATGGGCTGCTATGGGCTGCTATGGGCCGCTACGGGCCGCTACGGGCCGCTACGGGCCGCTATGGGCTGCTATGGGCTGCTATGGGCTGCTATGGGCCGCTACGGGCTGTTATGGGCCGTTATGGGCTGCTATGGGCTGTTATGGGCTGCTATGGGCCGCTACGGGCTGTTATGGGCCGTTATGGGCCGTTATGGGCTGCTATAGGCTACGTAAGGAAATGTAATGCAGTCAAGTTGCCAAACGCCACATGCAGATGTGCTGAGTCCGTGCCAAACTGGAGCTGCCGACTGTAAATCGCTTCCGCTCGGTGCCATATTTCAGAATCCATTCGCCCTATTTGGTATTCAGAGCTGCTCGTTATGACTCGACTACAGAAGCCCCGGGATTGTTGCCATTAAGGAGGAATTAAAGGGATCTCATACCGACTCGGTTACGGATTCAGTCCCTCAGTCCCTGCTTCCCTGTCTCACGTCTCGGAGAGCTTTAATTCAGATGCTACAGGCGACATTTTGTTTCCCCTGTGGCCCCTTCAGACCAATGGGGCAGATGTTGGTTGGGCAGGTTTGATTTTCCCGCCAGATCAAGGACTGGCTCATTAATGCAGTCCTGGCCCTGGGGCCAAACGATTGGATCAGCCCAATAGCACCCACTTTAGGTGGGATATTAATATATGGGCAGCATGTTTTGGAAGTGCATAGTCAGTGCATGGGCATCAGGGCCCCCATTTTGGCCCATAAACAAGATTTTGGGGTGATACAAAGCTTTGCCTTAATAACAGTGGCCACAAAATGGCGGCTGCCTGCTTGCTCTGATTGTGTAATTCCGAGACTGAAGGAAACAAGATGTATATTATTTATATAGTGTAAATAAAGTTTATTTTGCTTGACCAACACAACAGAAAATAATTTGGAGTTATTTCTTAAGGTGACAGGTCCCCTTTAATATTTTGTGCACAACTGATTGGCGCAGGTTGGTTCATTTGTGTGTGACCCCCAGCTTTGTGCATTACCCCTCCAAACCAGTTTGCACATTTGTTTGTTGGATTACACAGATGTTGGATCTAAAGATGTTTTATGCATTACAATATATAAGACTAACCCCCAAGTTAAAGATGTTGTATAATTATAGGTATTGGCCCTTGTGCAGTCGGTATAACCCCCATAGGGCAGATACTGTAGGTATTAGGACCTGTTAGTATAACCCCCATAAGGCAGATGCTGTAGGTATTAGGACCTGTTAGTATAACCCCCATAAGGCAGATACTGTAGGTATTAGGACCTGTTAGTATAACCCCCATAAGGCAGATACTGTAGGTATTAGGACCTGTTAGTATAACCCCCATAAGGCAGATACTGTAGGTATTAGGACCTGTTAGTATAACCCCCATAAGGCAGATACTGTAGGTATTAGGACCTGTTAGTATAACCCCCATAAGGCAGATGCTGTAGGTATTAGGACCTGTTAGTATAACCCCCATAAGGCAGATACTGTAGGTATTAGGACCTGTTAGTATAACCCCCATAAGGCAGATACTGTAGGTATTGGCCCCTGTACAGTCAGTATAACCCCCATAGGGCAGATGCTGTAGGTATTGGCCCCTGTACAGTTGGTATAACCCCCATAGGGCAGATACTGTAGGTATTAGAACCTGTTAGTATAACCCCCATAAGGCAGATACTGTAGGTATTAGGGCCTGTAAGTATAACCCCCATAAGGCAGATACTGTAGGTATTAGGGCCTGTAAGTATAACCCCCATAAGGCAGATACTGTAGGTATTAGGGCCTGTAAGTATAACCCCCATAAGGCAGATACTGTAGGTATTAGGGCCTGTAAGTATAACCCCCATAAGGCAGATACTGTAGGTATTAGGGCCTGTAAGTATAACCCCCATAGGGCAGATACTGTAGGTATTGGCCCCTGTACAGTCGGTATAACCCCCATAGGGCAGATGCTGTAGGTATTGGCCCCTGTACAGTCGGTATAACCCCCATAGGGCAGATACTGTAGGTATTAGGACCTGTTAGTATAACCCCCATAGGGCAGATACTGTAGGTATTAGGACCTGTTAGTATAACCCCCATAAGGCAGATGCTGTAGGTATTAGGGCCTGTAAGTATAACCCCAATAAGGCAGATACTGTAGGTATTAGGGCCTGTAAGTATAACCCCAATAAGGCAGATACTGTAGGTATTAGGGCCTGTAAGTATAACCCCCATAAGGCAGATACTGTAGGTATTAGGGCCTGTAAGTATAACCCCCATAAGGCAGATACTGTAGGTATTAGGACCTGTAAGTATAATCCCCATAAGGCAGATACTGTAGGTATTAGGACCTGTTAGTATAACCAAATCAATGGGTGAAGGCCCCAATGGGGCTCAAGAAGGCTCAATACCTGTCGCCTGGGGGTGGGCTTCTGGCATTGCTAGAAGATCAGGATACCTGTATATGGAACATGTACTGAGAATATGGGAAAGCCAAGCTGCCTTCGGGGGTCTCATCAATAACTTGGGTGAAAGAATTTGTCCTGCCAGCATCATCCAAACCCAGTATGTTATATACTTACCCTAAGATTCCTGTGTTACCCTTATAACTACCCTAACCCAACGGCTGGGATATCTGCCCCGGTCCATTAAGGATGAACGGTGGTAGAAAGGACGTGGCATTGCCAGGGGCGCTGTCTGACTCCGGCTCAGTGGGCACAATGGCTTCTATGCCCCACAATCCCTCTCTCGGGAAGCCCTGGCGTTCCATTCCTGGAATGAGCGGCGTATTGTCCGGTGCCAATTATAACGCAATGGAATTGCTTTCATTTCTCCTAGAGGCTTTTTTATTTCCAGGAAACTGTTCCCAGGTACAATGAGTGATTTATTAACAGAACCCGGGGGAGTATTATACCAGGGCCACACTGGCACCCCTCGTCTGACCCCCCCACCGAGTGTCACACTAAAATTCCCCTGAAGAGCTGAACATCAAGGGCTTGAGCCCAAGTCATGTATAGGATACTATACCCATAGCTGGGCAGGATCAGGGGCATTTTTAATATTCTGGGGTGCCGTTCTACTTGCTGGCAGGGCCCCCTGCCCAGGGACTCAACCAATAGACTAAAGCTGGCCATACACGCTAAGATCTTCTACCAATATCCCCACCTATGGGTGGGCAATATCGGGTTAATTCAGGCTAATTTGGTCATTTGGCCCTGGGGCCAAACGACCGAATTAGAACTATGGGTATAGGCGCAGTCGGTTCGGGAACTGCATCAACGAGCCAATAAGCTGCTGAGTCGGTCTAAGGGACCGATATTGGCAGCTAGAATCGGCCCGTGTATGGCCACCTTAAACATGGTCGGACTGGGGGGGGGTGAAGGGTCCATCGGGGCTCCCGCCGGGCGTGTCCCCTAACCCCCCCCCTCGCAGGGCCCCCCACCTGACGTCCTCCCCCGAGTGCGTAATTTAATGCGTCAGGGGAGGAGCGGTCGGGCAGGGGGAGCGCCGGCAAGGGTGGGGTCTGTGCCACCAGGATTTCTCCCGGTATCTCGCGGGCCCAGTCCAACCCTGACCTTAAAGGTAGCCATACACGTAGCAATCTCAATCCCGTAGCAATTTCAAACCCTCCACTGACGTTCAGGGCTGAATTGTCAGATATGGGGGTAGAAACGATAGAAATTCTACCTCCTTCTGCTGATTCAGCCCTGAACGTAGGTTTTGATCAAAATCTTTTAACCTGGCCAATCGATAAGTCGACCGATATCCACAGGCTGTTGCGATATTGGCCACCTCGTCAAGCCGCCATAAACACAACGAATATCGTACGAAACGAGGTTTCATGTGATATTATCGGTGCGTGTATGGCCGGCTTAATAATTGGGGGGAAGGTCTTTACTAACTGGGGCCCCTTAACTTCTGATGGCAGCCTGCCCATCATCACCCAACAATAGGGTAGGACTGGGCCAGTGGGGCACTGGGAATAACCTGGTGGGCCCCAAAATATTTTTTTTTTTTATAACTTGGGTCAAGTTTCCCTTCAATTCACCTGTGGGCAAGACCATAACCTGAAGTGTATTTCTGTGCATAAAGCCTGAGATTCACAGGTCTTAAAATGCCTGAGTCTTGTCTAACATTCCTGGGCTGCACAAGCTTGTCCTACTGCGGGGGGGGGGGGGGGGGGAGGAGCCTGGGGGGGGGTCACCTGTCAGGATCTGCAGAACAGAGTCCAATGCTGAGAGGTTCTGACTTACGGAAAGGATCCAGCCTCCAAGTCTCTGGTTCCTGGCACCTATACTGTTTCCTTACAGGGATACTAAGGGTTAATTTAGTAAAAACAGAGTTGCTCCGTGCTTTAACCCCCCCACCCTATCACCTAAGAACTTTTGACAGTCTTAAAGGGGTTGTTCACCTTCAAATTAACCTTTTAGTATTCGGAGACAATTTGCAATTGGTCTTTATTTTTTTTATTACATGCAGTTTTCGAATGATTTTGCTTTTTTGTTCAGCAGCTCTCCAGTTTGGAATTTCGCCAGCGATCTGGTTGCTAGGGTCCGATTTAACCCAGCAACAAGGCAGGGACAAGAATATGAATAAGGAAGGGTGTAAATAGAAAGATGAGTAATATAAAGTAACAATAACATTGGAGCCCCACAGAGCAATAGTTGTTTTGGCTGCCGGGGTCAGTGACCCCCATTTGAAAGTCGGAAAAAGTCAGAAGAGGAAGACAAATAATTAAAAGAATAGTAGCACATAAGCAATACTGTAGCTGAACTAAAGCAAAATCCTAAACCAAATCCTTCTGTTTCAAGAGCAAAATAATAAAATAAATAAGACCAATTCCCTAACTGCCCTCACCACCCTGAGACTCCAATAAAGAATGTGGCCAATAAATGGAGCCGGAGATGGCACAGACTGATTTAGGGCAGTTAGTAAGATTTAGGGCAGTTAGTATTGACCTTATGTTGTATCTGCCGTATTTATGCTTTGTGGGTTCCGCAATGAGTGGGAGAGATGACAGTTGTGTTTCGGTATTACTGTTCCGGCAGCGAAACCAACCTCTGGGTTCCTGTACCAGGTAAATACGGGCCCCCAGCGCTCAGTCTGTACTTACGTTTCTGCAGAGTCGGCAGGATGGGGCACAAATACACTCGCTGATGGTTTCTCAGCTGTAAATCTCATGGTTTCACTGTTACTCAGTGATTATGTTTTATGGAACCGAGTGTAGGCGAAAGGACTGTGAGTTTGGTATTGTGGCTCTCACTAAACCCTATAGATTCCTCTGTTATGTTTCCTGGCAAGAACAACACTGCTCTGCATAAAGCTATAGTAGGGAGAGATGGTGCCTATAGTAGCAGTGGGGGGATAATAGCCTCTGGGAAGGGACTGGGGCTGTGGGATAGCAGGTATAGTAGGGAGAGATGGTGCCTATAGTAGCAGTGGGGGGATAATAGCCTCTGGGAAGGGACTGGGGCTGTGGGATAGCAGGTATAGTAGGGAGAGATGGTGCCTATAGTAGCAGTGGGGGATAATAGCCTCTGGGAAGGGACTGGGGCTGTGGGATAGCAGGTATAGTAGGGAGAGATGGTGCCTATAGTAGCAGTGGGGGGATAATAGCCTCTGGGAAGGGACTGGGGCTGTGGGATAGCAGGTATAGTAGGGAGAGATGGTGCCTATAGTAGCAGTGGGGGGATAATAGCCTCTGGGAAGGGACTGGGGCTGTGGGATAGCAGGTATAGTAGGGAGAGATGGTGCCTATAGTAGCAGTGGGATAATAGCCTCTGGGAAGGGACTGGGGCTGTGGGATAGCAGGTATAGTAGGGAGAGATGGTGCCTATAGTAGCAGTGGGGGGATAATAGCCTCTGGGAAGGGACTGGGGCTGTGGGATAGCAGGTATAGTAGGGAGAGATGGTGCCTATAGTAGCAGTGGGGGGATAATAGCCTCTGGGAAGGGACTGGGGCTGTGGGATAGCAGGTATAGTAGGGAGAGATGGTGCCTATAGTAGCAGAGGGATAATAGCCTCTGGGAAGGGACTGGGGCTGTGGGATAGCAGGTATAGTAGGGAGAGATGGTGCCTATAGTAGCAGTGGGGGGATAATAGCCTCTGGGAAGGGACTGGGGCTGTGGGATAGCAGGTATAGTAGGGAGAGATGGTGCCTATAGTAGCAATCCTTGTTATATTTTTGCACTAGTTTTGGGGTGAGCCTATCCTATAAGACATGGTAAGAACTCCTTGTTTCCCTAGATCCCATATTCCCCCAGTGATGAGGACGACAGTGATGATTCTGAAGGTGAAAATCAGGAACTCGCTCAGATAGACAAAGGTAAGGGGGGGGGGTTGTTCTGTGGAACTAAAGGAAGAGATGACAAGATGGCAGTAACACACATATGATACAATGAGTGGACAGGGTATAATAATAATTTATATTTTGACCCACTCAGTGTGTTACATTTGCACTCTTCAGAGCTATTCACTTTTGAGTTAACTTTTAATATGTTATAGAATGGCCTATTCCTAGCAACTTTGCAATTGGTTTTCATTATTTTCTTTTTATAGTTTTTAATTCTTTGCCTTCCTCTTCTGCCTCTTTCCAGCTTTCAAATGGGGGTCACTGACCCAGCAACTATTGCTCTGTGAGGCTACAATCTTATCTCTCCCTACTATACCTGCTATCCCACAGCCCCAGTCCCTTCCCAGAGGCTATTATCCCCCCACTGCTACTATAGGCACCATCTCTCCCTACTATACCTGCTATCCCACAGCCCCAGTCCCTTCCCAGAGGCTATTATCCCCCCACTGCTACTATAGGCACCATCTCTCCCTACTATACCTGCTATCCCACAGCCCCAGTCCCTTCCCAGAGGCTATTATCCCCCCCACTGCTACTATAGGCACCATCTCTCCCTACTATACCTGCTATCCCACAGCCACAATTGTTATTCCTTATCTGTCTATGCAGGCCCTCTACTATTCATATTCCTATCTCTTTAAACCACTGCCTGACTACTAGGGTAAATAAGACCCTAGCAACCAGATAGCTGGAGAGCTGCTGAGCAAAAAGCTAAATTACTGACAAAACATAAAAAATGAAGACCAATTGCATATTGTCTCAGAACATCAATATCTGCATCGTATGTGATTAGGACACACACCCTGACCCATCCAGCTGGCATATGAGCCATACCCAGGCATATGAGCCATACCCAGCCAGGCATATGAGCGATACCCAGGCATATGAGCCGTACCAAGGCATATGAGTGATACCCAGGCATATGAGCGATACCCAGGCATGTGAGCCGTACCCAGGCATATGAGCCATACCCAGCCAGGCATATGAGCGATACCCAGGCATATGAGCCATACCCAGCCAGGCATATGAGCGATACCCAGGCATATGAGCCGTACCAAGGCATATGAGCGATACCCAGGCATATGAGCGATACCCAGGCATGTGAGCCGTACCCAGGCATGTGAGCCGTACCCAGGCATGTGAGCCGTACCCAGGCATATGAGCCGTACCCAGGCATATGAGCCATACCCTGCACCCACACCCCCCCAAACCTCGCCTTTTTCATGTGTTTGTTCTGAATCTGTTTAGTTTGGAGTTTTTAAAATGTAACTTCCCCTTTAACCCAGGAATCGGCCGAGCAGCACACACATACACAGATGTATTGGGGTGCGATCGATTGCCCCGATCTGACGATGCTGTTTGTGTGTTCCCATCAGAGAGAAGACGCAGTTGTATCCTGACCCCATTGGCCACAAACCAGCTGCAGAACCAGGAGAACCAGTGCTGTAAGGTGCGGGCGTTATTCCCGGGACTGGACCGGCACAGCTCGGAGGAGGAGCTGGAGCGGATCAGCAGGGAATTTGCCGCAGAGAAACGCAAGTGGTCCCAGGTGAGCAGGCTGAGCTGCCATACGGACAACACGTCGTCCAGCGACGAGGAGGTGAAGCACCTGTGCGGGGTGGCCTTCCGGCCGGGGGAGCAGGCCGACTCCCTGCGGGGCACCTCCAGCCCGGTCCTGTTCAGCGCCTCCCCGCCCAAGAGACTGCAGCCCCCCGCCCGGAACCCGGCCCCTCGCCCCCTCATATTCACCAGCCTGGGCTCCGGGTTTGAGCAGGCGATGCCGTGCAAAAGGCACAGACAGGGCTGCGGAGACAAGATCGGCCGACCCAGCCTGGACTTGGAAAAGATGCAACAGGTAAGAACCAATCCCCCATAAAGTTGCACTGCCCCACACCACCCTCCCATACAGTCGCACCCCCCTCCCATACAGTCGCACCCCCCTCCCATACAGTCGCACCCCCCTCCCATACAGTCGCACCCCCCCCCATACAGTCGCACCCCCCCCCATACAGTCGCACCCCCCCATATACTGTTGCACTCCCCCCCCATACTGTTGCACTCCCCCCCCATACTGTTGCACTCCCCCCCCATACTGTTGCACTCCCCCCCCCATACTGTTGCACTCCCTGTGTCCCATACAGTCACACTTGGTCAGCCCCATGCAGTTACAGTTGCCCCTCATACAGTCACACTTGCCCCCCCATACGGTCACACTTGCCCCCCATACAGTCACATTTGCCCTCCCATACAGTCACACTTGCCCCCCCCATACAATCACACTTGCCCCCATATAGTCACACTTGCCCCCCCATATAGTCACACTTGCCCCCCATATAGTCACACTTGCCCCCCCATATAGTCACACTTGCCCCCCCCATATAGTCACACTTGCCCCCCCCCATACAGTCACACTTGCCCCCCCATACAGTCACACTTGCCCCCCATACAGTCACACTTGCCCCCCTCATATAGTCACACTTGCCCCCCCATACGGTCACACTTGCCCCCCCATACGGTCACACTTGCCCCCCATACGGTCACACTTGCCCCCCATACGGTCACACTTGCCCCCCATACGGTCACACTTGCCCCCCATACGGTCACACTTGCCCCCCATACAGTCACATTTGCCCTCCCATACAGTCACACTTGCCCCCCCCATACAATCACACTTGCCCCCATATAGTCACACTTGCCCCCCCATATAGTCACACTTGCCCCCCCCATATAGTCACACTTGCCCCCCCCATATAGTCACACTTGCCCCCCCCCATACAGTCACACTTGCCCCCCCATACAGTCACACTTGCCCCCCATACAGTCACACTTGCCCCCCTCATATAGTCACACTTGCCCCCCCATACGGTCACACTTGCCCCCCATACGGTCACACTTGCCCCCCATACGGTCACACTTGCCCCCCATACGGTCACACTTGCCCCCCATACGGTCACACTTGCCCCCCATACTGTCACACTTGCCCCCCATACGGTCACACTTGCCCCCATACGGTCACACTTGCCCCCCATACGGTCACACTTGCCCCCCATACGGTCACACTTGCCCCCCATACGGTCACACTTGCCCCCCATACGGTCACACTTGATCGCCTCCCATACGGTCACACTTGATCACCCCCATACGGTCACACTTGCCCCCCCCATACACTTGCCCCCCATACGGTCACACTTGATCACCCCCATACTGTCACACTTGATCACCCCCATACGGTCACACTTGCCCCCCCATACAGTCACACTTGCCCCCCCTCATACAATCTCACATAATGCCTGGTCCAGTTCTGTCACTTTATATTGTCAGTGTCAACCACTGTAACCATCTGTGTCAGTAAGTTTAGATTGCAAGCTCTACAGGACAGGAATCTCCTCTGACATTTAGCTCTTAATCTTTAATGCAACTGTATTTGTCTGTATTTGTCTGTATTACTGTACTGATCCCTGTTTGTTCTGTTTATTGCCCCGCTGTACAGTGCTGGGTACATAATCAGTGCTATATACGTATATAATACAGTCACTACCCTGCTCCCTACAGTCAGGGCCACGGGGCCACTATAGTGATGGGAAGTGCTAGAATCCTGGGGGGCCCCAAACCCCAGATCAGGAAGGACTTGGGAGCCCCTGCTGCTTTTCTCACAGAACTGAGCTTTCCCATCTGTTCAGCAGATCTGTCCCGGGGTGGATACGCTTCCACTATTGGTTCTACTTGCCCCACTCACTCCTGCCCCCCCGCCCCCGCTCCAACCATAGGGACATTCACCTCAATTAGCAAAAACTTTTTTATTTAACCTTTTTTTCCCCTACAGTTCTCCTATTTTGTAAAGTAAGATCTGGTTTCTAGGCACCCTGACCTTAGCAACCAGGCATTTGTTTAAACATCAGAATGAAAAATGTTTAGGGATTTTGCACCATCTTTTTCTGGTCCCCTGAAAAACTTAAAATGGGGGTTCTAGTGTATTAGTACCCCCACATTGGGCCCCATGCCCCCTCCCCACTGCACTGCTAGCAGTTTAAAGATAACCCAAGTGCTACAAGTACATTTCATCTCCTTGCAGAGTTAGACTGGGGGGTTTGCAGCTGCAGTTGGGGTGGGGGCAGGAGTGCTAAGAGTTAAAATTATAGGGTGGGGTGTTTAGTTCTCTCCTACTAATACCCCTTATTCTTTGATCGGAACGAGTGGTTGGATTTACTGCAGGGAACATGTTCTTGTTTATTTCCCCTTTAAAGCAAATGACCTGGAGTCTGGGAACTAAACTCCCAACGTTCCCAAGGGTTTTAGGTCATTAGAGCAAAGAGTTGATATTTTTGGAAGTGGAAGGATGGCGGCGAAGGGACTATTTTATCTGGCGGCGGAGGCAGGAATGCGAGGGGGGCAATTGTACAGATGGAATTGCAAGTGAATGGCACCAAGGTTCCACAAGATATTAGGAACCGAGATATTAAACTCCCATTCAGTAGAACAGAGACGCTGAAGGCCCATAGATCCAGGGCTTCTAATTCATATAAATAATAGGGCCCCCCCCCCAAGTCCAGACCCCCCATGCAGAAAGGAGAGTCACCATGGAAACATGTGCCCAATCCGGTTTGTGCGCCGTACAAACATTCCCCAATTCTTTTCTTTGCAAGAATCCCAGCTATGTGTGGGGGGCGCAAGCGCCGGGGGGGGGGGGCTATATACATAGTGCGTCAGGCTGAAAAAGCCACAAAAAAGTGCATCAAGTTCAACCCTCACAAAATGATCAGTAATTTAATTACAACATGTTAATTAACCCCCCCCCCCCCCCCAGGGCTGCAAGGCCCATAGGACACTTCAGCTTTTTATTGCAGCCGAGACTGGTCAGTGGGGGCTGCTGGGATTTGTAGGCTCCTATCTGGAGACCCCTCAGTTCTAGGGAACCCAATCTAAGAGACAGATAAATGGGTCCATACGGGTGCAGATGCACCCAGAAAGTGCCATTGTACCCCTTTATTCTAGCAGATGTATGTTGGGGAACCCTAGAACTGCTGCCAGCCTTATGGTAGTTTTAGGGTTCCCCTTGGGCGTTGTGCCCATGGATGAAAAATATGGGGGGTCATTCACAACTGCCCCTGCTGCAAGTGCAACTGGTGGAGAAGTGGAGGCTCCATGGCACCTGGGGGGGCTCCCTAATGTGGGTGGGGAGAGGCGGGTACATTTGTGTGCCCTTCCCACCTACACCTCATGAATACAGAGCTGCCCGGTATCCCTGTATCCATGGGAACAGAGACCTGTGGCAATTTAGTTAGTGTGTAAGATGCAAAGTGCAAAAATTGGGGTGTATTGGGTATCTTAAGTGTTAATGTGGCCCCAGGGCCCGCTGCCTCCATATTGCCCCTATAGTTACCCTCTATGGTTTCACCCAAAAGAACCCCCTCTGCCTGTTCATATCAAGCCCCTCCTCCCATGATCAGAGGAACCAATAGATACAAGGGGCACTTACCCCTGTTTGTACCCCCCAAAGACAGCTTTGTGTTTGTTTCACTCCCACTGACAATGTGGCCCCAAATCACCTCTAAGTCTGAGGGCCCATTGCAGGTGCTCCGCCCACTTATCCCCATTTACCCTCTAATTTGCTATTTTCCAACTCTCCGTGCCGCTTGGCTGAATCTGCGAGGTTTATATCTTTCATTTGATTCCCCGTTCCCTGCTCAATGGCTCTGTCTTGTGCCCGGGCCCTCGGGCTGTTTGTCTGCGCTCACTGGTTTCTTCTTGGATTTGTTCCTGATTTGGACTGAAGCCTGAATAGCAACGTCCCTCGAAAGCCCTGGGAAAAGCCATGTATAAACTCCCAATTTATCATTTAAAGTTCCTATATAGGTTCTAACTGAGAATTATATTTACATCCCATGATCTCCCATAGAGAAATACCATAAAACTATGGCACATAGGGATTCCCCTGTACTAAGCACAATTCAGCAGGAACAGCCCCCTAAGTTTGCTCATAGCCTGTACAGAGAGATACCATAAAACTATGGCACATAGGGATTCCCCTGTACTAAGCACAATTCAGCAGGAACAGCCTCCTAAGTTTGCTCATAGCCTGTACAGAGAGATACCATAAAACTATGGCACATAGGGATTCCCCTGTACTAAGCACAATTCAGCAGGAACAGCCCCCTAAGTTTGCCCATAGCCTGTACAGAGAGATACCATAAAACTATGGCACATAGGGATTCCCCTGTACTAAGCACAATTCAGCAGGAACAGCCTCCTAAGTTTGCTCATAGCCTGTACAGAGAGATACCATAAAACTATGGCACATAGGGATTCCCCTGTACTAAGCACAATTCAGCAGGAACAGCCCCCTAAGTTTGCTCATAGCCTGTACAGAGAGATACCATAAAACTATGGCACATAGGGATTCCCCTGTACTAAGCACAATTCAGCAGGAACAGCCCCCTAAGTTTGCTCATAGCCTGTACAGAGAGATACCATAAAACTATGGCACATAGGGATTCCCCTGTACTAAGCACAATTCAGCAGGAACAGCCCCCTAAGTTTGCTCATAGCCTGTACAGAGAGATACCATAAAACTATGCCACATAGGGATTCCCCTGTACTAAGCACAATTCAGCAGGAACAGCCCCCTAAGTTTGCTCATAGCCTGTACAGAGAGATCCCATAAAACTATGGCACATAGGGATTCCCCTGTACTAAGCACAATTCAGCAGGAACAGCCCCCTAAGTTTGCTCATAGCCTGTACAGAGAGATCCCATAAAACTATGGCACATAGGGATTCCCCTGTACTAAGCACAATTCAGCAGGAACAGCCCCCTAAGTTTGCTCATAGCCTGTACAGAGAGATACCATAAAACTATGGCACATAGGGATTCCCCTGTACTAAGCACAATTCAGCAGGAACAGCCCCCTAAGTTTGCTCATAGCCTGTACAGAGAGATACCATAAAACTATGGCACATAGGGATTCCACTGTACTAAGCACAATTCAGCAGGAACAGCCCCCTAAGTTTGCCCATAGCCTGTACAGAGAGATACCATAAAACTATGGCACATAGGGATTCCCCTGTACTAAGCACAATTCAGCAGGAACAGCCCCCTAAGTTTGCTCATAGCCTGTACAGAGAGATACCATAAAACTATGGCACATAGGGATTCCCCTGTACTAAGCACAATTCAGCAGGAACAGCCCCCTAAGTTTGCCCATAGCCTGTACAGAGAGATACCATAAAACTATGGCACATAGGGATTCCCCTGTACTAAGCACAATTCAGCAGGAACAGCCCCCTAAGTTTGCTCATAGCCTGTACAGAGAGATACCATAAAACTATGGCACATAGGGATTCCTCTGTACTAAGCACAATTCAGCAGGAACAGCCCCCTAAGTTTGCCCATAGCCTGTACAGAGAGATACCATAAAACTATGGCACATAGGGATTCCCCTGTACTAAGCACAATTAAGCAGGAACAGCCCCCTAAGTTTGCCCATAGCCTGTACAGAGAGATACCATAAAACTATGGCACATAGGGATTCCCCTGTACTAAGCACAATTCAGCAGGAACAGCCCCCTAAGTTTGCCCATAGCCTGTACAGAGAGATACCATAAAACTATGGCACATAGGGATTCCCCTGTACTAAGCACAATTCAGCAGGAACAGCCCCCTAAGTTTGCCCATAGCCTGTACAGAGAGATACCATAAAACTATGGCACATAGGGATTCCCCTGTACTAAGCACAATTCAGCAGGAACAGCCCCCTAAGTTTGCCCATAGCCTGTACAGAGAGATACCATAAAACTATGGCACATAGGGATTCCCCTGTACTGAGCAGAATTACAAAAGCAACCAAAGGGCCAATGTCGCTGTGGCCCCGTGCAGAAGGCAGATTTGAACAAACTGTAGCAGGGACAGCGGGTTATGAGCCCTGAGCAGTATATCCATCATGGCTGTCACTGCCTCTCTATTCTGTCAGAGCAAAACAGCTTGGGGGTCATTCCTACTGCGCTGATCCAAATCTACAAACACCCGCTCCGAATACTGACACAAGGGCCACAGCTGTATAATGTACCCCTGGGGCCACTGACTGTGTTTCCAGAGAATTGAGGGTGCAGCATTGGAACCAGTGGGGCTGTTATTACTCTTAGGGCAATGGGATACGGGGCAATGGCATACGGGGCAATGGCATACGGGGCAATGGCATACGGGGCAATTGCTTATGGTTTTCTGTCCCCTAGCAATTTCCAGTTGGGCGGCACATACTCGCCCCTTTATTCACCTATCAGCAGCAGTAGGAAGTGAGAGCAGCAGGGGGTACAGGGGGGCAAGGTGGCAGCAGCGGGGCAAGATGTCAGAACCTGACACACTGAGAACTTCCTGTATGTGACATCATCACTGCCAGGCTTTGCCCTTACTTCTTTCCTATTGGGCCAATTCATTGGTTGCTTGTGCACTGTAACCAGTTGCATAAAGTGAAAGGCCATTGGTTAATTTCTCCCTTGCAGACATAGGCAAACAGACTCGGCATATCCCTAATCTAATACTGTTATGCACTCTGTCCCAGGCACAGGAAGCAGTGTCAGACTGACAGGAGGCACAGCCAATAGGAGTTAAGCCTGCTGCCAGTACTATGTGAGACATTATATAAGGAAGTAAAAAAGCGATTGTAGTGTTTATAGGGGTCACTGACCCCCCCAGAACAGGGTCTGTGCAGAAGTTAAGGATCAGCATAGAGAGGATTCTGAGGGGAATATCTCTTCAGCTGCTCATTTTTTGTTAACTATGTATATGGCCAAGATGAAGGGAATGCTCCTACCGTAACTGCTCAGTAACAGTGTAGCTCTGTTTGGGGCTCATTTATAAACACTGGGCAAATTAGCACCTGGGCAGTAACCCGTAGCAACCGATCAGCGGTTTGATCTTTCCAGCCAGCTGCAGGTCGAACACTGCCATGAGTTACTGCCCAGGGGCAAAGGTGCCCAGCGTTTATAATTGTGTGCAACCTCTGTACCATTTGCCCATCTATTGGTTGTACGAGCCGCCATGTCAGGGTCCCAGGAGGGCCCGTGGGGGCCCAGTCCACCCTGTACATACTGAGCATCAGCAGGCGGGGCTAAATTTATGCCGGTGTGTATTTTTTGAGCTTAGGGCAAAGGAAGGCTGGGGGTGAATATTCAAGGTAGTAGCTGGGTGGGGGTGAATATTCAAGGTAGTAGCTGGGTGGGGGTGAATATTCAAGGTAGTAGCTGGGTGGGGGTGAATAGCAGATAGCCCATTGCAGCTTCTCTTCTTGCGTTTGGAGCATTTATTGCAAGGTGGGGCTTTGGTTTTACTGGCACAAAGATTATGGAAATACTTTACTTTGCCTTTAATAACTGTTTGTAAGGTATCCTTAGGTTAATATATAAGAATAAATGAGTTTTTTAAGGGGTGAATCTGATTTTATGAACAATGTGTTGGCAGAATTATTTATTATGCTTGCAGTTTCAGTCTTACCTATGTTTTCATTGTTCTCAGGCCACAACCTTATTTCTTCCTATAGCCGCCTATGGTGTTCTATTCTCCCAGCAAGTAACTAATGTAGATCACGGGCCAGTGGCTGAGGGGCGGATAAAGGGGGCTCAGTTTCCCTATAGGTTTATAGGTTCCTTTTCTTGCCCCCGGATTTGTGCCTTTGCACCAGAGCACATTGGGGGGTACCCCTTACCCCTGTACATTCCCACTCTGGGTTTTGCCAGGGATCGGGCCATTTTCAGCCCCTGGCAGTCGAATTTGATTTACCCCTCCTGCTGCTGTTAATATTTAATCGCCGCCGCTGCTGCAACAACACGTGTTCCTGGTTTCAGACTCCATTAGGCCGGTTTGAAATTTCAGCAGCTTTTTACAGTTTGGGTGGTGGGACCGCTAATTGGACTTGGGTTACCAGGTGAAACCAAAGTCACCGGCTGCTTTCCCGTCTGATCCTTCTTTTCCTCCCCCCCCT
This sequence comes from Xenopus tropicalis, assembly GCF_000004195.4. Classification (NCBI taxonomy): domain Eukaryota; kingdom Metazoa; phylum Chordata; class Amphibia; order Anura; family Pipidae; genus Xenopus; species Xenopus tropicalis. The sequence goes on along the minus strand of NC_030681.2, from coordinate 5,429,506 downwards.
AACAAAGTCCCAATTATGCAGGAACTAAGGCCGTTATCTGTGGGGCTGGTTAGACAGACAGGGGTGGGACAAAGCTTCCACGGAAGGAAAGAACAATGGAATTTCTTACACATTTACTGTAATCAATTACGGTGCAATCCAGGGCTGTAACTATAGAAGAAGCCGATGCTGCAACTTCTGGGTGGCCCACAAGGTATAGGGGAAGCTGACCAATACATAATGTTAGGGGGGGCCTAAAATGTTATAAGTTTTTATTATAAGGGGCCATTATACTTTATTTCCCTTAGGTTTTGTCCAGTGGCGTAACTACACCCCAAGGCCCTGGGGCAAAAGTTGCAGCTGGGCCCCGTTATTCTAGCAAACACAGGTACCACGGTGTGATCTTGAGCCCAGTTACGTGGGAAACACTCCCGGTACCAGGAATGTACTGCCCCAGGGTCACTCGCTGGGGCAGCTGGGGCAGCGGGTCTCCCCGCGGGGATGCCATTGCCCTTGTGTTACACTGTGCCAAGTGCTTTATTCAATTAATTCAATCCCATTTCTTTGGCAGGAAAATCATATTTTATTCTCTTTGTGCTGTGAGAATTTGTGGCGCCACATACTGGTTAAACTGAGCATTACAGCTGAACTTTCTTTCATTTTAAAGGGAAAGTTCAACATGAAACTAATTCTTAGCATTATAGCTTCAATTAGCAATTGGTTCTCAGGTTATTTTGTGCTTCTTGAATTTTTTTTTTTTTAATTTGTACTGGATGCCATCTTGGCATTGCCAAGTGAGATTATGAACAATAAAGCACAGGCAGCCTTTATAGAGTGTAATTCATGGCAGTGAAACGAAGCGTCGCCCATCTCAGCTGCCCCCGTTTATGTGCGTGTTGGAAGTTTACGGCTGTTGAGGGACAGTGTCAGATTTTTATCGTGTCACCCTCCCTCCTGAGGCATTTAACTGGTCGCTGCCAACTGGACTTGGCACAGGGAGCTGCTTAGCTTTAGCTGGCCTTCTGAAAATCAGAAGCAACAGATACTCGGACCTTGTAGTGTTTGCTAAGTTTGCTCATAGCCTATACAGAGAGATACCATAAAGCTATGGAAGCATAGGGATTCCCCTGTACTAAGCACAATCCAGCAGGAACAGCCCCCTAAGTTTGCCCATAGCCTGTACAGAGAGATACCATAAAACTATGGCACATAGGGATTCCCCTGTACTAAGCACAATTCAGCAGGAACAGCCCCCTAAGTTTGCTCATAGCCTGTACAGAGAGATACCATAAAGCTATGGAAGCATAGGGATTCCCCTGTACTAAGCACAATCCAGCAGGAACAGCCCCCTAAGTTTGCCCATAGCCTATACAGAGAGATACCATAAAGCTATGGAAGCATAGGGATTCCCCTGTACTAAGCACAATCCAGCAGGAACAGCCCCCTAAGTTTGCTCATAGCCTGTACAGAGAGATACCATAAAACTACGGCACATAGGGATTCCCTTGTACTAAGCACAATTCAGCAGGAACAGCCCCCTAAGTTTGCTCATAGCCTGTACAGAGAGATACCATAAAACTATGGCACATAGGGATTCCCCGGTACTAAGCACAATTCAGCAGGAACAGCCCCCTAAGTTTGCCCATAGCCTGTGCAGAGAGATACCATAAAACTATGGCAGCATAGGGATTCCCCTGTACTAAGCACAATTCAGCAGGAACAGCCCCCTAAGTTTGCTCATAGCCTGTACAGAGAGATACCATAAAACTATGGCACATAGGGATTCCCTTGTACTAAGCACAATTCAGCAGGAACAGCCCCCTAAGTTTGCTCATAGCCTGTACAGAGAGATACCATAAAACTATGGCACATAGGGATTCCCCTATACTAAGCACAATTCAGCAGGAACAGCCCCCTAACTTTGCTCATAGCCTGTACAGAGAGATACCATAAAACTATGGCACATAGGGATTCCCCTGTACTAAGCACAATTCAGCAGGAACAGCCCCCTAACTTTGCTCATAGCCTGTACAGAGAGATACCATAAAACTATGGCACATAGGGATTCCCCTGTACTAAGCACAATTCAGCAGAAACAGCCCCCTAAGTTTGCTCATAGCCTGTACAGAGAGATACCATAAAACCATGGCACATAGGGATTCCCCTGTACTAAACACAATTCAGCAGGAACAGCCCCCTAAGTTTGCTCATAGCCTGTACAGAGAGATACCATAAAACTATGGCAGCATAGGGATTCCCCTGTACTAAGCACAATTCAGCAGGAACAGCCCCCTAAGTTTGCTCATAGCCTGTACAGAGAGATACCATAAAACTATGGCACATAGGGATTCCCCTGTACTAAGCAAAATTCAGCAGGAACAGCCCCCTAAGTTTTCTCATAGCCTGTACAGAGAGATACCATAAAACTATGGCACATAGGGATTCCCCTGTACTAAGCACAATTCAGCAGGAACAGCCCCCTTAGTTTGCTCATAGCCTGTACAGAAGAGGTGGCCACTTGCCAACACCCATGATTTGGCCATTTCTAGTACAGAAACAATAAACTCTCTATAAAGATCATATTGAAATTTGTGAATAGCAAAGCAGCGTGTGAATTCCATGGGGAATGAAATAAACAGAATAATGCCCAATAAATACGTCTCATTAGTTCATCTCAGAGGCATGATAAAAGCGCAGGCAATAAAACCATCTGTGGCCCGGTGTTTATGGTATAATTGTGCTGCGCCCGTGGGGTAGAAGCCGAGTTATTGCAGATTATTCCAGGATGAAAGCTTTGATCACAAGGGAATTCTCTCCCAGCGGCCCCGCCCATCATCCCTGGATCAGCCACGCCCCTCTTGTGTGAGTTGTAGTTCAGCTGAACAGGGACAGAATAATAGGCTCCTATGTGACCCAAGAGCCGAAACACAGGTAACCTAATCCCACCTCGTTAGTATATGCACATTGGCTGACAGGCTGCCCTTCAATTTGTTTTCTTCATGGAAAATATTGAGGAGCAAACGAAGGACTCGCTGACGCATGGTTCCAAAGTCTATTCTCCCCCCCCAAAAGTCTCAAATTGCAGTTTAGCAAAGGCGTTGGGGGTCCCCGGGGGTCCCCGGGGGTCACAAATATTCATAATGGTAAAAACTTCTCCAAAATGCCCCGTCTAACTTAATTCTTGGGGGGTCCCTGTATGGAACCCAGGCTTCCTCTCTATTCTTGGGCCTATATTTCTGTTGGTACTGGCCCATTTGGGCAGCCCATTGCCTAACTGCCTAAAATTAGAACATTAATGTCCTATCTTACTTCCTGTTTGGGGGGCCCCCTATCCCAGGCATTATTCCCCCCCATCCATGGTTCCTGGGCCAGCTGGGCTGCTTGTTGCCCCATTGGGGGTGTTTTATAAACTTTTTAGTTTTAAGTTGCGTCTTCTGAAGTTGCGTCTTCTGAAGTTGCGTCTTCTTCAGCCGGCGTAGCCAGCAGTCTCATCTGTTATTGGCATTGTATCTAAGTTCCTTTGGTCTGCAAGGGAGCCTTTCAAAGACTGGTGGCCCTGACTGATGAGTAGTGTTAACATATTCACTTTAGGGGCCTTCAAACCCCCCAAAAGTCTAGTTTCCACCAGGACCTAAAGTCTCCATCTGGACATATAGTTTCCATTATGACCTACAGTCTCCATCTGGACCAACAGTCTCCATCTGGACCTATAGTCTCCATCTTGACCTACAGTCTCCATCTTGACCTACAGTCTCCATCTTGACCTACAGTCTCCATCTTGACCTACAGTCGCCATCTTGACCTACAGTCCTCCATCTTCACATATAGTTTCCATCATGACCTATAGTCTCCATCTTGACCTATAGCAATCCATCTTGACATATAGTTTCCACCATGACCTTCCTCCATCTTACTACACTGTAGCCATCTTACCCTACTTGATCTCCTGCCTCCTGTTGGAGGTCACTGGGCACTCGCCCTTTATGGACCCTCTAAAGACAGCGCTACTTGCTATAATATAAAGTAATGCTTGATTTGGATTAGAGTGGGGGTGTGGGGAGAGTAAATGAATGATGAGGTTCAGGGGATGGAGTGGGATCAGTGCAACCCCTATGACCTCCCTCAGGACACAGACAAGAATCTCATTGCCCTAGTCTGTTATTGACGTGACACCCCTCCCCCCCCACCCCGATAATAACCTGACTGCTCAAAACGTAGATCTAGAGTCATGTTTTAATTCATCATTGGAAATCATTGTTTCTGCACCCTGACCAGTAACAACCAATGGTTCCAGCTATGTAATTAATGCTATGCCAAGCCTTGGGCTGTGGTTAGTGACCCTTCTGCCACTGATCCATATTAGCAACCGATGGGGCAGAAAGCCTTGTTTTACTGTACATGAACTTGAATTCGTATATATATCCAGATATTACAGAGAAGGAATGTTCTGGGCACACAATAAGCTGTACCCCCAAACTGTACTGTCTAAGGGAAACACTATGGCACCTCCTACCCATATGTATAAATACAAATATACAGAGAAGGAATGTTCTGGGCACACAATAAGCTGTACCCCCATACTGTACTGTCTAAGGGAAACACTATGGCACCCCCTACCCATATGTATAAATACAAATATACAGAGAAGGAATGTTCTGGGCACACAATAAGCTGTACCCCCATACTGTACTGTCTAAGGGAAACACTATGGCACCCCCTACCCATATGTATAAATACAAATATACAGAGAAGGAATGTTCTGGGCACACAATAAGCTGTACCCCCATACTGTACTGTCTAAGGGAAACACTATGGCACCTCCTACCCATATGTATAAATACAAATATACAGAGAAGGAATGTTCTGGGCACACAATAAGCTGTACCCCCATACTGTACTGTCTAAGGGAAACACTATGGCACCTCCTACCCATATGTATAAATACAAATATACAGAGAAGGAATGTTCTGGGCACACAATAAGCTGTACCCCCATACTGTACTGTCTAAGGGAAACACTATGGCACCCCCTACCCATATGTATAAATACAAATATACAGAGAAGGAATGTTCTGGGCACACAATAAGCTGTACCCCCATACTGTACTGTCTAAGGGAAACACTATGGCACCTCCTACCCATATGTATAAATACAAATATACAGAGAAGGAATGTTCTGGGCACACAATAAGCTGTACCCCCATACTGTACTGTCTAAGGGAAACACTATGGCACCCCCTACCCATATGTATAAATACAAATATACAGAGAAGGAATGTTCTGGGCACACAATAAGCTGTACCCCCATACTGTACTGTCTAAGGGAAACACTATGGCACCCCCTACCCATATGTATAAATACAATTATACAGAGAAGGAATGTTCTGGGCACACAATAAGCTGTACCCCCATACTGTACTGTCTAAGGGAAACACTATGGCACCCCCTACCCATATGTATAAATACAAATATACAGAGAAGGAATGTTCTGGGCACACAATAAGCTGTACCCCCATACTGTACTGTCTAAGGGAAACACTATGGCACCCCCTACCCATATGTATAAATACAAATATACAGAGAAGGAATGTTCTGGGCACACAATAAGCTGTACCCCCGTACTGTACTGTCTAAGGGAAACACTATGGCACCTCCTACCCATATAATATACAGAGAGGGAAGCTCCGTGACACACACAGGATAATAAAACACTGCAAAGCATTGTTGGCAGCACATAAAAGCACAGCCCATAGGTAGAGCCCAGAATTTGCCAAGCAGAATAAACCCGTGGAATGTGGGCAGATTTCCCTTTCCTGCAGCTGGGCGCTGTGTGCCAGGCTTTATGGCTGGGATGTGCTCGGTCTCTATACAGAGGTGTATAATATACCCGCCTCCCAGCTGCCCTGGATGCCAGCCCTATTAATCATATGGACCCATTCTACACGCCCTTCATTTTTTGTTTAGATGTTTTATATATATTTCTATTTTTATCCTTTCTCAAGTCTGACTCTGACCTGTAGGAGTCTATGGCAGGGGAATGCAGGAAAGCGAGACCTAACTGCTGTGCTTATAGACAGGCTCATCCCCCTTCACAAACAGCTTTTTCATCAGACCCCTTTTTGGATAATATTTAATCTCAGGCTGTGCAAGGGCATAGATTTCCCAGCAGCCACTGCTGATCCAGACCATTGCTTTGTATGAATAAACTAGACAAGGGGTTCCATCAGGTGAAATACAGAACCGCTCTGGAACTTGTTTTTCCCGTCGTGTCCTGGGCTTCGTCAAGTGGCTTATTTTAGGCAGAGGCTCTCTGCGTTGGAATGGGCCGAAGTGAACATGTTATATGTATATATAGATATATCTTATACTCTGTGTATATGTGCGAGGCATTAGTCTGGGCAGCACGGAACGTTCCGTCCTGTTCCAAACACATCTTGTATAAACAGGAAATATCTGAGGATGAAGTCTGGGCCGTTACACTGACCCGCTCGCTGCCTTGTACAGGGAACACTCACTTTTATCTTTACTTGGGAGTGTAAAACCATAGCCAATCAAAACAGTAGAATATCTTGTCTTTTAGAGCAAGCAGCCAATCAGAGCAGGAATATGCTGATAGAGCTAATAGCCAGTCAGAGCAGTACTATATTGATAAAGCTAGAAGCCAGTCAGAGAAGTAGTATGTAGAGAGATCTAGAGCGAGTAGCCAATCGGAGTAGTAGGATGTTGGTAGAGCTACAGGAAGTAGCCAATCGGGGCAGTAGGATGTTGATAGCACTACAGAAAGTAGCCAATCGGAGCAGTAGGATGTTGATAGAGCTACAGAAAGTAGCCAATCGGAGTAGGAGGATGTTGATAGAGCTACAGAAAGTAGCCAATCGGAGTAGGAGGATGTTGATAGAGCTACAGAAAGTAGCCAATCGGAGTAGGAGGATGTTGATAGAGCTACAGAAAGTAGCCAATCGGAGTAGGAGGATGTTGATAGAGCTACAGAAAGTAGCCAATCGGAGTAGGAGGATGTTGATAGAGCTACAGAAAGTAGCCAATCGGAGCAGTAGGATGTTGATAGAGCTACAGAAAGTAGCCAATCGGAGTAGGAGGATGTTGATAGAGCTACAGAAAGTAGCCAATCGGAGCAGTAGGATGTTGATAGAGCTACAGAAAGTAGCCAATCGGAGCAGTAGGATGTTGATAGAGCTACAGGAAGTAGCCAATCGGAGCAGTAGGATGTTGATAGAGCTACAGAAAGTAGCCAATCGGAGCAGTAGGATGTTGATAGAGCTACAGAAAGTAGCCAATCGGAGCAGTAGGATGTTGATAGAGCTACAGAAAGTAGCCAATCGGAGTAGGAGGATGTTGATAGAGCTACAGAAAGTAGCCAATCGGAGTAGGAGGATGTTGATAGAGCTACAGAAAGTAGCCAATCGGAGTAGGAGGATGTTGATAGAGCTACAGAAAGTAGCCAATCGGAGTAGGAGGATGTTGATAGAGCTACAGAAAGTAGCCAATCGGGGCAGTAGGTTGTTGATAGAGCTACAGAAAGTAGCCAATCGGAGCAGTAGGATGTTGATAGAGCTACAGAAAGTAGCCAATCGGAGCAGTAGGATGTTGATAGCACTACAGGAAGTAGCCAATCGGAGCAGTAGGATGTTGATAGAGCTACAGAAATTAGCCAATCGGAGCAGTAGGATGTTGATAGAGCTACAGAAAGTAGCCAATCGGAGTAGTAGGATGTTGATAGAGCTACAGAAATTAGCCAATCGGAGCAGTAGGATGTTGATAGAGCTACAAAGTAGCCAATCAGAGCAGTAGGATGTTGATAGCACTACAAGTAGCCAATCGGAGCAGTAGGATGTTGATAGCTCTACAGAAAGTAGCCAATCGGAGCAGTAGGATGTTGATAGCTCTACAGAAAGTAGCCAATCGGAGCAGTAGGATGTTGCTAGAGGTACAGAAAGTAGCCAATCGGAGCAGTAGGATGTTGATAGAGCTACAAAGTAGCCAATCAGAGCAGTAGGATGTTGATAGCACTACAAGTAGCCAATCGGAGCAGTAGGATGTTGCTAGAGGTACAGAAAGTAGCCAATCAGAGCAGTAGGATGTTGATAGCACTACAAGTAGCCAATCGGAGCAGTAGGATGTTGCTAGAGGTACAGAAAGTAGCCAATCGGAGCAGTAGGATGTTGATAGCTCTACAGAAAGTAGCCAATCGGAGCAGTAGGATGTTGCTAGAGGTACAGAAAGTAGCCAATCGGAGCAGTAGGATGTTGCTAGAGGTACAGAAAGTAGCCAATCGGAGCAGTAGGATGTTGCTAGAGGTACAGAAAGTAGCCAATCGGAGCTGTAGGATGTTGATAGGCCTGGAGTGAGTTGGCAAATGTTATCATCTGGTGTATGGCCACCTTTATTTTCTGGCCTGCGGTGCCCATAGGCAGCTTATACAAACCCTAAGACTGATTGGAGCGGTTCCTACTCTGACCCAATATACCTTGTGTCTTGCAGAAAATGCTGTTGAAGAGGAACTGCAACTCAAAGAGCAGAGTTATAAAGATACGGGTAAGTACCTCCTGCAATGCTCACCTACCTGTTCCTTTGGTTTCAGCCAATGGAGTCAGGAGGGAGGGGCTTAAGTACAGACGGGGCAAGTTATAGCCGTGTTGTAAGTGTTACACAGAGGACAATTCATAGGGTCTTTATGGAGTCTGAATGGGAAAGCAATGGTTTCCTGAGCACGTACTGTACTGTATAAGCAAAACAATATGGCAGCTCCCAGCCATTGGCATGAATATAAATACCAGCTACCCCTCTCTTTGTTGGACTATTACCCCCCCCCCAACATATTTATATGTACACTTGATCCAGGAGGGCTGCTCCCTGTGGGGCCGGATTGGATGGGGAGTAGCGGGGCCCTAATCATTTCCAGGAATCCACAATCGGGTCCCAAATGCCGAGTAGGAGATGCAGTGACCTGGTTTGTTTGGCCACATAACTCCGTTTATGGCTCCTAATCAGAAACAGCCGACTTTCCATTTTTAACCTGATTACTTGGGCTGCTAACGAGTCCCCTTCAGCCTATGGGAAGCCTTCCCTTTTATTGTAATGCTCGTTAATCTGCGTCTCGTCGTTACATAATTGCCTGTGTAATTCAAGCTGAGTCTGAGGGTGGCAGATGGCCGGGCACCCAAGCGCATAATGTCGCCTCCATCATAACTGCTTTATGGGCTTCTCCCAGCGCAAGGTATTCCTATTAACCCCTTCTGCCCCAAAGTAATCCATGTGAATAGAACTGTATTGTTATAGTTGTATCAGGAGTCAGAACCAGCAGTGCAGGGAAGGGAAAGGGACAGACACAGTGACAGTTACACATAACTATAAACCCAGTGAGAATGAGGAATGAATGGATATTGGGGAGTTGTATCAGGAGTCAGAACCAGCAGTGCAGAGAAGGGAAAGGGACCGACACAGTGACAGTTACACATAACTATAAACCCAGTGAGAATGAGGAATGAATGGGTATTGGGGAGTTGTATCAGGAGTCAGAACCAGCAGTGCAGGGAAGGGAAAGGGACAGACACAGTGACAGTTACACATAACTATAAACCCAGTGAGAATGAGGGATGAATGGGAATTGGGGAGTTGTATCAGGAGTCAGAACCAGCAGTGCAGAGAAGGGAAAGGGACAGACACAGTGACAGTTACACATAACTATAAACCCAGTGAGAATGAGGGATGAATGGGTATTGGGGAGTTGTATCAGGAGTCAGAACCAGCAGTGCAGGGAAGGGAAAGGGACAGACACAGTGACAGTTACACATAACTATAAACCCAGTGAGAATGAGGGATGAATGGATATTGGGGAGTTGTATCAGGAGTCAGAACCAGCAGTGCAGGGAAGGGAAAGGGACAGACACAGTGACAGTTACACATAACTATAAACCCAGTGAGAATGAGGGATGAATGGATATTGGGGAGTTGTATCAGGAGTCAGAACCAGCAGTGCAGGGAAGGGAAAGGGACAGACACAGTGACAGTTACACATAACTATAAACCCAGTGAGAATGAGGAATGAATGGATATTGGGGAGTTGTATCAGGAGTCAGAACCAGCAGTGCAGGGAAGGGAAAGGGACAGACACAGTGACAGTTACACATAACTATAAACCCAGTGAGAATGAGGAATGAATGGATATTGGGGAGTTGTATCAGGAGTCAGAACCAGCAGTGCAGGGAAGGGAAAGGGACAGACACAGTGACAGTTACACATAACTATAAACCCAGTGAGAATGAGGAATGAATGGATATTGGGGAGTTGTATCTGGAGTCAGAACCAGCAGTGCAGGGAAGGGAAAGGGACAGACACAGTGACAGTTACACATAACTATAAACCCAGTGAGAATGAGGGATGAATGGATATTGGGGAGTTGTATCAGGAGTCAGAACCAGCAGTGCAGGGAAGGGAAAGGGACAGACACAGTGACAGTTACACATAACTATAAACCCAGTGAGAATGAGGAATGAATGGATATTGGGGAGTTGTATCTGGAGTCAGAACCAGCAGTGCAGGGAAGGGAAAGGGACAGACACAGTGACAGTTACACATAACTATAAACCTAGTGAGAATGAGGAATGAATGGATATTGGGGAGTTGTATCAGGAGTCAGAACCAGCAGTGCAGAGAAGGGAAAGGGACAGACACAGTGACAGTTACACATAACTATAAACCCAGTGAGAATGAGGGATGAATGGATATTGGGGAGTTGTATCAGGAGTCAGAACCAGCAGTGCAGGGAAGGGAAAGGGACAGACACAGTGACAGTTACACATATTATACTGTAGGTGTTAGGGGGGAATTTTGTAAGTGAAGACTCTTCCCCCATATTGTTGCCTTTGGTTTATCAGAGACCCAGTTGGCAGCCCGAAAGTTGGTTTTGTAACGTTATATAAGAGAAAAGGGAAACCTTTGTGTTCCTCTTATCTATAAATGAAATGTACTCTGTCTGGGCCGGAGCCAGACCCACTGGAATGGTTTCCCCAGGCTTATCTCCTGTCTCTAACCCTCCCTTAAACCCTCAGAGGCTCTTGTAGCCATCGGCTTGTTTAACCCATCACTTTTTAGGAACAAAAATTCTAACTTTGTCTGAGTAACTTCTAGCAATAAGGAGTCAGTCATTCCTATTTCTGTAGGGAAATGAGAGCAGGGCAGGCAGTAACCCTTCCAACACTTTCCCCTGTCTCTGCCCCTATATATTAGGTACCTACCTAGTGCTACCAACCCCTATTTCTGTAGGGAAATGAGAGCAGGGCAGGCAGTAACCCTTCCAACACTTTCCCTTATCTCTGTCCCTATATATTAGGTACCTACCTAGTGCTACCAACCCCTATTTCTGTAGGGAAATGAGAGCAGGGCAGGCAGTAACCCTTCCAACACTTTCCCCTGTCTCTGCCCCTATATATTAGGTACCTACCTAGTGCTACCAACCCCTATTTCTGTAGGGAAATGAGAGCAGGGCAGGCAGTAACCCTTCCAACACTTTCCCCTGTCTCTGCCCCTATATATTAGGTACCTACCTAGTGCTACCAACCCCTATTCTCTTTGTATTTGTACATAATGGTGGAAGCTGCCATACCGATTCCCATAGACAGTATATTTGGAGAGTAAGACATATGATACAGCAGTTCGTGCCAATGGGGGGAGTTATACACTGGTTTCTCTGAATGAGCCAATCTTTACATGCAGTTGTTGCAGACAGTGTGGGCGAGGAGCCCAGTTGCATGGGAAGGGTTTGCAGTCAGACTGGATAGAGATAAATAGCTGATTTCAGTTTACTTACAACTCCCGGCCCCCCCAGGCCGCTGCTCAGTAGCGCAGGTTTTGTTGCCCCGTCCCTATATAAATATAAAAGATACAGATGTTGGGAATAAACATTTGCTGCAGTTATTGCTGCCCAACTGATTGCGGGACAATTCCCCATTGAAGCTGGTAAATTCCCACAGACTTGTATTACTGGGGATTAATTGCCCCGCGGGGCTGCCGGACTGACCTGCCCACAAATCCCTACATGTTTGCAGTAAACATTTAGAAACCATTTTCCAAGAGCAAATGTGTTTACCTGACACTGCTTGGGGTGCTCTTCTACCTACCTACCTCCTGTATCTACCTACTCACCTCCTCTATCTACCTCCTGTATCTACCTACTTACCTCCTCTATCTACCTCCTGTATCTACCTACTTACCTCCTCTATCTACTGACTGTATCTACCTACTTACCTCCTCTATCTACCTCCTGTATCTACATACTTACCTCCTCTATCTACCTCCTGTATCTACCTACTTACCTCCTCTATCTACCGACTGTATCTACCTACTCACCTCCTCTATCTACCTCCTGTATCTACCTACTCACCTCCTCTATCTACCGACTGTATCTACCTACTCACCTCCTCTATCTACCGACTGTATCTACCTACTCACCTCCTCTATCTACCGACTGTATCTACCTACTCACCTCCTCTATCTACCGACTGTATCTACCTACTTACCTCCTCTATCTACCTACCTACTTACCTACTGTTTCTACCTACTTGCTGTATCTAAATACCAACTACTGTATTTACCTACATACCTTCTATATCTACCTACCTGCTGTATCTACCTACTTACTGTATCTACCTACTAACCTACTGTATTTACCTACATACCTACTATATCTACCTACTTACCTGCTGTATCTACCTACTAACCTACTGTATCTACCTACTAACCTACTGTATCTACCTACTAACCTACTGTATCTACCTACTTACCAACTGCCCTTTTATTTGTTTTACATGTTTTTTATTACTTTTGGCCAGTTCTCTGTTCACAAATATCCCTGTTTCTTATAATTACTTGTTGGTTCATTTGCCCTACTCAGTTACTCAGACTATTACTGTATATTACTATACTGTTACTATTATATTGCTATGAGATCCCACCAATCAGCAGTTTCCATAAATGTCATTATCTTGCCCTGCCAGTGCCGTTGTGCCTTTCTTGCTCTCTTGTTACCGTATTGCCCCACTATTACCCATCAGGGCACCAATATACGTAAGGCCCAGGGCAGTCACCACTATCTGGACCTTCTAAAAATTGTGCTTCATGTGTCCCTGGGAAATGGGGACATCAATGAAACAATAAATCCCTAAATCCATGGCTTTGTGTCCCTTTATGACTGCATCCACCTCTTGGCAGGGCATAAATTGACCAATGTATCGTTACATGGCCCTCGTTGCATATGGCCATACAGCCAGAAGACCTACATGGATATCAACCAATCTAAAACCAACTGAGTAAACTCTATTGATTTACTGATAGAGAACATATCGGGTTGCCCAGCTGAATGTGGCTCTTCTAGAGATCCGGATGGTCCAGAGCTCCATGGACACCCCCATTTCATGAGAAGGAGGCCCCCAGTCGTGGGGCATTGGGTACCCAGCCCAGAGACATTACTTGGGTGTCCCTGTGTCTCCCAATCACACCAGCCTCATATTTACAACTGGAAATAACAAGTTGGTCTTGGCCCGTTGTTCCCTAATCATCTGCTTCCCTTACCTACAGTCCCCAGCCAGGAAACCAGAGCCGCGTTCTGCTCCGTGTCATTGTAAACAAGCAGCTCCCTTGGGTTCTGACCGACGCAATCCATCTGGAGGGAGAACCGGCCCGTGCATCTCCAGCTGAGGAACATTTCCTTTACTCTCTGACATGTGATGGTGACATTATCTCGGTTCCACCGCGGCCATTTATAGCTGCTGAGCTCATTCCCCTAATTACCAGGCTCTCAGCATAAACAATACCCTGCCTTACTCTCCTCCTTCTACTCAATGGGTATCTCTGAGATGCTCTGTCCCCAAGTGATACAACCGAGCAACTCTTGATATCATTTTTCTTGCTCCTTTGGCTAGTGAGGGCCAATGTTTTGGCTCTTAAGGTTCCAGTGGGCAAGTAGCCACACACAAGCCAAACATCACTGTGCAAGTAGGATGAGGATAATTAAGACGATGTCTGGGCAGATGCCAGGAGAACACTACCTGAATACATGATGCCAACAGCGATGGTTGGTGGAAGAGAAATATTGAGCTGGGGCTGTTTCCATGGTTTGGGCCCCTGGTTCCAGTGAAACCATAAGGCTACAGGGTACAATGACATTCCTGGCAATTCCGTGCTCCCTACTTTGTGGAACAGTTTGGGGGACCTTTCCTGTTTCAGCACAATACAGGTCCAGGTCCTACAGAATGGGGTTACTGAGATGGGAAGCACCTGACTGCACAGAGCCCTGACCCCCAACCCAACTGAACCCCTGTGGGATGGAACCCCGACTGTGAGCCTGATCCCCAACATCACTGCCCAACCTCACTAATGCCCTTGTGGCTGAATGGGAGCAACTCCCAGCAACACTGTTCCAACATCTAGTGGGAACCTTCCCAGAAGGGCAGGGGCAGTTATAGCAGCAAGGGGAGGGGCAACCCAACTGAACCCCTGTGGGATGGAACCCCAACTGTGAGCCTGAACCCCAACATCACTGCCCAACCTCACTAATGCCCTTGTGGCTGAATGGGACCAACTCCCAGCAACACTGTTCCACCATCTAGTGGGAACCTTCCCAGAAGGGAAAGGGCAGTTATAGCAGCAAGGGGAGGGGCAACCCAACTGAACCCCTGTGGGATGGAACCCCAACTGTGAGCCTGATCCCCAACATCACTGCCCAACCTCACTAATGCTCTTGTGGCTGAATGGGAGCAACTCCCAGCAACACTGTTCCACCATCTAGTGGGAACCTTACAAGAAGAGTTGGGGCAGTAAGGGAGGGCTGTATCACTACCAGGTTAGGAGGAAGACCAGGAATGGGTTATTTCTGCCCTCGGCTGAGCATATTTTATGCGGTTGAATGAGAGGAGCGAGGGAAGGGGGGGCCCGGCCGGCTGCACAGTTTCATTCTCTTACCCAGAGATCCTTCCAGCCTCAAATTACAGGTTTGTCCTTTTACTTCAAACAGTGACATTCTGGCACCCAGGAAACTCCCGGGCAATTGTTCTGCGGCTGTACCCCTGCCAAGCAGCTTATGGCAAGGACTTCAAAACCGGCACGCAGGCTTTCATGGCAGCCCATTGACTGAGCGCGGGGAGACTTCTGTATAGGGATAGCCTGTGTATTGCGGGACGGAGAGCTTTGTACTGAGAGCCCAGACACCAACCTTGTCAGGACTACACCCCCGAGGCTTTGAAGATGAAATGGAACAAACAATGGGAAATCTGTGTCTGATTTGGCTTTACCCCTCGGCTATAGACGGGGCAACTGAGCCCCAGCCAGGGCCAATTGCCATCGGCCTTTTCCTTTCTTAATACTTTTGGCACTGTGGTCCCTGAATGCCAGGTTCTGTGGTGGGCCCTAAGAGTGTTTGTCATGAAGGGCCAAAGGCCAGGTTTTCTGATTGGCTGCAGGTCTAACACCCTAATCCCACCTTGTTCCTGATAAGTCCCACCCCTTTGGGGGTACCCTGTTGGGGAGAGTCAATGCATAAGGGGTGGGTTAAAATCCCAAAAGATTGTCGCCTTGAACACTATCCGTGGTCACTCTGGGGTGCTACTAAGCTGTAGCCTTGTTGCATATATTAGAGACTGGGGTTGCCACTTGGCCCGTATTTTACCGGCCAAACTGGTAATTTAACAGCCAAGGTTGGGGGTCGATACTACAAATGTAGCGGCAACAATCACTGGTTGTTCCACTCCCAAGTTCAGGTCAGCCCTCTACGGTCTACAGAAGCCCAATCTGACTGGTTTGGATGACAGACTGGTATATGAATAGGGGCTGAATAGACAAATAAGTAATAACAAGTAACAATAAAACTATAGTCTCACAGAGCAATACCCCAATGGCTTCGTACTGTGCAGCTTTTCTGTAAATAACGTCAAAAAGGAAAAAAATATCCCCCCCCAGTGGATCACATATAATTGGTTGGATCTTGCTTCCAACATGCCAGGGCCAGCAAGGGTAAACAAACCATTATAGAAGCCTTCCTATTTGCCACAATGCCTGGCACCGAGCCTTCCCACCTAACCCAGGGAGTCGCGCCAACGGCCAACAAAACAGGTCTTGCAAAGAAAGTTCCCTGTGATTAATGTAAGGGATCCGGATACAATGGAGGTGCCAAGACCCACAACCTGCACCTACTATAGGACAAGTCTACACGCTTGAGTCCCTACTCTGGCCAAACACAACCAACGTGTTAACCCTCTGAGACCAACCAACTTCTACTGAGGTCCTCTCTCATCCCAGCGCTCTATCTTTGCTGGGGCCTTCCCTGCTCTAGGTCCCTACTTAAGGGGAGCCCAAGAAAACTATTATGATATCAATTACATTTTATATCACTAAGCCAACCCATACACCTAGGGTAAACATGGGTGGGGCTTCACCTTCTCCTATCCATACTTACACAGCTCCTTATGTGGAACAAACAACAATAAGGAAAGGATAAACCCCCTACTACACCGAGCCTTCCCACCTAACCCAGGGAGTCGCGCCAACGGCCAACAAAACAGGTCTTGCAAAGAAAGTTCCCTGTGATTAATGTAGGGGATCCGGATACAATGGAGGTGCCAAGACCCACAACCTGCACCTACTGTAGGACATGTGTACTACTCTGACAAGTATTAGGGACAAGTCCCTACTCTGGCCAAACACAACCAACGTGTTAACCCTCTGGACTCCTTGGATGAGATTCAGACCAACCAATTTCTACTGAGGTCCTCTCTCATCCCAGCATCTTTGCTTGGGCCTTCCCTGCTCTAGGTTCCTACTTTAGGGGACCCCAATAAACCTATTATGATATCAATTACTTTTTATATTACTAAGGGGAATCCCAACCCAACACCCGTACACCTAGGGTAAACATGGGTGGGGCTTCAACTTCTCCTATCCATACTTAAGGTGGCCATACACGGGCCGATTGTAGCTGCCGATATTGGTCCCTTAGACCGATTCGGCAGCTTATAGGCCCATGTAGGGGATCGGGGACCGCATCGGCTCGTTGATGCGGTCCCCGATCCCCTACACGGGCCGATAAGCTGCCGATAAGCTGACTGCGCCCATCACCGTCATTATAATTCGATCGTTTGGCCCCAGGGCCACCTTTACACATCTCCTTATGTGGAACTAACAACAACAAGCAAAGGATAAACCCCCTACTACACACTGTTGTATCGCAAATAAATCAACAATAGGTATTTTTGTTTAATTATCTTCTGGCTGAAGATGTTATAGGACCAAATGTCCTATAAGATCAATAATTACAAATGAAATACCCCAATACCAACCATTGCGTATAGCGTATAATAAATCTAAACAGCATTAAGAAGGATGACCATGATCAGAATTAGATTTTAACACCATTTTCTTTTTGATTCCTAGAGTATCGGCGGTGGCCGTCAGCCTCCACATTACGTCTACGACCCGGCTATGTTCGCTTTCCGCTCCCTCAGCACCGTGAAGCCCATCAGCCCATTAGTCCCCATTGAAGAACCATCACGTGCCTACTAACGACGAATGACGTTCTAAACTCAGGACCGTAACAGACTGACCTGTCCGCCTTCAGCACAAAAAGAAAAAAAACAGCAACAAAAAAAACAAAACCTGCCGCTATGAAGCAATAAGGACTTTTCTGCAGACTCTTTTTTTTCTGTGTTTTTATCCCAATACCAGCACTTGGTATTTTGCTAAGAGAAAAAGGAAATAGTTCATGTAGAACCAAGAACGTGCATGCTTTTTTTATTGATGCCAAGGAAGCAGAAGAAGAAGGAGGAACGAGGGGATTCAGGTAGAAGAACAGAGGTCTCCTTAGGTAGAGCTTGGAAGAGGTTCTCCATCATATTGTAGTGGGAGGACATATTTTAGACCTAGTTCTACTTAGTTGGAGTATATATTTTTTCAACAACCAACTGAGATCAACAACGTAATGAAAACATATATTTGATGGTTCTCCTTGTTTGTAAGATGAGGGTCCACTTTTGAAGTAAGTGTTGGAAACTAAAGAGAGATGTATTTTTGAAGTTGTGGCTTCAGAGCAGGTCAATGTGCCTGGAGATGATCCATATGCTCCAGATGTACAGTGGCCAATGACTGGGTGACATTTTATTGTAAGTGTTATGAGTAGCTGCTTCTCCTCAGAGTTACTAAGTACTCCTAAATTGGAGAAACACTTTATTCTGACACTTAGAATAACACCATGCTTAGTAAAACTTATGATGCTCAGATAGATCAATGGGAAGGGATGTTGACTTTCCATTCTGGGGTTCTAGATCCCCAGTTCCTCCATGTGCCTTTTTAGAAACATCTTTCCGTTTTTTCAAGAGGAGTGTTCTAGACCATGCTAGAACTCGTTCCCTCTTTGTAAGAGTCTAGTCAAAAGAAAGACATCTACCATGATGCAATAAACTTGGCCTAGAACAGATGGAAATACCCAAATTATTATTACTTAGATTTTTCCCAAAAAGTATTAATTATTCTGTCTTGAGGTAAGATTGGATATGACATTTCTGCTTATTCAGCAACTTGTAGGTGTCGCCCTATGATATCTGCTTTGGATTCTTAGCTGATTAGTAGCCTCATGAAGGCCTCGTGGTCCGTCAACCATGGACTAGACTAGACTGCTGACTAGAAAGCCAAGCAACACGTGTTGAAGCAAGAGAGAGATAAGTATTGTAGCACGGGAGGTGTTTCTATAGTGTAGATTGGGAATAGGGGGTTATCTACATACACAAACCCTATTCTGCCATGAATAAATGCTCATTTAGGGGAGTGACAAAGCTGGGAGTAGGTGCTGGTCACTTTATACTTCCAACTTATTCTTCTTCAATGAAGCTTTATGGAACACCAACCACACATAATGCTTGGTTGGTTTCATAGTTAGAAAGCAAACAGATTCTTAGGTTCATCAAGGACCCGTGATACTGAGGAACAGACTTGATTTTCAAGCAGTAAGGAATTGGACTGGTCTTCCATCAGTTCATGCTCAGCAATGTATAAGAGATTTCATGTTTGGTCAGTGCCTTGCCTGAACAACTACTTTTGAAACCAAAGAGATAATTGAACCCAAAGTATGACCATGCCCTTAAAAGCACAATATCAGATACAAAGAGAACCTTAATACTACAGGCTTCTGTGTTTGTAAGTTGAGGATTAAACAGATTGCTGCTTCTGTGTTCCTTAATCCCATTGCTGAATAAGCAAGAGTGATCATACCAAAGTATTAAGGCTCTTCAAGATGCAGTTGTTGCCTTGTCCTACAACATATGCAAGCTACAATTCAAAAGAGCCTCGATTTTTGTAGTACTCAAGACCGGTTCCATTGTTAAGGCTTTTGAACTACTCAGGACCAGCCCCATTCTCAAGACTCTTGTAGTACCCAAGACCAGGTCTGTTCTCAAGACTCTTGTAGTACACAAGACCAGGTCTATTCTCAAGACTCTTGTAGTACTCAAGACCAGGTCTATTTTCAAGAGTCTTGTAGTACCCAAGACCAGGTCTGTTCTCAAGACTCTTGTAGTACCCAAGACCAGGTCTGTTCTCAAGACTCTTGTAGTACTCAAGACCAGGTCTCTTCTCAAGACTCTTGTAGTACTCAAGACCAGGTCTCTTCTCAAGACTCTTGTAGTACTCAAGACCAGGTCTATTCTCAAGACTCTTGTAGTACCCAAGACCAGGTCTATTCTCAAGACTCTTGTAGTACCCAAGACCAGGTCTGTTCTCAAGACTCTTGTAGTACCCAAGACCAGGTCTATTCTCAAGACTCTTGTAGTACTCAAGACCAGGTCTCTTCTCAAGACTTTTGTAGTACTCAAGACCAGGTCTCTTCTCAAGACTCTTGTAGTACTCAAGACCAGGTCTCTTTTCAAGACTCTTGTAGTACTCAAGACTAATGACTCATGACCACATCTTTTGTGCTATTGCGCTTGGTCTTGTCCAAGACCACAATATACACTGAAGAGACAATTCTCCGTCCCCCCCCAAAAAACTCTCTAATATCTTCAGATCTTAGTTCACTTATGAAGACAAGGTTCTTGTCTTTTTACCCTTTAATAAGTAAGCACATGGTCTTGCTAGGCCTCATTACCTACTTGTAATAGGTGGGCTTGACCCTAACCCCCCACCGTCCCGCATCATAATGGAAAAGTTTCATGTGAAAAAAAATCTGATCTTTTGAATGTATCGGATAGCTACAAAAAACTATTTTTATACACATATTTTTGTAATAGAGGAACATTATTTGTCTAAGAGCTACATCTTTTTTTTCTAGTATAACAGCGACTAAAGTGTAGATAACCACTTCTTTCTTCTATGCGAAAGGCTTCATTACGAGCTCCGTTGAGAGGCCTTCCGTCGCGTTCCTCACTTGCATTGTGCCTCTACGATAATTCAGAATAAAAAATAAACCAAGTGCCACTTATTAGGTCACATGTAGAGGGGAGGCCGCTTAGCTCTGTGTGTGACTTTGCTATTAAGGATATGAAAGTATGTGATCTTGGAGGATGAGTGCCGCCATCTTGTCAAGCAGAAAAGAAAGGTCTTGACAGTGAAGTTAGAAGAAGGTTGGTGGCATCAAGACTAAACATTGATGAACGGCGTCAACCAATGGTGCAAATGCCAATGTGACCATCATAGTTGGTATTATCTGCCCTCACAGGTTCTATTATACCCGGCTCCGTAGGGTTGTACTATAACTATGGCCCACAAGTTGCTCTGCTCAACTACAGGTGAACTCAGTGAGATGTACTTTTCCCATCGCATCTACCAAATAGTGCAAAATTCCATCTATATTATCACTTGTACAGAGGCACACGTGTGGCCCAATTGGCCACTGAAATCACTGACTGTATTTGTTTATTATGGGCTAAATGTGCCAATGCCTTCCCACCCCAGCCTGGGCAGCCCTGCATGGCTACATGCAAAATGCTAACTTGGACTTATGTGAATGCATTGGGGCAGATAGCAGCCGAGTGGGAATGCTTGGGGGCAGACAGAAGCCGAGTGGGAATGCAATGGGGCAGATAGAAACCGAGTGGGAATGCAATGGGGCAGATAGAAACCGAGTGGGAATGCAATGGGGCAGATAGAAGCCGAGTGGGAATGCAATGGGGCAGATAGAAGCCGAGTGGGAATGCAATGGGGCAGATAGGAGCCGAGTGGGAATGCAATGGGGCAGATACAAGCCGAGTGGGAATGCAATGGGGCAGATAGGAGCCGAGTGGGAATGCAATGGGGCAGATAGAAGCCGAGTGGGAATGCAATGGGGCAGATAGAAGACGAGTGGGAATGCATTGGGGCAGATGGCAGCCGAGTGGGAATGCATTGGGGCAGATAGAAGCCAAGTGGGAATGCATTGGGGCAGATGGCAGCCGAGTGGGAATGCATTGGGGCAGATGGCAGCCGAGTGGGAATGCAATGGGGCAGATAGAAGCCGAGTGGGAATGCAATGGGGCAGATGGCAGCCGAGTGGGAATGCACTGGGGCAGATAGAAGCCGAGTGGGAATGCAATGGGGCAGATAGAAGCCGAGTGGGAATGCAATGGGGCAGATGGCAGCCGAGTGGGAATGCACTGGGGCAGATGGCAGCCGAGTGGGAATGCATTGGGGCAGATAGAAGCCGAGTGGGAATGCAATGGGGCAGATGGCAGCCGAGTGGGAATGCACTGGGGCAGATGGCAGCCGAGTGGGAATGCATTGGGGCAGATGGCAGCCGAGTGGGAATGCATTGGGGCAGATGGCAGCCGAGTGGGAATGCATTGGGGCAGATGGCAGCCGAGTGGGAATGCATTGGGGCAGATGGCAATGGATAACGCTACAACCAGTGGCTGATTTAATGACACTGAAAGTTTACAGACTTTGTTGTAAGAACGACTGTGAGATCAGGTTAATAAATATGGTGTCTGTATTCTCCGGCTCTTGTTGTTTTTCCTGTATCCGTCGTCCTCTTCACCCCTGTAATGGCCTCGGTACCCCCATTGTTGTATTTATTTTTATATTCTCATTGGCTTTATCTGTTATATCTAACTATAAATCCCCCCCTAACGGGCCTTCAGGCTGGGCCCCCTTAGCCCATAACAAGGTTACAGATATATAGAAACATTGGGGTAACAGTCACCCCGCTATAGTTCCAGGGGTACCCAGGGCACAAATAAGCACTCACCCCAAATCCCCCCCTAACTGGCCTTCAGGCTGGGCCCCCTTAGCCCATAACAAGGTTACAGATATATAGAAACATTGGGGTAACAGTCACCCCGCTATAGTTCCAGGGGTACCCAGGGCACAAATAAGCACTCACCCCAAATCCCCCCCTAACTGGCCTTCAGGCTGGGCCCCCTTAGCCCATAACAAGGTTACAGATATATAGAAACATTGGGGTAACAGTCACCCCGCTATAGTTCCAGGGGTACCCAGGGCACAAATAAGCACTCACCCCAAATCCCCCCTAACTGGCCTTCAGGCTGGGCCCCCTTAGCCCATAACAAGGTTACAGATATATAGAAACATTGAGGTAACAGTCACCCCGCTATAGTTCCAGGGGTACCCAGGGCACAAATAAGCACTCACCCCAAATCCCCCCTAACTGGCCTTCAGGCTGGGCCCCCTTAGCCCATAACAAGGTTACAGATATATAGAAACATTGGGGTAACAGTCACCCCGCTATAGTTCCAGGGGTACCCAGGGCACAAATAAGCACTCACCCCAAATCCCCCCCTAACTGGCCTTCAGGCTGGGACCCCTTAGCCCATAACAAGGTTACAGATATATAGAAACATTGGGGTAACAGTCACCCCGCTATAGTTCCAGGGGTACCCAGGGCACAAATAAGCACTCACCCCAAATCCCCCCCTAACTGGCCTTCAGGCTGGGCCCCCTTAGCCCATAACAAGGTTACAGATATATAGAAACATTGGGGTAACAGTCACCCCGCTATAGTTCCAGGGGTACCCAGGGCACAAATAAGCACTCACCCCAAATCCCCCCTAACTGGCCTTCAGGCTGGGCCCCCTTAGCCCATAACAAGGTTACAGATATATAGAAACATTGGGGTAACAGTCACCCCGCTATAGTTCCAGGGGTACCCAGGGCACAAATAAGCACTCACCCCAAATCCCCCCTAACTGGCCTTCAGGCTGGGCCCCCTTAGCCCATAACAAGGTTACAGATATATAGAAACATTGGGGTAACAGTCACCCCGCTATAGTTCCAGGGGTACCCAGGGCACAAATAAGCACTCACCCCAAATCCCCCCCTAACTGGCCTTCAGGCTGGGCCCCCTTAGCCCATAACAAGGTTACAGATATATAGAAACATTGGGGTAACAGTCACCCCGCTATAGTTCCAGGGGTACTAGTAGCAGCTACTAAAACAGACAATGCAGATCATTTACTGATAATTGTCTCTGTGTGTTTAGCAGAGGCAATTCTCAGTATTGTCTATGACGGGGGATTTTCTGGCATTTAGTAGCCGTGAAAAAGTAGCTGCTTCTAGTAGCTCTGTGTGTCTTCACCCGTATTCACTTAATGCAAACCTAAAGCTCAGACTCGCTAGACCAGCGCTGGCCCTTTAAGTAGGCCCTTTGCCTGATTTGAGTTGTTACAGTCACGTATGAGCCAGTTCTGACTTTAAGTCAAGCAGGGATTCATGGGCGCTTACATAATCCCAGGGGCCGGCACTTACACAAACCTTCCCTGCTGGGCGCTGACATCACAGGGTGACATCACAGGGTTATGTGGGCGCCAAGCGAGCCAATCAAATCATTCCATGAAAATAAAGAAACGTTACATAATTCACCTGTTCTGGTGCATTACAATGAAGGAAACTCTGAGCTGCAGGTTTCAAATATCACTTTGTACCGAACCAACGGCTCGTGGGTCCCAACCTGCTGCTCTGGAACTACAGCTCTCTGCCCGGCATGCTGGGAGTTGTACAGGCCTGGCATTTATGATTTAGAGGCCGGATAATAAAAGGGCAATTAGCACCTGGAAATCATATTAGTAATTAGTTACCAACAAGGAAGATGGAAACACAGAAGGAACAAAGAAAATAACCAAGAAGATTGGCCACTTGTTACATGGGAGATAGAGACATGGCCGAGTGTGAGTGTGAGTGGGGAGAACAATGAGGCAGATGGACATAGTTGGAGTGTGAGTGGGGAGGAATTGGAGTGTGAGTGGAGACAGTGGGGAGTTTGAGCAGTTGGAGTGTGGGAACATGAGAGAGGCTGATGGATACAAATGAAGAGAGAGAGGAGATGGGAGGTACCACTGAGAGTGCTGGAGTGTGAGTGGAGAGTTTGGGGGAATAGAGGGTACCACTGAGAGTGCTGGAGTGTGAGTGGAGAGTTTGGGGGAATAGAGGGTACCGCTGAGAGTGCTGGAGTGTGAGTGGAGAGTTTGGGGGAATAGAGGGTACCGCTGAGAGTGCTGGAGTGTGAGTGGAGAGTTTGGGGAATAGAGGGTACCGCTGAGAGTGCTGGAGTGTGAGTGGAGAGTTTGGGGGAATAGAGGGTACCACTGAGAGTGCTGGAGTGTGAGTGGAGAGTTTGGGGGAATAGAGGGTACCGCTGAGAGTGCTGGAGTGTGAGTGGAGAGTTTGGGGGAATAGAGGGTACCACTGAGAGTGCTGGAGTGTGAGTGGAGAGTTTGGGGGAATAGAGGGTACCACTGAGAGTGCTGGAGTGTGAGTGGAGAGTTTGGGGGAATAGAGGGTACCGCTGAGAGTGCTGGAGTGTGAGTGGAGAGTTTGGGGGAATAGAGGGTACCACTGAGAGTGCTGGAGTGTGAGTGGAGAGTTTGGGGGAATAGAGGGTACCACTGAGAGTGCTGGAGTGTGAGTGGAGAGTTTGGGGGAATAGAGGGTACCGCTGAGAGTGCTGGAGTGTGAGTGGAGAGTTTGGGGGAATAGAGGGTACCACTGAGAGTGCTGGAGTGTGAGTGGAGACAGTTCAAGCAGAAAGGCTGGAGCCCATATCCCATAATAATGCCATATCCATAGGCCGTTACCCTGCCGCTCAGCATTCCCTCCCTGATCACATGGAGTTGGGCAGCGCCCCAGTACTTGGCCATCTTGGGGGTAACACCAGGCACAGCCCTGGGAGCCGCCTGTGAAATACCAACCCCACCCAGTACCCCCGCCGGGTAATCTCCCACCTCTCTGTTACCCCTGTCTCTGGTCTCTGGGATTATTACTCTGTGGGGTAAGAGAGAAGCAGTAAATGTACAAAGCCTTGAGGTTCCCGAGTGGGAGGGGGGGGGGGGGGGCGCAGCCTTGAAATGTTATGAAATCCCAGTCTCAGGCTCAGTGTCAGCAACCGACTGGCCCCCGGCCAACATCCACAGCTTCCCCGTGTCCCCGGCAGCCCTGCCAGCGTGAACTGCGGATAATAAGGAGAGAATTCTTCCCTGGGATTGGCTGTCAGCAGCGCGGCGAGAACCCGGCCTGATACATAGCAGAACTATAACTAGTCCTGATTCCATGGGATATTGCTCTTATGTACTATATATTCATACCTATCCTGCCATAGTTATATGGTATCTCTCTGTACAGGCTATGGGCAAACTTAGGGGGCTGTTCCTGCTGAATTGTGCTTAGTACAGGGGAATCCCTATGTGCCATAGTTTTATGGTATCTCTCTGTACAGGCTATGAGCAAACTTATGGGGCTGTTCCTGCTGAATTGTGCTTAGTACAGGGGAATCCCTATGTGCCATAGTTTTATGGTATCTCTCTGTACAGGCTATGGGCAAACTTAGGGGGCTGTTCCTGCTGAATTGTGCTTAGTACAGGGGAATCCCTATGTGCCATAGTTTTATGGTATCTCTCTGTACAGGCTATGAGCAAACTTAGGGGGCTGTTCCTGCTGAATTGCAAGTTTGCACTCACTTCTCCATTTTTTACGAACGTTTTGAAATAAATGTAATTTGCGACTTATGTGTAATTTGTTCTTGTTCTTTGAGCAATGAGAAGCCAAGTGCATCTGGGTGACAGTTACTGGAAGGAGCAGACTGTGAGGGAAACGCCGCCCTCTGCTGGAGAGACCTGGAACGCACACAGACGTGAGGGGAAAGGAAAACATCTTCAACTTACGCAAATCATGGTGATAATTTCCAAACTCATTTGCGCATTTCCTATTGGCAGACGGCACTTAGACTCCAGTCAGCTGACCGTTGCGCTTGGCATTTATTGGTCCCCGTAGCGTCTCAGTGGCTTGGGGGGCTGTAGCTTGGGGTTCATTTCCATCTGCCCCACCCCATGATTCCTGCTAGTGGGACGCAAGGAATATGATCAATGAATGCACTGTAGATGGGTAGTGAGTACAATGCCAGGAAGCCTTAGTGTTAGACATTAGAGGGTCAATTATCAAAACTGGGCAGTAACCCACGGCAACCAATCAGACTACTGCATTCATTGTTCTACCTGCAGCTGGCTGAAAAAAAGCCACTGATCGGTTGCTATGGGTTACTACTCACGGGCAGTGTTGATAAATGAGCCCCCCAGGATCAGTAAGTCCCAGACAGACCCATATATTCCATAGGTGCAGGGCCCAGTAGGTTATCAGAGGCTCCGCCCTTGCACCCAGCACCCTCAGACCTTTGCTCCATTCAGTTTGCAGAAACCTCGCCTGCCCTTCCTTGTCCTTAGTGAGTCAACACCAGATATAGAATCATATACATCACGCGGCAAATCCCGGCTAAAGGGCAAATACTACCACCCTACCTATCATCAAGGTGCAGAGACCTCAGGGAACCTACCTCAGATGACCTACCCCAGGTAAAGGTGCAACCGGGGCAAAGTGAATGTACTGATACTGTACATACTGGAACAACGGGAAATGGCAACAATATTCAGTATTTACCAAGTGTGACATAGTTAGTACATTGCCTCACATGACCCAGCTAAAAGCACCCAAAGAACGTAAACAAAGTCCTAGCCAAGGTTATGGAGGGACCTTCCCCGCCGGGGTTAGGATGGAAAATACTGGTTCAAGCACCAACAACATATTATACATAACACATGAGGTGGCTTTAGTAAATATTATATCAGGGCATATTGTAAGAATGGAGCTTTGTATCAGTGTTGCCCAACCTGCCGACCTTCAGCCGCTCTTAAATATGGAAGGAAGAACATCTGAGCTTCAACCATTAGTGGGGCACTTTGGAGTGAAGACTTGTTGGACCTCATATATCTAAGGGGTTCATCATGAAGATAAACATGGCCTTCTATCATCAGAACCTCTCTGGTTCTCTGGCACCTCTCTGATATTTGAGGCCCAGGTGGTCTTTCTACCATGACTCCCCCATGGTGCCCCTCTAATGGCTGATGCTTATACATTCCTCCCTTCAAGGTTCCCCTCTGACCTTGCAAAGTCCCCTTTTACTCTACTCTTAAACCAACGATGCCACCGGTTCTCTAGGTAGCCTCTATATTATTCCCCCTATGGCTCCCCTCTGATGGTAGAGACCCATTTGTTCTTCACACCCCTCAGTTTGTTGAGGCCCAGGAGTTATTTCCTCCAAGGTGCTTGAGATGCTTGAGACATAGCGATTCTTCCCTACAAGGCTCCTCTCTGATGGTGGAGACCCAAACATTCTTCCTTTCAAGGCGCCTTTTTGATTCTGCCCCACTGGCGGTTGAGGCCCAAGAAGACCCTTCGCTTAAACCAACAATGCCACCGGTTCTCTAGGTAGCCTCAGTATTATTCCCCCTCTGACTCCCCTCTGTTGGTAGAGACCCATTTGTTCTTCTCACCCCTCAGATTGTTGAGGCCCAGGAGTAATTTCCTCCAAGGTGCACCCTTGAGATGCTTGAGACGTAGTAATTCTTCCCTACAAGGCTCCTCTCTGATGGTAGAGGCCCAAACATTCTTCCTTTTTGATTCTGCCCCACTGGTGGTTAAGGCCCAAGATGACCATACTCTTAAACCAACGATGCCACCGGTTCTCTAGGTAGCCTCCATATTATTCCCCCTATGACTCCCCTCTGATGGTAGAGACCCATTTGTTCTTCAAACCTCTCAGATTGTTGAGGCCCAGGAGTAATTTCCTCCAAGGTGCACCCTTGAGATGCTTGAGACGTAGTGATTCTTCCCTACAAGGCTCCTCTCTGATGGTGGAGACCTAAACATTCTTCCTTTTTGATTCTGCCCCACTGGTGGTTGAGGCCCAAGATGACCCTACTCTGGAACCAACTACGTCCCTTATTTTGAAAAGTTTTCTTGAGCCAAAATGTAAACAGGTTGTCCACCTTCAAATTAACTTTTAGCAAGATGTAGACAATGATATTCTGAGACAATTTGCAATTGGTCTTCATTTTCTATTATTTGTGGTTTTTTAGTTTTTCCAGTTTTAAATTTCAGCAGCTATCTGGTTGCTAGGGTCTTGTTTACCTTAGCAACCAGGCAGTGGTTTGAATGACAGACCAGAATATAAATGGGAGAGGGGCTGAATAGAAAGATAAGGAATAAAAAGTAACAATAACAATAAAACTGGAGCCTCACGGAGCAATAGGGTTTGGCTGCCGGGGTCAGTGACCCCCATTTGAAAGCTGCAAAGAGGCAGAAGATGAAGGCAAATAATTTGAAAACTTTAAAAAATTAATAAAGAAGACCAATTGCAAAGCTGCTAGGAATAGGGTATTCTATAACATATTGAAAGTTAACTTCATGGGGGGGAGGTTTTCTCCTTTGCGGTGGGCGAGTAACTAACACACAACAGCCCCAGTCACACCCCGGGGGGGGGGTGGGGGTACAAGGGACCCAACCGATGGCAACAGAAACCCCAAATTTTCAATTCAATTTCTAACAGCTGCTAAAGGTCCGGTTTTATTACCCCCCCCCCACCCCCTTTGATTGTATCTAACTACTACTCCCTTCCTGTGGGAGAATCAACATCTGGAGGTGCTTATGGGTTTCCTGAGCGGCCAGACTATCAGATCCGAGCTATTTCGGCGCAGGGAGGGCAATCGCTTGGTGACAGGCTCGAAATATTCACCGATATTGTTTCCATCACATCACTCGGCAACCCAATAAAAGGCAAAGCAGGAACAAAACACCCAAAGTGAAGATAAAAGCATTGAATTCTGTGCTGGGGTGCAGCTGGCGTATGGAGTGCAGCAGCCTCGAGGGTTTGCAACTTTGCTGGAAAGCGCTGCTGTTGGGGCGTAAAGCTGTATGTTTGGGGGTCAGTTGTCCCCTAATCCGTGGTGCTGGGGGGGGGGCACAGACATACAGCGAATTTAGCGAAATATTTCATATTCTGCACAGCGAGTGAATTCCTGCCCCCCTGTTGTGACTCTCACTGCACTGTGGGAAAGCTGAGAGCCGGGATATTATTGTTATTGGACCTTAACGCTGCGCAATTCAGCAGAAACCTAGGGTGGTCCATGGGTTTGTGGCCTGACAGATTTCTGCATTTTACTTGCCCTTTAATAGATTGTGGTTTGGAGAATTACATGTGGTTTTAGACTGACTTAGTGTCGGGTTAAGGGTTCATGGCGGGATTAAAGCATCGGCTGGATGGATATTACCCACCTATCAGATTTACCTTCCTATATATCCCATATTCCGAATAGCCTGGGGATAGCAGGTATAGTAGGGAGAGATGGTGCCTATAGTAGCAGTGGGGGGATAATAGCCTCTGGGAAGGGACTGGGGCTGTGGGATAGCAGGTATAGTAGGGAGAGATGGTGCCTATAGTAGCAGTGGGGGGATAATAGCCTCTGGGAAGGGACTGGGGCTGTGGGATAGCAGGTATAGTAGGGAGAGATGGTGCCTATAGTAGCAGTGGGGGGATAATAGCCTCTGGGAAGGGACTGGGGCTGTGGGATAGCAGGTATAGTAGGGAGAGATGGTGCCTATAGTAACAGTGGGGGGGATAATAGCCTCTGGGAAGGGACTGGGGCTGTGGGATAGCAGGTATAGTAGGGAGAGATGGTGCCTATAGTAGCAGTGGGGGGATAATAGCCTCTGGGAAGGGACTGGGGCTGTGGGATAGCAGGTATAGTAGGGAGAGATGGTGCCTATAGTAGCAGTGGGGGATAATAGCCTCTGGGAAGGGACTGGGGCTGTGGGATAGCAGGTATAGTAGGGAGAGATGGTGCCTATAGTAGCAGTGGGGGGGATAATAGCCTCTGGGAAGGGACTGGGGCTGTGGGATAGCAGGTATAGTAGGGAGAGATGGTGCCTATAGTAGCTATGGGGGGATAATAGCCTCTGGGAAGGGACTGGGGCTGTGGGATAGCAGGTATAGTAGGGAGAGATGGTGCCTATAGTAGCAGTGGGGGGATAATTGCCTCTGGGAAGGGACTGGGGCTGTGGGATAGCAGGTATAGTAGGGAGAGATGGTGCCTATAGTAGCTATGGGGGGATAATAGCCTCTGGGAAGGGACTGGGGCTGTGGGATAGCAGGTATAGTAGGGAGAGATGGTGCCTATAGTAGCAGTGGGGGGATAATAGCCTCTGGGAAGGGACTGGGGCTGTGGGATAGCAGGTATAGTAGGGAGAGATGGTGCCTATAGTAGCAGCGGGGGGATAATAGCCTCTGGGAAGGGACTGGGGCTGTGGGATAGCAGGTATAGTAGGGAGAGATGGTGCCTATAGTAGCAGTGGGGTGATAATAGCCTCTGGGAAGGGACTGGGGCTGTGGGATAGCAGGTATAGTAGGGAGAGATGGTGCCTATAGTAGCAGTGGGGGGATAATAGCCTCTGGGAAGGGACTGGGGCTGTGGGATAGCAGGTATAGTAGGGAGAGATGGCGCCTATAGTAGCAGTGGGGGATAATAGCAGGAACAGCCCCCTAAGTTTGCTCATAGCCTGTACAGAGAGATACCATAAAACTAATGCACATAGGGATTCCCCTGTACTAAGCACAATTCAGCAGGAACAGCCCCCTAAGTTTGCTCATAGCCTGTACAGAGAGATACCATAAAACTATGGCACATAGGGATTCCCCTGTACTAAGCACAATTCAGCAGGAACAGCCCCCTAAGTTTGCTGGTGGTTGGATTCACATCCATTAATATTCACAACCCTTTAAACACTTGCTCCCCATTATTTGGGCGTCTCTGAATACACATGGATCCTCCCCCTGCGCTGCAGTATATGGGTATATATATATATATACAGCTTGGTGCATTAGTGCTGAACTCCACGTCTCTCCCCTGTACAAGCCAGTAAGTATTTCCAGCTGGGCCGGGGGAGAGGAGGACAGAGAGGCAGCTGTAAATTCTTATTATTCTTATTAGATTTTCATTTATTCAACTCGAGTTTCCAGGATTCTTCTCTCTTGGCCGGAATTCTTCAATTCTAAGAAAAAGAAATAATTTTAACATCAAGAGATAATGAGCCGAATAAGCAGGAAAACTAATCAATTTCTACTTGTTCTGCGCCGGAGATTCCACTGGGAACTGGTAATCCTCTCTGAGATACTCACTACTCACTGTAACAGCGGCACCCCCTGCGCCAGGGATTGGCTGTAATGGAAAGTAATGTTATACAGGGAACTCTGAGTATTATAAGGGATAATGTACCCCCTACTGTAAATGATAAGGATATTAGCAGTCACTGAGGGGTTCTGTGCCCCCCATATAAAGGCACAAGGCTGCAGGCTGAGTTATACAGGGAACTCTGAGTATCACTCATGTATTATAAGGGATAATGTACCCCCTACTGTAAATGATAAGGATATTAGCAGTCACTGAGGGGTTCTGTGCCCCCCATATAAAGGCACAAGGCTGCAGGCTGAGTTATACAGGGAACCTCTGAGTATCACTCATGTATTATAAGGGATAATGTACCCCCTACTGTAAATGATAAGGATATTAGCAGTCACTGAGGGGTTCTGTGCCCATATAAAGGCACAAGGCTGCAGGCTGAGTTATACAGGGAACTCTGAGTATCACTCGTGTATTATAAGGGATAATGTACCCCCTACTGTAAATGATAAGGATATTAGCAGTCACTGAGGGGTTCTGTGCCCATATAAAGGCACAAGGCTGCAGGCTGAGTTATACAGGGAACTCTGAGTATCACTCATGTATTATAAGGGATAATGTACCCCCTACTGTAAATGATAAGGATATTAGCAGTCACTGAGGGGTTCTGTGCCCCCATATAAAGGCACAAGGCTGCAGGCTGAGTTATACAGGGAACTCTGAGTATCACTCATTTATTATAAGGGATAATGTACCCCCTACTGTAAATGATAAGGATATTAGCAGTCACTGAGGGGTTCTGTGCCCATATAAAGGCACAAGGCTGCAGGCTGAGTTATACAGGGAACCTCTGAGTATCACTCATGTATTATAAGGGATAATGTACCCCCTACTGTAAATGATAAGGATATTAGCAGTCACTGAGGGGTTCTGTGCCCATATAAAGGCACAAGGCTGCAGGCTGAGTTATACAGGGAACTCTGAGTATCACTCATGTATTATAAGGGATAATGTACCCCTACTGTAAATGATAAGGATATTAGCAGTCACTGAGGGGTTCTGTGCCCATATAAAGGCACAAGGCTGCAGGCTGAGTTATACAGGGAACTCTGAGTATCACTCATGTATTATAAGGGATAATGTACCCCCTACTGTAAATGATAAGGATATTAGCAGTCACTGAGGGGTTCTGTGCCCATATAAAGGCACAAGGCTGCAGGCTGAGTTATACAGGGAACTCTGAGTATCACTCATGTATTATAAGGGATAATGTACCCCCTACTGTAAATGATAAGGATATTAGCAGTCACTGAGGGGATTATAAGGGATAATGCACCCCTTACTTCACTGTATATAGGGAATAATGTATCACCTATAGGCAAACTGGGAGGGAAAATGCCCTTTATTGCCACTATGCCTCAGGCAGGATAATGAGGGGACAAACCATTTAACAGGGGTATAACAAGGAGAGAGACCTCCCCCCCAGTTCCTTTAAAAACCCAATTTCTTTAATACATGGAGTAATATAATGTACGGGTTCTACACTTAACCTGCTTGTTTCCCAGAATAAATGAAGCTCCTTCATAAGAACGGCAAATGGCTAAGGAATCACTAACCCTATAAATAAGTAATATATGTATCGCCCTGCGGGGGGCGCACTCAGCCGTCTCCCCCTCCATCTGCTAAACAGCACTTGCACCTCATTAGCCTGGAAACCTTGTTTGTTCATCGGAGGAGAAATGAATGGAGTCGTTCTCATTCACCTCCATCCCAGGCTTTATTGGTTACAGACTGTAGGGGGGCGATTTGGGGTGGATCGGGGGGCTAAGGAGCAATGTTGGAGACATCTGGTAAAGGAATAATCATTCTGTGGAGAGAATAGTGGGGTGTGAAGAACATGGAAACAAAGAAGCAATGGGGCAAGGATTTCAAAGCTCTGTAATTGTGATTTATAGTTCTACTGGGGGCAAAATATCCCTTATGGATCATCCAACAGAACCTGGGCCCCTTAGCCCAAATCCCCCCCTAACTGGCCTTCAGGCTGGGCCCCCTTAGCCCATAACAAGGTTACAGATATATAGAAACATTGGGGTAACAGTCACCCTGCTATAGTTCCAGGGGTACCCAGGGCACAAATAAGCACTCACCCCAAATCCCCCCCTAACTGGCCTTCAGGCTGGGCCCCCTTAGCCCATAACAAGGTTACAGATATATAGAAACATTGGGGTAACAGTCACCCCGCTATAGTTCCAGGGGTACCCAGGGCACAAATAAGCACTCACCCCAAATCCCCCCCTAACTGGCCTTCAGGCTGGGCCCCCTTAGCCCATAACAAGGTTACAGATATATAGAAACATTGGGGTAACAGTCACCCCGCTATAGTTCCAGGGGTACCCAGGGTACAAATAAGCACTCACCCCAAATCCCCCCCTAACTGGCCTTCAGGCTGGGCCCCCTTAGCCCATAACAAGGTTACAGATATATAGAAACATTGGGGTAACAGTCACCCCGCTATAGTTCCAGGGGTACCCAGGGCACAAATAAGCACTCACCCCAAATCCCCCCCTAACTGGCCTTCAGGCTGGGCCCCCTTAGCCCATAACAAGGTTACAGATATATAGAAACATTGGGGTAACAGTCACCCCGCTATAGTTCCAGGGGTACCCAGGGCACAAATAAGCACTCACCCCAAATCCCCCCCTAACTGGCCTTCAGGCTGGGCCCCCTTAGCCCATAACAAGGTTACAGATATATAGAAACATTGGGGTAACAGTCACCCCGCTATAGTTCCAGGGGTACCCAGGGCACAAATAAGCACTCACCCCAAATCCCCCCTAACTGGCCTTCAGACTGGGCCCCCTTAGCCCATAACAAGGTTACAGATATATAGAAACATTGGGGTAACAGTCACCCCGCTATAGTTCCAGGGGTACCCAGGGCACAAATAAGCACTCACCCCAAATCCCCCCTAACTGGCCTTCAGACTGGGCCCCCTTAGCCAATAACAAGGTTACAGATATATAGAAACATTGGGGTAACAGTGGCTATAGTTGTGGGGGTACCCAGGATGGGATGAATTGGATGTAACACAGTAGAATTCCTGGCGAGTTCCGACACATGAATACAGGGGATTTATTGTTCCACGGAGCAGATGTTGCAACAATCACTCTTTACTTTATTTTCTAATTGACATTTCAGTCTCCCAGTACTTGGGGAACCATTG
Source organism: Xenopus tropicalis (assembly GCF_000004195.4). Lineage (NCBI taxonomy): Eukaryota > Metazoa > Chordata > Amphibia > Anura > Pipidae > Xenopus > Xenopus tropicalis. Next base: position 5,394,824 of record NC_030681.2, on the reverse strand, counting down.
CAATTCCATTTATTTCTGCATTTATTCCCCTATTCCTGCTCCTTCCACTCCCTCACCTGCAGGTCATTATAACTGGGTTTGACACAGGCCCCTCTCCCTCCATTCCAGTCTCTTCCAGACTCACATGTTTGTCATTCACACGGCATGTTTTTATATTTAATATCTGGCGTCCTGCATGAATGGGGACCAACTGTATTGTACAACTGCCAGCATATTTATTAGGAAAAATATTTGCCATAGTTTTATGGTATCTCTCTGTACAGGCTATGTGCAAACTTAGGAGGCTGTTCCTGCTGAATTGTGCTTAGTACAGGGGAATCCCTATGTGCCATAGTTTTATGGTATCTCTCTGTACAGGCTATGAGCAAACTTAGGGGGCTGTTCCTGCTGAATTGTGCTTAGTACAGGGGAATCCCTATGTGCCATAGTTTTATGGCATCTCTCTGTACAGGCTATGAGCAAACTTAGCACAATTCAGCAGGAACAGCCCCCTAAGTTTGCTCATAGCCTGTACAGAGAGATGCCATAAAACTATGGCACATAGGGATTCCCCTGTACTAAGCACAATTCAGCAGGAACAGCCCCCTTAGTACAGGGGAATCCCTATGTGCCATAGTTTTATGGTATCTCTCTGTACAGGCTATGGGCAAACTTAGGGGGCTGTTCCTGCTGAATTGTGCTTAGTACAGGGGAATCCCTATGTGCCATAGTTTTATGGCATCTCTCTGTACAGGCTATGAGCAAACTTAGGGGGCTGTTCCTGCTGAATTGTGCTTAGTACAAGGGAATCCCTATTGCTGGAATCACAGTGTGGCCCTCACAGTAGGAAGGCACAGATGGTACATAGAAAAGATATGTTTATATCTCCTAATAACCAGGAGGAATGATCTCAGGCCTTTTATGACTTTTATAAACGACATCAGAATGAAATTGGCCGCAGAACACACACAAAGTATTTTAAGCTCCTAAGAATAAAACCAAACTTGGCCGGGGAGAATGAGACGTCACTTTCGGTGCCAGGGGCTGCGACTAAGGGAAAAGCCAATGGAAGCGCAACAAAAATCCCCAGTAAGTACAAGAGAATTCCAGCTTCTTACTGGAGAACCAATGAGGACCATAACTGGTCCAGAAGATCAGTTCTCCTCCTGTTCTAGGTCACTCTGGAGCCTTGATTATTTGGACTTGATCATTCAAAAAGAAATGATGATAGGGAAACCTTTACAATGTAGTTCAGATTTAGGATGGACTCTGGAGAACTTCTCAAGGTTAAGAAGTGGAGACTGACCAAGAGTAGATCAAGAAAACCTACTTTAGTTGTGAGGAACAACCCCTAATCTTCATGCAGAAGGGAATCAACTACTTATTGAAGTCTTCGAGCAGTGATGGACCAGGTCATCATCTGCAGAACTTTGTTCTTCAGAAGATAGTTTCTTCTTTCATGATATCTGATGTTCTACTCAGAACTCAATGGTCAATGGGTTTCAGGGAGTCAATGGGTTTCCCATCACAGAGGCGATTCCTTCCCTTGGTCTCTGGTGCAGATTGCTCATGGGAGTCACTTGGAGCAGCTCTAGGACACCTGAATGTTCATTGGATGAAACATAAGACTATATATATTTACTTATACATATTGTAGTTCATCTTTGACATGGAGCGGTCCATAAAGGTCTGTTTTGTATCTTCAGCTGGTAGACCATGTTGATGTTTCTCTGGTAGTATCAACATAGAGAGGTGGAGCAGGTCCTTTTTGCATCTTCAGCTGGTAGACCATGCAGTCTGTAGACTTGGGGATGACCATATCTCATCCATGCCTTAATGTCCATGGAATAGAACTAAAGATAGACCATATATGTTGAAGTTTCTCTGGTCGCATCAACATAGAGAGGTGGAGCAGGTCATTTTTGCATCTTCAGCTGGCAGACCATGCAGTCTGTAGACTTGGGGATGACCATATCTCATCCATGCCTGAATGTCCATGTGATAGAACAAAAGAAAGACCATATATGTTGAAGTTTCTCTTGTAGCATCAACATAGTGAGGTGGAGCAGGTCCTTTTTGCATCTCCAGCTAGTAGACCATAGGAATGGGATGCCCATACCTTTGCACATCTCATAGAAACAAACCAATAACTTGGGAGAACAGAGAACCAACCTCAACGTGTGTCAGCAGATCAATACACCACATGTTGAGGGTGCAGTAAAGCGTTATGCCGTGATGAGCCTATACTACTATTTCCTGACACAAGCCTTCTGTGAATGAGGCCTCCCTAGAAGATGCTGGTTGGCTGAAGGCAAGTTTTGACTCAATAGATCAACCGGTATCCAAGCTGCAGTGCTTGCCATGACATCTCATTGTGAGCAGGGTTTCCTACTGGGCCAGTGATGGTGGTGTCGCTAAGTTGGTGCGGATCAGTAACGTTGGGCAGAGGGCTAATACATGGCCAATAGCCACCAGGGATTTATCATCACCAGATGCGATGCCAACGTACCTTGCCAGTTTATTGGGTTGTGCCGCTACCAAGGGAGGTCCCCCTGCTATTGTGAATATTGGTCCGATCCTGGTACTGCAAGTTAAAGGGGACCCATCCCCCCACACATAAAAAGCTGTATAATAAAAGTCCTTTGCAAATTAAACATAAAACCCAAACTCTTTTACAATTAAAACACCCGTACGCATTAAAGACTTACTTCAGAGCTGTCAATCATATGTTGCCTGCCCCACCCTCGGGCATAGAGGCGGGGCAGTAAATTACTTTCACTTTCCATTCAGTGCTTCATAGATGTCACTGCCCTCCTCGTGGTGTATAATTGTGCATGGGCGTCGGCATCGGTTCCCCTATTCTGGTGCATAGACTTTAGGATGAGGCTTATCTTGATAACAGTGTCCACAAAATGGCGTCTCCCTGCCTGCTGTTATTTTAACTTTCATGATTCAAAGGGATAAAATTGAAATCATTTATACAGTGCAAGTAAAGTTTATTTTGCCCAACTATCATCGCAAACAAAGATCTAGAATTTTTTCTTAGGATTCCAGGTCCCCTTTAACCCTACCTGTGCCAGGGCCTACCATCTGTCTATATATTATACCTGCCTGCGCCTTTAATAAAGTTGCTCCCACTTTGCCAAGCACCCGTCCTGCCTGGTTCCCAGCTTCCTTCTTGGTTCCTACTTAACCCTAACAGTGATCAGGGGCCCCTAGTGGAATGCAGTGGCCCCTGGATTTCCAGACATAGAGAGACTAAAAAAGTAGCTAAGAACAAAAGTCCCAGAATAGCTGAAACAATGGAATCCAGAATCCGAGGTTCTACTGGGTTCTCCATTCAGGGGAAGAGCCTGACGCTTTGACTAAGGGTTCTTTGGGCTCTTTAAGCGCAAACCCAAAAATACTTTGCCCCAAAAGTGATCATGGGCCCCTAGTGGAATGCAGTGGCCCCTGGATTTCCAGACATAGAGAGACTAAAAAATAACATAAACAGCTGAAACAACGGAATACAGAATTTGAGGTTCTACTGGGTTCTCTGTTCAGAGGAAGAGCTTGACGCTATGACTTTAAGGGTTCTTTACTGAGCTGTTTTGGGCTCTTTAAGCGCAAACCCAAAATACTTTGCCCCAAAAGTGTTCAGGGGCCCCTAGTGGAATGCAGTGGCCCTTGGATTTCCAGACATAGAGAGACTAAAAAGTAGCTAAGAACAAAAGTCCCAGAACAGTTGAAACAATGAAATCCAGAATCCGAGGTTCTATCTGGTTCTCCGTTCAGGGGAAGATCTTGACGCTTTACTGAGCTGTTTTGGGCTCTTTAACCCCAAAATACTTTGCCCCAAAAGTGTTCAGGGGCCCCTGGTGGAATACAGTGGCCCCTGGATTTCCAGACATAGAGAGACTAAAAAGTAGCTAAGAACAAAAGTCCCAGAACAGTTGAAACAATGGAATCCAGAATCCGAGGTTCCATCGGGTTCTCCGTTTTGGGCTCTTTAAGCTCTTTTTAACCCAAAAATACTTTGCCCCAAAAGCCCCCGTCTGGCACCGCCTGTTATTTATATTGAGCGCTAAATGTTATATGGAGTAAAGGGCAAGTCACACTGTTCTGCTCTACATCATGAAAGGGTCACGGAGAAGCCATTTCCCTGCGGTACTGGTGTCACGCCGATAGAACTGGGACAGAACAGATTTTCCCAGGGTTCCGTGGAAGGGAGCCAACCCCGATGCACAGCCGGACGCAGTGTTAAAGAAATATCATCCGAACCCTTCCAAAGTCATGTGACTCCAGAGCTCTGAATGCAATTTTAATGATATCAAATATTCCTAATTGCAATTTTTTATGGCTTTTCAGTGATTAAGCCTTTTATCCAGCAGCTCTCTGGTTGCTAGGGTCGTATTTACCCTAGCAACCAGGCAGTGGTTTAAACAAGAGATGGGAATATGAATAACTGAGGGCCTGCATAGAAAGATAAGTTATAAAAAGGAACAATAAGGATAAAATTGTAGCCTCACAGAGCTGGAAAGAGAAAGGTAAATCATTAAAAAACTATGAAAAAATAATAATGAAGACCAATTGCAAAGTTGCTAGGAATAGGCCATTCTATTACATATTAAAGTTAACTTAAAGGTGAATCTCCCCTTTTTAAGAGATGAGATAGAGCGTAGCATGGGCTTAATACAACTGTGGTCATGCAGCGCCACCTAGGGGCAGCCCCACAGCGATGCATAGAAGCGCATTGGTTTCCCACTGAATCAGGGAAGGCCGGAGGGGCAGCCCCATAGCAACGTATAGCAGCTCATTGGTTTCCCACTGAATCAGGGAAGGCCGGAGGGGCAGCCCCATAACAACGTATAGAAGCTCATTGGTTTCCCACTGAATCAGTGAAGGCCGGAGGGGCAGCCCCATAGCAACGTATAGAAGCTCATTGGTTTCCCACTGAATCAGTGAAGGCCGGAGGGGCAGCCCCATAGCAACGTATAGAAGCTCATTGGTTTCCCACTGAATCAGTGAAGGCCGGAGGGGCAGCCCCATAGCAACGTATAGAAGCTCATTGGTTTCCCACTGAATCAGGGAAGGCCGGAGGGGCAGCCCCATAGCAACGTATAGAAGCTCATTGGTTTCCCACTGAATCAGTGAAGGCCGGAGGGGCAGCCCCATAGCAACGTATAGAAGCTCATTGGTTTCCCACTGAATCAGGGAAGGCCGGAGGGGCAGCCCCATAGCAACGTATAGAAGCTCATTGGTTTCCCACTGAATCAGGGAAGGCCGGAGGGGCAGCCCCATAGCAACGTATAGAAGCTCATTGGTTTCCCACTGAATCAGTGAAGGCCGGAGGGGCAGCCCCATAGCAACGTATAGAAGCTCATTGGTTTCCCACTGAATCAGGGAAGGCCGGAGGGGCAGCCCCATAGCAACGTATAGAAGCTCATTGGTTTCCCACTGAATCAGTGAAGGCCGGAGGGGCAGCCCCATAGCAACGTATAGAAGCTCATTGGTTTCCCACTGAATCAGGGAAGGCCGGAGGGGCAGCCCCATAGCAACATATAGAAGCTCATTGGTTTCCCACTGAATCAGGGAAGGCCGGAGGGGCAGCCCCATAGCAACGTATAGAAGCTCATTGGTTTCCCACTGAATCAGGGAAGGCCGGAGGGGCAGCCCCATAGCAACGTATAGAAGCTCATTGGTTTCCCACTGAATCAGGGAAGGCCGGAGGGGCAGCCGCAGCAGAACAACCAGACGTGCAACTTCGCAAGGTTTTTTTTTAATGTTATTTTATAAACCAGACTACAAACTATTTGGTATTTACAGCTTCTGAATTGTACAAGGGGGGGTGAAAATAATAATAATTATAATAAAAAAAGCCCCAAACATCACAAACGTTAATATTCACACCAACGTATAACGGGGGGGTCTGTGGGGAATATAAACTACACCCTAATATAAAAGCCATGGGTTACATTCCCCCTCCCCCCAAATACCTGCGAAACTACTGCTATTGGCTCATTCTGACCCCGGTTTCCATAGCAGCATTGTATGCAGGGTCTCATTGACTTCTTGCAGGGTCATGCTTAAACCCAAACTGCCTGGGGTCCTTGTAACCCATAGCAACCTATCAAAAAGCAGTTAACTTTTACTGGTTAGCAGCAGCCAGGAAACGGACACCGCTATCTGATTGGCTGCTGTAGGCCAGGCCAAAGGTCTTTATGTTTAACCCTGAGTTAATTAGGGCCCGGGTTTGAGGTTGGAAAAGCATAAAACAAAGAAAGTGAATTTAGGGAAGACACAAGGGTGAGAAATATCCCCAAAAACATGGATTTTCTTCTTAACTCTAAGTAAGCGCTTCCCGTCTATACGTTACTGGTTCTCTCCCAGCGAATGGGCCCACGCAGATAACAGAACAGCCTGGGTGCTTATGCAGAAATATTCTGTGCCCCGTGGGGCTGAAGGCACCACAATACGCAGGGTGAAGGCCACAGAGCTTGCACTTCAGCTGCACGCGGCCAATGGGCGGATCTAGACACGGGCAACTATGCGGCTACAGACACGGGAGACATGGTTACAGCTCCCCCAGGGCCCGTGTATTATTAGACTAAGGGTGTAGGAAGCCCCCAGCCGCCCCCCTGTCCTTGCTCTGCCACCAACAAACGGGCGAATCCCACCGTTACGATGATATTTCGGCCGGGGGGGGGGGTCAGTAGCCATATTTCTCGTTTAGATGCGTTTTCCCATCACCTGTTTGACCTGGGAGAAAATTAAATAAATACTCGTTAACAAAAACAAGAACGAAACCCACCAAAAATGTCATTATTTCTTCCGCATCCATCACTGGTGCCCCATTATCTCAATACAAAGGATTTCCCTGGGAATTCGCAGCACTGCTGTAAATAAAAGCTGCATGAAGTACAGACAGAGAATATTATACAAAGTCTATTAGCCCGTTTCTCTATTCTAGAACAGTACCAGAACCCGAATATACCTGTAGGAGGCATCCATACGCTGTAATCCGGGTCATCCTCCGGGTAGCGGGTGGGCTGGGCGCCTACAGGGGGCTACAAACAGAAATCAATATTTAGTGTGCAATTCAGTACATATCGGACTCCCACATCCCTTTCTGTTCTGGTCTGGCAGTACAAGGGTTAAACACAGACACAGACCATTTGCAATTGGTCTTCATTTTTTATTATTTGCCATTTTTGAATTATTTCGTTTTCTGTGCTGTGACACTCCATGTTGGAATTTCAGCAGCTATCTGGTTGCTAGGGCTTAAATTAATCTAGTAACCAGACAGTGGTTTGAAAGAGAAATAGGAATATAGAGGAGGGGCCTAAATAGAAAGATAAGGAATAAAAAGTAACAATAACAATAAAACTAGAGCCTCACAGAGCAATAGGGTTTGGCTGCCGGGGTCAGTGACCCCCATTTGAAAGCTGAAAGGAATCAGAAAAGGAAGGTAAATAATAAAAAACAATAAAAAAATGAAGACCACCTGAAAGGTTGCTAAGAATAGCTCATTCTATAACATACTATAAGTTTACTTGAAGGTGAACAACCCCTTTAATGTCACTTACTGACTACAGGCTCTATTGTGTCTCCAGCAAAGGGGCAATAAACAGATGTCGGTGACAGTTCCCTGGCTGAAGGGGCAATAAACAGATGTCGGTGACAGTTCCCTGGCTGAAGGGGCAATAAACAGATGTCGGTGACAGTTCCCTGGCTGAAGGGGCAATAAACAGATGTCGGTGACAGTTCCCTGGCTGAAGGGGCAATAAACAGATGTCGGTGACAGTTCCCTGGCTGAAGGGGCAATAAACAGATGTCGGTGACAGTTCCCTGGCTGAAGGGGCAATAAGCAGATGTCGGTGACAGTCCCCTGGCTGAAGGGGCAATAAGCAGATGTCGGTGACAGTCCCCTGGCTGAAGGGGCAATAAACAGATGTCGGTGACAGTCCCCTGGCTGAAGGGGCAATAAACAGATGTCGGTGACAGTCCCCTGGCTGAAGGGGCAATAAACAGATGTCGGTGACAGTCCCCTGGCTGAAGGGGCAATAAACAGATGTCGGTGACAGTTCCCTGGCTGAAGGGGCAATAAACAGATGTCGGTGACAGTCCCCTGGCTGAAGGGGCAATAAACAGAAGTCGGTGACAGTCCCCTGGCTGAAGGGGCAATAAGCAGATGTCGGTGACAGTCCCCTGGCTGAAGGGGCAATAAGCAGATGTCGGTGACAGTCCCCTGGCTGAAGGGGCAATAAGCAGATGTCGGTGACAGTCCCCTGGCTGAAGGGGCAATAAACAGATGTTGGATACTGTTCCCTGGCTGAAGTTTCTGTGCTTTTACCACAGCCCCGATTGGTGCATCAGTGAGCGCAAATAAGAGACCAGGCAGCCAGAGCCCCAGCAGCATTCTGGGAAGCCTTACTTACCCTGCTTGGGCCATGCATCTTCTTCTGCTTAACTGCCCCCTCTTTGTGTTTGCTGGCTTCCTTCTGGGACACTGCAGAAAGACAAAATCCTTAAAGGGGCAGTTCATCATTAATGTCACTTTATACTCAGTAGTGAAATGATTGGTTGAGCTGCTCACCTTGGGCTTTGCTTTTGCAGGGGGCTGGAGACTCATCGTCTGGCTCTGAACCTTCGGGGTTCTTTGGTGCCGAATGGGGAAGTTCTTCTTCCATATCTGGAACTGAATGCAATATATACATGAAGTTGGAACTGCTCTTATCTGGGAGCATTAAAGGGGAACTAAACCCTGCGGGACAGCGCGGCTCAACCAAACGTTACTCAGCTGTTGCCGGACTACAAATCCCAGAATAATGTAACATATAATGAAGGGTGAGGCATGCTGGGAGCTGTAGTCCAGCAACATCAGAGTTGTATTCTTAAAGCAATATTGCCCAATAAAACTTTCCCCCTGCATTAAAATGCAAGAAATCCCCCAATGAGAATCCCAGCTGATGTGAGTAAATCCGGCTCCCTGTTCTCTGTTCCTGCAATTGGAGTTGGGAGCAATAAGCACAGTTTCCCAGCACTGAACAAGTCTGTCCCTTTATCCCCATGTCTGATTCCTGTGCCATATAATGACGGGAAAATGCCATCATTATCTCTATATGTAAGGTACCAGCAAGGGGCCTGACACAGTGCTGGGAATCAGCATTCTCATTGGTCACTTCTCTTGCACTTATAATCACATGTTGCTCAGTAGAAGGCTCATTGGGGAATTTCTTTGCATCTATAATTAGGGTTTTTAACAACTTCTATAGCAAAACTAGGGGGCGCCGTGGGGCAGCATTATGGTTGGGTTTATATCCCCTTTAAACATGCGGTTGGCACTGTATTTATACAGCTATATATTTGGTGTGTACATGGGCCACAAAGACATATTTGAGAGCAGTTACTTTAAGACACACTGGGCTGTACTACTATTATAAGTGGGGTAATATACATACTATTAAATTATATTGCAGCCTTTATGGGGAAATACATAGATGAAAGAAAGAATGGCGGAGCCCTTAAATGGGTGTGGCCTAAAAGTAGGCGTGCCCTTGCTCCAGGCAGATGCTTCAGTTTCCATAATAGACATTTCCACGACAGACATGGCTACCTACCAGGCTTAGCTACAGCAGAGGAAGGGGGTGAGCAGGAAGGTTTTATAGGGGATCCTTGGTCAGTTTTCTCCCTAGAATCCCCCTTTGCAGTCTCCTCTTTACTTTCCACCTGCATTTCTTCCTCCTCATCTTCTTCTTCCACCTCGTTCTCATCGCCTTTCATATTAAAAAAGCTTTCGGGAAGGTCTGTTCGCTTGGGAGCCGGTTTCTGAGGGAAAAAGGGAATATATTGCAACACTTCCCATATACACACAGTCCCACAGGCTGTAACATTAGGCTAATGCCGCTTTCATTCTAAAACAAAAAGAAAAAACTTACCCCAACTGTTCCAGTTTTCAGTTTAAATTTGCTTCCTCCTTTCATAGCTCCAAACATGGGCAAAGCAGGTTTCTTGGTCTTGGAGTCTGATGCAGCCAGACTGAAACAGGAAATGGAAAATTCAGTATCGGGGGCATAGGATGGGACTGGCAGAGAGAAATGAGAACAGAAAGACTCATATTGCAAGCGCACCCATCAATGTGGGGACCTTAGATTGTAAGCTCACTAGGGCAGGGACTGATGGGAATGTGATAGGGACCTTAGAGTGTAAGGTCACTGGGGCAGGGACTGAGGGGAATGTGATAGGGGCCTTAGATTGTAATCTCATTGGGGCAGGGACTGATGGGAATGGGATAGGGACCTTAGATTGTAAGCTCACTGGGGCAGGGACTGATGGGAATGGGATAGGGACCTTAGATTGTAAGCTCACTGGGGCAGGGACTGATGGGAATGTGATAGGGACCTTAGATTGTAAGATCACTGAGGCAGGGACTGATGGGAATGTGATAGGGACCTTAGATTGTAAGCTCACTGGGGCAGGGACTGATGGGAATGTGATAGGGACCTTAGATTGTAAGCTCACTGGGGCAGGGACTGATGGGAATGGGATAGGAACCTTAGATTGTAAGCTCACTGGGGCAGGGACTGATGGGAATGGGATAGGAACCTTAGATTGTAAGCTCACTGGGGCAGGGACTGATGGGAATGTGATAGGGACCTAAGATTGTAAGCTCACTGGGGCAGGGACTGATGGGAATGGGATAGGGACCTTAGATTGTAAGCTCACTGGGGCAGGGACTGATGGGAATGTGATAGGGACCTAAGATTGTGAGCTCACTGGGGCAGGGGCTGATGGAAATGGGATAGGGACCTTAGATTGTAAGCTCACTGGGGCAGGGACTGATGGGAATGGGATAGGGACCTAAGATTGTGAGCTCACTGGGGCAGGGACTGATGGGAATAATGTTTCATGTCTGTAAGGGCTGCACCTTATGACCCTGCATTAAGTAGATCCGTACAGGTTTATTTGCCCTTTGCTGACCTGAGTTCCGGAAGTTTTGTCGGCTGAACAATCTTTATCAGCCCTTTCAGTCTCTGCTGCTCCTTCTTCAGCTCAAAAGAGTGCAAGTGGAGCTTTTTGCGGGCGACGCCATCGAGTGCAGCCCCCGATTTTATTTCTGTCATGAAGGCATCGAGGGAGTCCTGAGCCGAGCCCTGCGATTCAGCTGTGAGGGAGAGAGAATGGGAACAAATCAGAAAATGTATATTCCAAAGTGGGGAGAAAGGACAAGTTTACCCATAATACATGCAGAGGACCATGCCGAGGCAGACAGGTAGTAGCCCGGGGGCCGGGTAAATGACCTTGGGTGGGCCGTATCCCTGGGGGGGGGCCATATCGGGAACCCCTGAACTAAGCGGCAGCGAGACCTGTGAAGACCAACACCCCAAGTCTGTCCTACCCAGAGACCATTCCTAATGCTGCAGTGTGATTGGCCGATCATTATCATAAGGGAAATCAGGCGATAGAGCGGCAAATTGCTATTCCCCCCGGAGAGGGACAGCGGTTACCTGCGTGGGATGTCTGCAGCTTGGCGGCAATGTCACAAAGCTCCTTTTCAACAGCGTTTAACTTGACAACCTTAAAAGAAAAAAAAACAATGATTAAAACGTTTAAGCTACAGGGGATGTTCAGTGTAGAGTTAACTTTTAGTATGATGAAGAGAGTGATATTCTGAGATATTTTACAATTGGTCTTCATTTTTTATTCTCTGTAGTTTTTTAGTTATTTTAGGAGCTTTCCAGTTTGGAGTTTCAGCAGCTATATGGTTGCTAGGGTCCCAGTTACCTTAGCAACCAGGGAGAGATTTGGATGAGAGAGAGTTTGGATGAATAGGAGAAGGGCCTGAATAGAAAAGTAAATTACAAAAAGCAACAATAAAATAGAAGCAATTTTGTCGCTGCTGTGGGGGAGTTGAAAGAAGGCGGCAAATAGTATAACAAATAAATAATGAAGACCAATTGAAAAGTTGCTTAGAATTGGCCGTTCTATTGAACCACCACTTTAATAGCACTTTTCCGTATGTGTGTATGGGTTAAAGGTTATCTGTGGGTGGGAAGTTTAGTTCCTGCTGGAATAGGAACTATTTAAAGAGAAAATATACCTCCTTTTTGCAACATGAGTTCCTTCAGTTGGGGTGATGTAGAAAAGGTGCATAGACAATATCTAGACTTCCACAAATATATATATTTTTACACAGACATACAGGATTCCATAGACTGACAGGAAACCTTGATACTATGACAAACCTATTCCCAACATCCCTTAGGCTTGCAGTGTAATGCAACCCCTTGTTTCATTGTGAAGTGAAGGATTCTGGGAGCTGAAGTCCCTCTGTTTCCTATAGTGGGTGGTGCAGAGATTGTCTGGAAAGAAGGGACTTCATGTCCCAGAATCCATCACTTCAGCAAGGAACGGGCAGGGTTGGGTCACTACGAGCTACAGACTCTGCAGCACAGGCAAACTATTATGGTTTCCTTTTATTATGGTGTCTATGAACTTTTTCTACACAATCCTACTAAATGAGGCTATGTCAAAAAGGAGGGTATATTTTCCCTTTAAGTGGTAATTTATGACGACAGCCCTAATTACACAGTGGGGTTCTGTTTCCGTTACTTGCCCCTTATATCAACACAATGAGGGCATAGGGCTTTCTCTTGGGCACTACAAGCCCCACCCAGCCTCCCCAGCCAGCCAATGGAGAAGATCCCAAGGTTACACAGTTGCAGCTTCTGTATGCTGATTGGTTTGCTATAATAAAAACAGATCACCTACCAGGGAGTCATAAGTTTCTGGTTTATCTTCAATCTTCCCGGCCTTTTTCATGCGGTTCAGCCTCTTTTTTTCTACCAGCCCTGTGCGGTCGAGGAAGGTGTCGTCGTCGCTGTCATAGAAATCCTCATCCTCCCAATTTTTGGCTTTCCGCTTGCGAGCCACTGAATAAAACAAACGGCGGGCCGGCAATCATGTTAAGGATTTACCCACAGAATCTAAGTCCTAGCCTGCTTTGGTAAGGATACGTTTCTTTAACTGCCCCTAGCAGGGCAGCAAGGATGAGGATAGTGGGCCCAGCCTTGGGGTGAGGGCGGGGTCACTTTTTATCTCTAAATGACACTGTTACACAGCAAATAATTCCCTCTGCCATTTAACCTTTTATTCTTGTCCCAACAAATGTATTTGTAGCTGTAATATTGGTGTGTAGGCGCCATCTCAGTGCCTTGTGCCTGAGTCTGAGCTTTCAGCCAGCGCTACACATTAGAACTGCTTTCAGCTAACCTATTGTTTCTCCTACTCCCATGTAACTGGAGGAGTCCCAAGCCGGACTTGGATTTCTTACTATTGAGTGCTATTCTGATACCTACTGGGAGCTGCTATCTTGCTCCCTTCCCATTGTTCTGCTGATCGGCTGCTGGGGGAGGGGGGGGGGGATATCACTCCAACTTGCAGCGCAGCAGTAAAGTGTGCCTGAGTCTGAGCTTTCAGTCAGCGCTACACATTAGAACTGCTTTCAGCTAACCTATTGTTTCTCCTACTCCCATGTAACTGGAGGAGTCCCCAGCCGGACTTGGATTTCTTACTATTGAGTGCTATTCTGATACCTACTGGGAGCTGCTATCTTGCTCCCTTCCCATTGTTCTGCTGATCGGCTGCTGGGGGTGAGGGGGGGGATATCACTCCAACTTGCAGCGCAGCAGTAAAGTGTGAGTGAAATTTATCAGAGCACAGGTCACATGGCTGTGGCACCCTGGGAAATGAAGAATATGGCTAGCCCCATGGGAAAAACAGATTACAATGCAGGATTCTGCTGGAGAAGCTCTATTAACTGATGGGTTTGTAACAAACATGTTTCCCATGAGCATTTACCTGCCTCTTGGCGCAGCAGCCCTCTCATCTCCAGCATACGACAGGCTTCCAGCGCACACACCACTGACGCTTCCTTCTTCTTCCCAGAATGCACAGCCTCTGCCACTAACTGCTTCCCTGAAGCATCATCTGCAGGCAACCTGCAAACAGGAAACACAAATCTTCAGAACCAACAATGAAGCAGAGGGCAGAACCGATGGAGATGGAACTACCCCAGAAACAGTTAAGCCACATGGCGACCCCCCTTCCCGCCCCCATCTAGGGCATATGCCAGGCACAGTTCTGAAGTAAATTCTGAAATACACCCAGTAGAGCCTGAAGCCAAATCGTATAAACAATATGAGAATACAACAAAGAGCAATAGACTGACACTTGCACATTTGGGATACCTTATCTGAAAACCCGTTATCCAGAAAGCTCTGCATTACGGAAAGCCTGTCTCCCATAGACTCCATTTTAATCGAATAATTCAGAATCTTAAAACTTGATCCCAACTAAGATATAATTACCCCTTATTGGGGGCAGAACAGCCCTATTGGGTTTATTTCATGGTTAAATGATTCCCTTTTCTCTGTAATAATAAAACAGTACCTGTACTTGATCCCAACTAAGATATAATTACCCCTTATTGGGGCAGAACAGCCCTATAGGGTTTATTTAATGGTTAAATGATTCCCTTTTCTCTGTAATAATAAAACAGTACCTGTACTTGATCCCAACTAAGATATAATTACCCCTTATTGGGGGCAGAACAGCCCTATTGGGTTTATTTAATGGTTAAATGATTCCCTTTTCTCTGTAATAATAAAACAGTACCTGTACTTGATCCCAACTAAGATATAATTACCCCTTATTGGGGCAGAACAGCCCTATTGGGTTTATTTAATGGTTAAATGATTCCCTTTTCTCTGTAATAATAAAACAGTACCTGTACTTGATCCCAACTAAGATATAATTACCCCTTATTGGGGCAGAACAGCCCTATAGGGTTTATTTAATGGTTAAATGATTCCCTTTTCTCTGTAATAATAAAACAGTACCTGTACTTGATCCCAACTAAGATATAATTACCCCTTATTGGGGCAGAACAGCCCTATAGGGTTTATTTAATGGTTAAATGATTCCCTTTTCTCTGTAATAATAAAACAGTACCTGTACTTGATCCCAACGAAGATATAATTACCCCTTATTGGGGGCAGAACAGCCCTATTGGGTTTATTTAATGGTTAAATGATTCCCTTTTCTCTGTAATAATAAAACAGTACCTGTACTTGATCCCAACTAAGATATAATTACCCCTTATTGGGGCAGAACAGCCCTATAGGGTTTATTTAATGGTTAAATGATTCCCTTTTCTCTGTAATAATAAAACAGTACCTGTACTTGATCCCAACTAAGATATAATTACCCCTTATTGGGGGCAGAACAGCCCTATTGGGTTTATTTAATGGTTAAATGATTCCCTTTTCTCTGTAATAATAAAACAGTACCTGTACTTGATCCCAACTAAGATATAATTACCCCTTATTGGGGCAGAACAGCCCTATTGGGTTTATTTAATGGTTAAATGATTCCCTTTTCTCTGTAATAATAAAACAGTACCTGTACTTGATCCCAACTAAGATATAAATAAACCTTATTGGATGCAAAACAATCCTATCGCCTTCAATTAATGGTTTATTGATTTTTTATTAGACTTATGGTATGAAGATCCAAATTACAGAAAGACCCCTTATCTGGAATACCCTTGGTCCCAAGCATTCTGGATAACGGGTCCTATACCTGTACTATGAACAAAGGCAAAGTGTGTGACTACCTACTTGACTCTGCACAGCCACGTGCTGGGGCCCTGCTCCTCATACTCATATTCCAGCTCTTCCCCTGCAAAAACATAAAAAGAAATATTAGGGTTACCTGGTGATGCCGCGGACAGATAGTATTGTGCATTTTAGACAGGAGAGTAAAAAGGGAAATAGTACAGACACCCCACATAATACAAATCAAGACCAGTTGGGAATGGTCTCAGAATATCACAGCCAAATACACAGTAAATTTCAAGTTATACTTCCCCTTTAAACTGACAGCACAGGCAATTTCTTAACATTTTACTTCAATACAACAATCTAAATGATCTTCTATTTGGTACTTTCACTTTCTACAGTATGTATGTGGGTCTCAAGCAGAGGTGTGAGCAATCGCTATAGGTTATGTGTGAGCCCCTCTCAGACTGAATGGGGGGTGGGCTCTGTTAAAAGCATGGAACCTGCAGGGATTCAGTACCATCAGGATTCGGACCTACATAAAGCTTTGTATCAGTACTAAATAACTGATAAGTCTGTGCATTATTTTTCTTAGCTTGCTAGCTTTTGCGGAAATGGTCAAGGTAGAGTCTTAAGATGGCCAATTGTAGCGGCCGATATTGGCCCCTTAGACTGATTCGGCAGCTTATCGGCCTGTGTAGGGGCACAAACGATGGGCCTGTCCGACCGATATCTGGCCTGAAATCAGCCAGATCTCGATGTCGCAGTCGGATCAGGGGCCGCATCGGCTCGTAGATGCGGACCCCAAACCGACTGCGCCTATACTCGTTGGTCTAATTCGAACCTGCATTAGCCCGATATCACTCACGCGTAGGTGGGGATATCGGGAGAAGATCCGCTTGCTTGGCGACCTCGCCAAGTGAGCGGATCTGAGCGTGTATGGCCACCTTTAGCTGAGAGTGCATTAACTCCTTCATTCCCAAAGCCTGTAAGGGAAAGGCAAAGAGGGATAAATTACCTTCTCTGTCGAAGAAGCCCTGGAGAGCTTTTTTGGGATTCTTTAAGTACAGAGTTTCCTTCTCTTCCTGAAACTCAGCTGCAATTGGGTTTTCCTCATTATCCTCTTGGAGCGCATCCTCGCCTGCAACAAAGAAGCCATCAGTGCCCCCCTAAATGGAATGCAGAACCCCCCCCTTCCCTGTACCCCAAGTATATAAATGCACTATTGGGCGGCCCATTCTAGCATACACAGAACCTTATTATAAACTGCTCTATGTACATGTAGCTGGACTATATGTGGCTACTCCAACATGCACACAAGCCTTGGGCAAGGGCCACACGAGTAGGCGAGTAACCAGGCCAATCAGAATGGCCCCAAGTGATATACCTGGGTGCAAGCTACAAAACTGTTCAGCTCCGATACTGTACATGGGGGGAGCACAGGGGCATTAGCAATAACACAAATAAGCAGATAATGTAGATACAATAAACATTACTAGAGATATGTCAATGTATTTAGATTGTACTTTCTATTGAAAAGACCCGGGAGAATAAGGCACAGGAACGTTGCAGAATAACCCTTACCCATTCCCCACATACAGCCCCCATCATCCCCCAGGCTCCCCGGTTCCTTCACGTTCTTGCCGTCTTCTGAACTTTCTTCTTCATCAGAATCATCTCCCAGCATCCTCTTCTGCAGGCTCTCCCTCTGCCGCCGTGCTTCTTTTATCTGAGTGACTGTGAGATCTGACTCCTCCTCCTGATCCTCCTCGGGGCCCTGGCAGGTACAGACAGTGAGACACAATATATCTGGGGGCCACGTTTAGCAGCATAAACAAAACATACCTACACGGTAGTGAGGCGCACCCCTGGCTGACCCCCACCCCCTTTGGTGATATCAGACACGGGCAAAGCTGGCACGGGTGTATAAAGGATAAGGTGGGTTTGGGGGGGGTACTAGTTTGGGGTTAGACATGAGAATATTGGGGACAGTGTGGGTTGACCTGTAGATAATATGGCGCACTAAGCTTTAAAGGGGAAGGAAAGGAAACCCCTGGCCGGTGCAGTTTTCTCCTTACAGGAGCACCAGCTGGGGGTTCCAGGTAAGCAATTTCCTAACATTTGGCACATAAAGGGGTAGCTCACTTCTAAATGAAAAGTTACTTTGATGTAGACAGTGACTGCCAGATAATTTGCAAATGATCTTTTTTGATTATCATTTAGGTTTCTGTTTAGCAGTTCTCCAGTTTGTGCTGCTATCTAATTGCTAGAGTCCAACTTACCCTAGCAACCAGAGACTGGAAGATGACTAGGAGAGAGACTGAACAGAAAGATAACAGTAACACTAAACAGGGTTGGACTGGGCCGGCGAAAAAAACAGGGCCAAGGCCCCCCCCAGGCTCTGCTTGCTACACAGCCCTCGCTGGCCTGCTCCCCCCGCCTGTGAGCCTGTGCTCCCCCCTCTGGGTGGGGGGCCCAGTCTGACACAATAAATCAATTTC
Organism: Xenopus tropicalis; assembly: GCF_000004195.4. Taxonomy (NCBI): domain Eukaryota; kingdom Metazoa; phylum Chordata; class Amphibia; order Anura; family Pipidae; genus Xenopus; species Xenopus tropicalis. The sequence goes on along the minus strand of NC_030681.2, from coordinate 5,376,742 downwards.
TTGCATTTTAATGCAGCCGCTGGCCCTGGATATTTGGGGGAAGTTTTATTGTGCAATATTGCTTTAAGAATACAGCCCCGATGTTGCTGGACTACAGCTCCCAGCATGCCTCACCCTTCATTATATGTTACATTATTCTGGGATTTGTAGTCCGGCAACAGCTGAGTAACGTTTGCTTGAGCCACGCTGTGTTGCAGGGTTTAGTTACCCTTTAATCGTGGAAATCCCATGCTGAAATGAATTACCTGCAGTATAAAGAGGCGCGTACTTCCCCCAAATTTCAGCACGTGTCCCACCCGAATACGACAATACGTTTTCGCCTGAATCCTCTGCTTGTTCAGGAAGGTTCCATGAGTGCTGCCCAAGTCATAAACATAAAATCCCGGTTCTTCATCTGGGCCAGAACCTTGAACGTGACGGTACTGCAGAACAGCATGGTAGCGGGAAACAGAAGGGTGCTCCAGGGAGACGTGGCAGGAAGGGAGTCTGCCAAAGACAGTCCAGCTCACATTGCCGAGGTTCTTAGTCGACACAATGCTCCCCCCTTTCAGGATCTCCAAGCAGTAAAGGGCCTCGGGCAGGCCTGACCATGGAGGTTCCCTATAGGGAATGGCAGGGCAGGTTCGGTAGGCATCAGAGGGAAGCCTGGCATTGCCATCCGTGGGCGTTTCAGCGCTGGGGGTCCTGCTGCAAGTTGGGGCCGAAGGCTGTGAATGGACGACTGGTTTGTCCCTTGGCTGAGCTGCCTTTTCAGTGCCACTCGGGCGGGCAGCAAAGATGGGTTTCTTAAAGGATTCTGTGGTCCTGGCATCATCGGGCCCCTCCATGGGACTGTCCCTGGGCGCACTGCAGCCAGAGCCTCCATCCTTACTGGGAGTCCTTGAGGCAATCTCCCCATAACTGGGCCTGGGACTAGGTTGTTTCTCTGGAGTGGCCCCTGCAGAATCGGGGCCCGTGGAACTGATGCCCCTGGGTGAACTGGATTCCTTGGGGGTGCTGGCCCCAGAAGCATTGGAGTGTTCATCCTCATTGGTCCAGGAGCTGGACTGCCCCTCCCCATGGGATTGGGTAACATGGGGCCCCTGGGATTGGCTATTATCGGGCCCCTTGGGGGTAACATGGGACCCCTGGGATTGGGCATTATTGGCCCCCCGGGATTGGGTATTATTGGGCCCCTGGCATTGGGTAACATGGGACCCCTCAGATTGGGCATGATTGGGCCCCTGGCATTGGGCATGATTGGGCCCCTGGCATTGGGCATGATTGGGCCCCTGGCATTGGCTATCATTGGGCCCCTTGCATTGGGTAACATGGGACCCCTCAGATTGGGCATGATTGGGCCCCTGGGACTGGCTATCATTGGGCCCCTGGGACTGGCTATCATTGGGCCCCTGGGACTGGCTATCATTGGGCCCCTGGGACTGGCTATCATTGGGCCCCTGGGACTGGCTATCATTGGGCCCCTGGGTGGGCCTGGAATCCCGTTGGGTTTCTGCACTGGTCCCTGTACAAGAGGAACTCTCATGCCTGTGGCCCCCAAGCCCCTCATGGCTATCCCTGACCCCCCTGGAACAAACATTCTTGGGGCCCTCGCTGCCCCCGGCCCCCTCACCCCCACCCCTCTCAGCAACCCCGGGCCCTGGAGTGGGGGCCCCATTGGCAGTATCGGTCGGGCCCCCGGTACTGGGAGGTTCCCCGGCAGCGCTCCCCCCTTGCCCATTATCCCCGGCCCCAGGGGCCCCCGTATCCCCGGCTTCCAAGGCAGCGGCCCCGGGATAACTGGCCCGTTCCCTGCCATCCGGGTCATGTGCAAGGGCCTCCATGTATCCAGCGCCACTTTCACCGGTTCGGGAGGAGAATCCGGAACCCACGGTACGTTATCCCGCTACAAACACCACAGAGCGGCCCGCAGCTGCTTCCGGTCTCATGGAGGCGCCTGTTGATGAGATCACTTCCGGCGTGCCCCCCCCCCCCAGTCTGGGACACAGGGAAACCGGACTGACTGTGTGAGGTAATGGGGGGCTCCTGGGGGGCTGTTCTGCCCCAATAAGGGGTAATTATATCTTAGTTGGGATCAAGTACAGGTACTGTTTTATTATTACAGAGAAAAGGGAATCATTTAACCATGAAATAAACCCAATAGGGCTGTTCTGCCCCCAATAAGGGGTAATTATATCTTAGTTGGGATCAAGTACAGGTACTGTTTTATTATTACAGAGAAAAGGGAATCATTTAACCATGAAATAAACCCAATAGGGCTGTTCTGCCCCCAATAAGGGGTAATTATATCTTAGTTGGGATCAAGTACAGGTACTGTTTTATTATTACAGAGAAAAGGGAATCATTTAACCATGAAATAAACCCAATAGGGCTGTTCTGCCCCCAATAAGGGGTAATTATATCTTAGTTGGGATCAAGTACAGGTACTGTTTTATTATTACAGAGAAAAGGGAATCATTTAACCATGAAATAAACCCAATAGGGCTGTTCTGCCCCAATAAGGGGTAATTATATCTTAGTTGGGATCAAGTACAGGTACTGTTTTATTATTACAGAGAAAAGGGAATCATTTAACCATTAAATAAACCCAATAGGGCTGTTCTGCCCCCAATAAGGGGTAATTATATCTTAGTTGGGATCAAGTACAGGTACTGTTTTATTATTACAGAGAAAAGGGAATCATTTAACCATGAAATAAACCCAATAGGGCTGTTCTGCCCCCAATAAGGGGTAATTATATCTTAGTTGGAATCAAGTACAGGTACTGTTTTATTATTACAGAGAAAAGGGAATCATTTAACCATTAAATAAACCCAATAGGGCTGTTCTGCCCCCAATAAGGGGTAATTATATCTTAGTTGGGATCAAGTACAGGTACTGTTTTATTATTACAGAGAAAAGGGAATCATTTAACCATTAAATAAACCCAATAGGGCTGTTCTGCCCCCAATAAGGGGTAATTATATCTTAGTTGGGATCAAGTACAGGTACTGTTTTATTATTACAGAGAAAAGGGAATCATTTAACCATTAAATAAACCCAATAGGGCTGTTCTGCCCCAATAAGGGGTAATTATATCTTAGTTGGGATCAAGTACAGGTACTGTTTTATTATTACAGAGAAAAGGGAATCATTTAACCATTAAATAAACCCAATAGGGCTGTTCTGCCCCCAATAAGGGGTAATTATATCTTAGTTGGGATCAAGTACAGGTACTGTTTTATTATTACAGAGAAAAGGGAATCATTTAACCATTAAATAAACCCAATAGGGCTGTTCTGCCCCAATAAGGGGTAATTATATCTTAGTTGGGATCAAGTACAGGTACTGTTTTATTATTACAGAGAAAAGGGAATCATTTAACCATTAAATAAACCCAATAGGGCTGTTCTGCCCCAATAAGGGGTAATTATATCTTAGTTGGGATCAAGTACAGGTACTGTTTTATTATTACAGAGAAAAGGGAATCATTTAACCATTAAATAAACCCAATAGGGCTGTTCTGCCCCCAATAAGGGGTAATTATATCTTAGTTGGGATCAAGTACAGGTACTGTTTTATTATTACAGAGAAAAGGGAATCATTTAACCATGAAATAAACCCAATAGGGCTGTTCTACCCCCAATAAGGGGTAATTATATCTTAGTTGGGATCAAGTACAGGTACTGTTTTATTATTACAGAGAAAAGGGAATCATTTAACCATTAAATAAACCCAATAGGGCTGTTCTGCCCCAATAAGGGGTAATTATATCTTAGTTGGGATCAAGTACAGGTACTGTTTTATTATTACAGAGAAAAAGGAAATCGTTTTTAAAAATTAGCATTATTTGCTTATAATAGAGTCTATGGGAGATGGCCTTTCCGTGATTCTAAACTTTCTGGATAAGGGATCCCATATCTATTTTCTCACTGTACTTTTTGTTACTTTGCGCCATGCAGGTGATTAATATAAGAGAAGCGGCTGATGCGGCAGAGAGAGGCCCAGAATGACAGAGATATCATAGCTGAATGAGAGTCCATTGATTGTGTGACTATAATCACTGACACAAAGAGAGGGAAGATGATGCGCTATTGGGGCGAGATCCCAGTCTCCTCTGGGCAGGCCAATAGAAGCTCCTTTGATCTCCTGCAACGCGAGTTCCGAACGGTGGAAATGCAGGAGCCTCCCCTACACCAGCCATCGGCCAATAAGCCCCGGCCTACCACTATGCTGGACATTCCCTCTGAACCCTGCAGCCTGACTATCCACACCATTCAGCTCATCCAGCATAACCGCAGACTGCGGGGCCTCATCGCCGGCGCTCAGGCTCAGAACCAGCAGCAGGTGGAGGGTATGAAGGTGGAGGAGAGCGAGCCTTTACCCCTCAGGCCTACCTCTCCTGCCCTCCCAGAGGATCTGCTGCCCCAGGACTGTAAGGTCCCCAAGCTGCCATTCCAGATTCGGCACAGCGACCCTGAGAGTGAATTCTACAGGTATTATATCGTACTTCTTGTGTCTGCAGCCCTGTACATTAAGGTGTATATTTATCATGTTGTGTAAAAAGTGAAGTAAAACATTACCAGTGATGTTGCTCATAGCAGCCAATCAGATCAGATGATTTGTTTGCTGTTGAAATCTAATAGCTGATTGGTTGCCCTGGGCAACATCACCAGTAATGCTTCACTCCACTTTTTACAAAGCATGATAAATATACCCCTAAAGGTACGTCTTTGTGCCTCGCAGTGGGAGGTACCTGAACCTTCTAATGGCAGCTTTTTAAGTGGAGGAGCAGGGAGTTTGTGATTCAAGAAGTGGGGGGGGGGGGACTAGAACATTGATATCATCTTACAGGGGATGGGGCAATGAGTCTGTAACTCAAGCAGTGGGTGGGACTCAGATACTCTGATGGCAGTTCACAGGGGGGTGAGGCATGGAGTCAGTGACTCAAGCAGTGGGTGGGACTAGAACACTCTTATGGAAGTTTACAGGGGGCGAGGCATGGAGTCGGTGATTTCAACAGTGGGTGGGACTAGAACACTAATGGAAATTTACTGGGACTATGGCAGGGAGTCAGTGACTCAAACATTGAGTGGACTAGAACACTCAAATGGAAACATAATGGGAGTGTGGCAGGGAGTCAGTGACTCAAGCAGTGGGTGGGACTAGAACACTGATGGGAATTTACTGGGAATGTGGCAGGGAGTCAGTGACTCCAGCAGTGGGTGGGACTAGAACACTCTGAATGAAGCTTATGGGGGGAGTGGAAGGAACTTATTAAGCTGTATCTACCAGAACACACTGATGGCAGCTTACATGGCAGTCGGGTGAAGAGATGACATTTTATGTAACAAGACTGGAGACTGATATTTTTATATTTTTCATTCCTCAGAGGGAAAGGGGAACCTGTCACAGAGCTCGGTTACCATTCCTGCCGGCAGCTCATGTACCAGTCCGTAGCCACCATACTGGCCCACGCCGGCTTCGAGTCCGCGAATGAAAGTGTTCTGGAAACCCTGACCGACATTGCCCACGAGTACTGCCTGAAATTTACCAAGATGCTGCGATTCAACGTGGACCGAGAAGCGAGACTGGGGCAGACGCCGTTCCAAGATGCCGTGGAGCAAGTCTTCCATGAAATGGGCATCGGGAGTGTCCTGTCTCTACAGAAGTTTTGGCAGCAGCGTATTAAGGATTATCACACATACATGTTGCAGGTAACCCATACTCATATATGTATAAGACGACTGGGCATATAAGACGACCCCCAACTTTTCCAGTTAAAATATAGAGTTTGGAATATACTACCACCCTGTGGCTTGCAGAACCGAACCCTCCGCTCCCCCCCAGCATCCTCCTGCTTTCCCCAGGGCACCCCCAGCATCCTACTGCTTCCCCCAGGGCACCCCCAGCATCCTCCTGCTTCCCCCAGGGCACCCCCAGCATCCTCCTGCTTCCCCCAGGGCACCCCCAGCATCCTCCTGCTTCCCCCAGGGCACCCCCAGCATCCTCCTGCTTCCCCCAGGGCACCCCCAGCATCCTCCTGCTTCCCCCAGGGCACCCCCAGCATCCTACTGCTTCCCCCAGGGCACCCCCAGCATCCTCCTGCTTCCCCCAGGGCACCCCCAGCATCCTCCGGCTCCCCCCAGGCCCCTCTCAAGCATCCTTCTGCCCCCCCAGCATCATCCAGCTTCCCCCAGGGCACCCCCCAAGGCATCCTCCAGCTTCCCCCAGGGCCCCCCCAAAGCATCCTCCAGCTTCCCCCAGGGCCCCCCCAAAGCATCCTCCAGCTTCCCCCAGGGCCCCCCCAAAGCATCCTTCAGCTTCCCCCAGGGCCCCCCAAAGCATCCTTCAGCTTCCCCCAGGGCCCCCCCAAAGCATCCTTCAGCTTCCCCCAGGGCCCCCCAAAGCATCCTTCAGCTTCCCCCAGGGCCCCCCCAAAGCATCCTTCAGCTTCCCCCAGGGCCCCCAAGCATCTTTCAGTTCCCAGCTGCCTCCTGCCGCTCCGGTGGTGTCCCCCGCTATGTGCCGCAGCTCCCCGCTACTTCTGCGCTTTTATAACGTTGCACCCCGTGCGTGTGACGTCAGTACGCACGGGCCGCAACCTTATAAAAGTGCAGAAGTAGCGGGGAGCTGCGGCACATAGTGGGGGACACCACCGGAGCGGCAGGAGGAGTGGCTACGCGGCACATAGCGGAGGACACCACCGGAGCCGGAGGAAGCAGGGCCCGGGAAGATGGTCCCCCCCCCATGCCCCCCTGATGGCAGCCCTGCCAGGAAGCAAGGTGCAGGTAAGTACCCGGCGTATAAGACGAACCCCGACTTTGGCACAGATTTTTCGGGGTTAAAAAGTCGTCTTATACGCCGGAAAATACGGTATACAGTTTGGTCATTTCCCTATGGGACCAAACTGTAAATTATGATGTCATTTCTGTCACATGACTCGCTGAAACTTGTATATTATAATAAATAAATACACCCCCATTGTGTATTTGGCGCTACAGGTCAGCAAGCAGCTCTCGGAGGAGTATGAGAACATCGTGCACCCCGAAAGGGCCTCTGAAGACACCAAACCGGTGAAGATCAAAGAGGAGCCCCTCACCGACATAACCTTCCCCATCAACGAGGAGCTGGAGGGGGACCTAGCGCCCGGGGACCAGTCATTGCCTGTCGGAGTCCTAGGCGCTCAGAGCGAGAGGTTCTCTGCTAACATCGAAGTCGATTCGTCGCCTCAGCCCTCTGGTAAGGAAGTGGTTAAATCTGCTGCAATAAAGCGGTGATTTATTTCAGAAAATCAAGGCGTTTAGGGACGTTTTCTCCGTAGGACCAGAGTCACGCTGGCAGCTTTGGTTTCAAGCTAAACTCCAGTAAAGAATAATCTACCCCTCCATGTATTTTGTGCTGCCATCGGGGGGGGGCAATTGCTCTGGACTCATTTGTCAGTGAAGTTCAAAGGGGTTCACCTTTATAGTTAACTTTTAGTATGTCATAGAAAGGCCAATACTAAGCAACTTTTCAATTGGTCTTCATTATTTGTTTTTCATAGTTTTTGAATTATTCCGCTTCTCCTTCAAACTCTTTGCAGCTTTCAAATGGGGGTCACTGACCCCGGCAGCCAAACCCTATTGCTCTGTGAGGCTCCAGTTTTATTGTTACGGTTACTTTTTATTACTATTACTTTTTATACTATTTACTTTATATTACTATTACTTTATATTTTTCTATTCAGCCCCTCTCCTATTCATATATCAGGCTTTCATTCAAACCACACCCTTGTTGCTACAGTAATTTGGATCCTAGGAACCAAACAGCTGCTGAAACACCAAGCTGGGGAGCTGCCGGACAAAAACTGAAATAATTAAAAAACTACAAATAATAAAAAATGGAGACCAATTGCAAATTTGCAAAAACTCAAAGGTGAACAACCCCTTCAAGTCCCAGTAAAGCTGCGTAGGGATTGGATGGGCTAGAGTGGAAGTTCAAACTCCACCCATCCAGTCTCTGTGCTGCTGTACCGGGACTTAAACTTGACTGACAAACGAGCAGTACCAAAAGACACCATGCCACAATGTTTGCCCTTAGAGCGATTAGCTCTTTGCTTCACTTGTCATTGTATAAAGGTTGCACAAATAACCCCATATACAGTGGTGTGAAAAACTATTTGCCCCCTTCCTGATTTCTTATTCTTTTGCATGTTTGTCACACTTAAATGTTTCTGCTCATCAAAAACCGTCAAAGATAACATAATTGAACACAAAATGCAGTTTTTAAATGAAGGTTTACATTATTAAGGGAGAAAAAAAACTCCAAATCTACATGGCCCTGTGTGAAAAAGTGATTGCCCCCCTTGTTAAAAAATAACTAAACTGTGGTTTATCACACCTGAGTTCAATTTGTGTAGTCACCCCCAGGCCTGATTACTGCCACACCTGTTTCAATCAAGAAATCACTTAAATAGGAGCTACCTGACACAGAGAAGTAGCCCAAAAGCACCTCAAAAGCTAGACATCATGCCAAGATCAAAAGAAATTGAGGAACAAATGAGAACAAAAGTAACTGAGATCTATCAGTCTGGTAAAGGTTATAAAGCCATTTCTAAAGCTTTGGGACTCCAGCGAACCACAGTGAGAGCCATTATCCACAAATGGCAAAAACATGGAACAGTGGTGAACCTTCCCAGGAGTGGCCGGCCGACCAAAATTACCCCAAGAGCGCAGAGAAAACTCATCCGAGAGGCCACAAAAGACCCCAGGACAACATCTAAAGAACTGCAGGCCTCACTTGCCTCAATTAAGGTCAGTGTTCACGACTCCACCATAAGAAAGAGACTGGGCAAAAACGGCCTGCATGGCAGATTTCCAAGGCGCAAACCACTTTTAAGCAAAAAGAACATTATGGCTCGTCTCAATTTTGCTAAAAAACATCTCAATGATTGCCAAGACTTTTGGGAAAATACCTTGTGGACCGACGAGACAAAAGTTGAACTTTTTGGAAGGTGCGTGTCCCGTTACATCTGGCGTAAAAGTAACACAGCATTTCAGAAAAAGAACATCATACCAACAGTAAAATATGGGGGTGGTAGTGTGATGGTCTGGGGTTGTTTTGCTGCTTCAGGACCTGGAAGGCTTACTGTGATACATGGAACCATGAATTCTACTGTCTACCAAAAAATCCTAAAGGAGAATGTCCGGCCATCTGTTCGTCAACTCAAGCTGAAGCGATCTTGGGTGCTGCAGCAGGACAATGACCCAAAACAAACCAGCAAATCCACCTCTGAATGGCTGAAGAAAAACAAAATGAAGACTTTGGAGTGGCCTAGTCAAAGTCCTGACCTGAATCCTATTGAGATGTTGTGGCATGACCTTAAAAAGGCGGTTCATGCTAGAAAACCCTCAAATAAAGCTGAATTACAACAATTCTGCAAAGATGAGTGGGCCAAAATTCCTCCAGAGCGCTGTAAAAGACTCGTTGCAAGTTATCGCAAACGCTTGATTGCAGTTATTGCTGCTAAGGGTGGCCCAACCAGTTATTAGGTTCAGGGGGCAATTACTTTTTCACACAGGGCCATGTAGGTTTGGATTTTTTTTCTCCCTAAATAATAAAAACCCTCATTTAAAAACTGCATTTTGTGTTTACTTGTGTTATCTTTGACTAATAGTTAAATGTGTTTGATGATCAGAAACATTTTGTGTGACAAACATGCAAAAGAATAAGAAATCAGGAAGGGGGCAAATAGTTTTTCACACCACTGTATATATACACTGTATATATATATATATATATATATATATATATATATATATAAACTATTGTGACTATGAATGAGCCTTTTACATAAAGAATGAGAAGTCATATGAGTCTATTGCCCCTAGGATCCCTGCCATAAAGCAAGAAACAGCTGCTGTACTCAAGCAGACAGTCCCTTGAGTATTAGGAAACACCCTCGTGCAAGGTGGCCATACACTGCCCAATACTCTATGTTGTTTGACAGATTAGCCTATGGGCCAAATGTACTGGTACCATATGAGCACCTTCTATTGTTCTGTTCTGCTGTGCTTTGGCTCCTCCTCACTTATCTGCCAACGTGACTCACTTTCTAACATGTTGGATCACCTGTGGTCCTACAGCATCAAAACTGTGTTCTCAGACTCTGGCACACTTTACTGCTGCGCTGCAAGTTGGAGTGATATCCCCCCCCTCACCCCCAGCAGCCGATCAGCAGAACAATGGGAAGGGAGCAAGATAGCAGCTCCCAGTAGGTATCAGAATAGCACTCAATAGTAAGAAATCCAAGTCCGGCTTGGGACTCCTCCAGTTACATGGGAGTAGGAGAAACAATAGGTTAGCTGAAAGCAGTTCTAATGTGTAGCGCTGGCTGAAAGCTCAGACTCAGGCACACTTTACTGCTGCGCTGCAAGTTGGAGTGATATCCCCCCCTCACCCCGCCCCCCCCCCCGGCAGCTGATCAGCAGAACAATGGGAAGGGAGCAAGATAGCAGCTCCCAGTAGGTATCACAATAGCACTCAATAGTAAGAAATCCAAGTCCGGCTTGGGACTCCTCCAGTTACATGGGAGTAGGAGAAACAATAGGTTAGCTGAAAGCAGTTCTAATGTGTAGCGCTGGCTCCTTCTGAAAGCTCAGACTCAGGCACACTTTACTGCTGCGCTGCAAGTTGGAGTGATATCCCCCCCCCCTCACCCCCAGCAGCCAATCAGCAGAACAATGGGAAGGGAGCAAGATAGCAGCTCCCAGTAGGTATCAGAATAGCACTCAATAGTAAGAAATCCAAGTCCGGCTTGGGACTCCTCCAGTTACATGGGAGTAGGAGAAACAATAGGTTAGCTGAAAGCAGTTCTAATGTGTAGCGCTGGGTGATAGCTCAGACTCAGGCACACTTTACTGCTGCGCTGCAAGTTGGAGTGATATGTGGGTGCTGGGATCTCTGCCCCAGTAGTTTTGGGGGGTTGCCGTGTCCTTGCACAGAGCCGCCCGCTTGTTATTCTGTGCCGGTGCCGATCGAGGGATAATATGGCCCATAATAGCCCCTGTATCAGTGGCGGAGCCTTTATCTATAAATGATCTAACTTAATAGCAGCCATGTATAGTATTATTCTCCCCGTTCCTACTATTAGCGCCATTAAATGTGAAGAGGCGCTGCCATACTTGTGCGGCCGAACGAAGCGTGCTATTAAGCTGAAATGATGCTTAGCTGGAATTACTATGCAAACCCACTTATTTGCCTGCTAAAGTGGATTGGAGTTGAAATCAATTTGCTTTTCAATCAGCTCCAAGAAGCAATGTTTTTTTTTTTTTTTTTGGTTTCCGAAATTCTCTCCTCGCCGGGCTAATGAACTGAGCGGCACGTAGGGGCCCTCCGCTGATCATTGATTGCACGGAATGTTCTGAGAGGCTTTGATTTCACAAGGCACTGGCTCCTGCTGTTTATTGGATGCAGGCTGCTCAGAAATGGGTTTATTTACTGGGCTTTAAGGGAAAATACACCCTAAGGTAAAGCAAAGAATGTACGGTATTGTGTAACAGCATTGCTATAGCTTATTGTGTGCCCAGAACATTCCTTCTCTGTATATTTGTATTTATACATATGGGTAGGGGGTGCCATAGTGTTTCCCTTAGACAGTACAGTATGGGGGTACAGCTTATTGTGTGCCCAGAACATTCCTTCTCTGTATATTTGTATTTATACATATGGGTAGGGGGTGCCATAGTGTTTCCCTTAGACAGTACAGTATGGGGGTACAGCTTATTGTGTGCCCAGAACATTCCTTCTCTGTATATTTGTATTTATACATATGGGTAGGGGGTGCCATAGTGTTTCCCTTAGACAGTACAGTATGGGGGTACAGCTTATTGTGTGCCCAGAACATTCCTTCTCTGTATATTTGTATTTATACATATGGGTAGGGGGTGCCATAGTGTTTCCCTTAGACAGTACAGTATGGGGGTACAGCTTATTGTGTGCCCAGAACATTCCTTCTCTGTATATTTGTATTTATACATATGGGTAGGAGGTGCCATAGTGTTTCCCTTAGACAGTACAGTATGGGGGTACAGCTTATTGTGTGCCCAAAGCATTCCTTCTCTGTATATTTGTATTTATACATATGGGTAGGGGGTGCCATAGTGTTTCCCTTAGACAGTACAGTATGGGGGTACAGCTTATTGTGTGCCCAGAACATTCCTTCTCTGTATATTTGTATTTATACATATGGGTAGGGGGTGCCATAGAGTTTCCCTTAGACAGTACAGTATGGGGGTACAGCTTATTGTGTGCCCAGAACATTCCTTCTCTGTATATTTGTATTTATACATATGGGTAGGGGGTGACATAGTGTTTCCCTTAGACAGTACAGTATGGGGGTACAGCTTATTGTGTGCCCAGAACATTCCTTCTTTGTATATTTGTATTTATACATATGGGTAGGGGGTGCCATAGTGTTTCCCTTAGACAGTACAGTATGGGGGTACAGCTTATTGTGTGCCCAGAACATTCCCTCTCTGTATATTTGTATTTATACATATGGGTAGGGGGTGCCATAGTGTTTCCCTTAGACAGTACAGTATGGGGGTACAGCTTATTGTGTGCCCAGACCATTCCTTCTCTGTATATTTGTATTTATACATATGGGTAGGGGGTGCCATAGTGTTTCCCTTAGACAGTACAGTATGGGGGTACAGCTTATTGTGTGCCCAGAACATTCCCTCTCTGTATATTTGTATTTATACATATGGGTAGGGGGTGCCATAGTGTTTCCCTTAGACAGTACAGTATGGGGGTACAGCTTATTGTGTGCCCAGACCATTCCTTCTCTGTATATTTGTATTTATACATATGGGTAGGGGGTGCCATAGAGTTTCCCTTAGACAGTACAGTATGGGGGTACAGCTTATTGTGTGCCCAGAACATTCCTTCTCTGTATATTTGTATTTATACATATGGGATCTGACAATAATTCTGTTGAATTGCAGGATCTGATGTTAACACCTCACCGCTATGGAGTCTGGCGCAGGTTAAAATGGAGCCCCAGGAGAACGAGGAGGGGACTGTACACGGACACAGCGTTCTGGGCAATGACGTGTTTGAGGAAGCCATGTCGGGTATGAGTGACTCCGCCATGCCGGGGAGCCCCAATGGGTCGGAGGGCAGCTACGCCTCCCACTCCCCTGACAGCCTCATGGGCTCCTCCCCCGTCTTTAACCAACGACCCAAGAAAAAGATGAGGAAAATGTAAAGCGAGTCCTTCTGGCTCTGGGCAAAGACTCACTGCTGCCCCTCCTGTTTGGGAGGCCAAATTACCCCCCGGGAACTGGTGCAGCTGAAAAATATTTGTAGATAAAAAAAAAAAAATCCTGATGAAAATAAATTGGTTTTGTATTAAAAAAAATGAAAAAAGGGGGTCACCTCTACTTTTAAAGGGGAACTCCACCCAAACACAACTTAAGCTTTTTGACAAGTAAACATAATTTTAAGAAACTTTGCAATATATATCAGTTTACATGATGTTTAATGTAATAATATGGTTTGGAGCAGTTCCCTAAGCCCCGCCCCTGTTCCCCTGCTGGTCTGGCTGACTCAAAATGTAACAGTAGTCGCCTGTCCCTCAGCCTGCCTCCTCCCAATCCCACAATCCCCTGCTGCACATGTGATGTCAATAAGGAAAGGAACATCCCAGTGCAATGCATTGTGGGGTATGTAGTTCCTGCATGCTGTCTGTAAGCTGGGGAGAAGTTGTTACAATTTGTAACATCAGTGTTTTAGTCCCTCCTCCCCTGCCAGGATTTCAAATGATGCAGAAAGAGAAGAACTGTTTTGCAGCTGGATTTCAGCATATAAAATTAGGGGTTTCTGGGTTGCGTGGGGCTCTAACAAATTTTGGTTCGGAAGCCGGAGTTCCCATTTAAAGGGGAAGGAAAGGCATTTTGGCATTTTACTGCCAATAGATTTGCCACATTAGTGCCACCTGGAGCCCTAGAAGCTCCCTCTGTTTGTTTAAGATAGCAGCTGCCGTTTTAGCTCGGTCTCAGTAGCTTCCTGCTGCAGCTCTGGCTGCTGGTAGCTCAGATTACACAGCACAGTTGAGAGAGGGAGTGAATTCTGATAGGAGGGGAGCAAATTCTGAAGGGAGAGGGAGCAGAAGAAGCATATTCTGATGGGGCAGGTTGCAAAGATTGATCCTCTGGCAAGTGGCTGGCTGCCATTTTAGCTTGGTCTCAGTAGCTTCCTGCTGCAGCTCTGGCTGCTGGTAGCTCAGATTACACAGCACAGTTGGGAGGGGGAGTGAATTCTGATACAAGGGGAGCGAATTCTGATGGGACAGGGAGCAGAAGAAGTATATGCTGATGGGGCAGGTTGCAAAGATTGATCCTCTGGCCAAGTGGTCGGCTGCCATTTTAGCTTGGTCTCAGTAGCTTCCTGCTGCAGCTCTGGCTGCTGGTAGCTCAGATTACACAGCACAGTTGGGAGGGGGAGTGAATTCTGATACAAGGGGAGCGAATTCTGATGGGACAGGGAGCAGAAGAAGTATATGCTGATGGGGCAGGTTGCAAAGATTGATCCTCTGGCCAAGTGGCCGGCTGCTAATGAAGCCTGAGTGGCAGTGCCCAAGCCTGAGGTGCCTTATTACCTGACACGTTTCCGGGGGCACGTAGGGTTTAGTGGCTTGGCGTATCCTGCCTTTTGGCCGGCGAAGTTTTTATTATGGGAATTTAGTCTTTTTTTTTTTTAAGACTAAGTCCATTTGCTCCTTTGCACTTGTGTCACACTTTGCACTGGGGACCTCCCTCGGGTTTCAAAAAGATTCCCGCAGTCCAGGGATTCTTATACTTTGGGTGGGGGACTAGAAATGGCAGCCGCCCCAATCCTATCACTTCCTACAATGGAAAATATGGATTTTACAATGATGTGCACAATCAGTTATGAACCATGGGGTTTTGGGTTGGGTTCTCAGACCTTTTCTGGGTCCCTCAGATCAAAAGAAGTGAAAATATCCTCTCAGGCATCCTGGATTATTATCCTTTATATCGCCCCCTGCTGTTGAGTAAGGGTATAACACAATAGGAGAGCTATGGGAAGGTATAAGGAGTAGGGATGCAGCAAGTCCAACCCCGCCCCCTTGCACCATATCCCCTTTAGTTGTCATGCAGTCTATAGTTGTGTGATATATTTAGGGTTCAGAATCAATTCTAGTTCATTAAAATTGCAGCGCTCCCATTTCATAATCATAAAACTTCCTTTATTTCTCACATGGTGCAGATACAGCAATATGATTATGATATGGGAACTGGAGTTTGAAGGTATGAGAAGGTGAACACATTTTGCTGCCTGCACCCATTTAAAGGGGAACTAAACCCTGCGGCTCAACCAAACGTTACTCAGCTGTTGCTGGACTACAAATCCCAGAATAATGTAACATATAATGAAGGGTGAGGCATGCTGGGAGCTGTAGTCCAGCAACATCAGGGCTGTATTCTTAAAGCAATATTGCCCAATAAAACTGCATTAAAATGCAAGAAATCCCCCAATGAGAATCCCAGCTGATGTGAGTAAATCCGGCTCCCTGTTCTCTGTTCCTGCAATTGGAGTTGGGAGCAATAAGCACAGTTTCCCAGCACTGAACAAGTCTGTCCCTTTATCCCCATGTCTGATTCCTGTGTCATATAATGACGGGAAAATGCCATCATTATCTCTATATGTAAGGTACCAGCAAGGGGCCTGACACAGTGCTGGGAATCAGCATTCTCATTGGTCACTTCTCTTGCACTTATAATCACATGTTGCTCAGTAGAATTCTTATTGGTTAATTTCCTTGCATCTGTAATTATGTTTTTTGACAACTTCTATAGCAACACTAGGGGGCGCAATGGGACAGTGTATCATCTGAATCCTTGAATAATGCCTGGAATTGGGCTGATCCTAATCCAGGTAAATTCCTATAAAACAGACGCCTGGGTGTAAATGTAATTTCTATTGACCCTTTCTGTTCCCTGGCTCTGACTTCTCTGCTGCTTCTGCTCCATTGTTTCAGGAGGTTATTTATAATGGCGGTGGGTAGGAGCTGCCATAATGTTTCCTGTATGGTCAGAAGAGACGGAGGGTGTAGTTTATTTTATGGAAAGAACAAGATGAATGTGCTGCAGTTCAATGTGGGTGCCACTAGGTGGCAGTATTGAACCACTGGTTTGATTTTTGGCCCCAAAAAGATCTCAACAGTCATTTTCTTTTAGTCCAAAGTCTTTTCCAGTTGGTATTTCCAAATGAAGATTAGCATTGCCTCCATTTGTTTCTATGGAAACGCTCGAAAGTAACAAAGGGATCTCTGATATTGGGGCAATAAAAGGGGATTTTCACCAATGCAGGTGTGTGTGGGGGGGTTAATACCGGACACAGTTTCGGGATTAGGTATAAACCTTTCTATGGGAGCGGTGTTAGTGCAGAATCAGTTCCAGGCTATCCTGTTTCTGTCAGTAGGTGCCGGGATCTGTGCAACAATAACCCCTCCATTCTCCGCTGACTCTATAGGAAGGGTTTCCCTCTGTGTCGCCTTCTGCCCCGTGTGGGTCGGGCACCGGAACAATCGCAGTGTGGCCCCTGGAAGTCCAATGGCTGAGCCATGAAAGTGCCCCATATGTAGAAGAACATGAAATTCATATTTAAAGGGAAACTTCACCCATAAATTTTTTGCCTGTTCAAAGGCAGTTTCCCCAAAGCATTTACTACACATCATCAATGGATTTACTGTTATTTGTAAATATATTTGCTATTTCTATTTGGCCCTTTCTGTTTCTGCATTGTTGGTTCTGGCCCCTGCTATCCCACAGCCCCAGTCCCTTCCCAGAGGCTATTATCCCTCCACTGCTACTATAGGCACCATCTCTCCCTACTATACCTGCTATCCCACAGCCCCAGTCCCTTCCCAGAGGCTATTATCCCTCCACTGCTACTATAGGCACCATCTCTCCCTACTATACCTGCTATCCCACAGCCCCAGTCCCTTCCCAGAGGCTATTATCCCACTGCTACTATAGGCACCATCTCTCCCTACTATACCTGCTATCCCACAGCCCCAGTCCCTTCCCAGAGGCTATTATCCCCCCACTGCTACTATAGGCACCATCTCTCCCTACTATACCTGCTATCCCACAGCCCCAGTCCCTTCCCAGAGGCTATTATCCCCCCACTGCTACTATAGGCACCATCTCTCCCTACTATACCTGCTATCCCACAGCCCCAGTCCCTTCCCAGAGGCTATTATCCCCCCACTGCTACTATAGGCACCATCTCTCCCTACTATACCTGCTATCCCACAGCCCCAGTCCCTTCCCAGAGGCTATTATCCCCCCACTGCTACTATAGGCACCATCTCTCCCTACTATACCTGCTGTTACACAGCCCCAGTCCCTTCCCAGAGGCTATTATCCCCCCACTGCTACTATAGGCACCATCTCTCCCTACTATACCTGCTGTTACACAGCCCCAGTCCCTTCCCAGAGGCTATTATCCCCCCACTGCTACTATAGGCACCATCTCTCCCTACTATACCTGCTATCCCACAGCCCCAGTCCCTTCCCAGAGGCTATTATCCCCCCACTGCTACTATAGGCACCATCTCTCCCTACTATACCTGCTATCCCACAGCCCCAGTCCCTTCCCAGAGGCTATTATCCCCCCACTGCTACTATAGGCACCATCTCTCCTACTATACCTGCTATCCCACAGCCCCAGTCCCTTCCCAGAGGCTATTATCCCCCCACTGCTACTATAGGCACCATCTCTCCTTACTATACCTGCTATCCCACAGCCCCAGTCCCTTCCCAGAGGCTATTATCCCCCCACTGCTACTATAGGCACCATCTCTCCCTACTATACCTGCTATCCCACAGCCCCAGTCCCTTCCCAGAGGCTATTATCCCCCCACTGCTACTATAGGCACCATCTCTCCTTACTATACCTGCTATCCCACAGCCCCAGTCCCTTCCCAGAGGCTATTATCCCCCCACTGCTACTATAGGCACCATCTCTCCTTACTATACCTGCTATCCCACAGCCCCAGTCCCTTCCCAGAGGCTATTATCCCCCCACTGCTACTATAGGCACCATCTCTCCCTACTATACCTGCTGTTACACAGCCCCAGTCCCTTCCCAGAGGCTATTATCCCCCCACTGCTACTATAGGCACCATCTCTCCCTACTATACCTGCTATCCCACAGCCCCAGTCCCTTCCCAGAGGCTATTATCCCACTGCTACTATAGGCACCATCTCTCCCTACTATACCTGCTATCCCACAGCCCCAGTCCCTTCCCAGGGGCTATTATCCCCCCACTGCTACTATAGGCACCATCTCTCCCCACTATACCTGCTATCCCACAGCCCCAGTCCCTTCCCAGAGGCTATTATCCCCCCACTGCTACTATAGGCACCATCTCTCCCTACTATACCTGCTATCCCACAGCCCCAGTCCCTTCCCAGAGGCTATTATCCCACTGCTACTATAGGCACCATCTCTCCCTACTATACCTGCTATCCCACAGCCCCAGTCCCTTCCCAGAGGCTATTATCCCCCCACTGCTACTATAGGCACCATCTCTCCCTACTATACCTGCTATCCCACAGCCCCAGTCCCTTCCCAGAGGCTATTATCCCCCCACTGCTACTATAGGCACCATCTCTCCCTACTATACCTGCTATCCCACAGCCCCAGTCCCTTCCCAGAGGCTATTATCCCCCACTGCTACTATAGGCACCATCTCTCCCTACTATACCTGCTATCCCACAGCCCCAGTCCCTTCCCAGAGGCTATTATCCCCCCACTGCTACTATAGGCACCATCTCTCCCTACTATACCTGCTATCCCACAGCCCCAGTCCCTTCCCAGAGGCTATTATCCCCCCACTGCTACTATAGGCACCATCTCTCCCTACTATACCTGCTATCCCACAGCCCCAGTCCCTTCCCAGAGGCTATTATCCCCCCACTGCTACTATAGGCACCATCTCTCCCTACTATACCTGCTATCCCACAGCCCCAGTCCCTTCCCAGAGGCTATTATCCCCCACTGTTACTATAGGCACCATCTCTCCCTACTATACCTGCTATCCCACAGCCCCAGTCCCTTCCCAGAGGCTATTATCCCCCCACTGCTACTATAGGCACCATCTCTCCCTACTATACCTGCTATCCCACAGCCCCAGTCCCTTCCCAGAGGCTATTATCCCCCCACCCCAATAAGGTTTGAATCCCATTTGTGCCATTCTCCCCGCGCTGCTGTTTAATACTCGGTTTAATAAAACACTAGGAGTCAGACAGTATCACCTCCCGTTACAGTACATTACTGGCTCAGAGCGGGGAGAGTATCTCTTCTCTTATTAAAACAAGATTGCTTGTGCAAGGAGTAAATTGCTTATTCTCAATGCGGCCTCTAGTCGTGCGTTCTTCCCCCCCACGTTTAACCCTTGCACCAAAGTTGGCGCCAATGCAGCCCTGCATATGGTTAAATTATAATTCTACATTCGGCTGAAGAGCTAGCTCTCTTTATATGTATTTATTAAAGATTACAGTGGGGGGTACAGATTTCCTTGGGATCCATTGGACCCAAGGGATGAGGGGGGTTCAGACCAATCAGGGTTGGAATGGGCCGGCGGGACACTGGGGAAAAAAACCCGTGGGGTCCCCCCTCCTGATGCTCGGGGGAGTGGGTTGGGTGGGCACCGGGGCCTGGGGGGAATGTATGGCAGCTCACATGGGCCCTTCACCCCCCAGTCCAACCCTGAGGCCAACAGAGGAGTCCAGTTGCCGGCAGGTATATAAAGCTGTGTTGGGCACGGGACCTATAGGCACTGGTTTGGGGGTAAGGATCCCGACCCAAACACCCGTGGGGGTCATTTATAAACACCGGGCAAATTTGCACCTGGGCAGTAACCCATGGCAACCAATCAGATGTTTGTTTCATTATTTAACTTGCAGCTGGCTGAAAAAACCCACTAATCACTGATTGGTTGCTATGGGTTACAGCCCAGGTGCAAATTTGCCCGGTGTTTATGAATAAGCCCCACAATGTTCTGGTGCCAGACAAATACAAAAACATCAGGGAAATTGTGACTGGAGTTCGGCGGGAATCGGTTATTAAGACGCATTTCATTACAGGAGAATTTGTTGTTCAGGAGTCGGCACGGGGGGTGCTGGGCCGGTGTTACCCCTCACCCCATAATTACTCTAACGAGTCTATTAATTGCTGATGGATGCCTCGTGCACCCTCGCTATGAGCCTCGTGGAGCGTTCTGCCAAATGAGAATAAATTGGGCTAATTCCGCGCAGCCCAATCTATTGCAGAGAGATCATATATTTTAATTACAATGTTTTTTTCCTTCTTAATTGCAGCAGCGCCCCTGCCTTCCATAACGTCCTGCCTCTGGAACCCCCACACTCCTCACCCCGCGGTGGGGTTTTGTCTTTGACAATTAAGAAGCCGCTCTGAGAAATGGGGTCGAACCCCCTCCAGGGGTAGAACATGATTATTGTACATAAATAATGGGGGCATTTCATAAAACATTTTAAAAATAATGGTAACTTGTTAAATAGCTACTAAATAGCAATAATGTTTCTGGCCTACAGTGACATTATCCCTTATAATACATGAGTGATACTCAGAGTTCCCTGTATAACTCAGCCTGCAGCCTTGTGCCTTTATATGGGGGGCACAGAACCCCTCAGTGACTGCTAATATCCTTATCATTTACAGTAGGGGGTACATTATCCCTTATAATACATGAGTGATACTCAGAGTTCCCTGTATAACTCAGCCTGCAGCCTTGTGCCTTTATATGGGGGGCACAGAACCCCTCAGTGACTGCTAATATCCTTATCATTTACAGTAGGGGGTAAATTATCCCTTATAATACATGAGTGATACTCAGAGTTCCCTGTATGCAGTGGGAGGCTATTATCCCCCCACTGCTACTATAGGCACCATCTCTCCCTACTATACCTGCTATCCCACAGCCCCAGTCCCTTCCCAGAGGCTATTATTATCCCCCCACTGTTACTATAGGCACCATCTCTCCCTCCTATACCTGCTATCCCACAGCCCCAGTCCCTTCCCAGAGGCTATTGTCCCCCCACTGCTACTATAGGCACCATCTCTCCCTACTATACCTGCTATCCCACAGCCCCAGTCCCTTCCCAGAGGCTATTATCCCCCCACTGCTACTATAGGCACCATCTCTCCCTACTATACCTGCTATCCCACAGCCCCAGTCCCTTCCCAGAGGCTATTATTATCCCCCCACTGTTACTATAGGCACCATCTCTCCCTACTATACCTGCTATCCCACAGCCCCAGTCCCTTCCCAGAGGCTATTATCCCCCCACTGTTACTATAGGCACCATCTCTCCCTACTATACCTGCTATCCAACAGCCCCAGTCCCTTCCCAGAGGCTATTATCCCCCCACTGCTACTATAGGCACCATCTCTCCCTACTATACCTGCTATCCCACAGCCCCAGTCCCTTCCCAGAGGCTATTACCCCCCCCACTGCTACTATAGGCACCATCTCTCCCTACTATACCTGCTATCCCACAGCCCCAGTCCCTTCCCAGAGGCTATTATCCCCCCACTGCTACTATAGGCACCATCTCTCCCTACTATACCTGCTATCCCACAGCCCCAGTCCCTTCCCAGAGGCTATTATCCCCCCACTGCTACTATAGGCACCATCTCTCCCTACTATACCTGCTATCCCACAGCCCCAGTCCCTTCCCAGAGGCTATTATCCCCCCACTGTTACTATAGGCACTTTCCCCCATGCTTTAGTGCCCCTAAGGAATAATCTGGTTGGATTGTTAGTAATAGGTTTAGTAATGGGGCAGAGAAATAGCTGATACATCAGATTTTGTCCCTTTCTTTCTTTTTATCAAACCTACTTCTTGTGAATCCAATCTCTTGTCTTTATAACATTTTAATGTCGGGGACAGGTCCTGTGAGTTCATGTTAATGTGCCGGGCAGCGAGTATTATTACTGGGAAGGGACTCGGCTTCTCATTAATAGAAAAGAGAGTAATAGGCAATTTTCTCCGCTGTCCCATAGAGATCCTCTAGCCGTAATATTTCATTTTGAAAGGACATCAACCTAATAAAAACTGTGAGATTCACTCATGGCCGGGATTTAGGGGCTACAGACAGATTCAAGTTAACCCTTGAGTACAGTGCTTGCACCAGATGTAATAAGCCCTACCAGCCAATCACATGTTTGCTTTCAACAAGTGATCTCGCAGTTTAGATAGGGGCAGTCCAAAACTGCGGAACCCAATCCTGCCAACACATGGGTGTTGGTCTGGGCGGATTGGGACATATCTGGGCCTAAATTGCCTCACTTGTAACGCTGATATATTGGGGGGTATGGGAAATACAGTATTAATTACAGTACAACACATAATACATACGGCAGTCCCTATGCGCCACACATCACTAACAGTTACAATAAACCTGATGGGCCGGGGCACAATATGATTAATGCCGGGCTCCTGTACAGCAGTTTATTATTATGGGGCTGCTGCTCGCAATGTGCAGGATCATCAAATTGTCATTGCGCCTCCGCCCCCCCCGAGAGATCTCTGTCCACCACCGCGGCTCTCATTAAAATGAGCCTCCAGACGAGCCGCTAACAAAGCCACTTGGCTGGAGCTGCTGAATCATCGTTACCGGCGACATGACAAAGTTGTGTTGATGTTTGTTACATGGCGAGTGCGTTGCCTCGTTGTATTTGTGTTACTGACACAGAGATCTTGTTACCGTCAACCGAGCAAAATCCAATGTTGTCTCCGGCCCATTTCCCCCGGGAGCCTCCGAATACTGGAGATTCTGATAAATAAGTGCCGAGGGGACACAGTCAGTGCCGATGTTTATATCAGGGGAAACTTCTGATTTCTAGCTCTCATTTACTCCTTGTCTACTGCTTTTATTGTGAAATAAATAATCAGGTTTATCCTGTGGCTGTGAGAGAGCAGGTATAGTAAGGAGGGATGTGCCTATAGTAGCAGTGGGGGGATAATAGCCTCTGGGAAGGGACTGGGGCTGTGGGATAGCAGGTATAGTAGGGAGAGATGGTGCCTATAGTAGCAGTGGGGGGATAATAGCCTCTGGGAAGGGACTGGGGCTGTGGGATAGCAGGTATAGTAGGGAGAGATGGTGCCTATAGTAGCAGTGGGGGGATAATAGCCTCTGGGAAGGGACTGGGGCTGTGGGATAGCAGGTATAGTAGGGAGAGATGGTGCCTATAGTAGCAGTGGGGGGGATAATAGCCTCTGGGAAGGGACTGGGGCTGTGGGATAGCAGGTATAGTAGGGAGAGATGGTGCCTATAGTAGCAGTGGGGGGATAATAGCCTCTGGGAAGGGACTGGGGCTGTGGGATAGCAGGTATAGTAGGGAGAGATGGTGCCTATAGTAGCAGTGGGGGGATAATAGCCTCTGGGAAGGGACTGGGGCTGTGGGATAGCAGGTATAGTAGGGAGAGATGGTGCCTATAGAAGCAGTGGGGGGATAATAGCCTCTGGGAAGGGACTGGGGCTGTGGGATAGCAGGTATAGTAGGGAGAGATGGTGCCTATAGTAGCAGTGGGGGGATAATAGCCTCTGGGAAGGGACTGGGGCTGTGGGATAGCAGGTATAGTAGGGAGAGATGGTTGCCTATAGTAGCAGTGGGGGATAATAGCCTCTGGGAAGGGACTGGGGCTGTGGGATAGCCAGGTATAGTAGGGAGAGATGGTGCCTATAGTAGCAGTGGGGGGATAATAGCCTCTGGGAAGGGACTGGGGCTGTGGGATAGCAGGTATAGTAGGGAGAGATGGTGCCTATAGTAGCAGTGGGGGGGATAATAGCCTCTGGGAAGGGACTGGTGGCTGTGTAACAGCAGGTATAGTAGGGAGAGATTGGGTGCCTATAAGTAGCAGTGGATAAATAGCGCTCTGGGAAGGACTGGGCTGTGGGTAGCAGGTAATAGTAGGGAGAGATGGTGCCTATAGTAGGGCAGTGGGGATAATGCCTCTGGAAGCGGACTGGGGCTGTGTAAGCAGCAGGTATACCGTAGGGAGAGATGGTGCTATAGTAGCAGTGGGGGGATAATAGCCTCTGGGAAGGGACTGGGGCTGTGTAACAGCAGGTATAGTAGGGAGAGATGGTGCCTATAGTAGCAGTGGGGGGATAATAGCCTCTGGGAAGGGACTGGGGCTGTGGGATAGCAGGTATAGTAGGGAGAGATGGTGCCTATAGTAGCAGTGGGGGGATAATAGCCTCTGGGAAGGGACTGGGTGGGAGCAGGTATAGTAGGGAGAGATGGTGCCTATAGTAGCAGTGGGGGGATAATAGCTCTGGGAAGGGACTGGGGCTGTGGGATAGCAGGTATAGTAGGGAGAGATGGTGCCTATAGTAGCAGTGGGGGATAATAGCCTCTGGGAAGGGACTGGGGCTGTGGGATAGCAGGTATAGTAGGGAGAGATGTGCCTATAGTAGCAGTGGGGGGATAATAGCCTCTGGGAAGGGACTGGGGCAGGTATAGTAGGGAGAGATGGTGCCTATAGTAGCAGTGGGGGGATAATAGCCTCTGGGAAGGGACTGGGGCTGTGGGATAGCAGGTATAGTAGGGAGAGATGGTGCCTATAGTAGCAGTGGGATAGAGTTGGTCACTATAATACACCTCCAAAAAAAGCAGTAGCTCTACATGCTGTTCCCAGAGTACAAGGCTGCTACTCACTCCTGGCTTTAGTTAATGCCCCATCAACATAAGGGGCTGAATAGACAGAGATGCCAGGGAAGCTGACGGTCACACTGACACACAGGTCTATAGTTATCTCCCTATAATGAGCTGTGACTCAGCTGTACCAGTGCAATTCCCAGTTAATGTCACAATGGGCAGGCTGCTCTCAGTGGGACTCAATATAAAGAAGGGCTGTTCCCCAGGGAGCATGAGAATTTACTGTAATCACTCAGCAGTCGCTGCAGCTGCAAAATCTCATTCTAAAGGACAAGTGATTCTCCTGGTGTCTGTAAATTGTACTGGTTTGGCTATTTTAATGCAGCTTGGGTCGGTTCTGACATTCAGAAATGTTATATATATATACTCTCTGTAGGTGCTGGGTGCCTGGGTGTTCACTAGAATTTGTCCTGAAGAAATAATGTGAGCCCCACAAACCCTATAAACAACTTCAAGTTAACTTTTAGTATGTTATAGAATGCCCTATTCCTAGCAACTTTGCAAATGGTCTTTATTTTTCTTTTTCAGCTTTCAAATGGGGGTCACTCAGTGCATTGTGTGAGTCTGAGCTTTCAGCCAGCGCTACACATTAGAACTGCTTTCAGCTAACCTATTGTTTCTCCTACTCCCATGTAACTGGAGGAGTCCCAAGCCGGACTTGGATTTCTTACTATTGAGTGCTATTCTGATACCTACTGGGAGCTGCTATCTTGCTCCCTTCCCATTGTTCTGCTGATCGGCTGCTGGGGGTGAGGGGGGGGATATCACTCCAACTTGCAGCGCAGCAGTAAAGTGTGCCTGAGTCTGAGCTTTCAGCCAGCGCTACACATTAGAACTGCTTTCAGCTAACCTATTGTTTCTCCTACTCCCATGTAACTGGAGGAGTCCCAAGCCGGACTTGGATTTCTTACTATTGAGTGCTATTCTGATACCTACTGGGAGCTGCTATCTTGCTCCCTTCCCATTGTTCTGCTGATTGGCTGCTGGGGGTGGAGAGAAGCGACAGATTTTATCTCTCGTTCTCATTCCCTGATTTATCAGTTCATTTATCGCTCCCTTATTACATTAGCGCCATATAAACGAGTCTTTATGTAGATGGAACTTTTCCGGGTTAATAAAAATGACAATAGACTGGGGTTTTATTAGATGAAAAGAAACAAGAAGGTTTTGCAGTAGGAAAGTGTTGAAGATAATCTGCTGAGGGAGAGGGGACAGCCAATCAGGATGCAGATGCTCAGGCCCAGTATTGCGGGGCTATTAAACTGTTCATTTTTGTTAATTTATTTAATTGTACCTATACTCATCCCTTACACCATCAAGGAAAATTGCTCAGGGTTCTCTTCTGAGCACTTTTGCAATTTATATTAATGATGTTGTTTTCATGATATTAGCAGTTTATCACTACTGATATCATGAATGTTTAACTGGGGTGGACACCTCCAATGAGAACGCCATCTAATCTGTAAATCTGTCTCTATGCTAATTACTGGAGCTGGAGGATTAAACCCAGTGTTTCTGCCACAGAACAACTCCAGTGTCATATCATGGGCCCAAAATGGAACAATATTTTCCCCATGTAAGATAAAAGCAGCATTCTCATTGGTCATTTCTTCTGCATATATAATTAAGTTTTTAGTTATAGGGTACAGGGTTTCGATTCCCCTGTACTAAGCACAATTCAGCAGGAACAGCCCCCTAAGTTTGCCCATAGCCTGTACAGAGAGATACCATAAAACTATGGCACATAGGGATTCCCCTGTACTAAGCACAATTCAGCAGGAACAGCCCCCTAAGTTTGCTCATAGCCTGTACAGAGAGATACCATATAACTATGGCACATAGGGATTCCCCTGTACTAAGCACAATTCAGCAGGAACAGCCCCCTAAGTTTGCCCATAGCCTGTACAGAGAGATACCATAAAACTATGGCACATAGGGATTCCCCTGTACTAAGCACAATTCAGCAGGAACAGCCCCCTAAGTTTGCTCATAGCCTGTACAGAGAGATACTATAAAACTATGACACATAGGGATTCCCCTGTACTAAGCACAATTCAGCAGGAACAGCCCCCTAAGTTTGCTCATAGCCTGTACAGAGAGATACCATAAAACTATGGCACATAGGGATTCCCCTGTACTAAGCACAATTCAGCAGGAACAGCCCCCTAAGTTTGCTCATAGCCTGTACAGAGAGATACCATAAAACTATGGCACATAGGGATTCCCCTGTACTAAGCACAATTCAGCAGGAACAGCCCCCTAAGTTTGCCCATAGCCTGTACAGAGAGATACAGGATATACTACTTTGATTTACAGAATGTAGGAATACTAGAATTGGCTTACTTTTCTGCCAGTATATTATATAAAAAGAAATAATAAGCATGCAGAGAAAAAAGCACACGTTCCAGTGCAGAGAAGAAACTGCAGGATCTGTCAGGAAAACAATGTATGAGATCCGTCAGTGTCACTAACAGGAAAATAACAGTTATCAGGGTTTGTACTAAAAGAAAGAAAAATCAGAAGAGCTCAGCGGCACGGAGTCTCAGGCCCATGGCCAGTAGATCACAGCAGCCCAGAACTGCCCACAGCTAATGATGGCATTGATTATTTTTAGGGTTGAACATGAAGCCTTTGCATTTCCCATTGGGGGTTATAACAAAATAGAGGAGGCTAGGGGGGTATTTTACCTATATTTCTTCATATAATAAACAGCATAGGAAGAGTGTTGAGTTCAGACTAAATCTGTTCCTGGAGGGATACAGCCTTGTGCCTTTATATGGGCACATAACCCCTCAGTGTCTGCTAATATCCTTATCATTTACAGTAGGGGGTACATTATCCCTTATAATACATGAGTGATACTCAGAGTTCCCTGTATAACTCAGCCTGCAGCCTTGTGCCTTTATATGGGCACAGAACCCCTCAGTGACTGCTAATATCCTTATCATTTACAGTAGGGGGTACATTATCCCTTATAATACATGAGTGATACTCAGAGTTCCCTGTATAACTCAGCCTGCAGCCTTGTGCCTTTATATGGGGGGCACAGAACCCCTCAGTGACTGCTAATATCCTTATCATTTACAGTAGGGGGTACATTATCCCTTATAATACATGAGTGATACTCAGAGTTCCCTGTATAACTCAGCCTGCAGCCTTGTGCCTTTATATGGGGGGCACAGAACTTCTCAGTGACTGCTAATATCCTTATCATTTACAGTAGGGGGTACATTATCCCTTATAATACATGAGTGATACTCAGAGTTCCCTGTATAACTCAGCCTGCAGCCTTGTGCCTTTATATGGGGGGCACAGAACTTCTCAGTGACTGCTAATATCCTTATCATTTACAGTAGGGGGTACATTATCCCTTATAATACATGAGTGATACTCAGAGTTCCCTGTATAACTCAGCCTGCAGCCTTGTGCCTTTATATGGGCACAGAACCCCTCAGTGTCTGCTAATATCCTTATCATTTACAGTAGGGGGTACATTATCCTTATAATACATGAGTGATACTCAGAGTTCCCTGTATAACTCAGCCTGCAGCCTTGTGCCTTTATATGGGGGGCACAGAACCCCTCAGTGACTGCTAATATCCTTATCATTTACAGTAGGGGGTACATTATCCCTTATAATACATGAGTGATACTCAGAGTTCCCTGTATAACTCAGCCTGCAGCCTTGTGCCTTTATATGGGGGGCACAGAACCCCTCAGTGACTGCTAATATCCTTATCATTTACAGTAGGGGGTACATTATCCCTTATAATACATGAGTGATACTCAGAGTTCCCTGTATAACTCAGCCTGCAGCCTTGTGCCTTTATATGGGGGGCACAGAACCCCTCAATGACTGCTAATATCCTTATCATTTACAGTAGGGGGTACATTATCCCTTATAATACATGAGTGATACTCAGAGTTCCCTGTATAACTCAGCCTGCAGCCTTGTGCCTTTATATGGGGGGCACAGAACCCCTCAGTGACTGCTAATATCCTTATCATTTACAGTAGGGGGTACATTATCCCTTATAATACATGAGTGATACTCAGAGTTCCCTGTATAACTCAGCCTGCAGCCTTGTGCCTTTATATGGGGGGCACAGAACCCCTCAATGACTGCTAATATCCTTATCATTTACAGTAGGGGGTACATTATCCCTTATAATACATGAGTGATACTCAGAGTTCCCTGTATAACTCAGCCTGCAGCCTTGTGCCTTTATATGGGCACAGAACCCCTCAGTGTCTGCTAATATCCTTATCATTTACAGTAGGGGGTACATTATCCCTTATAATACATGAGTGATACTCAGAGTTCCCTGTATAACTCAGCCTGCAGCCTTGTGCCTTTATATGGGCACAGAACCCCTCAGTGACTGCTAATATCCTTATCATTTACAGTAGGGGGTACATTATCCCTTATAATACATGAGTGATACTCAGAGTTCCCTGTATAACTCAGCCTGCAGCCTTGTGCCTTTATATGGGGGGCACAGAACCCCTCAATGACTGCTAATATCCTTATCATTTACAGTAGGGGGTACATTATCCCTTATAATACATGAGTGATACTCAGAGTTCCCTGTATAACTCAGCCTGCAGCCTTGTGCCTTTATATGGGGGGCACAGAACCCCTCAGTGACTGCTAATATCCTTATCATTTACAGTAGGGGGTACATTATCCCTTATAATACATGAGTGATACTCAGAGTTCCCTGTATAACTCAGCCTGCAGCCTTGTGCCTTTATATGGGGGGCACAGAACCCCTCAATGACTGCTAATATCCTTATCATTTACAGTAGGGGGTACATTATCCCTTATAATACATGAGTGATACTCAGAGTTCCCTGTATAACTCAGCCTGCAGCCTTGTGCCTTTATATGGGGGGCACAGAACCCCTCAGTGACTGCTAATATCCTTATCATTTACAGTAGGGGGTACATTATCCCTTATAATACATGAGTGATACTCAGAGTTCCCTGTATAACTCAGCCTGCAGCCTTGTGCCTTTATATGGGGGGCACAGAACTTCTCAGTGACTGCTAATATCCTTATCATTTACAGTAGGGGGTACATTATCCCTTATAATACATGAGTGATACTCAGAGTTCCCTGTATAACTCAGCCTGCAGCCTTGTGCCTTTATATGGGGGGCACAGAACCCCTCAGTGACTGCTAATATCCTTATCATTTACAGTAGGGGGTACATTATCCCTTATAATACATGAGTGATACTCAGAGTTCCCTGTATAACTCAGCCTGCAGCCTTGTGCCTTTATATGGGGGGCACAGAACTTCTCAGTGACTGCTAATATCCTTATCATTTACAGTAGGGGGTACATTATCCCTTATAATACATGAGTGATACTCAGAGTTCCCTGTATAACTCAGCCTGCAGCCTTGTGCCTTTATATGGGGGGCACAGAACCCCTCAGTGACTGCTAATATCCTTATCATTTACAGTAGGGGGTACATTATCCCTTATAATACATGAGTGATACTCAGAGTTCCCTGTATAACTCAGCCTGCAGCCTTGTGCCTTTATATGGGGGGCACAGAACCCCTCAGTGACTGCTAATATCCTTATCATTTACAGTAGGGGGTACACTATCCCTTATAATACATGAGTGACATGAGAAATGGATGTTTAGTAGAAATGGAATCAGCGTAACCATGGATATTCCTATATGATAACAGAACAAAAATTCTAAATAAAGAAATAAAAACACTATACTCCCTGTAATGTGCAGATAAAACAGAGCATTTTATTTCAGGGATTTATC
This sequence comes from Xenopus tropicalis, assembly GCF_000004195.4. NCBI lineage: Eukaryota > Metazoa > Chordata > Amphibia > Anura > Pipidae > Xenopus > Xenopus tropicalis. Next base: position 5,346,208 of record NC_030681.2, on the reverse strand, counting down.
AGGCAGGAACAAAAGCCCAATGTTATTGTGATGTCTCTCTAACAGTCGGTATTTCTGTATGAGGAATAAAAGCAGAATTACTGCCCCCCCCTTTGCTGAAGAAATGCTTCATTTTACACCCAGAGGGGCAATGTGCCCCCAATGAATAGGCCTGAGCTGAACTCACTTTTGCCCATAAATTAAGAAACGTTCACCATTTCGGTTATTCCTTGCGCTAAATCTCAAAGTCCCACTCAGCCAATGCCCCACGGGGTTGGTACTTAGAGATGTAGCGAACTGTTCGCCGGAGAACTAATTCGCACGAAAATCGGGGGTTCGAAAGTTCGCAAACTTTTAGCGATGTTCGCAATTTTGGGTTCGCCTTAGCTGGAGCCAAATTTTGACCTCTCACCCCAGAGCCAGCAGATACATGGCAGCCAATCAGGCAGCTCTCCCTCCTGGACCACCCCCGGACCACTCCCTTCCATATATAAACCGAAGCCCAGCAGCCATTTTACATTCTGCCTGTGTGTGCTTGATGAGTTAGCATAGGGAGAGAGCTGTGCAGGGGTTTGAGGGAGAGTTTAGGTAGCTTTGCTGACTAGTAATCTACTTTCTACTGCTCTGTATGTAGCTGCTGTGGGCAACTGTCCTGCTGATCCCATCTGCTGTAACCCAATAGTCCTTGTAAGGACTGCTTTTATTTTCTGATTACTGTTACTCTTCTTTTCATTGTGTACTGCAGCTCCGTCTGTGTGTGTTGGAGACAGGTGTGCTGCTCATAGTAGTGCACTAAGCACCAACCACACATTCACATCATTTTTTTTTATTTGTGTTTTTTTACACATGGGTGAGGAAATAGGTGGGGGCATGGGAGGGAAATGGGTGGGGCATGGATGGGGAATGGGTGGGGAATGGATTATTATAGAAATAAAGCCCCATGCCCCTGAAGATGCCCACAGTAGCTCTCCATCTTTTGCCCAACTACTGCACATGCTCAGTCTGCTCTTGGCTGATGTCACTGAGCTTAGGGAGCGACTCACAATATTCTTCTTTCCCCTGCCTGCTTGCTCTAGTCACTGCCTGGTCACTATTAAACATTCATTCAGGCCAACCAATCACAGGCCTGTCTGGCTGCTCCCTAAAAAACTGAAGTCCTGCTCTGGCACTTTGAGCTTGGGGCGAGACTTTAGCTGAATCCTTATTGTGTGACTTTTCTTTCCACCTTGTAAAGATATAGTAAAATACTTGAAAATATAAATTTCAAAGGTTGGAAACATAGGCAAAAGCTATGAGGAAATGTTTCAGCTATTACAAAACAGCCCCTCTGGGAATAAACTGCCCCATTGGAAAGGTTTCTCTGTATGTAACACAGTGACTGTATATGCCCCTTACACTCCCCCCCCCCCAGGGCTAAGGTACAGAGTATTATTAGCTTTAGCATTAGAATTAGGGCTGTGGGTTGGTTGGGCTGTGTTGTTGGTTGTTGTTGTTGTTTGTGTGCATTACACACGGGGAGAGGCCAAACTGTCACCCTCTGCACAAACACTATGTTCCTTCCCAGACATGCTGATTTGCATATGCAAAGTGACTGACACTGAGCTCAGAGTTTGTGTCTCACTATTATAAACAGGCTGTGTATGGAACCCCCAGGCTGCTCAGCAACCCTTTGCTTTGGGCAGTGTAATGCAAGTGTCAGAGAGAGTTGTTTGTAGGAGGAGAGAATTCAGTATGTGTTTTGGTTGGAAAAAGCCCCAATTATCTCCTGAGCTGATATTTTGGGGGGTGGAGATATGATAATATTTGGGAGTCTGTTGTAAACAAGTTATGTGTAAATACTGAGCTAAAGCTTGTTTGTATTGATATCCTGTAATAAACTGTGTGTAATAGGGCAGCGCTAGTTTATATGTACCTGTACCCATGATGCACCTGTGTCTCTGTGCCAATGGGATCATTTGTAGCTTCCACCTAGTTCTCTATGGGGGTTGAAGGAAAAATTACATACACAAGAGAATTGACCAATGAGAACGCTGATTAGATTCCCAGCCATTTTGATATTATGGCAGATATTACCTGACGTGCTGTTTTGATCATTTACTACGTTCCCTAAGCTCCGCCTCCCAACAGCAGCCCAGAGCCCACTGAGCATGTGCAAGCCCTAAATCTTACAAAAGATGGTCTAACAAAGTAACAAGATGGCGGCCCCCTCTGGGCAACTTTGAAAGCATAAATCATTAGTTTAATTAGGCTTCTCAACCTCTGGGCTTGTGCAGTAAGTTCATAATCTTTATATTTATGTTTCGTACACAAAATACAGCATTTCTAATGATTTCCAATTTAGTTTTCCTTTAAATAAACCCGTGTTCCAGTCTCCAGTCAGAACCAGTACTCGGGGGCTGCATCACAAGAGGATTGTTTCAGTACATTAATGATAAGAGCCCATTAAAAGGTAATTATATTTGTTTAATAAGAGCTCGGTTCCATGGTTTCCCTGGATGTTGGGCAGTCTCTGGTCTCTAACAAGCCGGCTAATGGCTCGCTGCTCTGCGTCGCACCATTGTCTCACTCTGACTTCTAGACTTTAGGGACGGATGTCTGGGCAACATTAAATTGCTCACGGATTCCATCTAAACGAGCTTATAGAGGGCACGCTGTTTATCAGAGATAATTATAAAGTGGCCCAAAGTTATTGGGGATTAAGGCGAATAGAAGCTACCATGCAGCAAAGAGCTGAGAACTTTAATGAGAAACACTAGAAGCATCAAATTCTTTCATTATTTTTCTATTACAGTGAGCATTCTGTCACAGTGGCACAGATCCTATCTGATCCCCCCATTGTAAGCAGCAGTCCTGCCCTGCTTTATGGCTGAGATTCTAGCTATCTGTATAACAGAGCATTCTGTCACAGTGGCACAGATCCTATCTGATCCCCCCATTGTAAGCAGCAGTCCTGCCCTGCTTTATGGCTGAGATTCTAGCTATCTGTATAACAGATTCTGTCACAGTGGCACAGATCCTATCTGATCCCCCCATTGTAAGCAGCAGTCCTGCCCTGCTTTATGGCTGAGATTCTAGCTATCTGTATAACAGAGCATTCTGTCACAGTGGCACAGATCCTATCTGATCCCCCCCATTGTAAGCAGCAGTCCTGCCCTGCTTTATGGCTGAGATTCTAGCTATCTGTATAACAGAGCATTCTGTCACAGTGGCACAGATCCTATCTGATCCCCCCCATTGTAAGCAGCAGTCCTGCCCTGCTTTATGGCTGAGATTCTAGCTATCTGTATAACAGAGCATTCTGTCACAGTGGCACAGATCCTATCTGATCCCCCCATTGTAAGCAGCAGTCCTGCCCTGCTTTATGGCTGAGATTCTAGCTATCTGTATAACAGAGCATTCTGTCACAGTGGCACAGATCCTATCTGATCCCCCCATTGTAAGCAGCAGTCCTGCCCTGCTTTATGGCTGAGATTCTAGCTATCTGTATAACAGAGCATTCTGTCACAGTGGTACAGATCCTATCTGATCCCCCCATTGTAAGCAGCAGTCCTGCCCTGCTTTATGGCTGAGATTCTAGCTATCTGTATAACAGAGCATTCTGTCACAGTGACACAGATCCTATCTGATCCCCCCATTGTAAGCAGCAGTCCTGCCCTGCTTTATGGCTGAGATTCTAGCTATCTGTATAACAGAGCATTCTGTCACAGTGGCACAGACCCTATCTGATCCCCCCCATTGTAAGCAGCAGTCCTGCCCTGCTTTATGGCTGAGATTCTAGCTATCTGTATAACAGAGCATTCTGTCACAGTGGCACAGATCCTATCTGATCCCCCCCCCCATTGTAAGCAGCAGTCCTGCCCTGCTTTATGGCTGAGATTCTAGCTATCTGTATAACAGAGCATTCTGTTCAAGTAACCAGACATCAGTTTGTACCTGGGAGGTGTCACACACTGTTGCATTTTGCCCTTATAAAGAACCCGGGCTCGTTATATGTTGGGTTTTGCCTTTGGTGCTGAACTGTCTGTTGTCTCCGATACCAAGGGAAAAAGTTGGTTGAGGTTTTCATTAAAAGTGTAATGGTCTCTATAGAGCGGAAGGCAATATCTGAGTGTAATCCAGACAGGCTGGAATGGAAGCTACAGAGCAGGGATAATTGAGAAGGGGAGCGTGACACACTTAAATGCTTCTGACATCTATCCCCTCAAGATCTTTTGTCATTATTTGCCCAAAAAACTCAATTTACTATTTCTGCTTTATTTTAAAATTTGAAGAAAAAAACTTCTGTCATCTGTCATTCAAGGGCAAATCTAAAGTACCCTTGGAATTTGTATCCAGAAACTCATATTAATGAGATGTTTTGGTGCCAAGGCTGCAGGCTGAGTTATACAGGGAATTCTGAGTATCACTCATGTATTATAAGGGATAATGTACCCCCTACTGTAAATGATAAGGATATTAGCAGTCACTGAGGGGTTCTGTGCCCATATAAAGGCACAAGGCTGCAGGCTGAGTTATACAGGGAACTCTGAGTATCACTCATGTATTATAAGGGATAATGTACCCCCTACTGTAAATGATAAGGATATTAGCAGTCACTGAGGGGTTCTGTGCCCCCCATATAAAGGCACAAGGCTGCAGGCTGAGTTATACAGGGAACTCTGAGTATCACTCATGTATTATAAGGGATAATGTACCCCCTACTGTAAATGATAAGGATATTAGCAGTCACTGAGGGGTTCTGTGCCCCCCATATAAAGGCACAAGGCTGCAGGCTGAGTTATACAGGGAACTCTGAGTATCACTCATGTATTATAAGGGATAATGTACCCCCTACTGTAAATGATAAGGATATTAGCAGTCACTGAGGGTTCTGTGCCCCCCATATAAAGGCACAAGGCTGCAGGCTGAGTTATACAGGGAACTCTGAGTATCACTCATGTATTATAAGGGATAATGTACCCCCTACTGTAAATGATAAGGATATTAGCAGTCACTGAGGGGTTCTGTGCCCCCCATATAAAGGCACAAGGCTGCAGGCTGAGTTATACAGGGAACTCTGAGTATCACTCATGTATTATAAGGGATAATGTACCCCCTACTGTAACTGATAAGGATATTAGCAGTCACTGAGGGGTTCTGTGCCCCCCATATAAAGGCACAAGGCTGCAGGCTGAGTTATACAGGGAACTCTGAGTATCACTCATGTATTATAAGGGATAATGTACCCCCTACTGTAACTGATAAGGATATTAGCAGTCACTGAGGGGTTCTGTGCCCCCCATATAAAGGCACAAGGCTGCAGGCTGAGTTATACAGGGAACTCTGAGTATCACTCATGTATTATAAGGGATAATGTACCCCCTACTGTAAATGATAAGGATATTAGCAGTCGGGGTTCTGTGCAGCCCTGTTCCTGAATAAATGACAGTAAGTGGCACATTACCCAGCAGAAAACATGACAATTTGCCGTAACATAAGTGAGTGAGTTTCGGACTTGCCCCGTGCGCCTTCCAATAAAAGCCAATTTAGTGCAGTTAAATACGCAGAGAAATACACTGTCTGATTGTTTTCCTTCACACAACATTGCCAGTTTCTAGGCTTTATTACCTTAAATTATGAATGAAAGTGAGAGAGAGGGAATGTTATAGGGGGAAGCGCTCTCGTTCGCTCGCAGTCATTTGCGGGGAGAGAACAGCTGCGCTCTCGGGCATCTCTCTCTCTCTCTGTTTTTCCAGGTTTAATTACACGACTCTCTCGGGCGCAAGCGTTTAACCTGTTCCCTCCCACTTTATTCTTTCACTTTTATTTCAACTTTTTTTCTTTTCTTGGGCGGAACAAAAAGGAAATTTGGATTTTCCGTTTCACCGCGTACCATGTGATTCAGCTCTCCGCAGAATGCGCCATTAACTCCCATCTACAGAACGAATGGGAAGGAGCGATATTGTCAGACTCTCTGCCGGGGAATTACCCGGCGCATTGATTCCATCAAACAAACGGCGGAACAAATTCAATTTTGTCGGCTTTCCCCCCCCGTTTTCTCATTTGCTATATACACACACTCAGGGAAATGGTTTGCAGAAATCATTTGCTTTGTTTTCAGCAGCTCATTTTTTCTTGGATGAGGTTTGGGGTTTGTTAAAAACAAAAATGAAATTCGTAATAGCAGAGGTTGTGGGATGGTAATGGCAGCGTAGAAGCCAGTACAGTCTGCATCAGAATTGATCCATAATCAGCCCTGTAGCATCAGTTTCTATGGCAGATGAACCTCAGTTCCTGCTTGATGGTTTCCCCACCCCCTAAGCTTCTCAGCAGCTGCCCAGAGCCCACTGAGCACGTGCAGTGCCCCTGACACACAAAAGACGGCCTAACAAGACCCTATATGGGGGGCTGCTGGGGGCAACTGTGAAGGCCTGAATCATTACTGTTATAGGGCTGCTGAACCCCTGTTTTGATCACATAGTACAGGTATGGGATCCCTTGTCAGGAAATCCATTATCGGGAAAGTTCTGAATTACGGAAAAACCATCTCCCATAGATTCCATTATAAGCAAATAATTCTTATTTTTAAAAATTATTTCCGTTTTCCCTGTAATAATAAAACAGTACCTGTACTTGATCCCAACTAAGATATAATTACCCCTTATTGGGGGCAGAACAGCCCTATTGGGTTTATTTCATGGTTAAATGATTCCCTTTTCTCTGTAATAATAAAACAGTACCTGTACTTGATCCCAACTAAGATATAATTACCCCTTATTGGGGGCAGAACAGCCCTATTGGGTTTATTTAATGGTTAAATGATTCCCTTTTCTCTGTAATAATAAAACAGTACCTGTACTTGATCCCAACTAAGATATAATTACCCCTTATTGGGGCAGAACAGCCCTATTGGGTTTATTTCATGGTTAAATGATTCCCTTTTCTCTGTAATAATAAAACAGTACCTGTACTTGATCCCAACTAAGATATAATTACCCCTTATTGGGGGCAGAACAGCCCTATTGGGTTTATTTCATGGTTAAATGATTCCCTTTTCTCTGTAATAATAAAACAGTACCTGTACTTGATCCCAACTAAGATATAATTACCCCTTATTGGGGGCAGAACAGCCCTATTGGGTTTATTTAATGGTTAAATGATTCCCTTTTCTCTGTAATAATAAAACAGTACCTGTACTTGATCCCAACTAAGATATAATTACCCCTTATTGGGGGCAGAACAGCCCTATTGGGTTTATTCAATATTTATGATTTTTAGGAGACTTAAGTTATGGAGATCCAAATTACCTGAGCATTCTGGATAAGAGGTCCCATAACTGTAGTGAAAATAAGATATCTGAAAAGTCTATGTGATTAGGGCAGAATAATACGGGAATGCAGTCGCGGGCACGTTCCGGTGCAGGCGTTAATCGCATTAAATCCGTAAGTGCATCAGATGCAACCTGTGTGCGCAGGTCAGAGACTCAGTATTGCTGCCTCACTTGGCGCCGAGAGCGCGTTTCTGGCTTTAATAACCCCTAATGAGGCGAGCGGCAGCGGCGGAAGATGGAAGCAGCCAAATGGCAGGACATTACGCAGTATTTAACTTTACAGTAAGTGGCCAAATTTACGTTAAGAGAAAATTATGCGTCTAAAAAATAATGTTATCTCCAGCAATTTGCTTGTAATTGGGCGCAAGGCGAAGGTGCAGAGTTAACGAGGGGCGGGACAAAGCGGCGACGTCGATGAAATGCAATAAAATGTTGCGGGCGCTGGCTTTTTCTGCAATTATGCAAATGGAACGAACATATTGCGATGTTTATTGCGAGCGCGCCGATGTATCCAGGCCTGGAATGGTAATTATTTTCCCCTGAAATCCACAAATAATTGCTTCCCCCCCCTCGCTGAACTGATACTTGGTGGTTGCCAAGGAGCTGAGCCACGGAAATCATCACTCAGCCTAATAATGCTCCATGGCCATCGTGCTTGGCACGGCTGTCCCGCCCCTTGCGCCCAAAGCCCCTCCCTAGTTTGCACTAGTTCATAGGGAGGTGCAGCTCCTGGTATTGCTTTCCATGGGGCCGGTGGCACAGTGCAAAAACACCTACATAATAGTTGTAAGGGTTAAAGGGGATGTAAACCCAACCATAACGCTGCCCCACGGCGCCCCCTAGTGTTGCTATAGAAGTTGCCAAAAACCGTAATTATAGATGCAAGGAAATTCCCCAATGAGCCTTCTACTGAGCAACATGTGATTATAAGTGCAAGAGAAGTGACCAATGAGCAGGGCCGGAACTAGGGGTAGGCAGAAGAAGCAGCTGCCTAGGGCGCAACGATTTAGGGGCGCCAGGCAGGAGCCTCTCCTGCCTACCCCTAGTGCTAATTTGTCATTGCCTCCGCCGCTTGTCATTAGCGGCGGAGGCAATGACCGACTAACCGCGGGTGGGGAGGTGGGCGTCGTTGGCCAACCGGGTTGCCTAGGGCGCCTGGTCGGCTTTGCCCGCCCCTGCCAATGAGAATGCTGATTCCCTGTGTCAGGCCCCTTGCTGGTACCTTACATATAGAGATAATGATGGCATTTTCCCCTCATTATATGGCACAGGAATCAGACATGGGGATAAAGGGACAGACTTGTTCAGTGCTGGGAAACTGTGCTTATTGCTCCCAACAAGGCCCAGCCTGAAGGCCAGTTAGGGGGGATTTGGGGTGAGTGCTTATTTGTGCCCTGGGTACCCCTGGAACTATAGCGGGGTGACTGTTACCCCAATGTTTCTATATATCTGTAACCTTGTTATGGGCTAAGGGGGCCCAGCCTGAAGGACAGTTAGGGGGGGATTTGGGGTGAGTGCTTATTTGTGCCCTGGGTACCCCTGGAACTATAGCGGGGTGACTGTTACCCCAATGTTTCTATATATCTGTAACCTTGTTATGGGCTAAGGGGGCCCAGCCTGAAGGACAGTTAGGGGGGGATTTGGGGTGAGTGCTTATTTGTGCCCTGGGTACCCCTGGAACTATAGCGGGGTGACTGTTACCCCAATGTTTCTATATATCTGTAACCTTGTTATGGGCTAAGGGGGCCCAGCCTGAAGGCCAGTTAGGGGGGGATTTGGGGTGAGTGCTTATTTGTGCCCTGGGTACCCCTGGAACTATAGCGGGGTGACTGTTACCCCAATGTTTCTATATATCTGTAACCTTGTTATGGGCTAAGGGGGCCCAGCCTGAAGGCCAGTTAGGGGGGGATTTGGGGTGAGTGCTTATTTGTGCCCTGGGTACCCCTGGAACTATAGTAGAGTGACTGTTACCCCAATGTTTCTATATATCTGTAACCTTGTTATGGGCTAAGGGGGCCCAGCCTGAAGGCCAGTTAGGGGGGGATTTGGGGTGCTTATTTGTGCCCTGGGTGCCCCTGGAACTATAGCGGGGTGACTGTTACCCCAATGTTTCTATATATCTGTAACCTTGTTATGGGCTAAGGGGGCCCAGCCTGAAGGCCAGTTAGGGGGGGATTTGGGGTGAGTGCTTATTTGTGCCCTGGGTACCCCTGGAACTATAGCAGGGTGACTGTTACCCCAATGTTTCTATATATCTGTAACCTTGTTATGGGCTAAGGGGGCCCAGCCTGAAGGCCAGTTAGGGGGGGATTTGGGGTGAGTGCTTATTTGTGCCCTGGGTACCCCTGGAACTATAGCAGGGTGACTGTTACCCCAATGTTTCTATATATCTGTAACCTTGTTATGGGCTAAGGGGGCCCCATACTCCTATGATATATTTTTCCCCAAAGAATTTGAGTTTGAATGAAACCCCAAGTTTCTATAGAGTTAGATACAGCGTTGCCGCGCCTGCCAATCACCGCGCATTTCCCCGTTTCCCGCCGCCTGGTTACTAAAGAAAATACATTTTCATCTCTCTCCGCACAAAGCGCCGTCTCTCAATTCTGAAAATCGGATTTCCTTGACCGAAGCCTCAAAACAAAGCCCCCCGGAACCTCTTTTATAATGAAACCGAGACAGTCGGACGCGGTTTAGAGAGTTCCGGGCGAGACGTCACGTCTTTGCTGCCCAGGATTAAATAAAATGAGAACATAAAATGGAATCAATATGTGAAGGAGCCGATGAACCGGATCAGGAGCGGTCGGAGCGGATACGGGCGGTTTCTCCAACCATCAATCAGAACAAAATCGCAGACAAACCTCCTGTTGGGCCTCAGATTCGTCTAAACGCGTTTTCCCTCTTTCCCTTCCTTCTATCCATCAAGCAACGTGGGATGAGCCCGGGAAGGAGAGGCTTCCGGCATCTCAGCTCCAGACCCCGTTACATTAAAGCGAAGCAGAAATCTTTATATTGATATTTTGTGCTGAGCGGCAGCTCCGTGCCGGGGAAGTGCTTAATGTTTATATATCTATATACCCACCATGGATAGTAACCCAACCCCCTGCGCTAATGAGCCGCGCTGAGTAAGGCAAGCCCCCTTACTTGTGGGGCACTGAGACAGGAACCCCCAGACTGAGAGATTTAACCCTTAATATGCCAGGCTCGGGCACAGGATGGCAGAGCCGGAACTAGGGGTGGGCAGAAATGTCACCTGGCTAGGGTGCAACAGGGTCGGACTGGGGGTGCAGGACCCACAGGGCTGCTGCTTCAGGGGCCCCTGCACCCCTTTTGCTGTGGCCTTCACGCCCCCCTGCAGGGACCCCCACCACCGGTCCGAACCCCTCTCCCAAACGCATGTAAATTAAACTTACCTTCAGCGCATTGGGGAAGGGAGACCAGCAGGCTGGGGGAGCACCCTACGGGGATTAGGTCTAGGCCACTGGGGCCCAGTCTGACCCTTGGGGGGGTGCTAGGCAGGTACCTCTTCTGCCTACCCCTAGTCCGGGTTTGCTTAACCTCAGAGTTGCTTTTCCCACGTTCCCCCCTCAATCCGAGACTGGGTGAGGTCTGCCTAGGGCACAGGATGGGTGAGGTCTGCCTAGGGCGCAGGATGGGTGAGGTCTGCCTAGGGTGCAGGATGGGTGAGGTCTGCCTAGGGCGCAGGATGGGTGAGGTCTGCCTAGCGTGCAGGATGGGTGAGGTCTGCCTAGGGCGCAGGATGGGTGAGGTCTGCCTAGCGTGCAGGATGGGTGAGGTCTGCCTAGGGCGCAGGATGGGTGAGGTCTGCCTAGCGTGCAGGATGGGTGAGGTCTGCCTAGGGTGCAGGATGGGTGAGTTCTGCCTAGGGTGCAGGATGGGTGAGACCTGCCTAGCGTGCAGGATGGGTGAGGTCTGCCTGGGGTGCAGGATGGGAGAGGTCTGCCTAGGGTGCAGGATGGGTGAGTTCTGCCTAGGGTGCAGGATGGGTGAGGTCTGCCTAGGGTGCAGGATGGGTGAGGTCTGCCTAGGGCGCAGGATGGGTGAGGTCTGCCTAGGGCACAGGATGGGTGAGGTCTGCCTAGGGTGCAGGATGGGTGAGTTGTGCCTAGGGTGCAGGATGGGTGAGTTCTGCCTAGGGTGCAGGATGGGTGAGGTCTGCCTAGGGTGCAGGATGGGTGAGTTCTGCCTAGGGTGCAGGATGGGTGAGGTCTGCCTAAGGTGCAGGATGGGTGAGGTCTGCCTAGGGCGCAGGATGGGTGAGGTCTGCCTAGGGCGCAGGATGGGTGAGGTCTGCCTAGGGTGCAGGATGGGTGAGTTCTGCCTAGGGCGCAGGATGGGTGAGGTCTGCCTAGGGCGCAAGATGGGTGAGGTCTGCCTAGGGCACAGGATGGGAGAGGTCTGCCTAGGGCGTAGGATTGGTGAGTTCTGCCTAGGGTGCAGGATGGATGAGGTCTGCCTAAGGCGCAGGATGGGTGAGGTCTGCCTAGGGCGCAGGATGGGTGAGGTCTGCCTAGGGCGCAGGATGGGTGAGGTCTGCCTAGGGCACAGGATGGGAGAGGTCTGCCTAGGGCGTAGGATGGGTGAGTTCTGCCTAGGGCGCAGGATTGATGAGGTCTGCCTAAGGCGCAGGATGGGTGAGGTCTGCCTAGGGCGCAGGATGGGTGAGGTCTGCCTAGGGCGCAGGATGGGTGAGGTCTGCCTAAGATGCAGGATGGGTGAGGTCTGCCTAGGGCGTAGGATGGGTGAGGTCTGCCTAGGGCGCAGGATGGGTGAGGTCTGCCTAAGATGCAGGATGGGTGAGGTCTGCCTAGGGCGTAGGATGGGTGAGGTCTGCCTAGGGCGCAGGATGGGTGAGGTCTGCCTAGGGCATAGGATGGGTGAGTTCTGCCTAGGGCACAGGATGGGAGAGGTCTGCCTAGGGCGTAGGATGGGTGAGTTCTGCCTAGGGCGCAGGATGGGTGAGGTCTGCCTGGGGCGCAGGATGGGTGAGGTCTGCCTAGGGCACAGGATGGGAGAGGTCTGCCTAGGGCGTAGGATGGGTGAGTTCTGCCTAGGGCGCAGGATGGGTGAGACCTGCCTGGGGCGCAGGATGGGTGAGGTCTGCCTGGGGCGCAGGATGGGTGAGGTCTGCCTGGGGCGCAGGATGGGTGAGACCTGCCTAGGGCACAGGATGGGAGAGACCTGCTTAGGGCGCAGGATGGGTGAGACCTGCCTAGGGCGCAGGATGGGATGCCCAAGTATAAAATTCTCCAGGTTAAACTTGCCGAGTTCATGTAGGAGCCAATGGCAAATGTCCTTTAACTTTCCTTCCTAGGGTGCAGGATGGGTGAGTTCTGCCTAGGGTGCAGGATGGGTGAGGTCTGCCTAGGGTGCAGGATGGGTGAGGTCTGCCTAGGGCGCAGGATGGGTGAGGTCTGCCTAGGGCGCAGGATGGGTGAGGTCTGCCTAGGGCGCAGGATGGGTGAGGTCTGCCTAGGGCGCAGGATGGGTGAGTTCTGCCTAGGGCGCAGGATGGATGAGGTCTGCCTAAGGCGCAGGATCGGTGAGGTCTGCCTAGGGCGCAGGATGGGTGAGGTCTGCCTAGGGCATAGGATGGGTGAGTTCTGCCTAGGGCACAGGATGGGTGAGGTCTTCCTAGGGCGTAGGATGGGTGAGTTCTGCCTAGGGCACAGGATGGGAGAGGTCTGCCTAGGGCGTAGGATGGGTGAGTTCTGCCTAGGGCGCAGGATGGGTGAGGTCTGCCTGGGGCGCAGGATGGGTGAGGTCTGCCTAGGGCGCAGGATGGGTGAGGTCTGCCTGGGGCGCAGGATGGGTGAGGTCTGCCTAGGGCGCAGGATGGGTGAGGTCTGCCTGGGGCGCAGGATGGGTGAGGTCTGCCTGGGGCGCAGGATGGGAGAGACCTGCTTAGGGCGCAGGATGGGTGAGACCTGCTTAGGGCGCAGGATGGGTGAGACCTGCCTGGGGCGCAGGATGGGAGAGACCTGCTTAGGGCGCAGGATGGGAGAGACCTGCTTAGGGCGCAGGATGGGTGAGACCTGCTTAGGGCGCAGGATGGGTGAGACCTGCCTAGGGCGCAGGATGGGATGCCCAAGTATAAAATTCTCCAGGTTAAACTTGCCGAGTTCATGTAGGAGCCAATGGCAAATGTCCTTTAACTTTCCTTCCTAGGGTGCAGGATGGGTGAGTTCTGCCTAGGGTGCAGGATGGGTGAGGTCTGCCTAGGGTGCAGGATGGGTGAGGTCTGCCTAGGGCGCAGGATGGGTGAGGTCTGCCTAGGGCGCAGGATGGGTGAGGTCTGCCTAGGGCGCAGGATGGGTGAGGTCTGCCTAGGGCGCAGGATGGGTGAGTTCTGCCTAGGGCGCAGGATGGATGAGGTCTGCCTAAGGCGCAGGATCGGTGAGGTCTGCCTAGGGCGCAGGATGGGTGAGGTCTGCCTAGGGCATAGGATGGGTGAGTTCTGCCTAGGGCACAGGATGGGTGAGGTCTTCCTAGGGCGTAGGATGGGTGAGTTCTGCCTAGGGCACAGGATGGGAGAGGTCTGCCTAGGGCGTAGGATGGGTGAGTTCTGCCTAGGGCGCAGGATGGGTGAGGTCTGCCTGGGGCGCAGGATGGGTGAGGTCTGCCTAGGGCGCAGGATGGGTGAGGTCTGCCTGGGGCGCAGGATGGGTGAGGTCTGCCTAGGGCGCAGGATGGGTGAGGTCTGCCTGGGGCGCAGGATGGGTGAGGTCTGCCTGGGGCGCAGGATGGGAGAGACCTGCTTAGGGCGCAGGATGGGTGAGACCTGCTTAGGGCGCAGGATGGGTGAGACCTGCCTGGGGCGCAGGATGGGAGAGACCTGCTTAGGGCGCAGGATGGGAGAGACCTGCTTAGGGCGCAGGATGGGTGAGACCTGCTTAGGGCGCAGGATGGGTGAGACCTGCCTAGGGCGCAGGATGGGATGCCCAAGTATAAAATTCTCCAGGTTAAACTTGCCGAGTTCATGTAGGAGCCAATGGCAAATGTCCTTTAACTTTCCTTGAAGTTAAATTGAAGTAAATCATTTAGTGTCGCCAAAGAGGTTGGACAGTTAACGAGTGCTATTATATAGTTTTATATCCATTGCATAATTACAAAAAATTAAAGGGCGCAGTGAGGCGGAGCAACACAGATTAGCGCACAATGACGTTTTATACAAACCCCATAACTAACTGAACTAACTGACTGGCAGTTCCCTTAGTTGCAATGGTTGCCACCTCTCCTGCCAGGGAACTCTGGGGAGGGAGGTGGGACATGGTGTCAGTGGGTGGAGTAGTGAAGTCACGGGGGAGGGCTGCACCATCACAGGGTGGGGCTATGACGCGGCAGTTGGTGATTGGGTAAGAGAGTGAAGTGTGGCCCATGTTCTGCTAGCACTAGTCTTGGAAGACTAGTATAAACCACAAATCGAGTTTACCGGCCCTGTAACATGGAGGGGGGCAGCTGGTAGTTATTATGAATTTTACAATAACAAGAGGAGAGAACAGAGAATGCTGGGAGGGCCGATGTCGGTGAGTAGTGATGAGCGAATCTGTCCCATTTGGCTTAGCTGAAAAATTAGCGAAACGACACGCTTAACTTTTTATTAACTTTTATTACGCGGCCGCGCCCTTTTTTGACACGGCCACGCCCCTGTTTGATGCTATGTGCCTATTTAAGTGCAACTGGGATTTTTTGCGATGAAATTTAGCGGAAGTTTCACAAAATCATTCGCCAATGGTGAAATTTGAATGATGGAAACTATCAGCGATGGAGCCGTCGCAGCAACGCCATCGTCGGAGATTTTAGCAGAATATTTTCTCCGCTGCAAGCTCCACCTAGTGGCGATAGGCAGAATCTGTTCATAATATTACTAGGGGTGGGGTTAAACATATATAAAATGATTAAAAGTAACTTAATAGTAAAAAATAAAAATCATTACTAATAGGGATTGTACTTACTGTATATGGGTTGCACCCCCAGTCGTTATCCTTTCCCCCCTTTCCCAGCGCCGTAATGGGCGCTCATTTTTCCGCAGTTTTGCAAATTTTTTGGCAAACCAAAATGGGACAGATTGGCTCATCACTAACAGTAAATATAATATATATATATATAGCGCTGTAACAGTGTCGCTCTGACACATGAGTTCCTGTGAGCCCCCCAGTGCCCCCAGGACGCTCCTATTCTCGTTACAGAGCCGCTAGGAATTCAAACTGTCTCCGTTCTGTCTCAGAACCGGCTGTCTCTTATCTGAGGAAATCTCTCCAAAGAATATCTGTCTGGCCTGGATGTTCTGAAGCTTTCAGGCTTCTCTGTGAGGCTGAATTATTCGCAGAACATATTTAGGTCTCAAAGGTGCAGGGAATCCTGACTTGTGGCTACTGAGCCTGTTGGTAAAGGTGCCAGGGAATATGCCCTCTTAAGGGGCCTTGTCTTTATCCTTCTAGAAGAATCTGCTTTAACTGGGGGTGAGGATGGGACTATAAATATATATATGTGACCAGGGTGGATCAGGGGTAGAGCCAAGAATGCCGGGGACATTATTGTTTTTACTGTAGATTACTTGTTGGTCATAACTTATTATGATGGGGCCCTATGATCACTGGTAGTGGCCCTGGTTCAGACTGGCACAAGGACTGGCACACACAGACTGGTGCACACACAGGCTGGCACAGAGAAGCATGCACAGACTGGCACCCACAGACTGGCACCCACATACTGGTACACACAGACTGGCACACACAGACTGGTACACACAGGCTGGCACAGAGAGACTAGCATACACAGAGACTGGCACACAAAGACTGGCAGACACAAAGCCTGGCACACACACACAGACTGGCAGAGAGACTGGCACACAGAGAGACTGGCACACATACTGGTACACACAGGGACTGGCACACACAGAGACTGGCAAAAACAGGGACTGGCACACACACTGGCACACACACTAGCACACACACAGACTGGCACACACACACACACACACTGGCACACACAGAGACTGGCAAAAACAGGGACTGGCACACGCACACACACTGGCACACACACAGACTGGCACCCACAGACTGGTACACACAGACTGGCACACACACAGGCTGGCACAGAGAGACTGGCACACAGACTGGCATACACAGAGACTGGCACACAAAGACTGGCAGACACAAAGCCTGGCACACACACAGACTGGCACAGAGCTTGGCACACACAGAGACTGGCACACATACTGGTACACACAGGGACTGGCACACATACTGGTACACAGACTGGCACAAACACACAGAGACTGGCACACACAGACTGGCACACACAGACTGGCACACATACTGGTAAACAGACTGCCATTAGAACTAGGTTCTTCAGGGTGCCATGGAGGCACTTACATGCATTAAACATACAGTCCATGAAGTAAATACCCACATTGGCCCTGTAATGGCCGTCCCTAGGAAGCGGCAGTTTCACACTAAGAGCCTTTCCCTATAGTGACAATCACATTGCAAGTTGAAAGGCCGGACTTGGGTCGGCAGCGCCGCGGTAATGACAGCCTGAAAGGGAATATAAAATTCCCGAGCAGATATCAAACAGATGGCGGCTCTATCACCGCGGCACTGCAGGCTGTTCCTGCATAAATATGCACAGGGCCGGGCTGGGAACTCTTCAAACAGAGACTTTCATTTAAAATATAAAAAATAAAGTGTGCCTTCCAGTTACTGCCGTGAAAGGAGAAAGGCGACGCGCCGAGCCGCTGGAATAACACAGAAATAGGTGTTTTATTTGGATATAAAGGAACCCGGGGAGCCATAAACACCGTAAATATTGTGCCGGAACGTTCCGACTGCCTACAGCCTGTATCGGAGCTGCTACTTTGTCTCACATGGGATTTCTGCTGAAATGCATGAATGTCGGCTCAGCGGTGATAGGGCAACGCGTTTCATGCTTGTATGAAGCTTCTATGTGTCCGTAAACAGGGGAAGGGACCTGGGAAATACCGGACCTACAAGAAGGGGAGGTTCATCTATAAAGGGAAACTAAACCCCCAGAATGAATACGTAACCAACAGACAGTTTATATTATATTACGTGGCCTATTAAAGAATCTCCCCAAACTGGAATATATATATCAGTAAATATTGCCCTTTTACATCCTTTCCCTTGAGCCGCCATTTAGTGATGGGCTGTGTGCTCCCTCAGAGATCAGCTGACAGGAAGTGATGCAGCTCTAACTGTAACAGGAAGTAGTGTGGGAGCAAAAGGCAGAACTCTGCCCATTGGCTGATGGGGCCTAGCATGTATGTGTGCCTTGGCTTGTTTGTGTGCACTGTGACGCCTATGATCCCAGGGGGCGGGGCTTAGTACTTAAAATGGCAGTTTCCTATTTAGGATTACCCAATGGCACATACTGCTAAATAAGTATATTTATATGAAAATGGTTTATTTAGATGAAGCAGGGTTTTACATATGAGCTGTTTATACAATATATTTTTATAGAGACCTACATTGTTTGGGGGGATAGTTTTCCTTCAAGTTAACTCTTAGTATATTATAGAATGGCCTATTCCTAGCAATTTTGCAATTGGTTTCCATTATTTATTCTTTATAGTTCTTGAGTTATGTGCCCTCATCTTCTACCCTTTTCCAGCTTTCACATGGGGGGGGTCACTGTTAAATGCTTGTGTGGCACTACCCGTTGGAGCACGATACTTTGGCGCTACAGGAGTCCTGAGCCCCCGCTTACTATAGGGGTTTACAGGGATTTCTCCCTTTGATGGCGTGCCTCCACCCAGGGATGGTGTTGTGGAACTGTAATCCACCCCCTGGGAAACGATCAGGATGCTATGCCCCTTTGGGACCCACGTACTACCGGTGTGATGTACTCACTCTTTGAGTTATTCCTTACCAGCGTAGTAGTGGTCCTCTGGGCTGGGTAGATACTCACAGCAGACACAGTTGTATATGAAAGGAATGCTATGGTTTATTCAGGCAGAGACCTCTCCAGGAGCGGCATATCATTTATACACACGGCAGGGCATATCTCCTTACTTCTCATTGAGAACCTTTTCCTGTTGGTACTACCTCACGGGTTTCCCAAATGTGCTCCCATCTAGGTGCTATCCCCGGTACTATCGGTGAGACCCTCCCTTTGGAGTTCTCAGTACCCATGCTAGGAGTTACACCACAAGGACCCACACTGGTACTAGCGTATGGCACCCTCAGATCCGGACTCCTGGACTAGCGGGGACTTGTCCACCTACCTAGCCACTTAATGCCCTGCACTCCAGCAGATGTAATGCTGGGGGGTCTTAACCCCACTACCACTCCTGGAGGGGCAATATCCGCCCATTCTAGCTTGGTGTCCTACATGACACTCCTAGAATGTCCTATTACAAGAAACTACTATCTAATAACTCTATCAGGGGAAGCTCCTGGTCCCAGGAGCTATCCCAGCCTAAGGTGGCTCAAGATCGCTCACAGCACATGGCTGCAACCCTTTATATGGGCCTATGCACCACCCGGTGGCCATAACCCGAACTACAGGTATACTCCCTGTTAACTATGTAGAACCCAGTCATCCCAATGTCCCGGTTTAACTAGCACCAACCACTGGCCTAGTCTAGGGGTGTCTGTCCTAAGGGCCCATTTTTGGTAAACCCCTACATATAATATATTTCTATAGAGACCAACATTGTTTGGGGGGATAGTTTCCCTTCATGGTAACTGTTAGTTTGTTATAAAGTGGCCTATTCCTAGCAATTTTGCAATTGGTCTCCATTATTTATTCTTTATAGTTTTTGAGTTATTTCCCTTCTTCTTCTGACTCTTTTCCAGCTTTCCCATGGGGGTCACTGACCCCGGCAGCCAAACCCTATTGCTCTGTGAGGCTCCAGTTTGATTGTTATTTTATTCCTTATCTACCTATTCGGTCCCTCTACAATACTTAATCCAGGTCCTTATTCAAACGACTGCCTGGTTGCTAGGAAAAATAAGACCCTAGCAACCAGATTGCGGAAATCTCTCTCTCTTTGAGCAAAGTACTGAAATGCTTATAGTTTTGGGGGTATAGTTTTCCCTTAATTCTACTGACCAATCACATCCACTCACTGACAGGGGCCACCGGCCAACCCTTGGGGCCACTGTGCAGGGGATTTTGATGACAATAAGAGCCGATATTTTTGCCGGCGTTTCCATTGCCCTTTAAAATATGAAACAGGTTGCTGTCATGTAAACTGCAAATTGCCTCGTTCCGGCGGCGGTTCCGTCCTATCGCAGGACACGATGATAAATAACAGCAAAATAATGTTTTTTTTTTTTCCTGCAGATAATTCAATCTCCTTCCCAAACCCTATAACGGCTTTATAATGCAGTAAGTGTATACGGGCGGCTATCTCCCCGCTGACACGCCATATATCATCCCGCCGTAAATGCAAATAAACTCGCGGCTAAATGGCCAAACCAAGCAGAGTCTCTCTCTCCGGCCCCCCCCTCCCGGCCCAGGGGATCCCCGAGGGATCTGCGAATGCTGAGCGAACACATTGCTTCTGTCATAGGCAGATGGGAGGATAAGCCGACTCGAGCCGCAAAGTAGCCGAGATATGAATCCCGCCTAATCCCGCCGCTCATCATTTATAAAATATCTATATTTTGCTTTAAAGCAACAGAAACACAGAGCATTTCAGTACTTTGCTCAAAAAGAATGAGAGATTTCAGCAATCTGGTTGCTAGGGTCTTATTTTTCCTAGCAACCAGGCAGTCGTTTGAATAAGGAACTGGATTAAGTATTGTAGAGGGCCAAATAGGTAGATAAGGAATAAAATGACAGTAATAATCAAACTGGAGCCTCACAGAGCAATAGGTTTTGGCTGCCGGGGTCAGTGAACCCCCCCCATGTGAAAGCTGGAAAAGGGTAGAAGATGAGGGCACATAACTCAAG